>NW_025999790.1:1200000-2400000 GCF_019419815.1 Pyrus x bretschneideri | reverse complement strand
GATACCAACTCAGGTCCATATCCATAATATTCAGACTAAATACATGGTACCAACTTAAGGCAGGTTGGTAGTATTCTGACTAATTATACAAGTTACTTTCAAAGTAGGAGGACCTGTGGGTAATCTAGAGCACATGGAACCAATTTGAATAACATAGATTGCATTGCCATAACCAAAGATAAATGACAAAGGAACTAATCAATTAACAAAATACCACAGGCAATATGATCACATTGCTCATTTAAAATATCTATATCGAATGTTTTGTGGTTGAATTCTAACTAATTTATCCTAAACCTCTTGGCATTTTCAAATCCCTCATCCAAACACAGGGTGAGAGAACTAGAAGTTTTAGCGTACACAACTCGCTGACATAGGACAAAACAAATTAAGGCAAAACAAACAAATTTCAACATGAAAACATAAGTCACCTCCACTAAAAGGGCTTGCGAAGTCATTATGTGCACATTATCAGATTCCTTGCTTTTCTGTTTATGATAACCTCGGGGAAGACCATGAAGATCATGAGGAAAGAATATCTCCACATCGAAATCCAAAAAACCCCATAGGCGAAGCATTTTCAAAATTTCTGAGTATATGAGTGAAAGCATTGCAGGTGATCCTGAACGATGTGTCAAAACCTGTTTGCAACATCAACATTAAACTCCTGAAAACAATCCCCACATTCTACTGTTCTCGCAACCTTGAAATAACAAATAAGTAAGGCAGACTTCCATACTGAGTGGAGATATAGAGCTCGTGATTCAGAGTGATACCTTGCAATCGTCCTTCGAAACCCTGAAAAAAAGAGCAGATAAAAAATAGTCAGCGAAAGCAAGAATTTTGCAGCGAGGGGAAGAGCCAAGAAGATACACAGATCCTGATTTATTTAAAACAAATGATAGCTTTTCTGCTACAAAGTAATTGTTTCCCGATATGAAGTTTATCTTAGTTTCTCCCTGCCACATTCCTTCAGCATTATAAGTTCGGCAGTTTCCCTACCAAGCTAAAATTTAGTTAAAAATAAAATGAATCACTTAAGAGTTTTTAAGTTCAACTTTGAATCAACTACAAAGGAATAATAATCCAAGTTATTGCAAACAAAAACTCTATCAATCAACATTACCTTATTTACGTACAAATAGTTTTCCAAACTCTCCAACAATTTCTCAGGCGAGGATCTAAATGAAGAGTTGTGGTGAGAACAATAGTCCATGGAAAGATCACCAAACCTACTAATAAAAGCATCCGCCGGAAGCGGAACTGAAGAATGTGACACAAGGGAGTCATCTTCTGCTGCAATGTAAAGAGCTGTTTTCCCCAAATCAACACATCTATTGATGGTAATGCTGGTTTCCCTCTCTATATCAGACAGATGGCGAATTTGTGAGCAGAACCCCGCCCTGGGTGGTCGGAAAAATGTATTGTGTGGTCTTCTAGAGTAGGAAGATATAGGATGCGTTCATTGCGTTAGATCATTCAAGATTGAATTAGCTTTAGAAATTATACTAAATTAATTTAATGAAATATTTGATATAATGTCGCACTAGAAAAACAGGATAGCTAACCAAATAAGCAAGCAAATTAAAGGGCAACCGGAAACTGTAGAAGGAAAGAGGAAGCTAATAAATGACATTAATTAATCCATATTTCTACTCTGCTTGGTTAGTATTAAGGTCAGCTGCAGCGCGTTCTGGTGGGGCTGGGCTGTTCCTGATATCGCAGCCTTCACTCTGCAGTTTTTTACTACTGCCACCTATTTTCCTTTACATCCTTTTTTTCTATTTTACTTTTGAGTTTTGAGTTTTGTAGCAATAATATTCTATCATCCAATAATTACGAGTTTTGAGTTTTGAGTTTCAGTCTTTGATTTCATAGAAAATTTAGATTTAAGGTTTTGGCAGGAATTGCCATCAATGTTATCGGATTACCTCAAGTTAACTACATATTATTATATTTTGAATTTTACAACAAAACGATTCATAGATATATTTTTGAAATAAAATGTTGTTTACTTTTATGTGTAAAATAACTATTTTTATTATTTTATAGTAGCAGACTAGGCTGAGTGGGTTAGGCAGTAGAGGTGTGGACCGACCTACCCTGGCCTATATAGGTCAAGTGTAGATTTGTAGGGTTCTAGGCACTAGGGTGGTAGGTAGCTTAGGTGGAGATTGACACTCTGGCTCGGTTGATAATGATGGGCTATGATAAATGCTAATTTAGCCAAGTTGTAACAAATATATAGATGGTTCATAATGCTTTTAGTAATGGAAACTTTAACGAAAAACTTCCGGTACTGTTCACTTTAACGAAAAACCATATTTTTATATTAAAAAGTCAATTTTGGTACTATTCACTTTACCCTTTATTTTATCTTTATCGTTAAAACTCAAAGTTTTCAAGCTTTTTCATTAATTTTCCTATTAGTAAGGGAATTCCGTTCATCTGTTTTTTACACAGTTCGATGATTGAAAGGCCTTAATTTTTAATTGATTTTTGCAGAGATGATCTTTTTAAAGTGATTTATAATATAAACGGTTCTGATCATAAATACAAAGTTTTATGAATCAGCAACGAACATTTTTTAGTAAGAACTCCTACCCATCCTTTAAATAACCAAGTATTATTCTTTATCTTCCATTATCCGCTACGTATTCTCCAAATTCTTATTTCACAAACCAAACATTTTTCTTGTATGTGTTTTATTCTTCAAACTTTTGTTTTATTCTTCTTGTATGTGTTTTTCATAGATTCCTTCCGGGAGATTCCAAATATGAAATCTTTGAAGATGTCAAACTCTTTTGTGGAGAATTTGGTACTTTTGTGAGTGACAAATTTTTACTATCTAATACTAGGAAGGTTAAATTTACAAATAAAATTTTAAAAATTAAATGACATGAAAGTTGATGATTAGATCATTACTTAAGCGTTGATAAATATGCTCATTTCTATTTGTTACACATCATTTGGTTTACAAATTTTGTCTCCAAATTTAATATATTTAGCATTATCCTTTTTACTGCAGCTCCTATAGAAACTGGACTTCTTTTTCTGGCTCGCACAGGTTCAGCAATCTAAGGCTGCTGAGACAATCATCACTCGACTCGTGTTGATTTCTTTGAATTTGCAGTGCATGCATTTGCATCTTCCTCTCCTTTAGAACCATTAAACAGTTTATGATGGCAAGTGTCTCTGTAAACTACAGCAAAGAACTCGGTTCGTAATCATATACTCAATCCATTGTGTCTTCTAACCACTCGAGCTCAAAATTAATAGTTAATTTACGTGCCCTTGGATGTTAATTTATTTTTTGAGTCTATACTAGAAGTTGCGTTCGTTTATGATTTTTAATTTAATTGGATTTGTGTTTGGTCACCACTTTTAAGTTGTGAAGAGATTAGGATGTCCGAAATACAGAGAAGAACATCATATGTTATTATACAATTAAAAACAATTTTTTTAAGCATTTCTTCAATGATGTAATGACATATGATGTTATTCTGATTAAATAAATAAAATAGATAGAAATAATTAACATTAATTAATCCATATTTCTTCTGTAAAATGCTCTGCTACTCCACCTAGTTTTAAGGTCAGCTTTGAGTCCCTCGTTTTGGTCTCTGACGTAGTGCAAATTATGCGCATACCTCACTCTGCGGTTTGTAATATTGCCATTGATTTTCCAATTCAACCTACCAACGAAGCAACTTCCTACTTACTACCTTCCAATGTGTATGTGATAAAATAGAAAAAGTTGACACAAAATTTTCTGTCATTCATTGCAACTCCATTTGGTTAAACAATTTGTTTTTTTTGTTAATGACGCGTTACTTTTTTGTCTACAATACATTCCTGAATCTCGTGATCTAGATGAACCAAATCATTATCACATCACATTGTTATTCGTTAGGAACAGTTTACCTACAAATATTCACCTTTTTTTTTCCGGTTACATGATAAAATGATTATCTTGTACACATCACTTTTCTTTCTCTTTTTCTTTTTCTTTGAGAAAAATAAAGACAAGTACATCACACAAAGCGTACGGATGAAATGCAATTCCTTTTACATAAAAACGTATTAATTAGCTCCACAAATCTGCAAGAAATCATATTAATCACTAGCATGCCATCAAGTGTACATGTTTGGATTTTTATTTTTATACAACAATAATATTTACATTATAAATCGACATAAAAAAACCCATAAAACACCATAAAAGAATATGAAGCACAAAAAATGCATAAAAGAAATGCTTTTCTCTCTACCTACGAAGCAGTTTCCTATATACTAGCTACTTTTCATTGTGACCGGAACACAGTTGGTATATCACACATTTTTATATAAGTGGTAGAAAATTTTATTTTTTAAGTTATTAAATTTTCAACACACATATCTCACCATTTATATAATGACATGTGATGTATCACCTCATGTACCGGTCACACTGAAAAATCTTTTATAAATGTGGTCGAAGTTGAAAGATAAGGATCTTCTTGGGAACTTCATTTCAAAAGTGGATATTAATTTAAGGGTAATGTTAGGAAAGTTAAATTTGTAAAGTAAATTACATAAAAGTTAATGATTATATTATTACATAAGTATTGATTAACTTGCTTACTTTTTATTGATGACACATTAATTATTTTACAAATTTAATCTCTTCACATAACTTTTCATTTAAGGGAGCATTTTTGCTCACCACCATTTAGTGTGTTGTATGCTCACCATCCAATTAGTGTGGTGTATGCTCACCATCCAATTTATCATCGTTAGAGGAGTTTAAATTTTGATATTCGTGTAATGGATAAGCACAAATCTCAAAATTCAAACTCATCTAAAGATGATAGATAGGATGATGAACATATACCACACTAAATGGTAATGAACAAAAATGCACTCTTAATTTAAAGGAGATGAAGCTTCATTGCAAGCCACTACTTATTACTTTTGATGTAATAACCACAAACGACTGAAAAATATAAAATTGTTTGTTAGCACGCGATCTTTAATTTAACGAAGAATTTGTCTTATTCATTTGTTTTGTTTTACTTTTTGGAACTTTTTGTTTCTCTTATCAGCGACCGACTCATTATGGTTTATTTGTATTTTTATAAGTTGAACAAATATTACATTGTATTCGTTTTTAAAAATGAAACATCTCATATATATAAGTTGAACAAGTTTATTTTCCAACGCATTTGAAAATTTGTTTACTTTCAGGTGTAAAAAACTCGGGCAGCCCACCGATGACACTTGCACAATACCGTAGTGCAATAAGCAACATATCAACATTTATGAATAGACATCAAAACGTATTAACTCAAAAACAAAGCTAATACCAAAATGTCTTTTGAAATTACAATAATAGACATCAAAACGTATTAACTTAAAAGCCAAAAAAAAAAAAAAAAAAAAGAAATTCACACACGAAATTTTTTAGTTCTGAACACGCTTACTATTATGTCCCTTGATTGATTATCTTTTGACTGTTTCAATCCAAAAATAAAAAACAAAGAGGGAGCGTGCGGGAAGATTAAGGGTGTGCAAAAATCACTTCCCCAGACTTATGATCCAACTATTCAGAAGTTGGCCAACTTCTGAAGATGGCTTCGTCCTCCGAATCGGCAGTGCCACGCAGAGAGAAATCCGAAGTACGAAACGACTTCCATATAGGAGTTTTATGCAGAAACTGGGGCAGCCGCATACTGGTAACTTGGATGTAAACCTACTTTGTCTTCTGATGGCTAAAAACTCTAATTAGTTTCAGGACATGAGCTCCATGTTTTCTTCAATGCTTCCGCAGGGTCAAGGAAACCTGCACGTTTTATTCATTGCTTTCAGGAGTCTGGGGGACCTGCAACTTCTCTTCATTGTTCGCAACCAAGTTCTGGAGGGCCTCTGGCTCCTTGCCCGTTCTTGCCTGCAAGCAAAGCAAACGATTAATGCATGAACAACCAGTTTCCAGAATGCATGGCCATAAGGCTGTATTTTAACAGCCTCACATATTTCCTGGCTACGACATAAGTCAAAAATTTCTTTTCGGGAGTGAAATTCACTTAAAAGTGCCACTTTTCCCAGTATATTTAATGAACCTCCTACTGACAAGGACTACCATGGTTCAGAGTTGTTACCAAGAAAATTTCTATAATATGACAGCCTGCTCCAACCCTCCTCGCCCAAAAGTAAGCTACGCCGTATCATCAATTTCTCCACGGCACCTTCCTCTACAACAGTTAATGAATCAGATGGTTGCCTTCCCTCTGTGATGGACGACCCTGCAGTATCAGATAATAATAATCTAGGGTAATTCAACCACAAATACAGTAACAATTTGTTACTCGCTCAAAATATATACATCAATTACATAAAGAGTAAACATGTTACCACTGCAAGGAAACCGTGCTCTCATTTTTGTGTGTGGTCATCGTCACCACTGCTCTCTTCAACCCACTCCAAGATGCCGGTGACATCAAGGGAAGATGTTAAACATCATTCCGCTGTTTTCTCTCTGCATCAATGAAGTGGCATACGTTAGTCCCATCATGTTGTCCTGACTGATAAAATATTTGAATGCAATATAAAATAAGCGTGATGGGTTTCGGAAATACATGTGACATATTGACAAAACCCTCGTTAATTATTCCCTCACTAACTAGGGGATAATTTAGCTAGGATCATATCCATGTGAATACCACAACCTGAGTACAAACGATCTGATTGATTTTGCATCCCAAAAAAACCACAAATCCTATGATTTCATCCAAAAACAGTCCATAATATTCATTTAAAGAACTTAATTATAAACAAAGGAGATCCATATGAATTTATAATGAAGCAAAATTTGACAAAATAATTCATCAATTTACACAAGAGTAAACATGTTACCACTGCAGCACCTGAATGTTAAAAGTATCACAAGATGCCTTACTAGCTCCGCTGTTGTCCATTTTGCCAGTTGATTATTCCAACTATTCAATATTCCGGCCTTCCAATCTATTGATGGTCTGGTCGACTCAACTAGTAAATAAAAGCCTGGCATTAATTATGAAACTGCAGAATGTGGCAGGACTTATATCTCTGGTTTTGTTCATCTTGTTATATATATACAGGTAGAAAACACTCGATAGCTGACAAAACATTCCCTGGATGAAGTTCACTTAAAGTCCCGGTTTTCCCAGTTTGTATGAAACTCCTACTGATTAGGGTTCACACTGCTATATGCAATAATGTAAATGGTCACACAACTATGGTTCAGAGTTGTTACCAAGAAAATTTCTAACATACGACAGCGTGCTCCAACCATCCACCATCAAAATTAGGATAAGGCATATCATCAATTTCTCTGCGGCATCTTCCACCAAAACAGTTAAATGAATCAGACAGTCGCCTCTGTAGTGGACGATCCTGAAGAATCCAAATAAAGGTACTTTAATAGATTTTTTTTTTTTTTTTATCAAAGTAGCACGTCATCATACATATAGAAATTAGAAAATATTTTATCCAGCTACGATCTTAGATATTCAAGTGATTGCTCATAAAATCCACAATGGTAGACAAGAATGCTATAATCTCTTAATTCCTTCGGATAAGCTTCTAGGAGAATAAGATGTCCACAAGCTGTGACAAAGTAGCCTTAACAGATACAAACTGAAAACCACTGAGAAAATACAAAGTATCCTTATATATGTGCACGTATCTTAGATTAGTTTATGTAGAAGCTACGTTCATTTTGGACTAAGTACCTGTCCTCATTTATGTTTTATCTATCAATAAAGTTAGCAGCATGTGCTGCCCTCAAGAACAAATTCCCCGGTTGATCATGCTGAAATGGCCAGAATAAGTTACTTTCAAAATGCGAGGACCTGTAAATAATATTGAATGTAACATAGATCCATCAATTAAATGGCAAAGGAATACCTAAACTACAAGAATAAGCAATTAACAATACACCACAGGCAACATGATTCTCTTAAATGGAACATCTGGATGATGGATTTGAAAGTGCTAAGGGCTTAAGGCCAAATTAGTTAAAACTCACTACAAAAGATTAGATAGAGGCATATGAAAGACTAGATGCAATGTATCAAGAGGGATTTGTAAATGACTGCACGAAAGGAGACATTTATAAATAGTTTGTTTATGTTGTAATGATCACCTAGTGCAATTCAAATGTCTATATCTAATGTTTTGTAGTTGATTTCTAACTAGCTTATCCTAAATTCCTCCCTCACCCAAACACAGGGTGAGAGAACTAGGAGTTTTAGCATACACAACTCATTAACATAGGGTAATACATATTTAGGAAGATAAAAAAAAGATGTCGACATGATAACGTAAATCACCTCCACTAAAATGGCCTGCGAAATTATTATGTGTACGTTATCAGATTCCTTGCTTTACTGTTTATGATAACCTCTGGGAAGACTATGAAGAATATCTCCGCATCGAAATCCAAAAAGCTCCATAAGAGAAGCATTTTCAAAATTTCCAAGTATATGAGCAAAAGAATTGCAGGTGATCCTGAACAATGTGTCAAAACCTGTTTGCAACATCTACATTAAACTCCTGAAAACAATGCCCGTATTGTAGTGTTCTCTCAGAACAACCTTGAAATAACAAAGAAGTAAGGCAGAATTTCATACCGAGTGGAGATATAGAGCTCATGGTTCAGAGTGATGCCTTGCATTGGTCCTTCGGAAACCCAGAAATGAAATTAGAAGAGGAATCTTGTGACTTATTTCTCTTTTCTTAATTTATTCATATTTGTCCAGCCAATCAAAGTGGTAACAAGTTAGAACCTTGATTCTAAGTTCCAAATGCAGAATATCAAAGTCCTTCATAAGAATTAGAAACAAAGAGAAGAATCCACAGAGTTCTACCTTCACTGGTTTTCTCCAACTCCCGTTAATTCCGCATCAAATTGGGAAAAATCGTGTTTAATCCTTTCTTCTCATCGCTATTGAATATTGATTCAACTCGAGCTCAATCCTTTTGATACCTCATCTAGAAAAGATAGTCCTGAATCAAAGATGAAGAAATTATGATTTATAAATTGAACTTAATTACTTGTGCAAGTTTGACAATCTGAAACTTTTCCTTATGTTATGATTCATGAATATAATCCACAATAATGATCCTGAAGCAAGAAAAGAAAAGGAGCGTTAGTTACAATCCAGTATTCAACAACTTACGGTGAAATCTGTAAGAGTGCAGCAGCTAGCCAAATTCACACATTGTGTTTGTACAAAAACATACCGGCACCTATGTAAAGATGACAGATGCACTGAAAGATGAGTAAGCATTCCACCGTATTCAAGCCGCAGCAGGAGGAAAAAAAAACCATCATCAAGGAGTTAGCTCGTCCGGTGCAGGAGAATCATATTCGTGACTCAGCTAGCCAGATCACCCAATAACTTACTTGGTATTGTACACTGTACACAGTAATTTATGCAAGCAAACACCTGTTGCTCATGGATGATAGTGTCCTGAAATTTAAACAATTATGTTTTTTAATGGTAGTATAGTTGAGTTAAACAGTTGAAAAGTTAAAATTGATTGATTAATTAAACACTATATATAGATGACAGCAAACAATTGAAGTGAAACTTTTACATAATCTGACTTTGAGTTGAGATCTCAAATGTTGACTTGGTCGCCTATCTCGATGCAAGGAATGTGAGCTATCTTGCTCCACTACTCTCCTGTCTTCTCCTGACACCTGTTCTCCAGAAAAGAACAATTCTGGATGCTCAGACAAGAGAGCGATGCCGGCAAACCCTCTTTTGGCAGGAATTTGAGATTATCACAGCTTCTAATTTCAAGCTATTGGAGAGAAGTGAGGTGCTGAAAATCAAAGTGACATATTGACATATTGACAAAACCTCATTAATACATGCGTTAGTCCCATCATGGATTTCTGTAAATACACACTAGATATTGACAAAACCCTCATTAATTATTTCCTCACATATCCTATGACTCTTCCAACCATCCAATATTCCTGCCTTCCAACCCATTGATGATGTGGTCGAATCAACTAGTATATAAAAGTATGGCATTAAATATGACAATGCAGAATGTGGCAGGACTTATATCTCTGGTTTTATTAATCTTGTTATATACAGGAAGAAAGCACTGGATATCTGGCAAAACATTTCCAGGATGAAGTTCACTTAAAGTCCCGTTTTTCCCAGTTTGCATGAAATTCCTACTATGTAGGTTTGTTCTGCTATAAGCAATAATGTACATGATCACACAACTGAGGTTCAGAGTTGTTACCAAGAAAATTTCCAACATACGACGGCGTGCTCCAACCATCCTCCATCAAAATTAGGTTAAGGCGTATCATCAATTTCTCTGTGGCATCTTCCACCAAAACAGCTAATGAATCAGACAGTCGCCTCCGTAGTGGACGATCCTGAAGAATCCAAATAAAGGTACTTTATTAGATTTGATATCAAAGTCAGATGTCATCTTACATATAGAAATTAGAAAACCTACCTTTTTGTCCTGCTACAACTTTAGATATTCAAGTGATTGCTAATAAAGCCCACAATGGTAGAGAAGAATGATGTAATCTCTTAATTCCTTCGGATCAGCTTCTCGGAGAATAAGATGCTCACAAGCTGTGACAAAGTATCCTTAGCAGATGCAAGCTGAACGCCAGTGGAAAAATACCAAGTATCCTTATAAAGGCTTATATATATGCACTTAAGTTGGATTAGTTTTAAGTAGAAACTACATTCACTTCGGACAAAGTACGTGTCTTCATTTACACTTGATCTATCAATAAATTTAGCAGCACGTGCTGCCCTCAAGAAAAAATTCCCTGGTTGATCATGCTGAAATGGGCCAGAATGCGCCCTTCAATTTTTTTAGATCTGTACAAATAGTAAACTATGAGACCAGATGTAGCTAAGGTTAAAGCCTTGCACACATGTCCGAAGATCAAATATGCATGTAAATAAATTATATAAAGACAATGTCACTCACAAACAAATGTACACAAAGATATATTTAACCTGTACTTTGACTCACTTTTAGCACAAAACCCATGCTTACAACTGCTCAATTGAAATCTACTGGTTGACATTTACATCCTAGCGCATAGAACGTTTCATTTTTGAAAACTTATTAGCTGTTGGATGAAGGCTGGTGAACAAAAGCTTTTCTACTCATTGGTGAATTGTAAATCATGATTAGGAGGACCTGTAGATATGGTACCAACTCAGGTCCATATCCATAATATCTGACAACATATATGGTACCAACTTATAGGCAGGTTCATAATATTCTGACTAAAGATAAATTAGAAACAATGCGGAACGAAAAGGTTGTTCACTCTTCAATTAAATGTCAAATGAATACCTAAATTACAAGAGTAATCAAATAACAATATACCACAGGCAACATGATTCTCTTAAATGGAACGTGTGGATGAGGGATTTGAAAGTGCCAAGCGCAGGCTTAAGGCTTAATTAGTTAAAATTCACTACAAAAGATTATGCGGAAGGATATGACAGACAAGATGCAATGCATCGAGAGGGAATTGTAAATGACTGCTTGAAAGGAGACATTTATAAATGCTTTGTTTATGTGTGTAATGATCATGTAGTGCATTTCAAATATCTATGTCTGATGTTTCGCAGTTGATTTCTAACTAATGTATCCTAAATTCCTTGGTACTTTCAAATCCCTCATCCAAACACCGGGTGAGAGAACTAGGACTTCTAGCATACACAACTCACTGACATAGGACAATGCAAATAAAGGCAAAAAGACAGGTCTGTCAATATAGTAACATAAGTCACCTCACCTCACCTCCACTAAACCTGTTTGCAACATCTACATTGAACTCCTGAAATAACAAACGAGTAAGGCAGACTTCCATACCAAGTGGAGATATAGAGTTCATATTGGTCCTTCAGAAACCCTGAAATAAAGTTAAAAAAGGAATCTTGTGACTTAATGCTCTTTTCTTAATTATTCATATTTGTCCAGCCAATCAGAGTGGTAACTGGTAACCAGTTAGAACCTTGATTCTAAGTCCTTCATAAGAATTAGAAACAAAGACAAGTATTAAGAGAGTTTTACAGAATCTGAAGTGAAACTATTACAGAACCTTGATTAATTGAACAATTGAAGTGAAACTTTTACAGAATCTCAATCTTATATGTTATTGTATGAAAAATGGTGCTATGTACGAACCTGAATTTGACTTTAGATCTCAAATGATGACTTGGTCCTCAAACCGGATGCAAGGAATGTGAGCTATCTTGCTCCACTCTTCTCCCGTCTTCTCCTGACACCTCTTCATCAGAGAAGGACAGCGGTAGATGTTCAGATAAGATAGCGATGCCGGCAAACCCTCTTTTGGCAGGGATTCGAGACTATCACATCCGTAAATTTTGAGCTTTTGAAGAGAAGTGAGGTGTTGAAGTCCCCTTCCCTCCAAAGATTTTAGACTTTTCATTCCATAGATTCCGAGAGTGAGAAGAGTGGTAGGGAGCGTCTGTTCCTTGAGCACCGTCTCCAACACATCCTCGCTTCCCTTGATCAGAAATGTTCGAAGGGAGACAAGTCGTTGCAAACCCCAGTACTCCACCGAAGGCCACAGTTTCTCACAACTGCTGATATAAAATGATTGTAGGTTGGGAGGCAAACCTCCTTCTGCAAATGACTCTACATTTGGAAGACCAGATATCCACAAGTATCGAAGGGCGGTGAGTGTGTGTATTCGATCGGGCAATAACTTCAAATTCTCGCATTCAGAGACTTGAAAACGAGTAAGATTTTCAACATCAGCTCCTTCTCCAATGGAAAGGGATTCTAGATTTTCACTGCCCAAGATTGTAAGAGATGAAAGTTTGGGGAAAACGCCCAGCGGGAAGGACCTCAGTGAATCACAGCTATGGCTTAATGTCAACTCTTGAAGGGATGTCAATTTGGCCATCATCTCATGAGATAGGAATTCTAATCTCCTGCAACTTTCTATACGAAGATATGTCAACGAAGTGGGTAGACCATTTCTAGGGAACGACAGGAGGGACCCGCAATCATTGAGAGTCAATTTTTGAAGACGACTGCTCAAGTGCGGCTGCAAGCAATCTGTGCGACTAAAAATTTGAATATCAAGCATGGAAAGCGAGGACAGCGTCTCCGTCTCTAGTAACGACGAGAGACCAGGGCATCCATTTATTTTCAGATCCTGAAGAGATTGTCGCAAGGATTCCGCGTTAACAATGAGAGACCAGGGTATCCACCTACTCCTAGTAGCCCCTTCATGCAGAACCCCGCAGTCGGACACTTGAAGTTTTCCTCAATGCTTCCACAGGGTCTAGGAAACCTGCACGTTTTATTCAGTGCTTTCAGGAGTCTGGGGGACCTGCAAGTTCTCTTCATTGTTCGCAACCAAGTTCTGGAGGGCCTCTGGCTCCTCGCCCGTTCTTGCCTGCAAGCAAAGCAAACGATTAATGCATGAACAACCAGTTTCCAGAATGCATGGCCATAAGGCTGTATTTTAACAGCCTCACATATTTCCTGACTATGACATAAGTCAAAAATTTCTTTTCGGGAGTGAAATTCACTTAAAGTGCCACTTTTCCCAGTATAATTAATGAACCTCCTACTGATTAGGACTACCATGGTTCAGAGTTGTTACCAAGAAAATTTCTATCATATGATGGCCTGCTCCAACCCTCCTTGACCAAAAGCAAGCTATGCCGTATCATCAATTTCTCCACGGCATCTTCCTCTAGAACAGTTAATGATCAGATGGTCGCCTTGCCTCTGTGATGGACGACCCTGCAATATCAGATAATAATAATCTAGGGTAATTCAACCACAAATACAGTAACAATTTGTTGCTCAAAATATATACATCAATTGCATAAAGAGTAAACATGTTACCACTGCAAGGAAACCGTGCTCTCATTTTTGTGTGTGGTCATCGTCACCACTGCTCTCTTCAACCCACTCCAAGATGTCGGTGACATCAAGGGAAGATGTTAAACATCATTCCACTGTTTTCTCTCTGCATCAATGAAGTGGCATACGTTAGTCCCATCATGTTGTCCTGACTGACAAAATATTTGAATGCAATATATAATAAGTGTGATGGGTTTCTGAAATACATGTGACATATTGACAAAACCCTCGTTAATTATTCCCTCACTAACTAGGGGATAATTTAGCTAGGATCATATCCATGTGAATACGACAACCTGAGTACAAACGATCTGATTGATTTTGCATCCCAAAAAAACCACAAATACTATGATTTCATCCAAAAACAGTCCATAATATTCATTTAAGGAACTTAATTATAAACAAAGGAGATCCATATGAATTTATAATGAAGCAAAATTTGACAAAATAATTCATCAATTTACACAAGAGTAAACATGTTACCACTGCAGCACCTGAATGTTAAAAGTATCACAAGACGCCTTACTAGCTCCGCTGTTGTCCATTTTGCCAGTTGATTATTCCAACTATTCAATATTCCGGCCTTCCAATCTATTGATGGTCTGGTCGACTCAACTAGTAAATAAAAGCCTGGCATTAAAAATGAAACTGCAGAATGTGGCAGGACTTATATCTCTGGTTTTGTTCATCTTGTTATATATATAGAGGTAGAAAACACTCGATAGCTGACAAAACATTCCCTGGATGAAGTTCACTTAAAGTCCCGTTTTTCCCAGTTTGTACGAAACTCCTACTGATTAGGGTTCGCACTGCTATATGCAATAATGTAAATGGTCACACAACTATGGTTCAGAGTTGTTACCAAGAAAATTTCTAACATACGACAGCTTGCTCCAACCATCAACCATCAAAATTAGGAAAAGGCGTATCCTCAATTTCTCTGCGGCATATTCCACCAAAACAGTTAAATGAATCAGACAGTCGCCTCTGTAGTGGATGATCCTGAAGAATCCAAATAAAGGTACTTTAATAGATTTTTTTTTTTTTTTTTATCAAAGTAGCACGTCATCATACATATAGAAATTAGAAAATGTACCTTTTTGTCCAGCTACAACCATAGATATTCAAGTGATTGCTCATAAAATCCACAATGGTAGACAAGAATGCTATAATCTCTTAATTCCTTCGGATAAGCTTCGAGGAGAATAAGATGTCCACAAGCTGTGACAAAGTAGCCTTAACAGATGCAAACTGAAAACCACTGAGAAAATACAAAGTATCCTTATATATGTGCACTTATCTTAGATTAGTTTATGTAGAAGTTACATTCATTTTGGACGAAGTACCTGTCCTTATTTATGTTTTATCTATCAATAAAGTTAGCAGCATGTGCTGCCCTCAAGAACAAATTCCCTGGTTGATCATGCTGAAATGGCCAGAATAAGTTACTTTCAAAATGCGAGGACCTATAAATAATATTGAATGTAACATAGTTCCATCAATTAAATGGCAAAGCAATACCTAAACTACAAGAATAAGCAATTAACAATATACCACAGGCAACATGATTCTCTTAAATGGAACATCTGGATGATGGATTTGAAAGTGCCAAGGGCTTAAGGCCAAATTAGTTAAAACTCATTACAAAAGATTAGATAGAGGCATATGAAAGACTAGATGCAATGTATCGAGAGGGATAAATGACCGCACGAAAGGAGGCATTTATAAATAGTTTGTTTATGTTGTAATGATCACCTAGTGCATTTCAAATATCTATATCTAATGTTTTGTAGTTGATTTCTAACTAGCTGATCCTAAATTCCTCCCTCATCCAAACACAGGGTGAGAGAACTAGGAGTTTTAGTATACACAACTCATTAACATAGGGTAATACAAATTTAGGAAGAAAAAAAAAGATGTCGACCTGATAACGTAAATCACCTCCACTAAAATGGCTTGCAAAATCATTATGTGTACATTATCAGATTCCTTGCTTTACTGTTTATGATAACCTCTGGGAAGACTACGAAGAATATCTCTGCATCAAAATCCAAAAAGCCCCATAAGAGAAGCATTTTCAAAATTTCCAAGTATATGAGCAAAAGAATTGCAGGTGATCCTGAACAATGTGTCAAAACCTGTTTGCAACGTCTACATTAACTCCTGAAAACAATGCCCGTATTGTAGTGTTCTCTCAGAACAACCTTGAAATAACAAAGAAGTAAGGCAGACTTTCATACCGAGAGGAGATATAGAGCTCATGATTCAGAGTGATGCCTTGCATTGGTCCTTCGGAAACCCAGAAATAAAATTAGAAAAGGAATCTTGTGACTTATTTCTCTTTTCTTAATTTATTCATATTTGTCCAGCCAATCAAAGTGGTAACAAGTTAGAACCTTGATTCTAAGTTCCAAATGCAGAATATCAAAGTCCTTCATAAGAATTAGAAACAAAGAGAAGAATCCAGAGTTTTACCTTCACTGGTTTTCTCCAACTCCCGTTAATTCCACATCAAATTTGGAAAAATCGTGTTTAATCCTTTCTTCTCATCGTTATTGAATGTTGATTCAACTTGAGCTCAATCCTTTTGATACCTCATCTAGAAAAGATAGTCCTGAATCAAAGATGAAGAAATTATGATTTATAAAGTGATCTTAATTACTTGTGCAAGTTTGACAATCTGAAACTTTTCCTTATGTTATGATTCATGAATATAATCCCTCACCTCCACTAAACCTGTTTGCAACATCTACATTGAACTCCTGAAATAACAAACGAGTAAGGCAGACTTCCATACCAAGTGGAGATATAGAGTTCATATTGGTCCTTCAGAAACCCTGAAATAAAGTTAAAAAAGGAATCTTGTGACTTAATGCTCTTTTCTTAATTTATTCATATTTGTCCAGCCAATCAGAGTGGTAACTGGTAACCAGTTAGAACCTTGATTCTAAGTCCTTCATAAGAATTACAAACAAAGACAAGTATTAAGAGAGTTTTACAGAATCTGAAGTGAAACTATTACAGAACCTTGATTAATTGAACAATTGAAGTGAAACTTTTACAGAATCTCAATCTTATATGTTATTGTATGAAAAATGGTGCTATGTACGAACCTGAATTTGACTTTAGATCTCAAATGATGACTTGGTTGCCTATCTCGATGCAAGGAATATGAGCTATCTTGCTCCACTCTTCTCCCGTCTTCTCCTGACACCTCTTCATCAGAGAAGGACATGTGCCGATCCTCAGAAAAGATAGCGATGCCGGCAAACCCTCTTTTGGCAGGGATTCGAGACTATCACATTCGTAAATTTCGAGCTCTTGAAGAGAAGTGAGGTGTTGAAGTCCCTTTCCCTCCAAAGATTTCAGACTTTTATTGTTAGAGATTTGGAGAGTGTGAAGAGTGGTAGGGAGCGGCTGTTCCTTGAGCACCGTCTCCAACACATCCTCGCTTCCCGAGATCTGAAATGTTCGAAGGGAGACAAGTCGTTGCAAACCCCAGTACTCCACTGAAGGCCTCAGTTTCCCACAATCATCGATTTGAAATGATTGTAGGTTGGGAGGCAAACCTCCTTCTGCAAATGACTCTACATTTGGAAGACCAGATATCCGCAAATATCGAAGGGCGGTGAGTGTGTGTATTCGATCGGGCAATAACTTCAAATTCTCGCATCCATAGACATCAAAATGAGACAGGTTGGGAGTGGGCAACCCCCCGTGGGCAAAAGAGACCAGATTTGGACAAATATAGATACAGAGAGAATCGAGATGAGTGAGATTTTCAACATCAGCTCCTTCTCCAATGGAAAGGGATTCTAGATTTTTAATGCCCCAGATCTCAAGAGATGAAAGTTTGGGGAAAACGCCCAGCGGGAAGGACCTCAGTGAATCACAGCTATCAATTAAAGCCAAATATCGAAGGGATGTCAATTTGGCCATCATCTCATGAGATAGGAATTCTAATCTCCTGCAACTTTCTATACAAAGACGTGTCAACGAAGTGGGTAGACCATTTCTAGGGAACGACCGGAGGGACCCGCAATCATGGAGAGTCAATTTTTGAAGACGACTGCTCAAGTGCGGCTGCAAGCAATCTGTGCGACTAAAAATTTGAATATCAAGCATGGAAAGCGAGGACAGCGTCTCCGTCTCTAGTAACGACGAGAGACCAGGGCATCCTCTTATTTCCAGATCCTGAAGAGATTGTCGCAAGGATTCCGCGTTAACAATGAGAGACCAGGGTATCCACCTACTCCTAGTAGCCCCTTCATGCAGAACCCCGCAGTCGGACACTTTAAGTTTTTTCAAGCGAGGAAGATGATCGGGCAAGTTTCCCCTCAGCTTCGGACAACTCTGTAAAACCAGCTCCTCGAGACGAGGAAAGTCTGGACATTGACCTCTACCCGGACTTGGCAGCCATTCTACCCATTCTGGCATCCTTGTAAATTCCAGCTTCTCTAAGCAACGAAATGGCTGAATTAGAGAAATTCCATTGACACCATAAAACTCAGCACCAATACTCATAATACATTTCATGTTGTATATATAGAGCTCCTTAAGAGCAGACAACTGCCCAACTGGTGGCAACGACCAACAATTACTAAAACTACTGAGGCGCATGACTTTTATGTTGGAGAAGGAAGAGTCTCCCAACCAATTCGGAAAGCTTGTTCCACCATAACATGTGATGGTCAGTTTCACCAAATTTACAGAAGGTTGTAATTTTTCCAGTACTTGTCTCTCTTTTATGGAATCATCTGCATCCTCTCTACCCCATGCCAACTCTATTTCATTGAGATCTTTCTTATCCTTCAAATTGGCCCGCAAGGCATCCACAACATGGACTACATTCTCTAGATTCATGATAGAAAGTTCCCCTCCAAGATTGGGCAACTCCCCCAATTCTCCAATGCCACCAGACCTAGTAGATGTCCCCAATACATAACCAGTGAGTGTTCTCAAACTTTTTAGTCTACCCATTTGCACCGGCATTTCTTTTATACCAGTATAGCTAATATCAAGATGGCGCAAATTAATCAGTTTCCTCATGTCTACAGGCAATTCAACAAGAGAGTAACAACCTACCAACAATAGAGTTTGCAAATTGTAGAGACCACTCACGGTATCTGGTAACCTTTTAATAGCAGTGAAAGAGAGGTCAATGTAGCGCAGATGTATGTGGTCCCCGATGCAATCAGGTAAGTGACTGACGTTTCTATATCTTGCCAAAGACAGTGCCCGTGAACATTTTAGGGTTGGCAAAAAATCATTTGGAACCTTACTACTTACATAATCCCACTTTGTCTTCCTTAAAGACATGGGTAAGAAGGTACGCAAATATTTAACTCCATTTAATGGCTGAAACTTTTTAGCGGCATCACAATATCCTTTCGCATATGACAAATGTCGAACTCTTTTAGGAACTTCATATGATCCTTCCTCATCCATCCGAAAACAAAATTCTCTAGACACGAACATAGCCAAGTCATTAATGAGATCATGCATTGTGAATCCAGGCTCCTCGGTTCTTGATCTTTGAATTAGTGATCGTGATACTAATTCATTCAAATAGTTCTCTCCAACCTCCTCCATTCTTGTCCCGCCGTCAGCTTGTGAAATTAAACCAACAGCCATCCAAAGTCGAACCAAAGTATGCTTCTTAAATTCATAGTCCTTTGGAAAAATTGAGCAATAAGCGAAACATTGTTTTAAATAAGGCGGGAGGTAATGGAAACTCAATCTTAGAGATGGAAGAATACTATTTGCTTGTGGTAGCTCCCAAAGATTGCTATTCAATATATAATTCCATTTCTTGTAGTCCATGTGGCAACTTAAGAGACCTCCAAGTGTTTTCGCAGCTAAAGGCAGACCATTGCACTTACGTGCAATTTTTTTACCAATTTCTTCCAAGTCTGGATGTGCAATAGCGTTTTCATTTCTAAACGCATGTTTTGCAAGTAACAACCAACAATCATCATGCGACAATTGTTTTAAAGAGTGAATAGGAACAGTGTGCACGATGGATGCAACACTTTCGTTCCTTGTTGTCACAATGACCTTACTTCCCCTCGCCCCATAAGTGAAAGGAGCTTGAAGAACACTCCAATCATTATAATCGTCATTCCAAAGGTCATCCAACACAAGTAGAAACCTTTTCCCCGTTAGTTGTTCCCTAAGAGCAACTTGAAGCAAGCTCATATCTGACTTATCACAGGGTATTGAAGCAATTGACTGAAGAAGGGTTTTAGTGACCCTAACAGCATCAAAGTCTTCGGAGACACACGCCCAAGCTCGAACATCAAAATGCTCTTTCACCCTGTCATTATTGTAAAGGAGTTGAGCAAGGGCTGTCTTACCAACTCCTCCCATTCCCCATATGGGGATTACAGATGTATTGCCGCCCCTTCCATCATCAGATAGCAGCAGTGTTTTCAACTTCGCTTCATCTTCATCCCTACCATAAGTACAGAATTCATGCTCAACGAAGGAAGTTGTGGGAGTTCTTTGTGAAAGCTTGCCCCTGACACCTTCTCTGAGACCGAGCACACGTTTCTGTTGTGCAAGGTTTTCTAGTTCTTCAAGTAACTCTTGAATCCTACCATTCATGCCCTGATAAAAAGGATTAGGAGTAGAGAAGAAGTTCCACACCTGGGTTTTCTTCGTTTGATATTCAGCTTCCACCTTGCTTCGCAAAACTTCAGTATCGATCTCATCCAGCAGGTCCTCGGCATCGAAGACAGCATGTTTGAGCTCGTCAAGCCACTTTTTCACACGGGGTTTCTCCATCTGCTTCTCCTCTGCATCATCAAGCACTGCATCAAGGGCCAGAAACGTCCGCTTCAGTTTCTTCAGGAGTGAATAGTCAAGTTTTTTTCCCCAGAAGAAGTCCATCAACTCGCCAGAACCAATCTTGTCGCACAGCGTCTGGATGGAAGCAGAGAGAAAAGCCTCTGCAATCAAAGCCATTTTTTTTTCTTTCTTTCTGGAAACTAGTAGTCTGAGAGAAGCGTTTTGTAATGGAAACTGAAGCTAAACTCTTATGAAATTCACATTTGGGAGTAGGACGACCAGATACTCTTATGAAATTCACATTTTGGAGTGATGCTTTACGTTAAAGCATAAAGAGAGAATTTGTGGTCGCGCTTTGTTTGCGAGTGGAAAACTGTAGGCTAAAAATGCGTCGGTTGGATGGGGTAAGTGAGTGGAAAAGTAACAATGGTAACGTCGGTGCTACGGACGAATTGTCATGTGTTCACACAGTATATTGTACACCTCCGGATAAAACTAGATATCTGCATGAATGGAAGCATTATCAAATAATAAGGTTACAAATTAAAAAGTTAAAAAACTTATTAAATAAAATACTTCCATTAATTTATTAATTTTTCATATAATATATCGTTCGACATGTTTTATATTTTGAAAACATTGCATGACAGCTTATCAAATACCATCAAATCTTTATATATAAAAAAATAATTATGATATCATTCACTGATCTCTCATCTGATTTCTCAATCAATTCTTCAAAATTTCACAACCTTTCAACGTTGATAGTAATAATTAAAAGTTAATATTAATATCACAAACAAATAAACTAGTAATACATATAACATATTGCTAATGTCACAAGATTTAAAAAAAAACAAAAAAACAAAAAATTGAGCTGGCCAATAAGTCAGTGGAGTACACACGTTAAAGCATAAAGAGCGAATTGGTGGTTGTGCCTTGTTTTGTGGGTGGAAAAAGTCGGATTTGGATCCTCTCTCTTGAGCTAATGGAGAGGATTCTCCTCATCAATCATCGTGGGCCGTTAGATTTTTATCCAACGATTACAATCATTATAACTTTAAAGAGACCTCCCTGTTTTAGCCGTTGGATAAAAATTCAACGACCCACGATGATTGATGAGGAGGATCTCTCCATTAGCTCAGGAGAGGATCCAGATCCGAAAAAGTCTAGGCGAAAAATGTGTCGGTGGGATGAGTGCTGGTTGCTTTCTTTCTACTTTGCTAAAGCAACATATAGGTGCAATGGACTATTGTCACATATTCAGTGGATGAGTGCTTTCTTTCTACTTTGCTAAAGCAACATCAGTGCAATGGACGATTGTCATGTGTTCAGACAGTACACTATGCGTTCCACTAATATTTGTCTATCCTGTGTCACTCTTTATAGTTCCACTTGTTTGTTCTGTCACTCTTTGTAACTTACAAGAGAGTTCCTATCGTACCAGAGTGGGCGCACGATACTACTAAACTAAAAACTGAAATCCAAATGGTTACGAAACGGACCTAAGTTGCTCTCCTTATTTAGATTACACACTATGTAGATATATGATTCCACATAAATTTGTTATTACTCAAATCACAAATGAAGCAACAATTTGTTATATACATGAATTTACATAAGAGTATCACAAGCAGATAATAGACCACCTACTACCTCCGCTGTCGTAAATTTTGCCGGTTCATTCTTCCAATATTCCGGCGTTCAAATTTACTGATGATCGGTCAACACAATTACTACATAAAAAACTGGCACCATATGGGAAAATGCAGAATGTGGCAGGACTCATATCTCCGGTTTTGTTCATCTTGTTATATACGGATAGAAAACACCGCATATTTGGCAAAACTTTTCCAGGATGCCGCTTTGCCGGTTTACATGAACCTCCTATTGATTTGGGTTTGTACTGCTATCTGCAATAATATATGCGAAGACTACCATGGTTCAGAGTTGTTACCAAGAAAGTTTCTAATATACGACGGCCTGCTCCAACCATCCTCCATCAGAATTAGGTTAAGGCGTATCATCAATTTCTCTGCGGCATCTTCCTCCAAAACGGTTAACGAATCAGACGGTCGCCTCCGTAGTGGACGACCCTGAAAAATCCATATGAAGGTACCTTAAAAGATTTGCCATCAAGGTTGTATGTCGTCATACATATAGAAGTTAGAAAACGTACCTTTTTGTCCTGATATAACTTTAGATATTCAAGTGATTCCTCGTAAAATCCACAATGGTAGAGAAGAATGCTGTAATCTCTTAATTCCTTCGGATCAGCTTCCAGGAGAATAAGACGTTCACAAGCTGTAACAATAGACACAATGTTCAGATAACAATATGTGGCAGCGGGCACAATATGTCCAACGGTGACGATAAAATTTCAAATTTCAAATTGCAGTACAAGAACTTAACTTGAAAAATCAAATCCTACTATTAACTAAAAATCACCACGGGACCTCAAACAGGTTAGAGATGCTTCTACAACTTTATTTAAAGATGGCTATGGATAACACGTTATTTTACTTGAAATGACTTATTGGTAAGGAGTCGGACCCTGTCCTCCAGAAAATGCAACTACAATTGTCCCAAGACATTCCTGGTGACATCTCAATCTATGTTACCGCTTCAACAGCTTCAAGAAGCATAATCTATTGACTTTGACATTACCTTCTTGACACTGGGATTAAATACGATTCAATAAATGCGTACCAGATAGGGCACGCCTCATATCCCCAAAATGTACACTAGTCCAAACACCACGATCTAGTCTATGTTGAGCAGCCTTCGCAGATGCAAGCTGAAAGCCACTGCAAAAATAGAAAGGATCCTCACATATATGCACTTAACTTATATTAGTCTTCAGTTGAAACTACATTCATTTTGGACAAAGTACCTGTCTTCGTTTATGTTTGATCTATCGATAAAGTTAGCAGCACGTGCTGCCCTCAAGAACAAATTCCCTGGTTGATCATGCTGAAACGGCCAGAATGCATCCTTCAAATTTCTTAAAATCTGTACATACAGTAAACTATGAGAACAGATATAGCTAAGATTAAAGGCTTGGACACATGTCTATAGACCTTATCAAATGTTACCCAAATATGTATCTACATACAATTCAATGCCTTAAAAGGCAAAGGCGTGGGTGAAACGTTCCATGGATAACCCCGCCTTCGCCTCACGAGACCTATATATATATATATAAATATATATATATATATATATATATAAATATATATAATACTTTGTAAAACAAATATTCATTGTCGTTCAAAAATGCACAAGTCGCAAACAAGTTTAATTCGCATCAAAAACAAGTTTAACCAAGCAATCAAATGTACACAAAGATGCACACACATAATCGATAATCTATAGTTCTACTCACCAAAATCTATGCTTACAACTGCTCAATCGAAATCTAATGGTTGAAATCTACATCCTAGCAGAGAGAACGTTTCTCTTCTTTAAAAAAAAAATTAACAGTCGTTGGATGAAGGTTGGTGAACAGAAACTATCGTACTCATTGGTGAATTGTATATCATGATTCAGAGGACCTGTAGATATGATACCAAGTCAGGTCCATATCCATAATATTCAGACTAAATATATGGTACCAACTTAAGGCAGTTTGGTAGTATTCGGACTAATTATACAAGTTACTTTCAAAGTAGGAGGACCTGTGGGTAATCTAGAGCACATGGAACCAATTTGAATAACATAGATTGCATTGCCATAACCAAAGATAAATGACAAAGGAACTAATCAATTAACAAAAAACCACAGGCAATATGATCATATTGCTCATTTAAAATATCTATATCGAATGTTTTGTGGTTGAATTCTAACTAATTTATCCAAAACCTCTTGGCATTTTCAAATCCCTCATCCAAACACAGGGTGAGAGAACTAGGAGTTTTAGCGTACACAACTCGCTGACATAGGACAAAACAAATTAAGGCAAAACAAAAAAATTTCAACATGAAAACATAAGTCACCTCCACTAAAAGGGCTTGTGAAGTCATTATGTGGACATTATCAGATTCCTTGCTTTTCTGTTTATGATAACCTCGGGGAAGACTATGAAGATCATGAGGAAAGAATATCTCCACATCGAAATCCAAAAAACCCCATAGGCGAAGCATTTTCAAAATTTCTGAGTATATGAGTGAAAGCATTGCAGGTGATCCTGAACGATGTGTCAAAACCTGTTTGCAACATCAACATTAAACTCCTGAAAACAATCCCCATATTCTACTGTTCTCGCAACCTTGAAATAACAAATAAGTAAGGCAGACTTCCATACTGAGTGGAGATATAGAGCCCGTGATTCAGAGTGATACCTTGCAATCGTCCTTCGAAAACCCTGAAAAAAAGAGCAGATAAAAAATAGTCAGCGAAAGCAAGAATTTTGCAGCAAGGGGAAGAGCCAAGAAGATACACAGATCCTGATTTATTTAAAACAAATGATAGCTTTTCTGCTACAAAGTAATTGTTTCCCGATATGAAGTTTATCTTAGTTTCTCCCTGCCACATTCCTTCAGCATTATAAGTTCGGCAGTTTCCCTACCAAGCTAAAATTTAGTTAAAAATAAAATGAATCACTTAAGAGTTTTTAAGTTCAACTTTGAATCAACTACAAAGGAATAATAATTCAAGTTATTGCAAACAAAAACTCTATCAATCAACATACCTTATTTACGTACAAATAGTTTTCCAAACTCTCCAACAATTTCTCAGGCGAGGATCTAAATGAAGAGTTGTGGTGAGAACAATAGTCCATGGAAAGATCACCAAACCTACTAATAAAAGCATCCACCGGAAGTGGAACTGAAGAATGTGACACAAGGGAGTCATCTTCTGCTGCAATGTAAAGAGCAGTTTTCCCCAAATCAACACATCTATTGATGGTAATGCTGGTTTCCCTCTCTATATCGGACAGATGGCGAATTTGTGAGCAGAACCCCTCCCTGGCCTCCTGGTTGTTTCTCAATTATATATCAATCAAAATCCAAACTAAGTAAACCCCATTGCATAATCAAGCATACATAGTCTTTATCAAACAAATACAAAAAGACATTGCATCATAACAAAGTATAAAATTACTCCCAAAAGAAGTGTACATTTGACCTATGCACGAGAACAGTTAATCCAGCAAATGAACATAATTATCCAATTGACAGTTGCGATAGTCTTGACCTAAACTGGGTGGTCGGAAAAATGTATCGTGCAATGTAATTTACAAGGTGTCTAATATGATACAAAACAGTTTTGCATTAAAGTGGGAAAACCAGAAAAGTAAGGAAAACAACTTATCTAAATTTTTGAGGTAGGTCACGATAAAATAGTATATCATTTTAAGAAACAGTTTATACCTCGCACCTCAACACGCCATATTACTTTTAGAAGGCTTGGTACTCTCAACCTCTCTTGACTCCTAGAAAATCAATAGAACCTATAATGGATGAAACACTACCATACATAACTGAGAGAAGCTCATCCGAAACTAGAGCTAGAAACGCCTTATTTCATTTTGTTTAGCTCGCTGTTTTTCTTGTTCTTTCTCCCTATTAAAATACTATAAAGGGAAAACTTGTTTATATTACTTCATCAATATGCTTCAATTGTACCTACCGAAAGCAATGTGAAGTTCCTTGTGTTTATTTTTCTTTCCGCTTTTGGCTCCAATCGATCAAGTAATAGCCGTAAAAACAAAAACACAGAAACAGATACAAATTGTTTCAAAACCTTGCTAGACAAATTAAGGACGATGTTCTCGTTAAAAACTAAACTCCAATAAGAATGGCATGGTTAACATTCTTTGTTAAGAAATAACGGAAATAACGAAAACGACGATAACATGTTTCTTGCATCATCATGGTTTGATCATTTCTTGAAATTATTCTCACTATGATACCTCAATTTCATTTCAATTTATTATGCAAATTACCCAATTTTTTTATATATTTTGTAAATTATAGCCAACTAAACGCATGAAACTGATATATGATTATCTTCCAGCTCAAGAAATGAAATGGGAACATATGCTGAACAATTACATTAAAAATTGGGGGAAAAAACTAGATTAAAGTGAAGCTAATGCATTCATTTCATCAATTTAAAAATAATAATTAAAAAGTTAAAATTAAAAGAAGAACAATTTATAATTTATCAGGAAGAAGTAGGTAAATTTCTTACTCTGGCGAGGCAGGTGAGGGTTCCGGAAGAATCGAGAGCATCGTGGAGCACGAAATTGAAGTCACTGCCAACGTCGGATTGGGCGCGGCTCGAGAGGCGAAGAGGACGAGGGCATGATCGGTATTTCGAGAATTTTGAAGAGGAAGAAGAAGATGAAGAGGTTGTGGATGTTGTGAGAAGCGAGTTCCTGAGAATCCATGGGGAAGAAGAAGAGGTAGCACCCAACCAAGTCATCGTTTTCTTTTACCAGAAAAATTCTGAGATATCGAGTCCGTTGGTGTTTATTTCTATATCGGATTTTTTTATTTTTATTTTTTGGTTGGATAATTTCTATATCTGATTTATCGAGTTATTTTATGGGAATTATCTGTCTAATTTGGACCACTTCTCTTGTTTGGGGTTCTCTATTAATTAATTATTTATTTATTTTGAGCTTTTTTTTTTTTGTCAAGGGGAACTTTTCATTAGGATTAGTTTTTCCTCAATTTTATTTCGGGACCCATTTATGAAACTTCCGAATACTTTAAATCGTTTTAAAATGACACTAACATACCATTTTTTGTAATTTCTTTCTATCCGTATGAATGATTAATTTTTTCGTAAAACACTTTATTTTTGATTTTTTTTAATCGTTCGCTAATATTATACATCACTATTTAAAAAATCATTAAAACAAGATATTATTTAGTCATCAAACTATATAAAAAATGATAGACGAATTCAGTAAAAATATTATGAACGGTCTATCTATTTGGTATAATTGATCTACTAAACGACGTTTTATTTAATTTTTGCAGAGATGAACTTTACATATCGATTTATAATATAAACGGTCTCGATCATAATCAAAAAGTTTTGTGAATCGGACACGAAATAAAATGAGGAGGAACTTCTCCTTAGTCTTAAGGAGCCAAGCTCCCTTATGAAAGAGATAGACCATTTGAACTTGAGACACAATATTTTTTTAGCTAAATTCCCCATCCCTTAGTGTAAAAATGTCAATATACTTGCAAAAAAAAAAAAAAAAAAAAAAACTTCATTGTCAAAATGGTTCATGTGTTATAGTCATTTGGCCAATTTAGTTCCCATGTTTTCAATTTGGACAATTTAGTCCTCTTGTTTATCTCTCTTAGCTAATTAAGAACATTCCATCTAATCTTTGCTAAAGAATTTATAAAAAAAAAAAAATAATATCATAACCTATTATAAAAAATAAAATAAAAAATCAGTTAAAATGGAAAGAATATAAATAAAAAATTAAACAAACCCACCCTGCCATCCCCTTGTCCTTGAACTAAGCCCCAACCCTAGCTAGCCACACACGCAGGCAACTCAACGAACAAGTCTCTAGATCCACCTCAACCCACCTGCCACCGCATGAGTTCCTTCATCATAGTCACAAGAAAATCAACCATAACCACATCACCTCCGATTGCGTAATTGAGAAGTAGACCACAGTTGCGAAAGTCATAGATTAACCTTTCTCTTTATTTAAATTTACTATAAAAACACAAATCAATGAGAAATGTCACGATGACTAATTGACCTAATGACTAAAACACATACCATTTTAATAGTTAAGCTTTTTAGTTTAAAGAAATCTTTAATGTTTGAAAAAAACTAAAAAAGAAAAAAAGAATACTTTTTATTTGTTAAGAGTTTTTGAAAAATATTGTTCCTTCTCAATCAAACACCAAAAAGTAAATCGAGTAAGGGTTAAAAAGAGGGCTAGGGGTCTATGTTTTTGTTCCTTCTCAATCAACCCTATTTGGTATCCAACTTTTTTTTTTTTTTTTTTTTTTTGAACAGAACTGGGATTAACCAGGGCACAACGGCTAGCAAGAACAACGAAAGCCAACGAAGGCTAACAAAGAGATAGAATAAGCAATAGTAAGATGGGATTACACAAAGACGCAGCCACAAATGGCAAAAACGTCATCCCACAAAGCAAAAACTACTCAAATAGGGGACAAGGAAGCCCAACTTTGTTCAGAATTCTCGCAAAAGAAGATGGGGGTCTTTCAACCCAAACTAAGTCACGCATCTCCAACTTTTGTGTTTTTGAAACCCATAAATACTAAGTTACTTTCTCCCGTTCTGAAAACTATAATTTTTTTTTTTCAAACTGTATGCTAAACAACCCTCAATATTTTGTTGGATGGATTTAAACAAAATTTCAACCTAAAGATACAGTGAAACAACGAATTCCCGAGCAAAAATAATTACAGGGGAACAAGCCTAAATAGACACAGTCCCGTTACTCCGTTGAACCGACTTTATCTTCGTCTGCCTCAAAGGCCTTCCTCATTTTCTCTTCATCAGTCTCAAAAGCCTTCCTCAGCTTCTCCTCATCTGTCTCAAAAGCTCTCCTTGCCTGTTTCAGCTCTTCATTCATTGACAGCAATTCTCTACAGCGATTGAGTTTCGGAAAATCCTGGGGAGTTTACGACACTTACATCAGTGTTTATGTCAGATTCTTTTTACGCTATTAACACAAAATTGACAAAATTTTTAAAAGTGGACGAAATTAACATAAAATTGATGATCAACAAGTGACAACATAACTCTGTCAAGTAACGTAAACGTTAGTCATGTTCAGCCATCAATATTATAAAGAGGTCCTGTTAGTGTCATTCTATCCATTCAATGAGTGGTGTTTCTCTTATGCTAATGAGAAAATACAATGCCATGTTCATGCCTTTCTGTTTTTTTTTTCCTCCTACCGTGTAAGTCAAAAGCACAACAAATTGCAAAGACCTACATAAAGTATCTCTGCCAAATGAAATAAAATTATTGACCAATCGATTACAAGTAACTCGATTTTTATGCCCGTAACATGAAATTTCAAATGGCATAAAACTATTCCCACACAATCAAAGTATGCAGTGGAAATATATATAGAATATACCTTGCGAATTAAGTACAGAAAGTCATCAACAGATAACCTTCCCCTCTTTGATCCAATCTCCTGGGCTTTATGCACCTGCAGAAGTGTTGCATATTTGGGTTAATACTTGGCATACTATCTCATTTGCATGATGAATAGTAACTACCCTTGAGAAAAGCTTACCAGATCAGTCACATATTCCACAACGATGTCTTCCATGAGTGCCACACTCTCTGGAAGAGGCTGAAAGTAACAGAATTGGATAAGTCAATTTTAGTTGCAACAGAAACCAAAGAATAAAAGAACCACACGTTAAGCTCCAACCGAACCACAAGAAGTGGGGCATGCCAACATCCAAATACCCGTCATCTATTTAAATATCACATCACAGCCTGACAAATAACTCCAAGTCCCAAATTAGATAGTGCTACTTACATTAGGATCGTCTCCAAAACCATACATCATGTGCTGCACTGTAACATACACAACACATTTCGTGTCAACATTTTGAATAAAACCCATAAACACACTAAGTTGGCACAGAGTAGTTTGCTAAACACAATGATTATAACTGTAAACATACATTCTTTTTGAAAGACTCCGCGTTTTCGCTTATTTGAACTTTCAGATGGCTGGGAGCCACCCGCTTTTGATTTTGATGTCGTCCCTCCAGAAGGGTTGCTCATCTTCTATGCAAACCTGCCCTGGAAATCACTAACATCGCAGAACAGAGCTATTACTGAATCGAATTCTTCAATTTAATAATATGGAGAATGATAAAATCGACGATGCGGGCAAAGAGGATAACAGCAACGAAGAACTATAGCGACCCAGATTTCAAACCAGATCAATTGAAAAAATTAGAATCTTCAAAATTCAAATAAGCGGGAAACCCTAGGCACTGCTTGGTTGGAACGAAGAAGGGGGCAAAATGAAATTCGAAAAGAAAATTTTACATGTTGAGATCTTCAAAACCCTAAAGTCGGATTGCGAGAGGAGCAGAGAGCAGAGAGACGTTGGATCAAAGAGAGAGAAAGGCGCCTATCAATTTATATCAAAATGCCCGATTTCATATCAAGAGTTTCTACTTTCGAAGACCCCGCAAGGCCTCTAAACTAGCCTTTATACAGTCAATAGAAAATTCTAATGAACTAGGATAAAGGAAACCAAATCCTTATTGAATAATGAAACATAAAATTACTTTTGACAAAGTACAAAAATGGAAGATGGTATTGTGAACTGTGCAATGTTACCAGTCTGTTAGACACTTGAATTTGCAGAAAAACTTCCAGGAACAATTTGCACCAACCCGCCGCGACTCAAACCGAAAAGCAAGCTCAAAATCGTAAAGCAATTTTATGCAACATATAAGAATCTAATATCATTGACAGCATAAGTTGGAAGAGAAGTAAAAAATCGAAGACGGGTTGATGCAGGCAGTTAAAAGAGCACAAGAGAGAAAGGATACCCAAAACCCATGACAAATCATACTCAAAATTAGTGCATTGAAAACCCTAAATTCAAAACATTTTTCTAGTTTTCCGTATTTTCTCATCAAAAAAACAATTCGTATAAAATCAGAAAAGAGAAATTACCAGTAGTAGCGTGCTCCGTGGCTCTTATGCGGCGTTCCTCCGCCCGCAACGGCGCCGAGGTTGCTTTCGGCGGCGATGAGAGGCGGACACGGGATCAATAGTCGGGTTCTCAGAGGATCAGCTGTTCGCAATTCGCAGCAGAAATCGCCGGCGAAAGAGTTGAGAGAGAGGCTGAGAGAATAGAGAGACAGTGCGTTAGGAGATGAATGAAGTTGAGAGAGAGTCTACCGAAAGAAGGGAGATGAATGAAGTTGGCTATGGTGTGGACAAGTCCACAGAATGTTGTATAAGCTCTTCTGAAAACCAATAGAAGGCTGACATGTGGTTTTTTCAGAAAGGTCAGATTTGCAAATAAAGAAACCGAAACCGTTAGGTTAGAGAACCGTACGGTTTTGTACTGAAATCGAAGAAATCGAAAAAATCGAACCGTTCGATACGTTTCGGTTCCGATTTTTCAGTTTTTCTTCACACCCTTGGTTTTTTTTTTCCTTTAATTCAAATGATAGAAATTTTGATTAAATTTGAATCGAAATGTTTACGTAAAATATCAAAGTGTTAAACAACCATTCTGATTCAAACTTATTCCAACTATGAATGTTATCTTCCTTAAACATAAAAAAATATAACTAAATGTGTTGCCCTATTACAAACACGGGGAGTAAAACGAAATTCTAGTGACCTCAGTTGTTGTTGTAATTGTCTAAATACCAAATAGGATACCTTCACTCATTACCTCCGGTTGCAAAGTACCATTAATCATCTCTATAAGATTCAGATTCGACCTGTACGTCCAAAAAACCTTTCTCCGTAGAAGCTACAAGGGCCGCCCTAACTGCATTTGCTTCCGCTATCAAACTAGATGTGCAAGGGTAATTTCCAATCCCACCAGCTACACGGAAAATTCCGGCAGAGTACCAGCCATGGGAGTGGTCACAGGCCGCCGCAGCTCGTCAACCCTTGCGCACCCCTAGTCAATCATCTGTATTTTCTCTTAAGTTTAGCCACTTTTCCACATCTATTTTTTCTAACATCATTGCCTTTTTTTTTCTTTTTTTTTTCTTTTTCCATGAAGTGTTTTCAACTTTTTAATATGATATTTTCATTTTAAGGTCGTGTTTGGCATACCTTATAAGGTTTCGAATGGGAATAAATAATACGAATACAGTGTTTGGTGAACTTATGCATTCGTACTGAGCTTGGCTCGTATTTGGCTCGTCTAAATATGTTGCTGAATAAGCTTATATTTAATTTAAGCAAATCATTTCCACGCCCCGAAATCAACGGACTGAAGTGATACATGACCAAGATACAAATCCTTCAAATGCTGCTTGCACAATCCAATTCTCCTCCTATTCAAGCTGGGATGAATGCAACTGGAGAACCCCGTCTTCCACCCCGGAAACTTCTGCCTTTCCATGACATGAAGGGTATAAACACTCGGTGCTGGAGCCATACACCCGAACACAAAACAATTGCAAGGCCTTGACTCGCTCACCATTCTTGCAAGGGAGAGTAAACACAAGCCACTGTAAGAAATTCCATACATTAATGCCTCATCGTTTTCAAACGCCTGAGTATCTGATGTCTCATCAACCATCTCTTGTTCTATTTCTTGGGTAGACGGAATCCTGCTTAGTTCTGTGTCAAAACGTTTTTCTATCTCATTTTCATGCACACGATACTTCGCTGCAAGAGTTCGGATGCAAGATTTTCTAACTATATCCGAAATCAACAGCTTTACCTCATTAAAGTTTACACACTCAGCATACCATCTCAGCCAACGGCGAACAATACCTGAAAACCAGTCGATGATTTGGTCATTATCTTGTAAAACAAGCAAAGATGATCTACGGGGATAACCATCAGATGTGGTCAATCCATATCGTTGGAGACGCTTTTTAATGGCATTAACAGGAGCAATTATCTCAGTGATGACGACAGATTCAGTGGAAGAACTGGCATTCGGCAAAAGGGCAAGAATAGAAGAGGTCTCAGAAGAAACATACTTTTCCACCTGTCTCTGAAATTCGTAAAAGGAGTTTGTTAGCTCTTCGGGTAGAGCTGGTTCTGCTACATGCTTAGACAGGACAGCTTCCTCACTCTCTTCTGCTTTGGCATTGACGTCTTGCATCCATATCTTCAACAAGTGCTTGTACCAATGATCAGTTTCCATACCAGACTTACGGAAATGGGAAATTTGGCTCAGAACAGAACTACTGTCAGCTAAATGCTTGATCTCTGACTCCTTGACCTTCTTCAAACCATGACCTAACCATTTCTTCCCTATATGAACCATCCCAACATTCCAGGCCTCTTGCTTCTGTAGACCAAACAAAGCAACTTTTTCCTTCAACTTGTGGACTGCTTTTGTGGCAGGACTTTCTATCACATTTCTTCTAACCAAAGTGCCTAAAAAGCGAATCCCATGCGGTTTTTGACATGGCAATAATTCTGTTTGATCATCGACTTCCAAGTGCAAAGACTTCTGCAAGTAATTTAGGACCTCAGATTTGAACTCAAGAGCAGCATCCTTAGAACCAGAAAACGAAAAAAAAATCTCATCCATGAAGCGACAAGAATGGACCCTTGCGCTACAACTCTCCTCACCCGCACAGCCAAGATCATTATTACCTTTCAGGTGTCTCCTAAACCAGCCGCGCAGCTTAGACTGGGACTTTTGATCATTTTGAGAATCTAGACTGAGAGCTTCATATTTCATCGACAATCTGTAAAATTCACGGTCAAATTCGTCGAGATATATATTCATTAATATAGGGGACAATACTCCCTCCTGTGGAAGACCATGACCTTTCGGGAAACCGCCAAACTCCAAGTTGAGCACATTGGCATGAAACATGCTTTTGATCATATCAAAGAGGCTGGGGTCTACCATCTTGCCCTCCATTGCTGTTAAGAGTTTGCCAAGTATACAAGCATCTAGCTTTTTATTTAAGAGCACTGTAAACCACCAATCAGGATTTGAAATCTCCTTGCTAATGTACTTCAGAGCTGTGGAATGTCCCCTCCCACTTCGATAACCATGTGAAATCTTAGAGAAGTCGGGCTTGTAAACAACTTCAATAACAACTCTGATGGCTTCTTGAATGACCTTCAGATTTAGATTAGGAAGTACTAAGACTTCATTCCCTACACCCCTTTTTGAGATGGAAAAGGTATTGGCATTAACATCAAAACTCCCATGACGCATCTTTTCAGCCATAGAATCAAAAGAGTTTTTCGCATCGCTTAATGCTATATCAACATTTGAGTTGAGTCTAATACAATCATAAGCATCTCGAAGAGTTTCTGGATTGGCAATTACTTTTACCATTAGGTCTCGAAACTTCCCATTGATGTATTGTTCCTTCACTCTCTTCTTTATGCGCAATTCAAGACACCTCTTCAGTTCCATTCGGCCCTTGGGTCTTCTCTCATCGATATGAGAGGACTGCTCCACCAGACAGGCTAAGTTCTCTGCCAATTTCATTTTACGAATGCCACTATTGACACCATCAGCGGCAGCACTGGCAACAGCAGAATGATCTGCATATTCTTGTACTCTTTCCGCAGCTCTATCATAACCTGCTGCTGCGGCAGTATTAACTTTTTCTGAGTTTGAACGAGTGCCCGACTCCACAACCACCTTTTGTACCTTATGGCAGAGGTGAGCAGTGAGAGAGGCAGCTTTTCTGGCAACAGCAAGCCCTTTTTCATAAGACATAGAAGAAAAATGTTGCTTGTGTTACTTGTACTGCTCGCGAGGCAGAGCCGTTTCAGAGATTTACGAGGCCCTCTGCAAAAACAAAACATAGGGCGGGCATTCAGTTACAGTGAGAAGAATGGGGCAATTGCGATATGTATGTTCAACATTTTGTCGAACATGTGGCGTGCATTGCGCTATAGGGAGAAGCACAATGTGCAGCAGTGCAGATGCATATGCATATGAAGCATTTCGTCAAACACTTGGCGTGCATCGAAGGACATTGATATTATCAAACTATAAGCATGAACTAACCTTGGGAAGTATCTTGGAGCAGCTTCGAAGAGACTTCACCCAAGCAATAAGATTAGCAGCTGCTCCGGCAGAGAGAGAGAAAGAGAGAGAGGAGGAGGAGGAGGAGGAGGATGAGACGGAGGATGATTGGTTGGGGTCGCCGGTGGTGGGAAGGGTGGGTGTATTTCACCGTTAATGAGTTTTGTGTTTCCCTAAGAATTGTACCATTAGTTACATCATGTGAAGAGGAAAGCTTGGCTCCTTCCTCGTTAAAAAATTTTGCCATCCGTGTTTTTTTTTATTTTTTTGAATATTTCAATAACTAAACGATCTTATTTTAAATTAATTTGTAAAATTGATCTTTACATAGTAATTAATAATATAACCGTTTTGATTATACGTCCGAAGTTTAATAAATCAGTAACAAAGCAAGAATTCCTTCTTATCTATCGAGGAGTCAAGTTAATTCCTTAATTGAAATAGTTCCTAAAAGACTTTTTTATTATATTATTATTATAAATGATATTCAACACTAACCTACATGAGAAAATAATATTTGAGCCCAAAATGTTACATGTTAAAAGATAAAAACTATAACCGTTAAGACAATTCATCACTTACACTTGTTTTAAAAAATTAATTATTACTTTTCTTTTTCTTTTTAATCAATTTAATATTGTTTTTCTTTTTGAAATCACACCACACTAATGCCGTGAAGTTATTTCCAAATCCACGTACTCCTCCCCAAACCTTTGAAATCCCTCAAACCGGCCTGGCCCGAATTGGTTCGGTTTCTTTATCATCATTGTCAATATTAAGAACCGAACCGAATCGGTTCGGTTCGGGTCAAACTGGATAGTGCCCACCTCTAGTTGCTAACTATTGAGCATGTGCACAATTTAGGTTGGCTGGTATCGAACAGTAACACTGAGACTCATGCTCCATTTCCAGTATTTAGCAGAAAGCAACTGAATATTTTGAGGATTTCCGGTTTCCGGCTGCATAACCGTTATATAGTTTCCGGTAGGTACCATCGTAGCTATTGCGGAAAACCGGGACTGAAGCGGAACCTAAATCTTGTGAATATAAGATGTACGTCAATATATCTTATGATACAAACTAACAGACCTCAAAACCTACATCTTCTTAGTGTCTTTGGACTGGGACACCAGGAACGAAGAACGCGAATAGCCTAAGTAGCCGTCTATAGACGAATTTTGTCAACAAATAGATGAAATCTCAAGGATCAAATGATTCAGCGTTCTCTACCCCTTCAATGCCTCGTTCAAAGAAAGTTTTTCCGTGGGAATCCAAGCGGTATCCCAACCATGGGGAATCCTTTTCATTGGTGTCTTAATACCACCTAAAGATTAATATCCGAGACCTGTGAGAACAGCACCAATCTAAAATTACAATGTTGAACACTAAATAAAAAGTACAACGGTGAGCCACGCGCATGATTACGAGATAAAATATATCTACGAGAGTCGTTATATTTATACTTACAGGGAAATAGGAACCAAGATTGTCCATTTCCATGTCCACTCAAGACCGACCTTTCAAAAAACAAATATTTTGAGTAGGTTCTTTTTTAAACCACAAAAGCCGGGCAATCCATGTATGCAAGAATAAAAGACTCCATCCCTATGCAGCAAGCGATGCAAAATCGTGTAATCAAATCTGTACTGAAGCAACAGTCCCAAGTTCCCCAAATCAAGCTCATGGAGTTCATTTGTGAGGTAGCAGCCACCTCTCGAACTGGAAGGTTCTTCTTGGCGGATGAGATTCTTCTCTGTATCTTCATAGCCAAAGAAATTTGGTGAATATATTCTGTCGACGTTTGTTTATTGCAATGTTTGAGAGTCAGTTTTGAGTATTTGTGTTCTTTTGTCACACATTTGATCCTCCAAAGGTTTTCAAAGTGAAATCACTTGTTTTCTTGCCAAAGATTCTTAAATTCTTTAGGCTTAATTATACGTACATGTCAATGTCGAAGGAGCTTCAATTGAGAGATTCCTCAAATAAGACTCACCCCACAAGCACATAAATGATCGCAACCACGTAGTATTTTGTATTTAAATGAACATTTTTTAATAGACGGCTGGGATTAATGACATAAATCCAGAAGATGCAAAAGTTATAAATAGCTGAAGTTACTTGTCAACCAAACAATTCAAGTTAAAGATGGCAAGGACAGATTAGTACGGATGAGAGAGAGAGAGAGAGAGAGAATAAATAGCATAGAAGCAAAAGATGGGAAAACATATTGACTTTATTAAACTTGAATCATGGTTTGTACATGAAAAACAATCAATAAGAACAACTTATATGCTCTCTGCCTATGAACAAGCCTTAAATCTTTTCTTACACTCCGAACTCTAAATCATCTTCTCAAATATATCTAGATGCTGTGAATTAGTTCATCTACTTCTTGAAACCACTATGCTAACTCCTCCGCAACCGTTTTGTTTGACTACCCTCTTGCCTGCATTTAGCATGCACTATAGGACCCAACTCTGACCTATCCATGCCTTCTGTTGATCCCTCAGGTGCATTCAAGTACACAGCATCTTTATACATCCATTCCTCTCTCTCATGACTATAAAAATCATCAAAGCACTCTCTACATAACACGCACGAAGTCTGATCTTCTTCAGCAGGAACAGCCACTTCTTCATCACTATTCTTCTTTTCCACAGTGGTCTCAGTAGACACAAAGTTAGGAGCTGCATTAGTACACAATGCCTCTGCAGCAATAAACCACAAGCTCATATTCACAAACCAATTACGAGAGAGCTTCAGCTTACGGTTTTTAGACATGCGGTTCTTGGTTACATGCCAATCCATATGCTTACTATGCGCTTCTTGGCACTTAAACCTACGGCCACAGGTTGTGCATTGTCCTGGAAGATCACCGTATAGAGCAGTTATTACAGATTCATGACGCACCTTGAGAAGGTCGGCCTTAAACTCAACTCCTAAAGAAACCTTGGGCGGGGTTTGATTTGTCACTGAGATCAAACCTTGGGCCAAGAGAGAAGTAATCAAACCAGAATATGCACTGATGCTGGGCTGGTTGCTAGTGGCAACTGGATAAGGGTTCTGAACCAAAAATATGTCTTGTGGGGAAGGAGGGGGACCTGGTGGTAGAAGTGGCATGGCTTGTTTTACAATAAAAGGGCCTTGATTTCTCTGATTCTGCTGCATAGATAACATTGAGTGCACAGTGGGAGCGGGAGGGTGAGAATTATGCACGTTTACATGAGGCCTTGAATCCACAGATGGCACCAGCATGAGAGATTGAGAGTCCACACTAGAAGTAGAAGACGGCACTGATATACGAGTCACCACAAAGGGCATCTGGAAAGGCATAATCTGGCAGGCTTGCTGAGGAGGGTAGTCAGAACCCAAATTACGATTTGCCCCAGATTGCAATTGAGCAACCCTACTACCGTCTTTTCCATATGCGCCGTCAACGAAAGCCCTAGGTCTCTGATGTTCAAGTCCTCCATTACTGCGGTTATTATGACATGCAGGTGCAGCACAAGTAGCAGTGTCAAACCCTAACCCTAGCCCTGGCCCTTTTTGACTACCATCAAAATAGCGTTTTCTACGGCAATCATAATTGGGTCCCTCATCTTTCCGATCAATTGCTCCTCCATTAAGTCTACAATCAAACACAGATCCAGACGGAGACGGGGATGCCCTAACAGATAACATATCTGAAATCGAAACCGAAATTGAAATCTCGCAGTTGTAGTTTACTCAGTAATCTGTTTTGGGTGACAGAAAGAGAAAGCACTAGGCAGCAATTTTACTTTCCAAAAATGTGAGCAATATATATCGTAACAATCAAATCCCAATTCTGATAGGAAACCTAATTCTACTAGGAATAACAGGAAATCCCAAATCAACTAGGAAAATCCAACCAAACCCTAAAAGCAATCGCAAAATTATATAATTGAAGTATAACAAACAAAAAACGAAATCCAAAAACATAGAATAAAAGAATTCAAAATTTAGAACGTATCTTTGATCGCCGACGGTGGTGGTGGGTTTTGATGAAATCACCGGCCGTCTCTCACGGCACGGAATGGGCAGCCACGGCGAAGGCAAGAGAAGCCAGAACCAGGGGCCGGAATCGAAGACGACGACGTCGTTTGTAGAGAGCACAAGGAAAGGGAATCGACGGAGTGGAAGATTGCAAGCGTAAGAACGTGGAAGAAGACTGACGAGAGCAATTGATGTATAATGCGCGCTATCCCTCTTTCACCCAAAAAACAATGTATGCGCTTTTTTCTACAACGGTAGCTTGAAAAAAAAATTAATATAATATTTTATTTTTCAAATTTCAAGCTGTTTTGTTTTGTTTTTTTTTTTTTTTTTTTGAACGCTCAAGCTGTTTTGTTTATTGGCAGGTTAATGACTCCCGGACCACAAAATTGCTAATGGGATTAAGCTGAATTGACTTAGCATTCAGTAATTGCACAATAGACACTTGTTAAGACCCGAAATTCAACCTATTTCAATTTAATTGGTTATAAATTTAAACGAAATCAAGATTTAGAGGCAATTTTAAAGAGAAATCATCTTAAGGGATTGCAGATGCGATGCTGCCCTAGTTAGATTCATTCTCTACTCATCTCCCACACTGGGGACAGATCTAGCATTCAAAACCCGGGTGAGCTGAATTTTGAAGGTATACATGTAATTAGATGTTTTAGTTGGGCAGTCACTTAGTACGGGTCTAGTAGTATTTCTCTTCACAATGAGAGGTTTTAGGTTCAATTTTCGTCAAATAAAAATTTGAACCACATTATTGCTAGTCCATTGTGAGGCTTAGCCTACTCCTCTCCCCATAGTACAGATAATATCGTATGTTCCTCAAAAAAAAAAAAAAAAAAAAAAAAAAAAGATGTTTTAGTTGGGTTGATGGGGCTATTGTATGACATCGCATCTCTCCCATCCATTATCTGCTCATTCCTCACACCATCAACCATCGCACACACCCTATGCTCATCTCCCACACCGATCGACGTCTAATCCCGCTTAATACCGAGCTCACAGGTGGGACTAGATAACTCCACTTAGCAAGGCGCAGGGCCGGTGTTAGTCTGACCTAGTCTCATTTAAACTAGTCTCGGCCTTTACCAAACGTGGGTTATTGGTCTTAGCCAAGGTAGTCACACGTTACACAGTGTAACAAACGGATCCCAAGAGTTTGCATTATCTTGGTTTAGGTTGTTCCAGCATTAGACTTGGAATTATTATGTAGTTCAATTTCTTATCATTTTTCTGCAGTCTATCTAGGTTTAGTCACTATGGCCTTCAATCAATTGCAACGGAAGCACCCATGGACAACTGAAGCTCGGGTTTCATAGTCGTAAGCCGCCAAGGCGCGTTTTGATACATAGCGAGAGTAAGATTTTCGACTTGAGAAATGGCGAGTCCTTTTCTAAGAGATGTCATCAGTAAATATGCTAGCCAAAGAACGAGTACTTTCGCAAACATCAAACAAGGGTTGTATAACGAACATGATCAGCATATTACAATCCAAGTTTTCCTTTATATTCTCCAACAAGCTAACATAGAGAAGGAAAACATCTTTATTTCATAACCATGTACGTAGATTGTCAAGCATGCGGTACTTTTAGTATTGAAGTTGAGATTTGTAGACGTCGAGGCCAGAGGTTGCTGGAGTTATTGGGCACAGCCTGATTGAAAATGAATACGGAACAGCAGGAATCAGATACTCGCCGTGGACGCAGGGGGACCAACTATCATCCCCAGCCAGGCCCATGTGCTTGTGATCAAGATGAACCTGTAGCACCATAGACCGTAAGCACCCTAAACCGTAAACCATTCTTTGTATATACTCGTATTAAATACAATGGACGTCTGAGACAAATTGACTCGTACTGAAATGAGAGGTACTAACTAAAAACGCAAAAGAAATTACCTCAATGTCATCTCCTTTGACAAGGTCGTGATTGTGCGTTGCACGGTCAAGCTCAGCTGTGGTGTAATAACTTGCATTTATTTGCATAGGTGGAGAGCTGCCATATATTGAAGCATAGATTCCGAAACCAACCTTGTTTTGAAATGTCACCCATCTAACATCCGCCCTACCTGAACATTCCCCAGGAACTATGTAAGGGACATGCATATCGCCCACATTCTGCTCGTAGACCGCAACATGAGCAGCTGCTTTTCTGTCCGGATAGCATTCAAACGGTCCTCTTCCATACCATTTAATCTGGTACATCGACTTATCCAAATGGAACTCAACTCCAACACGTGGCAGAGGTGGAAGGTTCGGACTTGGTCTTGCATTGCATTCAACGACAACATCTCCTGAACCGTAAATTGTGTAAATCACATCAATCTCAATTAATGCGCTTTCCTCCTTGGATAAAGAACCCTCCTCACTTTTGGGAACACCAAGAAAAACCGCAGCTACTCTCATAAGATGGTCAGTCTTAGTTTGTATAGAACAGCTTTTGGTGATATAATTGAGGCTATCAATACGAGCAGCTTTCCACAAGGAGAAATAACTACTGTCACCTCCTCCTTTGTCATTATCTGTGGGTGCCCGCCAGAAACATGGAAATATGCCTTTCGTCATCAAAGAAACTCCTTCAACCTACCATTTTTTTATTTTAAAAAATAGGATTCAGAATGAGTGTTAGCGCAAATTAAGAACTACAATCTAAGAGGCCCGACATAAGAAAAGTTTACAACCCTCAATCTACACAAGACAGAACATCCATTGCAGAGAAAACAAATAAAGTAATACAATAGTTATCCTAACAAACAGAACAGTAATTAGGCAAATACAATCATAAACCCTAAGATGCAGCAGCTTCAGTCCAAGTTTACAGGAAAGAAGGAGCAGTCACAAAACTAAGAAGAAACAGATCCCAAATCATTAGAGACAGGTGGAAAATAGAGATGGTAATGTATTAATGTATTCTAAAAAAACTTGCACTAGATACCTAAGCCTTCTTTACAAGTCTAAATGTGATAATGAAATGTTCTCAATCAAGAAAAGGAGGGAGGAATCCTATGGAATTTGAAAATCTACGGTGGGGACAAAGAAGCGAACAAAGATGCAAGCAATAGAAGCATTATTAAACCAAGAATTCCTATGGAGACGAGGAAAAATTGCTCTAAAACAGGATTCCCCATCCCAGATATCTTCCCCGAAATGACACGTCTAGTCTGACTATGTAACAGAATAGAGGATAACATGAAAAGGCCGTAACAGATGGATTTCCATTTCTGACCCGTGATAGAGTCCCACCCATTCACATGTAAACCGTATGTACTTCATATAACTAAGTTCCAAATAGAAATAGTCTCAGTATGGTAAGAATAGATGCTGGTTTATCGGAAACAGGAACGTGACAACATAGTATATAATGTATTATCCAAACACTGAAGACTTCTTGGAGGGATGGATGAAATCGTTATCAAAAAAATTTTGTAAATAAAAAATAAAATGTGTTATCACCAAGAAAATAGAAAAAGGTGAGAATACCTTCCAGCTTTCAACTGCTCCCGTTTTAACATTCAATATTATCTCCCAAAGGTTCTGCCGACTCACTTTAATTGTATCCCCAAGAATTTCACTGATGAATGTAGCTTCCTTAGTCTTGATGACCTGGAAACAGCGTTAATCAGCAGTCGGCTAACTTGATGCATTCTTAGTGTCTTTGGACTGGGACACCAGGAACGAAGAACGCGAATAGCCTAAGTAGCCGTCTAAAGACGAATTATGTCAACAAATAGATGAAATCTCAAGGATCAAATGATTCAGCGTTCCCTACCCCTTCAATGCCTTGTTCAAAGAAAGTTTTTCTGTGGGAATCCAAGCGGTATCCCAACCATGGGGAATCCTTTTCATTGCTGTCTTAATACCACCTAAAGATTAATATCCGAGACCTGTGAGAACAGCACCAATCTAAAATTACAATGTTAAACACTAAATAAAAAGTACAACGGTGAGCCACGCGCATGATTACGAGATAAAATATATCTACGAGAGTCATTATATTTATACTTACAGGGAAATAGGAACCAAGATTGTCCATTTCCATGTCCACTCAAGACATACCTTTCCAAAAACAAATATTTTGAGTAGGTTCTTTTTCAAACCACAAAAGCCGGGCAATCCATGTATGCAAGGATAAAAGACTTCATCCCTATGCAGAAAGCGAAGCAAATCGTGTAATCAAACCTGTACTGAAGCAACAGTCCCAAGTTCCCCAAATCGAGCTCATGGAGTTCATTTGTGAGGTAGCAGCCACCTCTTGAACTGGAAGGTTCTTCTTGGCGGATGAGATTCTTCTCTGTATCTTCATAGCCAAAGAAATTTGGTGAATATATTCTGTCACCGTTTGTTTATTGCAATGTTTGAGAGTCAGTTTTGAGTATTTGTGTCCTTTTGTCACACATTTGATCCTCCAAAGGTTTTCAAAGTGAAATCACTTGTTTGCTTGGAAAGATACTTAAATTCTTTAGATATAATTGTAAGTGCATGTCAATGTCGAAGGAGCTTCAATTGAGAGATTCCTCAAATAAGACTCACCCCACAAGCACATAAATGATCGCAACCATTAGTATTTTGTATTTAAATGAACATTTTTTAATAGACGGCTGGGATTAATGACATAAATCCAGAAGATGCAAAAGTTATAAATAGCTGAAGTTACTTATCAGCCAAACAATTCAAGTTAAAGATGGCAAGGACAGATTAGTACGGATGAGAGTGAGAGAGAGAGAGAGAGAGAGAGAGAGAATAAATAGCATAGAAGCAAAAGATGGGAAAATATATCGACTTTATTAAACTTGAATCATGGTTTGTACATGAAAAACAATCAATAAGAACAACTTATATGCTCTCTGCCTATGAACAAGCCTTAAATCTTTTCTTACACTCCGAACTCTAAATCATCTTCTCAAATATGTCTAGATGCTGTGAATTAGTTCATCTACTTCTTGAAACCACTATGCTAACTCCTCCGCAACCGTTTTATTTGACTACCCTCTTGCCTGCATTTAGCATGCACTATAGGACCCAACTCTGACCTATCCATGCCTTCTGTTGATCCCTCAGGTGCATTCAAGTACACAGCATCTTTATACATCCATTCCTCTCTCTCATGACTATAAAAATCATCAAAGCACTCTCTACATAACACGCACGAAGTCTGATCTTCTTCAGCAGGAACAGCCACTTCTTCATCACTATTCTTCTTTTCCACAGTGGTCTCAGTAGACATAAATTTAGGAGCTGCATTAGTACACAATGCCTCTGCAGCAATAAACCACAAGCTCATATTCACAAACCAATTACGAGAGAGCTTCAGCTTACGGTTTTTAGACATACGGTTCTTGGTTACATGCCAATCCATATGCTTACTATGCTCTTCTTGGCACTTAAACCTACGGCCACAGGTTGTGCATTGTCCTGGAAGATCACCGTATAGAGCAGTTATTACAGATTCATGACGCACCTTGAGAAGGTCGGCCTTAAACTCAACTCCTAAAGAAACCTTGGGCGGGGTTTGATTTGTCACTGAGATCAAACCTTGGGCCAAGAGAGAAGTAATCAAACCAGAATATGCACTGATGCTGGGCTGGTTGCTAGTGGCAACTGGATAAGGGTTCTGAACCAAAAATATGTCTTGTGGGGAAGGAGGGGGACCTGGTGGTAGAAGTGGCATGGCTTGTTTTACAATAAAAGGGCCTTGATTTCTCTGATTCTGCTGCATAGATAACATTGAGTGCACAGTGGGAGCGGGAGGGTGAGAATTATGCACGTTTACATGAGGCCTTGAATCCACAGATGGCACCAGCATGAGAGATTGAGAGTCCACACTAGAAGTAGAAGACGGCACTGATATATGAGTCACCACAAAGGGCATCTGGAAAGGCATAATCTGGCAGGCTTGCTGAGGAGGGTAGTCAGAACCCAAATTACGATTTGCCCCAGATTGCAATTGAGCAACCCTACTACCGTCTTTTCCATATGCGCCGTCAACGAAAGCCCTAGGTCTCTGATGTTCAAGTCCTCCATTACTGCGGTTATTATGACATGCAGGTGCAGCACAAGTGGCAGTGTCAAACCCTAACCCTAGCCCTGGCCCTTTTTGACTACCATCAAAATAGCGTTTTCTACGGCAATCATAATTGGGTCCCTCATCTTTCCGATCAATTGCTCCTCCATTAAGTTTACAGTCAAACACAGATCCAGACGAAGACGGGGATGTCCTAACAGATAACATATCTGAAATCGAAACCGAAACCGAAACCGAAATTGAAATCTCGCAGTTGTAGTTTACTCAGTAATCTGTTTTGGGTGACAGAAAGAGAAAGCACTAGGCAGCAATTTTACTTTCCAAAAATGTGAGCAGTATATATCGTAACAATCAAATCCCAATTCTGATAGGAAACCTAATTCTACTAGGAATAACAGGAAATCCCAAATCAACTAGGAAAATCCAACCAAACCCTAAAAGCAATCGCAAAATTATATAATTGAAGTATAACAAACAAAAAACGAAATCCAAAAACTTAGAATAAAAGAATCCAAAATTTAGAACGTATCTTTGATCGCCGACAGTGGTGGTGGGTTTTGATGAAATCGCCAGCCGTCTCTCACGGCACGGAATGGGCAGCCACGGCGAAGGCAAGAGAAGCCAGAACCAGGGGCCGGAATCGAAGACGACGACGTCGTTTGTAGATAGCACAAGGAAAGGGAATCGACGGAGTGGAAGATTGCAAGCGTAAGAACGTGGAAGAAGACCGACGAGAGCAATTGATGTATACAGTATAATGCGCGCTTTCCCTCTTTCACCCAAAAAACAATGTACGCGCTTTTTTCTACAACGGTAACTTGAAAAAAAAAAATTTAATATAATATTTTATTTTTCAAATTTCAAACTGTTTTGTTTATTGGCAGGTTAGATAATGACTCCCGGGGCTTAGCATTCAGTAATTGCACAATAGACACTCGTTAAGACCCGAAATTCAACCTATTTCAATTTAATTGGTTATAAATTTAAACGAAATCATGATTTAGAGGCAATTTTAAAGAGAAATCATCTCAAGGGATTGTAGATGCGGTGCTGCCCTAGTTAGATTCATTCTCTACTCATCTCCCACACTGGGGACAGATCTAGCATTCAAAACCCGGGTGAGCTGAATTTTGAAGGTATACATGTAATTAGATGTTTTAGTTGGCCAGTCACTTAGTACGGGTCTAGTAGTATTTCTCTTCACAGTGAGAAGTTTTAGGTTCAATTCTCGTCAAATAAAAATATGAACCACATTATTGCTAGCCCAGTGTGAGGTTTAGCCCACTCCTCTCCCCATAGTACAGATAATACCGTATGTTCCTATTAAAAAAAAAAAAAAAAAAAAAAAAAAAAAAAAAAAAAGATGTTTTAGTTGGGTTGATGGGGCTATCACGCACACCCTATGCTCATTCTCCCACACCGATCAACGTCTAATCCCGCTTAATACCGAGCTCACAGGTGGGACTAGATAACTCCACTTAGCAAGGCGCAGGGCCGCTGTTGGTCTGACCGAGTCTCATTTAAACTAGTCCCGGCCTTCACCAAACATGGGTTATTGGTCTTAGCCAAGGTAGTCACACTTTACACGGTGTAACAAACGGATCCCAAGAGTTGCATTATCTTGGTTTTGGTTGTTCCTGCATTAGACTTGGTAAAATTATGTAGTTCAATTTCTTATCATTTTTCCGCAGTCTATCTAGGTTTAGTCACCATGGCCTTCAATCAATTGCAACGGAAGCACCCATGGACAACCGAAGCTCGCGTTTCATAGTCGTAAGCCGGCAAGGCGCGTTTTGATACCTAGCGAGAGTAAGATTTTCGACTTGAGAAATGGCGAGTCCTTTTCTGAGAGATGTCATCAGTAAATATGCTAGCCAAAGAACGAGTACTTTATCAAACATCAAACAAAGGTTGTATAACGAACATGATCAGCACATTACAATCCAAGTTTTCCTTTATATTCTCCAACAAGCTAACATAGAGAAGGAAAACATCTTTATTTCATAGCCATGTACGTAGATTGTCAAGCATTCGGTACTTTTAGTATTGAAGTTGAGATTTATAGACGTCGAGGCCAGAGGTTGCTGGAGTTATTGGGCACAGCCTGATTGAGAATGAATACGGAACAGCAGGAATCAGATACTCGTCGTGGACGCAGGGGGACCAACTATCATCCCCAGCCAGGCCCATGTGCTTGTGATCAAGATGAACCTGTAACACCACAAACTGTAAGCACCCTAAACCGTAAACCATTCTTTGTATATACTCGTATTAAATACAATGGACATCTGAGACAAATCGACTTGTACTGAAATGAGAGGTACTAACTAAAAACGCAGAAGAAATTACCTCAATGTCATCTCCTTTGACAAGGTCGTGATTGTGCGTTGCACGGTCAAGCTCAGCTGTGGTGTAATAACTTGCATTTATTTGCATAGGTGGAGAGCTGCCATATATTGAAGCATAGATTCCAAAACCATCCTTGTTTTGAAATGTCACCCATCTAACATCTGCCCTACCTGAACATTCCCCAGGAACTATGTAAGGGACATGCATATCGCCCACATTCTGCTCGTAGACTGCAACATGAGCAGCTGCTTTTCTGTCCGGATAGCATTCAAACGGTCCTCTTCCATACCATTTAATCTGGTCCATTGACTTATCCAAATGGAACTCAACTCCAACACGCGGCAGAGGTGGAAGGTTCGAACTTGGTCTTGTATTGCATTCAACGACAACATCTCCTGAACCGTAAATTGTGTAAATCACATCAATCTCAATTAATGCGCTTTCCTCCTTGGATAAAGAACCCTCCTCACTTTTGGGAACACCAAGAAAAACCGCAGCTACTCTCACAAGATGGTCAGTCTTAGTTTGTATAGAACAGCTTTTGGTGATATAATTGAGGCTATCAATACGAGCAGTTTTCCACAAGGAGAAATAACTACTGTCACCTCCTCCTTTGTCATTATCTGTGGGTGCTCGCCAGAAACATGGAAATATGCCTTTCGTCATCAAAGAAACTCCTTCAACCTACCATTTTTTTGTTTTAAAAAATAGGATTCAGAATGAGTGTTAGCGCAAATTGAGATCTACAATCTAAGAGCCCCAACATAAGAAAAGTTTACAACCCTCTATCTACACGAGACAGAACATCCTTAGCAGAGAAAACAAATAAAGTAATACAGTTATCCTAACAAACAGAACAGTAACTAGGCAAATGCAATATAAACCCTAAGATGCAGCAGCTTCAGTCCAAGTTTACAAGAAAGAAGGAGCAGTCAGGAAACTAAGAAAAAACAGATCCCAAATCACTAGAGACAGGTGGAAAATAGAGATGGTAATGGAATGATCCATTATTAATGTATTCTAAAAAAAACTTGCACTAGACACCTAAGCCTTCTTTACAAGTCTAAATGTGATAATGAAATGTTCTCAATCAAGAATAGGAGGGAGGAATCCTATGCAATTTGAAAATCAACAGTGGGGACAAAGAAGGGAACAAAGATGCAAGCAATAGAAGCATTATTAAACCAAGAATTCCTATGGAGACGAGGAAAAATTGCACTAAAACAGGATTCCCCATCCCAGATATCCTCCCCGAAATGACACTCTAGTCTCACCATGTAACAGAATAGAGGATAACATGAAAAGGCCGTAACAGATGGATTTCCATTTCTGACCCGTGATAGAGTCCCACCCGTTCACATGGAAACCATATGTACTTCATATAATTAAGTTCCAAATAGAAATAGTCTCAGTATGGTAAGAATGGATGCTGGTTTATCGGAAACAGGAACGTGACAACATAGTATATAATGTATTATCCAAACACTGAAGACTTCTTGGAGGGATGGATGAAATTGTTATCAAACAATTTTTGTAAATAAAAAATAAAACGTGTTATCAACAAGAAAATAGAAAAAGGTGAGAATACCTTCCAGCTTTCAACTGCTCCCGTTTTAACATTCAATATTATCTCCCAAAGGTTCTGCCGACTCACTTTAATTGTATCCCCAAGAATTTCACTGATAAATGTAGCTTCCTTAGTCTTGATGACCTGGAAAGCAAGGCCAGTTGTAAAAATTGTTTTATATGACAAAAGCTGTAAGATTCATTCTTATCGCCTAAATAGGTATTAAGAAAAAAACAATTACATGAGGAACAATTTCTCTCTTGGAAGGCAACTGGACTTGTGTAGATGAGATGACATGACCAGCTTTAACCCACTTTGTGGAATGCAAGAGCTTAGCAGTTATTGTCAAAAAATATTCCTCCGCAAATGATGAAGTCCATAGAGGATACCATGGAGCTGACTTCCACTCAATAGAAAAACTCTTCTGAGGTTCAATCAAAGGAAGAGGCAGAATTCCAGATCCAAGTTTATATCCATCCCCATGAGCAGACCAGCTGAACTCCAATCCTTGTGTTGTTTCATAAAAGTGAGTATTTGTTATCTGCGAGGTGATATCGGTTACAGAAACATTTAATAAAAAGAAAGAAAAAGAATAAAGCAAACACAAATATGTGAAAAGTACCTTTACTGCTTCTTCCCTGAATGAAACCTTGATTGGTTGGTACACATACTTGACTTCTGAAGATAATAATCAAAGCAGCAAGCAATGATTTAATAGATAAATGACGAACAAATGTTATCTTAAAGAACTTTGAGGACAATGGTATTTGTACGTTTATCGTAAATTATCAGCTTACCATGCATTGCAGGATGAGGAGTTCGATCTGGCCATACAAGGCCATTCAAACAGAAGTTTAGATCATTAGGAACATCTCCGAAGTCACCCCCATAAGCCCAATGCTTACTACCATCTGCACCTTCCTTCAATAGGCCCTGTATACAATGATAAAAATCTATTATCCCCTGATGGAATCCAATATTTAACATAATGTTGATGATCATCAGTATATTTCTTATACCAAGGATACGTTACCTGATCAACCCACTCCCAGATAAAGCCTCCTTGGAGACCAAATGTGCTATCAATTGCTTCCCAATATTTATGTATATTGCCACTGCTGTTTCCCATTGCATGTGAATACCTGCCATTATTTTATCGTGGTTTTAAGTGAAGAAATTTGATTTCTATGAGCATAAACCGAGGCATCTTGTATAACTTTTCAGAATAAATAACATGTTTGATACAGAACAATTATTGGACTATATCTAATAGCTAAAGCTTTCCGGAGTAGTGGTAAAGCAACAAACTTGATCATAGTATTAGACCAAGCAATCATCAGTGTAAATCCCCATAATTGCAACCTCCCTAAATAATTGAATTTCACATGTTGGACTCTATTAGTGAAGAGGCGCCAAATGTGAGGACAGAGAAGTGCCAAATATAAATATAAGTTGACTCATGTTCTAACTATGGGAGTATGGTAAAATCAACTTATCTCAAACAATAGTAAAAGAAATAGTAATTTTACGTACTCGCACAATATCAAAGGACGTGTTTCATTTGGATCTTTCGCAATCTTCACAATGTCCCAGACCCGCATATACATGGGACATACAATATCTGTGGATGGAGTTCTGGATCCACCCCCTTCGTAATGTAACAGCCGTGAGGGATCCTTGCCACGAATCCAGCCTACATTCAAGATTCAAGTATCGTAAACAATGAGTGGTAGGAAAAGGTTGACAAATAAAGATGCATTGGAAGCAACTTCAATTAAATTCCATGGACAAAACGTGATCTAAACTTTTTTTGTAATAGGAAATGTTAACATTTTAAAAATTGGATAGGAAAGTACAGATAGACAAGGAAAGTAACCCAAATTATAGACAAAGTGATCTTGATTGGCTTACCCAACTTTTAATAGAATTTTAATATTTTCTGAATTATTCAAAATTAGAGTGCATGCTTCTGTCTTTTGACAAAATTCATATTCCCTAGTGTAAAGCCCCTTCCCAAATGATTGCTATTACTTCCTTATTTACAAAATTATTGAACGCAAGTTCATCACCATTATTTCAAGGTAAACCTATTAAACGCACAATGTGATTCCCAATAGCCTATTTTCGAAGAAAGAATCATTTGGGAATCGTATTGTGGATTTAAGAAGTTTACCCAAAAAATTTAAGTTACCAGCTAATTCAAAACATATAATTCTTGAACAAGTATGACATTCCCTATATAAGTTCCTTTGGAGCTCGACCAAAATAAGGATGTTTAAGGAAAATGGTTACCGGCTGAAGCAGAATGATTAGGTCCATATCCCGCTTCATTTCCTAGGGACCAGGAGAAAATGCAAGCATGATTTTTGTCTCTCTCAACCATGCCTATCACACGGTCTATCATTGCAGTAGCCCAGCTTGGTTCTAATGTAGGATGCTTCACATGCCCAGAATAATCAAAACCATGGGTCTCGATGTTGGCTTCATCTATCATGTACATGCCAAACAAATCACAAAGCTCATACCAACGGGGATGTTGGGGATAATGACTGTTTCTCACAGCATTGAAATTATATTGCTTCATTAAAATCAAATCCTGTACACAAAACAGAGATGAAAACTTCATGAACGTAATAAACAGAACCACCCCCTCAAGTTGGCGATCAAGTAGGCAAGCAGAGAATAAACGAAGGGAACTAAAATATGTGTCACCTTAACCATGCAGGATTCTATGTTTGTTTTTCCCAGTCGTGGATGATGCTCATGCCTGTTTACACCCCTTATTATTATTGGACGCCCATTAACAAGCAGCTGTTTGGGGGCTTTTGATACTTGTCGTATGCCTACGAGGCATGATTCACAGTCCACGAGGTTACCAGATGCATCTTTCAATATAACAGCAAGTGTGTACAGATTTGGCTGTGGATGGTAAACAATCAGTTGAGACACTTGGATGCAATACATACATACATATATATATATATATATATATATATATATAGAGAGAGAGAGAGAGAGAGAGGATAGAAGTCAAAAGCGTTCAAAAGCAAATACTATAACACAAGATCATCAAATCATCTGTGAAACATAAATAGACAGTCGACAAGCTTTATTCCCTTTACTGTCTCAAATCTGATTCATATACTTTCTTTCTAGCATAAAAGAGAAGTGGAATGACAGCAACTAAAATTGAACCACAGATTCAAATTGTTTAATATTCAGTACAGCATCACTGAAAGCATTAGAGGTTCTTAAAGGCAATGGAATTAAGAAAGACAAACTTTGCTACAAACTCATCTATGGCCAATGTATAGTATATATTAATTGTGATCTGCTCTATCGTCCTGCCCTATTAAGAACTCTCTTAGAGCATCCCCAGTCAGGGGTGTATACTACTGTGCTCAAGTGATCTATCTGCTTTATGCTTAAGTCAAATGAGAACTTGACTAACATGTAGGAAAGAATCAATGCCATATTCTCAAACAACTTGAATAACCCTTAATCCTAACTCATGTTTAGTTGAGGCGTGCTGAGTAAGGGAGAAAGTTGTAATCTCTAGTATTCACAAACTCTGTTGTCATGTGAAAAAGAAAAATCTACTTATCCTGTAAGCTGTTATAATTCAACAAGACATTTCTTCCAACATATCTCGAACAAGAAAGCAAAGTTAGTTATAAAACAAAAAGGTGCAGCACACACAAATACTACACGTTAGGTTAAAATATTCACAGTGCCCGGGTACCTCTAGCACTTGGCAGACATTTTTGGAAATCATCACTCAATGAATACTAGTAAGTAAAAAGGTATATATAACTTAAAATGGTCTGCCTTTAGCTTAAGAACAAGACAGGAAGAAACAAAATGAAAGAACAAATGAAGTGTCCTTACTTGCTCGGCAGACCAAAGCCTCGGCATTTCCAGTCTCCCTTCCAGCCAATAACCATGAAATCCAAGGCTTGTGCTGGGTGAGGGATTAAGCTTTAAACTAGCCACATTAGATGAGGCCAGATCAGCATATCCATCAGTACTGTACCAGCTAGCCGTGTCAAATAATGAAGCTTCTATTGTGTAGTTGGGAAGAATACTATCTTTAGATGTTTCTATGGAGTTATCTATTTTCACTTCAACCTGGTAAAAAATGCAAAAAGAAAATAAATAAATAAAGAATTAAAATTTTCTCCATGTAGTTAAATAGCAGTATGAAGAGAACATAATCTCATCATATTGATAAAGGGTATATTCCAAGAGGCTGACGGATAAATCAGTTACAGTGTAAACTTAACAGATATTATGATAATCAAAGTAAAAAGTGAGAATAATATAATCAACAAGAAACGTCAATGGGTTACAAAATATTGTCCAGCAATGTGCAAGAGGTTCATCCAGACAACACTATAAAACATTGTTTGTTTTTATTACTCATTAAAAACAAAGACATCCTTCCTCGATTAGTAGATACTTGCCTGTATGTCTGCATAAGAAAAATCCTCAGCCAGAGTTGATTTGAAAAAATAGTCTGCGATGAATACCTGCACATCAGTTATACTTTAGGATATAATGTTATGCAATGCTCTAACTTATGTTAGCAGAAAATAGCAGTTTGCATTACTCAAATTAATGAGGAAATAGTTGAGATAATCCTATATGTGTAATCAAAGTAAAATATGTGTTAGCAAATTAATGAACTAGATCATGACTGTTAAGAGTTGTCCCACGTCGATGAGAGACAAGATTTTCTATGTGCTTATACGGTCTTGGGCTACTCCCCATATTGCCAATTGGTTTTATGGTGGAACCCCAATTTCATCATGGTATCAGAGCGGGTTGTCCTCATGTGAAGCCAAAAAGGGCCACACGCACTCCACGTCACCCCACTTGTTGTCCACGTGTAGGCTTGAAACTACACCACACGTGCAGGGGCGTGTTAAGAGTTGTCCCACATCGGTGAGAGACAAGATTTGCTATGTGCTTATATGGTCTTGGGCTACTCCCCATATTGCCAATTGGTTTTATGGTGGAACCTCAATTTCATCAATAAGCATGCGCACACTGACATGCAAATAGAAGAGATGGAATGATCTTATTGTAGAGAAGCAGCCATGCAAATCATCAATGCATACATGATTGTCCCCAGTCTCCCGCTATGTAATAGCTCCAAGAAAAGCCAATCACACAGTATATTGGTATTTAAAAGAAAAGAACACAAATGCAAGAAGATTATAGAACCTGTGGCTTGGAAAGGAGAAGCACATCACGATGAATGCCAGATAACCACCAATGATCTTGATCTTCAAGGTAAGATCCATCACTCCATCTGAAAACTTGAACAGCTAGTACATTTTTCTTGTCCGTACTGAATGGGTAACAATAATCGGTGATTTCAAATTCAGCAGGAAGTCTGCTGTCCTGACTGACCTAGCACGAAATAAAGCTTGTTAATGTATCTGATATAGATTCCTACCTAACCATGCATCCCTTATAAGCACAAAATGATCTTCATTTTGACATTGCTATGCTCTGAGTGCTACAATCTACAAGATCAACAAATGCACTTATTGCTAACTGATTAAAAAGCCATTAAATAATTACCTATATCCTATTGGGACCCCATTCACCCACGCACAGAAAGCAGAATCAACAGCTTCAAAGTGCAAAAAAATCCTGCGGCCTGTCAAATGCTAGTCACATGTCAATATGTCATACAATTACATTTACAATGGTTACTTTTAAAATATTACCAAAGTTGAAAATAAGACTATTTCGAAGCATACAAGTTATAGCACAGGACAGGTTTGATTTAATACAGATCAGGAAACCAAAAACAGAGGGAAACAAAGAACAAAAATAAAAGAATTCAAAAGCATCACTAATCACTATCAGTAATGCATTCAAATTGATCATACCATTCCATTCTTTAGGAATGTCAAAGTATGTCCTATAACAGCCAGTAGGATTCTCCACATGAACAAAAGGTGGATCCAGTGGAAATGGATACACAACGTTTGTATAAATAGGCCGATCAAATCCATGCATCTGCCAATTTGAAGGAACTGTTCCATTAGAGAAAAAAAAGTTATGAGTCGGATGAAAATTGCATTTCCTAGACATGGAGCAATCATGATCGGTGAACAACATAAACAGGAATAAGGATATAAACAACTAAGAATATAAAAATACTATTAAATTTCCTATTCTTTTAAAAATGAAGATGAAAAGATAAATATGGAATCATGGGCGTGATCCTAACCCTCTCCCTAAGAGGTAGGTCCTTAAATTCTGGGTAGTTACAGATATACATATATCTTGACAAATTTTCATGGTTTGCCATTACTCCCCAGAACTTGATTGGATGCGAGCCAACTATCACTTATACACTCCAACACAACACACCATATAAATATAAAGAAGAAAAAGTGAAAGATCATATATGCCTACCAGGCAAAGTTTCCCACTGTATATCATGAAATGCAGAGTCATAAAAATTTAAGGAACATTTTTAGGACTGGAAGCCAAGAAGAATTTCCAATAGCCTGACAAGGACTTGACAAAAGGCAAGCCCTTGACCCAAAGAGCCGCGCTGTCAAGAGCTCCAACAACAGCATCATCATTCCAAACAGCAGAGTTGGAGACCACAAAACTCACTTTGTTGCGTTCATACCAATATTTAAGAGACCCTGCACAACATAAACAACATCAGATATCTTCTAAAAGTAAGCCATACAATCAGAACTTAGATGATGGTGCTCCTGAATCAAGCACCCAAACCTCTCAGTCCGACATTGAACCAATTAGGTTCTGCGTTTTCTTTCCCATGTTCCTAATCCTACCCAGTTACGTGTACTATCATGCATACTGCGGCTAGTGCCCCCAACCTACTATTGGCAATATGCAACACCATGCTCATATACCAAACCATGATGCAGTTTATGAGAGATGTACAATAATACAAATCTGCATCACAACCATGCTCCAACAACTATTCACTCTAGATATTTGAGAAAAAGCATTTACACTGAAAACCTTATGTATCAAAACTTCAACAAAAATCTTAGTCCAAATATGTTAACCCAACTGATGAGCTTGCATATACATACGTATTACAAATACTCAAAGCTGTGTGATTCTACATGAAATCACTAAATCATCATCATTTACGATATGTATTGCGTGTAGAACCTCAAATTCACAGGTAAACAATTTAGCGAAATGCATTCGAACGTTACAACATCCAAAATGCAATGTGAATCTGAATCAAAGAATTATATTTCGACCATTCATCAGTCAACCCCAGCAAAAAACAATTCCATCAGTCAACCTAGAACTAAAATTTACGAAAACCAAATTCAACATATCAATTTAGAAAATCAAAAAATCAAAGCAATAAGAAACTGAAATTGAAATGCCATGAGTGGTTTACCTTCAACTGATTCATGGCAGCGTAAAGGGACATGGGCGTCTCTCTTCTGCCACTTGATGATCGATTGGTCCTCCCACACATGATGCTGCCCATTCTCTAACAGGGAAACGAGTTGACCGGCAAAGAAGAAGCCATGGCCGAAGCTCAGATATTTGGATCAATCAGACTGGAGTGGAGTGGAGTGGAGTGGAGGTGGAGCTCATGAAGCAGTAAAACATCATGAAAATGGTGACTTGGTATTAGATTATTGTATTTGGCTATTTCCCTCACAAAAAGTTAAAATAAAATAATGGATAATTGGATAACCTTGCACGTTTCTCTTTCAATTAGATCGTGCCAGGTAGCGGTGGCCCGATTAGCCGGTTTGGTTTGGTTCGTTTTGAAAGCATTATAATTTGTAATCTACGTTTAACACTCAAGTATGTGGGCTAATTAGTGCTATCGTCTAGTGTTACTTCTTTTTACTTGTTGGTTTCAGATTTGATTTTTATCAAAAATGAGTTTGAATAACATTACTGTTAGTTTATTGTAAGGTTAAATTTATCTCCCTTTTTTTAATATAGAAAATATCGTTTGTTGAAAGAAAAAAACTAAGTTTAGTAAAGGAAGCTAAACCATTTTTTTTTTCTTATACACACTCTTTTTTTAATTTAGCTATCAAATTGAATGAATTAAAACAGGAAATAATTAGAGTTTGCCGCTCTATTCTCTTAGTTTTTTTTACTAAATATTTGTAGCTTTTCTGTTTTTTATTAAGCATTATAAATTTAATTTTGAGTACTTTGACTTGTTTCCATGTCAGTTATTTAACCCTAATCATATTAATTGTGTTGGGAAAGTAATTTTTTAGATTGTATCAAATACGCTATCTTAAAATGAAAATAATAGACATGATTAAACAAGGTTGTATAAGAGGAGGTTATCATTTTTCTCTTTGTAAGCCATTGAGAAAATATTGTTATATTACCTCAAATATATATAAAAAGGAATTTCATAATGTAAATTCAAAAAGTAATAGACTAAGACTCGGAATTTTTTTGATAAACTACATCAAATTCAAATGAGTTTCGGATTTTAATCTTTTTGGTATTAAGGGTTGAACTAAAATTGTGATAACAAATAAGGGGGAAATGCAAAAATGTAAAACCAAGTAGGTGGTTCTCGTTTAAGCGATTTTCAAATAAAACAAAACAAATCAAATAAAATGTAGTCCGAGTTTGGTTTGATTTGGTTCAATTTACACATTATTGGACAAAAACCAAACTATTAAGAGGAATCCCAATTACACCGCTCCTCACCATACATATTTGAAGTGTCTATTTTCCTAAGGTCAAACTCAATGATTTTGTTTCTTGAAAAAAAAAAAAAAAAAAAAACTCAACGATTTTGAGCAAAATGAGTTCATATATTTTTATGATCAATTTTTTATGTCTCAATAATCTCTTATTGGTCTAATTTTTGTACGAATAATATATGTATGAAACTTTGAAAATTAAATGCTTTAGGATATCAATTTCATTAAGTTAGCCGTATGAATGATAAATACACATTCATTATCACATTATTAGAACAAAAGTTCTATGGTGCTCCGGAGTACTCATACTCCGGGATTTTTAGATAGAGAGAGAGACCAATATCCATCAATTCCACATGTTCATTTCCATTTGCAGATATTCATCATGGCCCGGTTGTAAGCATTAATCCTACATCACAAGTAAGGCTGCAAGTCGGCTCAAAACAGCTCGAGCTTGTATCGGGTTGGGCTCGTGTTTGGTACGTCGAAGCTTGAGCAAATTGATTTGGTTTGTTTACATCCATAATCATAATCATAAGCACTAAACCAGAAAAAATACGGAACATTAAATAAATAAAAATTCCAAACCAGAAGTATAATAAGCTGAGCAATAGAAGCCATCGAAGGCCATCGACAATACTTATGCATTTCATATATAAACTTGATTTTTTTTGCAACTGCAACATAAGCAAGCAGCTTGCTTTTCTCCCAATTCAGGGTTCACGTTAACTGCATCCAGCAGCTACCAACTGGTTAACTAATCAATGCTCTCAGATTAAACATAAATCAACGAACGAAACGCTGCTAACGACTGCCTAGTATATACAAATCAAAAAGCAGAGGGGCAGAATGTTCAAATCTAATTACATCAGAATCTCAAAACGACCGATGCCCCGGAAACAGCCATGCCCTATTGTGTCTCCTCGTTCCCAGTTTGCTCTGAAACGGGGGTTTGACTTATAGTTTGCTCTGCAATGAGAGTTTGGCTTATAGTTTGCTCTGCAATGGGAGTTTGACATGGAGTCTGTTCTGGAATGGGATATTGACTTGGAGTGGGGTTTCGCTCCCGATTCCCTCCTCTCCTAGTAAAATACTTGCCTATGAATGTTTCGGCAACATCAGCATACTTTTCCTTAATGTAATTCTCCAGGCATTTTCGATATGAAAAATCTTCCTTGTGACCATCTGTCGTCACAACAAAAAAGCATCTGCTGTCCTGGAAACTGCCGTGCCTATCAACCTGTCATCAATGGCCGGTGTAAATTAGGATAATATGAGACCAAATAAGTCCATTAACACACAAACCAAATTCATTCGTAAACAACAAAGCTTCGGAAACTTGTGTTTCTTTTGGTTTTCGATAAGAACACAACATAAGCAATACAGGGTTTGTTATTACAAGACAAGTAGTTCGTGAGAAAAGGTAAATAAGATGAGGTATTCCATCCTGGCTATGTTTCCAAGTACTATGAAAGAAAACCCTTTCCCCGTCATTACTAGTCCAGACTTAAAAACCCTTGAGACGGAGGATAGTCTTAATTCGTATTTAAAGACAAGTATATACTCCTCTAATGTCTTCTTATCTGAAAGATTAGATCTGCTCAACCAGCCTTGGCAGGGTGGAGCCATGAGTGAATAGCTAAACCAGTAGAGAAAAAAAAATGGTTTTCCGACTAAACCCCGTCTAGTCATCTTCCTATGTGTAACAGCCCTTTGCTAAAAATTAATTATTGACATAAAAAAGGGTTTTGAGAAGCAGAACAAATTTAGGCATGCAACAGAACACATGGAAGTTTACCTCAATGGACAATGTACAAAATTCAGTATAAACGTTATAGTTCAGTAAAAAATAATATGAACATTATAATAACCAATATAACAATGCAATCAGTCACAGATTCCAAGCATAATGTATCAAAAGTGCACTGAAACATAAATCTAATTAAAACGCAGTTAAGCAAGAACAGGGCAGATAAACGTACTGTGAGATGACCAATTCCAGAACCCATTTTAACAGCTTTATCCGGGTGGTAATTGAGAACATTATCAAGTATAAATGACTGGTCGTCAGCTGACAGTGGATCCCCATCATTGTACCTGGATAGAATAATTTAAAAACCGATAGTAGGTTAGAGGATTGTCAAGCACCAAGCAAAGATGTTGCAACAACTAAAACATTCCAAAAAGGAAAGAAAGAAAGAAAAGAAAATCAAACGGTTGCAAAATTAGGCACCAATAACATATGCAAAGCGGCTATAATGCCCCAGAATGAAATCAATTCCTTCGTATGGAGATCAGTGAAAATATGATATCCTTGAGACATCCCAAAAGGAAAGTCAAATGTAACACGTGAATTCATTAAGTTATCAGATGCCTTTCCTTTATAGTTCTTACGCTTATTTTTTATATAATGATAGACTTTAGACTTCATACATCAAAAGAAAACAAATGGTAACTAATATGAATGGGAAGTACAATCAAAGTGGACCAGCAGTCCACAAATATGCTGCCCACAACCTGCAATAACCAAGATACAATGCAGAAAACAGAACCAAAACCACCCACACTACAATCAGGAAAACTACGACATAGCGGCTTTCTAGTAGAAATTGAAAAGAATGGGCAACGGCAACCATGATACACGAATGAGACCAAAGTCCACAGAGAGGTGCCAAAACCCAACCCGTATCTCATAAATAGTCCACAACCTCCAAACTTTATCTTTAAACTTGGAGCCCCAAGAGTTTGAAAACCAACTATGTGCTACGATGACATTTTGGGAGGGACTTTGTTCTTAGACTCAGGCTCTTTGACAGGTGAATATGAAACAACACCGTTGCACTACATGCAAGTATGATACTTCAAATGTTAAAGCACTATTTTCGACTGTGAGGGAGGATTTCGTCAAGAAATTCCCTGGATTTAAATTGATTCTTACTTCAGACAAGACATCTCAAAGTCAAAATTGTTAAGAAAGAATATAAACAGAAAACTAACCCAGATAATTTGAAATGTATCATATAATTTAGATAATTCGATCAGTCTAGTCCTACTTGTTAAGAAAGAATATAAACAGAAAACTAACCCAGATTGATGCATTATTCTTCGGATAGAGCGCATAACGGGTTCAATTTTAGAAAGAACATCTTGCTCCTCGCTAGGGAACATATCCAATCTTTGTCTTGTTGCAGTATAGAGTCCAACCACACTAGAGTTATCATTCACCATACCAGGTGGTTTGGCAGGACGGTTCTTATTCTTCCACTCCCCAGGACTAGAAACCCAACTCTTTGAACCTTCAAAACGACTTTTCTTGTTCTGCCCCCATTGGTGATGTCTTTCACCAGTATTACCATCTCCACCAGGTGAATCCCACCCAGACAAGCTCGCAGATTGAGTTTCTGTCTCAGGAGGATTTTTCTGCCCCCAAGAACCGGTAGAAATTTCAGAAGATTTTTTCTGTTGCCCACTAGACCAAGCATTGTCATTCCCTGTTTCTGTTTCCCCAGAAGAAACAGCACCCCAAGGTTGAGTTTCTGTCTCAAGAGGATTTTTCTGCCCCCAAGAACTGGTCGAAATTTCAGAAGACTTTTTCTGTTGCCCACTAGACCAAGCATTGTCATTCCCTGTTTCTGTTTCCCCGGAAGAAACAGCACCCCAAGGTTGAGTTTCTGTCTTAGGAGGATTTTTCTGCCCCCAAGAACTGATCGAAATTTCAGAAGACTTTTTCTGTTGCCCACTAGACCAAGCATTGTCATTCCCTGTTTCTGTTTCCCCGGAAGAAACAGCACCCCAAGGTTGAGTGTCTGTCTTAGGAGGATTTTTCTGCCCCCAAGAACTGGTCGAAATTTCAGAAGACTTTTTCTGTTGCCCACTAGACCAAGCATTGTCATTCCCTGTTTCTGTTTCCCCGGAAGAAACAGCACCCCAAGGTTGAGTTTCTGTCTTAGGAGGATTTTTCTGCCCCCAAGAACTGGTCGAAATTTCAGAAGACTTTTTCTGTTGCCCACTAGACCAAGAATTGTTCGGCCCCGATTTTTTCTGTTGCCCACTAGACCAAGCATTGTCATTCCCTGTTTCTGTTTCCCCAGAAGAAACAGCACCCCAAGGTTGAGTTTCTGTCTCAGGAGGATTTTTCTGCCCCCAAGAACTGGTCGAAATTTCAGAAGACTTTTTCTGTTGCCCACTAGACCAAGCATTGTCATTCCCTGTTACTGTTTCCCTAGGAGAAACGGCACCCCATCCATTGTCCCTTTCATCTACGGCTTTTATTGTCGGCTGGAGGTCCATTGGTGCCACTTTCTCTGCCACTCTACCACTCCAATCATTTTCACTTGCCTTAGTTGCCCCCCAGGCAGATGTGGCAGCTTCTATTGCGGTATTTGCCCTCCATGCAGGAGTAGTAACTTCTGCTGCCTTGCCTATCCCCCATGTAGATGTGGCAGGTTCTTTGGCTGGAGTTTTATCCCACGATGATGTATTTTATCCCACGATGGAGTCTTCTCCCACGATGATGTGGCATCTTCTCGTGCAGTATTTGTCCCCCATACAGAGGAATCCTTTTCCCAACTTGACTTTCCAGGAAGAGCTTCTGATTTGTCCTCAAATTCTATAATATCTTCAAAGACGGGCTTATCTAAACCAGAGTCAAGTTCTGGCGACAAGCAGGAATCTGCTAATTCATCTACCACCATAAGATCATCAACTTCTGCCCCCAGTGCTCCCGTAGTTGCTTCTTCTCCATTCGCTGTGCTCACCATATGCAGAAAGTTGAAAACATCTAGTCCACCCTCTTGATTCAATCCTCCCTGAAAAGATAAAATATTAATAATTAAATTAAACGGCACAGAACATTCCAGCAGCAGATTAAACTACCATACAACTGGGAAAAACTATAAGTATGTTAAAAATCATATTTACCTCTCTTGTGTCCCAGAGGATATCAAACCTGGAGCCAGTACCAACAGCAACATGTTTACCCCATGAACATGATGCAACTATGCTTGACAAAGAATCCATGTGGCACTTTTCAGCTGCTCTCTCAAAGCACCTTCTTGGTGTCTACAGCCACATGTAATGAAACTACAATTAGTTGTGATTCTAGTTCATCTAACCACGAACTATAGGTAAATGTCATTTATAGAATTAGGCAAAAGAGTTCAATTACTCACAAAAAGTGTTGCTTCTGTAAATGGTACTTGAATATTCAATGCTCGAGATAGTGCTTTATATCCACTAGAATTGAAGCCAACAAAATTTCCAGCACATGTCATGCTATTTGCCAGGAGGATAAGATGCTCTTTCAGGACACCTTTTGCCACCATTGTAACAGCTGTCGAGAGGCGCTGCGTAATAAAATCCAAAAATGAATTCTTAGTAGAAAGGTACAAAATGTATCTCATATCACCCAGTGTTCATCTAATATGATCCAATTTTCCTTGAAAACTAACAATGTTAAACTTCATAAGATGTACATGATGATACAGGACTAAAAAAAGGTGGCATGCCCGAGGAAACCACAAATACAGCACGCAATTCCAAAAAAAAATTCAAAATTCAAAAGAAGGTCCATACTTAATGAAGATTAGTCACATGAAATGCTGAACCATAACTAATGGTGAATGATACAAGTATAGAAAATAAATCGTAGTATAATAAATATACATCCAAATATATACACAACTGATGTAATAAAGTATGCCAAACAACAACAAAGCCTATCCCTCTAAGTGGGGTCGGCTGTGATAAAGCATGCCGGCTAGAAAATAAATAAATAAGGAAGCAAGAGTTAACCAGAAGTCTAGCAAGTCAAACACTCCAAAGGGAGAGAAGCTTATTAGACACACGGAAACTACTGGACACTATAGGTGATAATTTCCTAGCAATGCAGCAGCATAATATGATCCACCAAACACAATATTACCGCGATTACTTAACGTGTATCTGAATTTTATCTACTCGTTAACGAACGATTAAAAGGTTGAGCTATCAAACAGTAGATTTTGACACAAGAAACTATTTAACTGGTATTGTATGAGGAAAATTTCAGATTTTTCCTCTGTACTTTGATTGGTACTATTTAATGAACCTCTCTAGAATCAGGAGTTTTTTCCTAGATTTTCTTACACATGGATTGAGTGCAATTTTCACATGAAAGATGTATTGAATAATGAATAATGAGTAATGAACTTGGCTTGGAGACAACTAAGTCCATGTCTAAAATTTTGAGTTTCAAGCTGTATCAAAACATAAAATGACTTAACAAAAATTGAGGGGAATTGTTATTAGCACTCCAAAAATCTCATTCTACACTCCAAACTTTCTATATTAAGAAAGAAAAATACACTTGTAAGGAGTGTAGAATGAGATTTTTGGAGTGCCAATAACACTTCCCAAATTGAGTTAGTGCCTAATACTAAATGACACACAAAACATGATATACACAGCCCTATAGCAACCCATAATATAAACAGCTAGCCACAAAAGCTAGCATGGCTTCTGATATAGGGTCATTAAGTTCAAGATTCGCGGTAGAAAGAAGGAAAATTGTGAACTGATTTTACCTGAACTGCTTGATCAAAAGCACAAGACACTCCCAATAGTTCTTGAATCTGTTTGATAGCATACGGGATGGAACGCCTGGTGTCAATTAGGTGAAGCACAGGGAGGCAAGAATCGAGAACGATTCTCCATGCATCACCGCTTTGCTTGACAACAGATTTCTCCAGAACAACATCCAAGGCCCATTCACCCTTTTGAGAATTATTTGGACTTCTAATCCAAGTTGTTGTATCGGGATCAATCCAAATTATATTTGCTGAGGTAATCCGTGGGTCACCTGTCCATTTTAGAGACATTATGACTTTACTAAGAGAAGAGTTACAAAATAGTTTCCAGCAGTAAACAACATGTCCACCATCTAATAAAAACTACAATAAGTCAAATAAAAAACTGCTTCTATCACCAGCATCAAAACTCCAAAGATCAGCTAACTGCACCCAATCTGATCAAGAATCATGAAAGGACTATCTCTCAACTCAGGCATTACTAATGCTTAAAGCTCAAACATCCAAAGCTTCACTCTATCCGTCAAGGCCACTGCACCTCTCCAAACTTTTCCTCCAAATTTCTAGCAATATAATCCAACCAAATCCCGAAAAAAACAAAAAAAAAGAAAAAGAAAAAGTCATCAACCCATACCCATACCCACACAGTTCCACTAAAGCTTTACTTGCCTCCTCAAGGTACAATGTTTCCAACTAATAAATTAATTACTATAAAAGAGGATGAAAATGCACAACTCAACCTAGAAATAAATGATGAATATTTCGACTTCAATCTCGCAGAGTTTAACACTAAATTGTTGATAGGCACATATTTGGCCTCTTAAGTTGGATATGATCACAAGTAATGGCCATCCCATACGCAACTAACACAACAAAAACGTGTACCTTGGGATGGGATGAAAAAAAAAGTAAATATGAGGTTCATGAGACAGAACAGAAGTAGGATTTTTCTATTAAAAAAACAAATAGAAGTAGGACTTCAATAAGACAGACAGAAACAAAACACACAAATTGCATATAATCACTGACATTTCTGTTTTAGATGTGAGTTGGCAAAACAAATCAAAAGACCAAGATTCATTGGAAAACAAGGAAACTCAAATAATAAATTAGTATTTCACTCTTTAGAAAATCACTCCAAAAGCTACCTTTTATTATTGTTTCTAAAAGCACAGGGCAAATCAAGTCAGCATAGTATTGAGAAGTGGTCTCCAACTCTTCAGTAGCTTGAAGGAAGAACATCAAGCACGGGGAGTCAGATCCTTTGTCTGCACAGGAATGATGAAAAGAGCAATGCTCACTGCAAACAATGAAGCATTTATCATTAAGTATTTTAAAGCGGAGACACAAGTAAACTCCACAACAGGGGAAGGGGAAGTCATACAAGTACGAACATTGTATATGATTATGACAGTAGGTAACTCCCACATGCAAATGATTTTTGAAATACGAGTCTTCTTTTGACATGAAAATTTCAGTATCTCTAGCGCTCTTAAATCCAGCAAGCAGGCAGGGTTCCAGAACACAAACAAATACAATATATATATATATATAAATATAATATATATACATATATATATATATATATTTTTGTACATATTTACGTTTTATGGTAATAACAAGAATGATTTGCCCATGTTACTATGGTGGACTTCGTACTGGTGGCGTTTCTCTTATCAAGCTATTATGTTTTCACCTCCCCTTTCCTTTCAGAACTTTTTCCTTCCTTTATCTTAGTGAAGCATAACTAAAAGGGCCAAATAAATTCAAACAAAAAACCACTATAAAATAAGCAATGAATAACAACATAGCTCATAATGTTCCATAACCTTCATCATTAAAATTTATTAATATCATATTGACCAAAATCAATTGAGGCTGTGTCCTCGCCTCATTTTCCTCTCATGTATCAAAAGTTCATCACGCAAACAGGAAAACATAATTGATCAAGTCAATAAGGCAATTGGTAAACATAAGTATGCTCCAACCAGAGAGGGGAAGAAAAAAGACCTGGCAAACAAAACTGTATTTTTGAAAAGATAGCCAATGTTGAACTTCTTCTTCCCAACTCTCTTCCTCCGAAATGAATTAACAGTTTCTTGGCATTTTTGTCGAATCTCATCTACACCAACATTTAACTCCCGTAACAGCTCCTGTTCAATAAAGCTCTCGTTATCCCAAACTAGGAAGTAATAGCAACTTCATAAATGAAAATATAAAGAAAACATTCCAACACATTGAACTATGCAAACCTCGTTGAGATGAATATGGCCAACTAGGCCTGCATCATTTACCATACTTCCCAAACTAGAAAGCTGATTGCTATATCTGCACGTAAAACACAAACTTTTTCAAGCCCACACATTAATTTTATACCACTGCAAATAAGTACAAAGTGTAGCAGATGCAAAACTCAATTTCTTGTCAATGACATGATGACCAAATAATATGTTGTTAGTAACAGAGAAACATATTCTCACAAAAGTGGAAGTGAAGATTACACTCTGCTATTATTGGGTACACAACTATTACTATATTGATCAGCTCTTTAGTATCTAACTATTATTAAACTGGAACTTTGCATGGTTAACCCAAGCTATGCAAAAAGAAGCTGCAGACCATTAAATATATATTTCAGCAAAGGCAAAACCTTTCCTAGTTAGCAAATCACACATTTATAGACATAAAATGAATTACATCCACTTATTCGCATAAAAAATAATTCTTCCAGAATTCTTAAAGCATAATCTCCTGAGAAACATGCAAGAGTTTCTAGAAAACAGAACCACGTATTTGATAGCATAATCTCCTGAGAAACATGCAAGAGTTTCTAGAAAACAGAACCACGTATTTGATCTGCAGAACTTGATATTGTTGAGAATATCGTGTTTCAGAATGGGAAAAACAAGAACAAACTCCAGAATCAAAAAACAAGTAACCAAGATAAATAACACCAAGAATTTACGTGGTTTGGCAATATGTGCCTATGTCCACAGGACAGCAACAACAATCTTTCACTATATCAATAATGAGTACAACCAATAATCTTGCCAAATCTCTACTAGAACTAGGACTTGATGAAAAACCTGAAAGAACAAGAACAAGAAATATATCTCTTTTCGTTTCTCTTGCACACACTTAACAATATTCTCTCACTCTTATCCCTTGAGTGGTATACAATTTATTGTTTTGCTCCCACCAAACTAGTACAATAGCCCCTTTATATAGACATAATAAAGGTCTTCTTCAATAAGGATTATTAATCCTAATTGGAATCTAGTTATAAAACCTATTCCAATTGAGAAACTAACGCCGATTGGGTAAACAACTCCAATTGGGAAAACTATTTAATCCTCTAAGACTATAATTCCTTATAGACTTAGGACAACTTATCATGGGCTGGAAAAACCTAACAATCTCCCCCTCCAGACCATGAGGAAGGTATACCATAATAGGATTGCTACCTCTTGACCAAACTCCCATTGATCAAACTTCTTATAACAACGCTCCCCCTGACTGAACTACTCAACTACTCATTAACCAAGACCCTCTTGATTAGACTTCTCTTGACCAAGCTCCCTCTGATCGCAATACCCATGACCAGACTCCATGTGATCGAACATCTCTTGACCAAACTTCTCTTGACTAGGCTCCCCCTGAACAGAACTACCATCGTCATTGACAAAGGCAATTATAGACTTCTTTGCCGGAAAACATCGCTTATCTTCATCTTGGTCCAATCAGCATCAAACATACTTGGTGGCTTGCTCTTAACACCTTCAGTTAAGCATGTCCTCTCTTGATTTCCATGTAACCCAATTAAAGCGGGCTGCACCCTCCATTCTAAACGGATATCAGCCAAACCTGGCTCTAATACCACTTGTTGAGAATATTGCGTTTAAGAATGGGAAAAACAAGAACAAACTCTGGAAATCGAAAAACAAATAACCAAGATAAATAACACCAAGAATTTACGTGGTTTGACAATATGTGCCTACGTCCACAGGACAGCAACAACAATCTTTCACTATATCAATAATGAGTACAACCAATAATCTTTCAAATCTCTAGAACTAGGACTTGACAAAAAACCTGAAAGAACAAGAACAAGAAATATACTATCTCTTTTCTTTTCTCTCGCACACACTTTACAATATTCTCTCACTCTTATCCCTTGAGTGGTATACAATTTATTGTTTTGCTCCCTCCAATTCAAAACTAGTACAATAGCCCCTTTATATAGACATAATAAAGGTCGTCTTCAATAAGGATTATTAATCCTAATTGGAATCTAGTTATAAAACCTACTCCAATTGAGAAACTAACTCCAATTGGGTTAACAACTCCAATTGGGAAAACAATTTGATCCTCTAAGACTACAATTACTTATAGACTTAGGACAACTTATCATGGGCTGGAAAAACCTAACAGATATCAACAGATTCAAGTAGATACCAAGAGAGCTGAAAATAAATATTAAAATTGCAGGTAGTAGTGCCACAGTGTGGTGGGAGACGGAAAAAGCATGTCAGCGTAGAAAATAACTTAAAGCACGGAAGAGGTAGCAACAGGTACTCATTTCCAGTTCAACTGTGGGTGGGGTTACCTTTAAAGAAAGGTTGAAGAAGATAAAGCAAGGAATATGACAACTGACAGCTTAATCAACATAAACTAAGGGATTGGGAAATAAATTCCTAGAAACATACTTAAATAAAACTATTTGTGAAAGTGTTGCCAAAAAAAAGTATGAAGAGGCAGAGCATACTCGATCATGAATTCGACTGCAGTATCTTTAAGACTGACTTTCTTCAACTGATTCTTAACCAAACATGCTGCACGTTCTCGGCAGTACTTTCTTCCACAACCACAGTTATTCAAGTACAAAATTACACGGCGATCAATGAGCTCATTCTTAAAATTTACTTTGCATAGTAGAATTTCCTGAAGAGCAGACAATGTAAATTCAAATTACGATCAACATTTATGCATGTATCTTCATCAACTCAAAAAACTTATGTGAAAGAAAACATAAAAGATCAAAAACATGTATTGAAAGGAAAAACAGCATCATAATCAATAGTCAAGCCAACTACCTTCATCAGCTCCCATGAAGAGTTGCTGCTTGGGGTAGAATCAAGAACTGCCTTGTACGCAGGATTTGACATTGCAGTGGCAGCTAACACGCCAACAGGTTCACCAGCAGGGAAAAGATTCGGGGGCCTAGATCCAGCATTGACTCCATACTCAAATTGGATAACTGAATTGCTACAAACATTTCTGACCGTGCCATCATAGCAAATAACCACATCACGAAGAATGGCCATTAAATTTTTAAATAAGGTCCCAGGTTCAGTCAATCCTCTTGAGGACCGAACAATCACCTCTCGTGTAGCAATGGAGTGAACTATTTCCTCGTATGGATCTAACCCATGGAAGAAACAACTTTGAACTAGGCCATATTCTGCAGAGGGATACTCCGTGTTAAAAGAATATTTGTTGTGACAGAGAGAGGCCACATCCTCAACCAATGTCTTTGAGTAGAATCTTCCCTTATCAGAGAGTTGTAGGCCTAGGAACCCAATTTGTTGTACAACTTTGTTGATTGCCGAATCACTCTTGGTGTCGATTAAATCACCGAATGCAGATGACTCCAAGATAAAATTTGAAACTGGTACTTTCAAGCTTTTGATTCGACTCTCCAGCTGAAACTCTACAAATTCATTGTATGTTGACCTCAGATGATACAACAAATCTGAAGTACCCTGAATATTCTCCTTAATATCTTGTATGGATGTCTTTGACATGTAAAAATCCTCCAAGCCAACACTGAACCCTTCTGAAAATATATTCTCCATCAGCAAGGGCTGTAGATGAATCAAAGAATTTAAGGACATCTTCGCCCCCTTTCTCAAAGAAAACTGAAGTAGCAATGTCATTCATCACCGCTGAAACTGCACTTGTACTGAACTCAATTTTCAGTATCTCACTTTTATTGACCAAGTACTTTTCCCCACAGTAGTCAAAGTCAGGAGGCAATGCGGTCTGTAATATCTGCAAAGCAGTCCAATATGAGCAAGCAGAGTTTGCTTTCAATAATGCAGGTCGTGGCAACAAAGATGAAGCAAACATGGCCAGTTGCTGAGCTGCTGATTTATCCAAAAAATAGTTCTTAAACATCATCCTCAATGACAATAGTGAATCAGTGGCCATTTGCAGATTTGGTTTTCCACTATGAGAGCTAAGCAGCTGCTTCTCCACTGAAAAAAGCTCCAAAACTTCTGCTTTTGCAGCAAGCGATTGCGGATAGAACAAATGGATGCAATCACCATCAAAGTCAGCACTTAGTGGCCCACATATCAAAGGATTTATTTTCACCACATGGTCATCATGCACATACACTTGTAGTGCCTGTAGGGAATGTTTATGGGTAGTTGGGGGCCTGTTTACAAATACAAGGTCCCCATCCATAATCCTCCGATGCACCACTTGACCAGGCCTCAAAAAAGTGTGCCCCTTTGAACCTTCCCTAAGTGAGTAAGTTGATGATCCATCCCTATAGGTTAGGCACAACTTGCTATCTACCAGCTGTTGTAAGTACCTAATGTTATGATCATTAACTCTCTCCTCGAAGGTGATTCTTTGAGCAATTTCATAGGGGATGCCAACTTCATTTACCCTTCTAAAGGCATCCCCAGTGATTACTGAGCGAGAAGAGAATCCTGAACCCTTTCTAATGAACAGTGTTCTCATTTTTTCAAGCCATGCTTTAGTGGAAGAGGCATTCAGCTCCTTGTTTACCCCAAATCTTGCATCTATATCCCGTGATGCCTTCCCAGTACCCCTAACTTGAAGATACTGATCCACTATGGCTTGAAGTTCATTAGCTTCAACAATTTGTGATTCAAAGTTTGGGATGCCTGACCTTGAACTTCTTATGACTTCAATTTGCTTTAGAACTTTTCTGAGCATTGAAATTGAAGGATCCGCAGACATAACACTAACACCATCCGAAATTTCAGGCACAGATAAACAGTTTGGAGGGACAGGTATATGACGCAAGATGTATCCATCTTGAGGAAAATACCCTCTTGCATTAAGTTTCTTCCTGGCGTCTTGAGGGATACGCTTTAGCATCTCCATCACCTGGTAGTCATTACCAAAATAATATGTATCAGGAGAACAACAATTACAATCAGCAGAAACAGGAAAGGCCAACAGAATTATATAAGATCAGTATGATTTTCATTATGAGTGATTGGCAATAAAATCATTTGGTTAGAATCTACTTATACACATCTGGTGAACTAAGTTAACCATCAAAGTAGTTAGTGAATGAAATAAACTGTGCCAGTTGAAACCACATGGAGCTGTACATCTCGCCAACTAAGTTAACCATCAATTTATTTTGTGAACTAAATAAACTGTGCCAGTTGAAACCACAGGGAAGACAACAACACCCTCTGATCAATCCATTCAATGAAGAATCCAACAGTAAGATGCTAACTTCGCCAGATTACTGTGATAACGGGGATGATTGCATGTGCGTAAGAGCCTCATACTAGATTTAAGACGTAGTGATCACAGTAAACCAGAAAACTTTTCCCACAAATGAATTGGTGTGCAAACAAGGACTTCAACTAATTTAGCCATCAAAACATTTAGTGGAGCTAAAATCAATCATGAAGGTTGACACCAAAGGAAGATGGCAGAAGCAATAGCAACCCCTGATCAATGCATACAATAAAGTAAGACAGAGGAATCCAAAATAAGGTGCTCACTTTGTCGATTTCTGTGATAAGTGAGAATTTCTTTGTATTTGAGTCAAATTAATAAATTAGAAATAAGTTCTTAATGGAAAACATCAAACTTTTCCACTAACAAAAACAGCGTAGAAATAAAAGTGAACTATGAGCAAACAAAGACTTCAATCCACATAACTGGACAATAAAATTCAATTCAAGTTCCAAGAATGTGAGATGATAGGGATTCAATCAGGAAGCAAGAAGCATACCTCACAAGGAAGCAAAGTACGTATATGATCATCGCCATAACGAAAACCATATCGTTCGAGGAAATTCCAAAAACCAGGTGGTGTTCTTGATTTAGAAGGTCGCTTCAATTGCAAGGAACAAGAGCTATCTGTCGGTTTAGTCTCTCCAATACACACTTGTGCAGCATCCTACAGAAGGAATGTGAGGGCATAAAACTATAGATGGAAAATGAAGAGAGATGAAGAGAGAACATATCACAAAGTATTCCAATTTATATAAAAAAAATAAAAATAAAAAGTTATCAGAACATCAAGAGAGACCCTGTTTTAGCAAAAAGGCAACTTATATTAAAATATTTCTAACTTAGTCTCAGGAAGACCCACAAACTAAACAGTTGCTATAACAAAACTAATGATACTGCATTATCTCCAACATTCATCCATGGTGAGGATGGTGCAAAATTATGTCAATAATAAGCTGACAGAAGATGAAGTGCTCAGTTTAAACTTTATAGAGAGAAATACCATCTTAAAATACAAGCAACTCATTAGAGAATTGAAACCAAAAAGTAAAACAACCAAGTTATCTCATAGCAGCTTTCCAATTGAGCAAAAGAGAAGAACATGTTAATCCTCCAGAGCTCTGATGACACCAGTGCAAAGAGACAACAAAAACCTCACCCATTGTGAAAGCTCTTCTACCCCACCCCCCTTAAAATGTCAAAAATCCTCACGTTCCTCTCCACCCATAAACCCCACAAAACAGCCATCCTGCAGCAACCCCTCAGCAGTGTAGCCTTCTTAACTCTACCAAAAGCATCCAGACTTTTACTAATCAATGACTGGAACCCTTCTGAAATTACCCAACTCATTCCAGCCTGTCCAAATAATAAGAATCACAAATTTAAAGCTCCTAGACAGTGGACAACAAATGATCTCCATCATCTCCTTTCCTTTTACACATGATACACCAAATAGGAGAAGACGGCAACTAGGTCTCCAATTCCGAAGCAAAGCAGAAATGTTCACCCACAACAAGCCAACTCAAATCAATAAGGCTGAAATCTCCATGCATGCACTACCGTAAAAAACAGACATTTTGCTTGAGGAAAATTAAATGTAATGAACTTCAAAAAAATAAATAAACAATAAAAAAAAAAAACAAGTATAGCATTTCTTGACGGTCGACAAACAACTTTATCTAACTATAATTTCAATCTCTAAACGTAGTACACCAAATGAAAGAATCAAACCTCTGAACACCTAATAAGGGCAGGAACATCCCAAGAAAGGAAAACATATGAGATAATAACACACATAATGTTCTGGAACACATAACCTAATACACAATTGACCTTTTTTTACAAGAATTTAGGGAAAACAAACTAAACCAGGAATACTGACACCATCAAGATTTCAAGTATTGATCTTTTTTGCAAGCTCATGGAATGTAGTGCCATTCCAAATAAAACTTTTAGGAAACTTGAATTACTAAAACAGAACTTCAATAAACCAAAGATGTACTGGCAACTGAAACATAGCATAGTGAAACATTCCTAACTAGAAACTAGAACCCTGTAGTGATAGTTGCGCAACTAAGGTTCAAAAACAATGTATTTGATTGAATTAGAATTAGTGGTTGGGTGAGAGGGTGTGAAAGTGCTTGTGCGCCCATAAGGAAATCAGAGAGCGATAAATCCACAAAATTACTAGATACAGTGAGAATACTTCACATCATGAAAAACGCAAACGATTAATTTATACGTACCTCACAACATGAAGCTAACATTCTTTCTGCTAAGCCAGCATTCTTGGTTGGAAACTGAATGGTAAAAAAATGGATACAGAATATAAGGCTATAAGCAGAGAGATTTTTATGATAAGAAAACATAGCCAGTTAACTATATAGTTTCTTAAAATAAAAATTTGCTACTCGAATACGAAGTGTTATCAACCACTTTACAGAATATAGAAATTGAAGGGCAACCCAGTCACAGACAATTTTTCCACCAACGACATGTTAACAAAAACAAAAATATTATGAGATTGTGGTCGACAAAGAACTATTCACATAATACAATCGTGGATTCTGTAGAATTAAGTTCAAACTTCAGACTCTCTTTGAGAAAATTAGGAAAATAAAGCAAACTTATAAGATTTAAAAGAAAAGAAACAAGATCAATCCACAGATGACAAATACAGTGCAATAAAGGGCACTTGTACAAAATGAAAAATTAAAAAACAAAAAGGCAGTTTAGTAATGGTTGGATTGGATGACACAGTAAATAGGTTCAAAATTCAACTGTTTCTTCATGTAAAATTGTAAATCATTTTATTCTTTGTTCCTCAGCTGAAAACTATAACAAACACAAATCTGCATATCTTCCCTTAACAGACAACAAAAGTCCAAATAACAAGCTAACCAAGGGGATATATTGCCTCTGCTTAGTAAGTGATGATCATAGCAGCAATTATAAACAATGAAAAACTCAATCAGGTGGTACCTTGTTCTTTTTCATTTTCAAGCATTTCAAGCACAATAAGCTCAGCATCCGCTTCAATTCACTAACATGATTGGGATGAAATATTGGTACTGGTAACTCAATATACCCAAAATGACCTGAAAAGGGATAAAGGATACACTTTCTTACGTTTCCAATCATACTCTTTCAAATTTCAATGTATAATATGTTTCTTACATCTGACTTGTTTCGCAACATTGTATATTACAACTCACTGTACCAAAGGTTGAGAAATGAAATTTATTTACCTTCACATTTCCCAGGTTCAGAAGTGCCACAAGATTCACACTTTCCAAACTCAAGGGGCAGGCCAAGGAATGGGTTGGAAAGCTGACTTGCATGGCTGATAGAGCAATCGCTAATAGATGCTGTACACTGCCAAAAATGTAAACATAAAAGTATAAACAAATTATTCCAATGGTTGATTATTGTAGTAAAGAAACGAATTGTAAAAAACACTTTGCTGGAGGTGATTTTCTAATTTACTCTCCCATAGACACTAGTCACGAGGTAGTTGTGAAGGCATCTTTTACTTTTTTTTTTTAATAAGAACAACATGGGGAACATGTTGCTGAAGCCATATTACATTTGACCAATGGAAAGCCATAATTTTCATTTGGCCATAAATGGAGCCTTCTATGAGCTTAGAATGTGAATATTCAATATGGACTCTAAAGACCACTCCCTCCAAGAAACGAATCAGAATTCTCCCTCGAAATCCTATCCCATGGATGCAATTTTATTTTTTTGGAACAAACTAATGTAGTTGAGGCCTCCCAGCTTTAGATGGCATAGACTCAATAACTACTCAAATTAAATGTCAAATTTCTACTTACAATTTCTTGGTGAGTTGCTAAACCAAATTTGATTCCAACGATCTCCCCATCCAAAATATTTGAGGTCGAGACCTCCTCCATTTCCTTTAAGAAACCTTAAGAAACTGCCATGGAAGAGAGAAGGAAACATATATAAAGTAGGACAACTGAAGCTATTACAGCAAAATCAACATGCAAATATACCACAGACAGAATTATTAAGCTAGAAAATTAAGAAAAAAATTAGTTTGTGGGAGGTAGTAACCTCTAAAACAATTAAAATTAATAATCAAATAAGTTAAAGGAAAACAATATACAAGAAATCTGAAGGCAAACGATATACAAGAAATCTGACCCAATGTAGTATGGTTTCTAAGAAAACGGAAAGAATTAAAAAAGCCAGCAGAACTCAGCAAAAAAACCTAAACAAGGTATAAATTTTCATCCAATTCTCAGCTACCAAACACAAAATAAACATGCAGCAAAAGGAAAGAACAAAATTACCAGAGTCTTCGGGTCTGATCGTACTTGGAGCTACGTTGCAGGCCGGAAAAAAAAAAACCCTAACTGGAACCTAGAAAACAAAACGCAGAGCAAATGTATTTAGCGTCACAGTCAGATACAGAGAAAGAGAAATGACACAGAGAGAGAGAGAGGTCCTTTTGGTCACTGAGAAACTGAGAGAAAATTAAACAATGTGCAACATTTTCCCCCGTTAAATTTTCCAAGCAAAAAATAAATAAAAGGCCCATTTAAAAAGTCCCTCATTTTCTCAGCAACCAAACACCAAATAGCAAAATGCAAACAATTTAGAGCAAAAATTACCACAATTTTCGATTCCTCCGTACTCTGAACCTGGGGGTTCGTCTCCAAAATCCTAGTTTAAGCCCTGAAACCTAAAACCAAAAACCCAAAAGGGTTTTTCAACGGAGTGAGAGCTCTACTCCAAAGCTTTTGAAACCAAAAAAACAATTTGTAAAAAAATTTCACAAATGACACAAAAATTGGCCGGCAGAGGGAGCTTACCCTCGCAAACGGCGCCGATTTCCTCTTCCGCTGTCGCCTTCACTCTCTTCCGAGACTCTGATGACCAGAGAGAGAGAGATGGTGGGAGAGAGTGAGATGGGTTTTTGCATGAAGAAAGGGGCATATTGTTGAGGCCCTGGGGAATTTGGACTTTTTGGTCTTTTCACAGATCAACGTGGGGTTTCCTAGAGGAAAATAAAATAAAAATCAGGTTGGTTTTTTTTGAAATTTTGGAGCGGTACTGCTTTACCGGGTGTGTGGTGTGGGAGGGGTTTTGGGGAGGGAAATGACGGGAAGGGGTTCGTTGACCGTTTTATATACTAAGATTTGGCATTGGTTTGGTGAAAATAAGGATGGCAAAATGGAGAGTGTATCTGGGATTATTCAAAATGGAGAGTGTATCTGGTGAAAATTTATGTTTAACACAACACAATTTTTCTTCTTTAATCGTTGTATATATTTTAGTCTGACATTATTTAACAATGAATTTAGGCTAAATTTCTTTTAAAGTAAATTTTGTAGAAATGAAATTTATGTAGACTATCATAATTTATTTTTATCAACATTTTAACATAAAAAAGTTTAAAGTGAATTTTGATTTAAATAATTGTTTTAATTGTTTTAGTCTTTGAATTTAATTTGGGGTTGTTAATTTTTTTTATCATTAGATTTAGAGAGTTTCAACGAAAAGCCTCATCTACTACAACTGCTGAACTGGATTGGATCAAGTCTTTGTTGCATTTTCTACAAATTCCGATTCTTGAGAAACCCCTCTTCTTTTGTGATAATCTGTCTGCGATAGCCTTGACCTGTAATCCTATCCAACACCAACGCACCAAACACATTGAGGTTGATGTTCATTTTGTTCGAGAAAGGGTCGCAACACAGCAACTACAGGTGCACTTTGTGTCTTCCACTAAGCAGTTTGCTGATATACTTACCAAAGGGCTTTCTGCACCTCTTTTCCTCATTGTGCCGATCTCAGGCTCAATTTCTCTACTCCTGAGCTTGAGGGGGGATGTTAAGAGTATTAAGATCTTATGGCTGTGAATTAGACATGTGTCAAGAGATTAAAGAAGTTAGTTAAAGTTTGTTATTGTGTAGCTTAGAGTGTAAGCTATCAATACAAACTATATAAACCTTGTAACCATCATTTGTAACTAACAAGAAAAATAATACATTTTCTAATATTCTCTTCTCTCTCTAAACTCTCGATCTTCTTCTTCTTCTTCTTCTTCTTCTTCTTCTCTCTTCTTTCTGCATAACTATCTTCATCAATACTCTTCAATGGTTTACATGGTATCATTCGCCTAAACAAGCATAGTAGCTTGGTGGTCTTTCGATCTTGGTTTCACTTGCTTCCGCTTCTACATTCTTCTCTGTGTGATCTTTTCTCTGTGGATTTGTGATCTTTTTTGGTCAATTGGGGTATTTCTTCGTCTGGTTTCGTCTTCTCAAAGTGTGTCTACCAAGTGTTTGTTGTTAGTTCTCTGTCAGGATTTCTACGTAATTAGTAACAATGGTGACCGCTGCTCAGTTACAAATTCTACAATCTCTGATTGCGTCTTTGATTTCATCCGTCTCAAGCTCAGTAAATGTGAAATTGGATGAATCGAATTACTTGGCTTGGCATTTCCAGATGGAGTTGCTTATTGAAGGGCATAGCATAATTGGTTTTGTTGATGGTTTGATGCCTTGTCCTGCTCAGTTTTGTCAAGAATCTTCTGGTGATTCTGCTACAAGGGTTCAATCTGATGACTACAAGGTGTGGAAAATGCATGATAAAGCATTAATGCAGTTGATCACTGCCACATTGTCTCCGGCTGCGATTTCCTGTGCCATTGGGAGTACTAGTTCTAAAGAACTGTGGAATCATCTACGAGAACAATTCTCTACAGTCACAAGATCGAGTATATTTCAACTTAAATCTGAGCTGCAAACCATAGAGAAAGGTAGTGATTCTATCACTGTGTATTTGCAGAAGATTAAAGAAGCACAGGATTTGTTGTCTGCTGCTGGTGTATTTTTTGATGATGATGATGATATAGTCATTCTTACACTAAATGGTCTGCATGTTGAGTTCAACACAATAAGATCTGTGATTAGAGGCCATGAAATTGTGATATCATTGAAAAATCTTCGGTCTCAACTACTTGCTGAAGAAACTCTAGTCAAAACTATTCCTCCATCACCGGTGTTATCTGCACTAATGGCACAAACCAATGCCCTGCCATCCAATAATCAATCTTTTTCCGGTTCTGGTGGAAATTATGCTAGTTCTAATTCCAATGCATATAAGTCCTTTAATCAAAATGGTAAAGGCAGAAATCGGTTTGGAAATAACTTCAATCCGAAATATGGTAATGGCAAGAATTTTCATTCAACTCCGGCACCTGGCATTCTTGGTACATCACCACCAAGAACATAAAACTATGGTTTTCAGGCTCAAATTTGTGGGAAAAATAATCATGTGGCATCTACATGTCGATTCAGAAATACCAATGTTTCCCAAGGTTGTCAAATCTGTGGCAAGCATAATCATCTTGCTGACACTTGTAGATATCGAAATACAAGTGGTGCATCAGGCTGTCATGTATGTGGGAATCCATATCATAGTGCAGAAACATGCTTTCAGAAGAATGTATCGTCTCCAATGAGTGCCATGCATGCTGCAACAACCAATGGTACTTACTCTTCATTCTCAGTGCCATCAGCTCCATCTCAGCCACAAGTTTGGCTTACTGATTCTGGTGCAAATAATCATATGACCTCTGAACTGGGAAATCTCTCATTGTCAATCACAGTATTGTACACTTTAATGAAAAACCACATTTTTACACTAAAAAGTCAATCCTGATACTATTCACTTTACCCTTTATTTTATCCTTATCATTAAAACTCAAAGTTTTCAAACCATTTTCATTAGCTTTCCTTTAGATTTAATCATATTGGAGATGGTTTGGGTTAAATTTGCTCAACTTTTAGGTTTTAACCCAAAACTTATTTTAGGTCACATGGTTGGAGATGGTTTGGGTTAGTTTAACCCAAGGTTGGTCTAAGGGTCTTTCTTTTTAAATCATTGTCCAAACATTTCCTATTTTTCTTAGTGTAAAATATCATTTTTACTCAACAGCATATAATCAATCTTGGGACTCTATGCTTGTAGTTTAGCCTCTACTTTTGTACTTGTAGTTTAACAGGCGTCTAGCTCTCAGGATTCAATAATCTATAATCCAAAGTCGAAGCACTTCAATCTTGGAACTCCGGCGAACTTAATATATTCCGTACTCTCAAGACATGACCCAAAATTTGACAAACGAAGAATGAGATAAATAGAGTGGCTAAGTCATATTTCTCAAGAGTAAGGTGACTTACTAATTCTCTTTTTAATTAATTTTCTACAACTGGAGTGCTTGAGTTTATATAAAACTCAATGCACCTTCTCATAACTTATGTGTCTATTGGCCTTAAACCATATGACATCTAGCACTTATTCAAAACAACCAAGTCGTTTTCACTAACTGACATCTAATAATAACAACTTTTCATTCAATATTAGAAATTATAATAATATAATTTCCAAGCAAGTAAATAATTAAAGAATTAAACCATCATGTACATAATATATAACGTAGATCACATACATTCTATAAACTGTTATGGACTTTCTGGGAGGTTAATAAATTAAATACACAGTAAAAAATAAAATGCTAGGTTGTATTTATGAAAAAGGATCCGCTTTGTGAGGATCTAGGGAATATGTGTATTGTGTCCGTTCATAGTATATCATGCGGTCAGAAATTATTTTAAATTGGGTTAATCTCACTTCAAACTTTTGGGACTATTTCATACATCCGTTAGGATTGTTGTTAAGCCAACCGTTAACTGGTGACGTGTCACACACGTGGACAATGATTAGGCTACGTGTCAATATGAGCCCACGTGGATATTTTAAAAAATAAAAAAAATTAAAGATATTAAAAAGTATGGGTTTGTTGTCTTCCTCCCAGAGGAAGAGTTCGACCTCCTCCCTTCCCTCCTCCGTATCCCATACACATCCATCTTGTCGAAGTACCCACCTTGTCACCTTCATCTTCTCTGGCCAACTATATCCCAACCACACCTACTTCTTAGATCGACAATACACTCCCAAACAGCCATTTTCACCCACGCACCATGATAGGGATTTTATCACTTGCAAAAGTAAAGATAAAAACACTTAAACATACTTGCAAGAGAACAAGGTAGTTGTAGTATAAACGACTCAAGTAAGGTTGTTTTCCGTAGAGATTGAATGAATAATTTATGCAAAACCAAATTCTTAGTTAATTATTTAAAAACAAGGATTGGAAAAAGTTGATTTTGAATTTAAAAATAATAAAAACGAATTTTAAATTAAAACAAATAAATAACTTGACAAAGTAAAGAAAACAAAAGAAAATAGTTTTGAAAACCAAATTGTAAAAACCTAGGGTTCCGCTGTCCCCTTAATAATCCTATGTAGATTTACCAATTACTTATGAATTACCCATGCAACTTTGAAGGTTAGGTTTTCCTTATGCATATTCTACTTGTGGCATTCAAGCTATAACGTATATCAAACATGCAATCCATCTGTGACATTCATATCAAATATAAACATGCATAACTCATTACGCTTTGTGAAAACCCTTTGAAAAATCATGCAACCCCTAAGACGTGACATTCGCCCTAGGTGAAATTACAACTATCAATCACTAGAAGCAATACTCAATTCCCCGGTGGCATTCCGACCGAATTGCATCCAATTACTTATCTAAACATCATAATGGTAGCGAAGCATTAAGATGTAGAGACAGTTTAAAGCACAGTGATTAATAATTCAAGGCATGCATGTATTGTCATATCCCGGCCTGGGCGAGACCACTTCCCGGGCCCGACTCCATCGTAGCACGATATTGTCCGCTTTGGGCCTACCATTCCCTCACGGTTTTGTTTTTGGGAACTCACGAGCAACTTCTCAGTGGGTCACCCATCATGGGATTGCTCAAGCCCCCTTCTCACTTAACTTCGGAGTTCCCATGGAACCCGAAGCCAGTGAGCTCCCAAAAGGCCTCGTGCTAGGTAGAGATGGGAATATACATTTAAGGATCACTCCCCTGGGCGATGTGGGATGTCACAATCCACCCCCTTAGGCGCCCGACGTCCTCGTCGGCACACATGCGGCCAGGGTTAGGCTCTGATACCAAACTGACACACCCCGATCGAGATCAGGGTGTGTCATGTATAATCATAAGCAATTAAATAAAAACTACATATTCATGCTAAGGCTCAAAGCATCGCCCTAACAAAAAAAAATTAGTTACGAACAATCATAAAACAAAATACTATTGAAACAGTCAACAGAAAAAAGATAGAAAACACCTTGAAAATACAAAGCGTCAAAGTCTAGTTAAATTCTCCACGTACGTTCTCTTTTAGCCTAATGGCTAAATATCTTATTTATACTAATAGAAAATAAAACTCTATCTTGAAAAGGTCTTAGAAGAAAACCAGGAAACATAATTAAATGATAAAATAGAAAATAAAAGGTTTCCTATTTGAACTAGAATTTGAAGTTCTCAGAAAATCACACTTTTGACCAGCCAAATCAACTCCTATTTGGTTTCAAAAGGTCTCTTTTGAAAGCTGAAGACGTTCCATACAAATCTCAGATGGAATCTTCCTCAAAATACGCCATATTGACCTCCAAAATACCCAAAATGTCCAAAAATGTCAACCTGGGAAAGCTACGCGCTGGGCCTTAATTTCATCGCCACGATCAAAGGGCCTGTTAGAAAAATCTGGAATTTTGATATAAACATCTTGAAAAGCACACGAACATCATCCAATTGGAATCGCTCCAAAATTCATCATTTTGATCACTTTTTTCTCTAGAGGAAGTCGAATGTCCTACATTGAAAATATATAACAAAGTATCAAAATTCGACCAAAATAACTAATAAATTATAACTAAAATTAGGGTAAAATATATAATATAATATGGACTCATCACACCACACCCAAAACTCACACAAAAATCAAACCCTCTATTTTCACCCACCACACCCAAAATTCGTCTCTTCACTTCGCCAAAGGCGCCACCACCGACCCAATATCGCCGCACACAATCGAAGAAGAATTGAACCAGGTCCACCTTCACATCTGGATTTCCAGCGAGGCCATGAGAATCATGAACAACTCCATTAACAACATATTCGAGAAGCTCGCTTAGGATTCGTTGAGGCTCATGAGGTACAACAAGAAGCCGACGATCACTTCCCAGAAAATCCAAACCGCTGTGAGGCTTATCCTTCCCGATGAGCTAGCCAAGCACGTCGTTTCGGAAGGGACCAAAGCCGTGACTAGGTTTACCAGCTCTTGAAGGTTTAAGGTTTGTTGGTTTCAATGTCTGATATTTAAAATCGAGTCGTATGGGTTTGTTGGTTACCAAACTTAATTCTCTTGCTCATAGTGTTCGTCGGTCGCCGTTAACCCCTTGACGTTGTTGCACGCCACCCTCGTCAAGCAGATTCGGGGCGAGCATTGCAAGAACTCAATCTGTTGTTGGAGATAAGTGAGAGGGTGGGTTTTGGGTAGGGGCAGAAGAGAGAGTTGGGGGTTGGGGGAGTTTTGGGACGAAAGGGGAGGAGGGGAGGAGCGAAAGAGACAATAGGGAAGTATTGAAGGTAAGGGTTGGGGAAGCAGATCATGGAATCTGCGAAACAATCTTAGGGTTTTAGTTTTTTCTTAATTTTTAATTTTATAATTTTTTAACTTTTAACTGTTAGGGTTTTAAAATTTTAAATTTCAATTTTTTTAAAATTTTTCATTATCCACGTGGCACCCAGTCATTGTCTACGTGGGTGCCACGTCACTAGTTAACATCTTACTTAACAGCAAGTTTAACGAATGTATGAAGTTGTCCCAAAATTTTGACTCCAGGTATCACTCTGGGATGAAAAAAAACTTAATGTACCAAATATTGAAAACCAATAAACTTGAAGTTAGTAAACTGAGATTAATCCTTTTAAATTTTATTATTTAAAATTGAACAAATAGTATTTGACGAAAACTGACTGCACAATGTGCAAAGAATGGACTCGATTCGTAGAAAATAATGTGACATCAATGCCTTCATTCCACTCAAGATTCGATCGCATATAGTACTTGAGTTTAGTTTCAGAAATGATGTGAGTTCAATTTCACAAATAATGTAGCATTTGTATTCAATTTCAGAAATAGTGTTTGTGTTTAGTTTCAGAAATAGTGTGGTATTCGTGTTCAATTTCAGAAATAGTGTAATACTCGTGCTTAATTTTAAAAAATAATTAGTGTTCAGTTTTCAGAAATGGTATTCAGTTTTCATAATTATTGTTCAGTTTCATAAATAGTGCAGTACCGTTCAATTTCAAATCTAGTGTGTGATGGACACGCGCACGTCAGTTTTTATTACTTTTTTCTATTTTATTTTTTTATTATATTAAACTTTTGTCTTTTTCATTAAAATTTACGTTCTTTTTATTAAAGTTTAAGCTTTCTTTCATTAAATAAAATTATAAAATAGTTTTTGGTTAAAATAAACTTAGGCCAAGTCATTTTCATTAAAGCTCCCTAGTTTAAATTTGAATCATTTCAAAAGCATTTTTACTAAATTACTCTTTGTTTTAGGATTGCAAGTCAAATTTTTGTACAAGGGTGGCCACGGTACAGTTTGACATTAAAAGTATAACCGAACCAACTAGCAATTAACGGTTCATTTTATTTTGAGTTTGACTAATACGACATAGAAATCGGACCAAACCAAACCATTATTAATCGGTTTGATTCGGTCGTTTAAGCTTAATCCAACACATTGATAAAAACGTGCAACATTTCAATTTTTTTTTACTATAACGATATATTTTACACTAAGCAGGAGGAGTTTGGCTAAGCCACACAATGGGCAACCTAATTTGGTATCAAATTCGTTATCCATGAGATTTGAACCTAAGACCTCTCACTTACAAGTGAAGAGAAATATCATCAAATCATAGTACTGAGTGGTAACAGTTCAGAATTTTAATCCTTCAAACATCCACACATCTTTCACATTCCAATCAGGTCAAAAGATTAACTTTTTTGGAACATAAAAATTTCATCATGTCAAATAGAACTTGGTTTTAATTAAATTAAATCTATTACTAGCAAACGATTTATCGTTACAACCTCATATTAACATAGAATACATATAAATCTCCTAATTATTAATAATCATTATAACATATAATATGTTGAGCACATTGTTAAGGAAGGCTTCGGCTTTACAGTCTTTCTATATCAAGCAGACCTTTAATTTGGCAGGCTAATGGTGTGTGTGGTAAGACCACCAAATAACCTCGAATATGTTGACATAAGTAAAATAGATTAATTAGTAATTGAAATATAATAATCGGTTTGGTTTCAAAAAGTATCCAAACTAAAGTAAATTAATTCGGTTCGGTTTTACATTATTTGACTTTTTTTCTCAGTAAAAGCCAACCAAACCAACGATACAATTCGAATTGATTGGTTTGGTTGATTCAATCGGTTTGATGCCCACCTCCTATTTCGTCATACAAGTAAACCAAAAAGAAAAAAAAAAAATCTTTGGTATAGATTGCAAAACCTCAAACTTTGACGTTTCTTGAGTGTGTGCACAGTCCAAGTAACATGCCGGCTTGTCTTCTTCTCCACCTCTCCTTATCTAGTTCTTTTTCTTAATTCCATGATTCCATGAACTGCATCTGTTCTGGTTACCTACTTGACATTGACATGCAACTTTTGAATTATACCCACAGAATTCAAGGCCCAAGTTCCCCACCAGCAAATTTTATGTATATGTTGGTTAATCATCCTAGTTAAGCCAAAAAGTGAGATCACTTAAGAAAATATCCAAGCTCCTCCTCCTTGTCACAGGTTACTAGTTGCAGATGTAGTCAGGGTCTCATGGCCTCATGATATTCTATCGTAATATTTTTTTTGTTTTTTTATGCTTACGCCCCGTTGTCAACAATTAAAAAAAAAAATAATAATAATTCTTCAAAATTTCCTATGGCTACCTCTGGCCATGAAGAACCTTCCACTTCAAGAGGTGGCTGAAGTGCTGCCATTTTCATCATCTGTAAGCAGCTAAACTTTCTTAGAAGCTGTGTTTTGGTTTTTCTGTTTAAGACAACGATATATTTACATAGACGAGAGGTGTGAGATTTGGGATATGTTGCATTATGGGCTAATCATAATAATTTTGTATAGAACTCTTCATTCACAAGAGTCTAACTTTAGACTTTCCGCTTACAAACACTATGGAGAGAAGCACCGTTAGACTATACTACTAGGCGGCATAAGTTTTATTTTTGTTTCTCTTATTTCTTATTTTGTGGTTGCAGTTGTTGAGGTGGCAGAGAGATTTGTTTACTTTGGCATGTCTGGTAACCTCATCACATACCTCACAAATGAACTCCAAGAGCCAATCCCCATGGCTGCAAAGAATGTCAACACTTGGGTTGGAGTCTCCTATCTCCTCGCAGTAATTGGAGCCTTCATAGCCGATGCCTATCTTGGTCGATTCAAAACCATCCTTGTCTCTTCAATCATTTACTGCTTCGTACGTAGAATTAAATTCAAAACTTTCATTAATTTTGTTACCCTCTAATTTCACACCCATGATTGTTGTATCTTTTCTTGTAATGCAAGGCAAAGGTGGTGTTGAACATTACAGTTTCAGTAATTCCTCTGCATTATCAGAAAGCAATGTTCTTTGTAGCACTTTACATATTGTCAATTGGGCTAGCTGGCCACAGACCGGGCGCACAAACTTTTGCAGCTGACCAGTTTGTGAGGACTCACCAGAGGAAAAAAAGGCGAAGAGTTCGTTCTTCAACTGGTGGTACTAGGGGATCATATTTAGGTTTGGTTTGGTACTGAGGTGATTCTGAAGAAAGCTGATATAAAAAAAAGCTGGGAGCTGTTTTTGTTTTTAGTAAACATTCAGCTTCAGCTTTTTTTCACAGTTTTGGGTGAAAAAAAAAACCAAAAACAAGAAGCTGCAAAACCCAGCTTTGAAAAACCGGTTTTTTTCACATCTGTTTTACATAAAAGTTTACCAAACACTATAATACTGTTTTTTTTTTTTTTTTCAAAAGCACTTTTACAAAAAAGTTTACCAAACACTCTACTACTTTATTTCATAGCTGCTTATTCTCACAGCACAGCAGAAGCAGCTATTTTTTAAAGCACAACAATATCAAACCAGCCCTTAGTGCCTCTGCTGCCGTTTTAGTAGTCATATATGTGCAGGTCAACAGACTCTAACTCTGGTCATATGTTCATACACCACACAAGTCTTCTCCAAACCTTATTAAGAAATTGAGGATGTAACTTGTTTAGTGATTAAAAATTTTGGTAATCCTGGATTGTTTAGTTCAATAAGTTTATAACAGTAATACTGAGGCCGAAAATTTGTCACTATGCTTTTTCTCATTGTAGGATAATGTCGGGTGGGCAGCAGGGTTTGGAATACTAACATGGCAATGGTAGTAGCCTTGGCTCTGTTCTTGTTCGGTTACAAGAAGTTCAGAAGGCAGGGACCCTTAGGCAGCCCTTTCACCACGGTGGCTCAGGTGTTTGTGGCAGCAGCGAGGAAGCGGCACCTCGATGGAACATCAACTGGTTTTGGTGTGTACAGAGATGACAAGCAAGGCCGTCTCTGAGATTTTGGAGGTCATGTACGAAATTTATGAAAGGGCCTTTCTTAAGATAGTTTTAAAAAATGTAGGACAATGTATTGATTATAGAAAATAATCATTTAAAAATGTCATTAATAATAAGTAAAAAGAGCTACAAATATAACGTTCACTAAATAATAAAAAACAATTCAATCTTAAACAATCAAACAAGGAAAAAAAACATAAAAATTTCTAACTTCAAAATTTCACTTGAATATATAACCTTATTATATAATAAAATTGAAAAAAGAATACCATTTTTAGGGTGTTAGAAAGGAAAAAAATACGCTTACAAGAGTGCACAATGAACTTTTAAAGTGTTAACAAAAACAATTTTTAAATATAGAATGTTATTACATAATAAAAGCAATTTTTAAATATAGAATATTATTACATATAAATATTAGATTAGATGACAAAAATTTTGGGGGCTCCTTCAAATTCGGGGTCCTATGTGACCGCACCTTTCGCTCCCCCCAGCGCCCCCTCTGATGACAAGACTCATGAGACTAGCAGGACTTTAGCACATACCAGCCAATTCAGGTAGAATAATAGAATTTATAGTTACATATATATTGCTTTGTAACATTTATGCATACATGACCTACATGGTTTGTCTAACTAGTTGAAAACTTTAGATGCTTGGACAAGGCAATGATCATTGACGACCTCAATGCTTCAAGCACGACCAGAAATCCATGGAGATTATGCTCTCAAACTCAAGTTGAACGAGTAAAGCTCATCCTACGCCTCATTCCGGTATGGACATGTTGCTTGATGTTTGGTTTAGTCCAATCCTTTGTTCAGACCTTCTTCACCAAGCAAGGAAGCACAATGGTCCGCTCAATTGGTTCAAACTTCAAGCTTCCGCAAGCATCACTTCAAATCTTTGTTTTTCTCACGGTTATAGTTGTGATTCCAATATATGACCGTGTTTTGTCCCAACAGCCCGAAAAATCACGGGACATTCCTCTGGCATTACTATCCTACAACGAATCGGCATTGGCCTATTTCTATCCATAATCACCATGGTCGTGTCAGGTTTGGTAGATGCGAAAAGAGTTAGCGTTGTAAAAGATCACAACCTCTTGGACAACCCGAAAGCGGTAGTGCCAATGAGAGTGTGGTGGTTAATTCCACAGTACATGGTATGCGGTTTATCTGATTTATTTGCATTGGTCGGAATCCAAGAATTTTTTTACGATCAAATGCCGGAGGAAATGAGAAGCATGGGAGTAGCAGCATACCTTAACGTTAATGGTGTCGGAAACTTCATAAGCAGCGGTATAATAACCCTGGTGCAAGCGATTAGCTCAAAGCATGGTGAAAATGGCTTAGTGACAACATCAATCTTGCCAACCTCGATTACTTTTATTGCGTAATTGCAGCTTTGAGCACTTTGAACTTGTGCGTTTATCTGTGGATTGCTAAACATTTTGTATACAAAAAGTTTGCAGCAGAAGTAACCAACAAGGAGAAAGAACGGACTTAATCTGGACGATCGAGAACACAAGCTTATGACCTATCTTTTTCTCATGCTTAGTTTTTCTTTTAGAACCTTAGTGCAAGCACTAGGCAAGCAAGTTACCATAGTGTTTTGTACTAGGCTCTTGGATCCTTTCTAAATAGGAAGAAGGAGCGCACATTGTTGTACAAGCTCATTCAACTGCGTGTGAAGGACAAGATAAGTTAAAATAATTAAAAAAATGAAATTATGATCCAGATTATTAAATATCGAAATATCAAAATTTTCACCAAAGACCATATTTTTCTCCCTAAACCTAAAGTATTAAGTATTTTCACACATTATTTCATAACATAACTCAAAAACAAAGTTAGAGTCAATAAGAAGATATAAATAGGGATGGTTTGGGACGAGATCCTAAACTGAAAAGCACAAACCGAATTCCAAACCGACCTCTTTCGGGACGAGATTCTGAAAATCGAAATCGAACCAAAATTTCGATATTCTCGAAAAAATTTCGGCATTGCGGGATCCCCAAATCAAGGGAAGACAAAGATAGATCCCCAAATCCTCAATTTGTAGATCCCTGATTCAAAAACAAGATGATTTGCAGCAGTTGCACCACAAATTCCAACTCTTTAGGGAATAGAATATGACTTACTTTTTAAATTGGTAGAACAATTTGGAAGGTATGACAAAACCTGCACAAAGCATTACCCATATGGCTGAAAGGAGAGGAGAGAGGTGGTGAGTCGAGTGTCGGTGGCAGAACGACCAAGAGAGAGAGAGATAGTTTTGACAGAGAAGATGCAACTGAGTGAAAATTAAAATCGAGAGTAGGTCGACGCAACACGATTAATTAAGACAACAAGGATTTGGTCCTTGGGACGCTGTTTGACTTGCGCCCGAATGTCCGTGAAGAAGTAGCAAGGATTTGGTCCCTGGAGTCGGACTCTCCGATCCTGCAGAGATGATGCTATCGTAAATGAAGTACAAGCACGTGGTGGCGCGCGAGGTGGTGAGGTACAGAGCTCCGGCGACAACGACGGATCTACCATCGTGCTCTGGCGACGATGACGGATCTGCCATCGCTTTGAAAGAAATGGGGTTGAGTCGATGGGGTTGACAGACAATCATGTGTATGTTGTCATTTAATTTTTCGTTCCATTCCGCTTGCACGTACCAACGCAAAACATAACAACTATCCCATTCGCATACCAAACATAGTATGGAACTTCTATTTTATCCCATTCCATTCCGTCACGTTCTGTTTCATTTTGTTTGATTTTGCGGTTGCAGCTAGGTTGGACCTAGATTACCTAGGTACCCTCTTGAGGGATCAAGTGAAATTGTAATTAACTAGGGTTGTGTATGGATACAAAAGTTTGGGTGTAGAGAAAAATATTAGTTTAGAAAGAATAAAAATATAGTTCGTAAAAAGATATAATTTGGGTTCAAATAAAATTTATCAAAAATTAATGAGCGTATGAAATTTGACGAATTAATTAATGAAGATATGAAATTGTAATAAAATACAAGTTTATGTATAAAATTAAAATTATTGAAAATGTATGATGTTGTAGTTGCAACTAAACTTAAAGAATAAAGGGTTACCCATAAAAATAACAAAGAGCCTTTCAAGTTCTTTAAAAAAAAAAAAAATTCAATTTTTTTCTTTCAAGTTACCGTTACTAGGCTATATACCAAAAGCGAAGCCAGCAGAAAAAAAGCGCGTACTTCATCTCTCTCTCTCTCTGTGATTATTGATTTCCTTCGTTGCTTTTTCCTCGCTCGCCATAAACGACGTCGCCAGCGGCCTTGGTTCTCGATTCCTCTGCCTCCGCCGTCGCCGCCCATTTTGTGCCGAGACACACGAGTCGACGATTTCATCGAGATCGATCCAACCACAGACCAAGATATGTTCTGAATTTTGAATTTCGTTATGTAATTTTGGGCTAGCTTTTAGGGTTTCGTTTGATTTTACTCGTTGATTTAGGGTTTCCTGTTATATTACTTGTTAATTAGAATATCCAATTTCCTTCTTGTAGAATTGGTATTTGATTATCGATTGTAGGGTTTGATTTGATTTCTCTCGTTGATTTAGAATAATCACTCTATAATTACGTATTGCTTTCTCAACTGTAAGATTTCAATTTTGATTTCGAATATGTTATCTGTAACTGTGAGGGCATCTCCATCTCCATCTGATTCTGTGTTTGGTTACAGACTTGGTGGAGGATCAATCGGTGGGAGATATGAGGAACCCAGTTATGAATGCCGAAGAAAACGCAATCGTGATGGTAGCCTCAAAGAGGTAGGGATAGGGTTAGGGTTTTCCACCACTTGTACAGCACCTGCATATGAATGCCGAAGAAAACGCAATCGTGATGGTAGCCTCAAAGGGTTAGGATTTGAAACTAGTGCCGAGGCTGAGACCACTGTGGAAAAGAAGGCTACTGATGAAGAAATCGCTGTTCCTGCTGATGAAGATCAGATTTGGTGTGTGTTATGTGGCGAATGTTTTGACGATTTCTATAGTCATGAGACCAAGGGATGGATGTATAAAGGTGCTGTGTACTTGAATGCACCTGAGGGATCAACAGGGAACACAGATGGGTCAGAGTTGGATCTTATAGTCCATGATAAATGCAGATAGGAAGGTGGTCAAGGGAAACGGCTTCGGAGGACATACCATAGTGGTTGCAAGAAGTAGATCAACTAATCTATATCAACTAGATACGAATGCACCTGACGGATCTAGAGGAGGCAAGGATAGGTCACAGTTGGGTTCTATAGTGCATGCTATGCAAATCAGAATGTTGTTAAAGAAAATGATTGCAGGAGAGTTTAGCATAGTGGTTGCGGGAAGTAGATGAACTAATTGACAACAACTGCATATATTTGAAATGATGATTTTGACCTCAGAGCATCCAGAGATGATTTAGGCTTGTTTTGTAGGCAAAGAGCAAAGAACATTATGTTGTTGTAATTGATTCAATCATTCGAGTTCAATAAAGAAGATAGATTTTCATTTTTACCGCCAATGTGACCTACTCTTGTACCGTGCACATCATCTTGCAGCAAGGTTAATAACAATTTCTATTGTCATTTTGTTCTCTGCTCAATTTTATGTTTTATTTTACTCTAGTTCTCTGGTGCAGTTTTAATTGTCTTTATGTAGTGAAAGTCATTTCGCTTTTCTTGTTAGTTTTGTCCTAAATTGTTGCACCTTCCATTCTCAGTTATGTTAATTGTCATCTTTTAGTTAACTTTAATTTAGGTATGGGCCGCGGGCTTGCTATTTTCAAGGTCCCATTGAATCCTGTTGCAAGGACATGCTACCGAGTTGCAGCGTCTCTCTGCCTTTCACATAGTACCAAAATTCTAACTGTAAGTTCTGTACGAAAAGACCAATTGGTTCATCAGCTGGAGTCTGAAGCTCAGACTCAGAGAGGTGGACGAAAATTACAGGTGTGAGAAACTTTATTTTGTTGATAGGACTCTTAATTTGCAGATACATTCTGATTTCACTGAAAAGTTAGATTTTAGTTTACAGCTGCAAAACATATACTATGATTGTTGTAAATATAACGAAAATGAAAATAGTATACAGCGATCAATTGCATACTGGTTTTATTTTACTTCTCGTTGTCTCTCTAACCGGTCAACTGGCTGAGTATTTAGTTTCCGTGATAGCATAATTCTATCACACATATTTCGTCTTCACAGGAAAACTGTTCATCGTTAATTTAGAAGAATGTAAATATAGTGCTTTCAGTATAGCAACGGCGCAGACCTAGGCAGCTGTTCTAACTTCTACGCATCTTGAGACTTGAATGGAGACAAGAGCGTGCACCCCCTTGGACAGCTTACAAAATCTAACGCAATGATCTCTGGTGATTCGTTAAGTAGAAAATAGAATCTCATATTCCATTCTTGCAGAATCAAAAACTTTCATTAAAAAAGAAAATAGAATCTCAGAAACTGCTTTGGCAAATTGAAGCTTGCGTGAACTTTGAGAATCCACTACTGAGAATCTACCACATAAAATTTACCCACTTTCATCAAAGGGAAACGCTAAGTTTGAGAATCCACTACTGAGAGAAACCTTTCCAACTACGCGATTAATCACATGATAGAGAAACTAATATGAACTGTAGAGGATGCTCTTTGTAATGTTATTTCATCTGTTTTTTTAAACAATAAAAATGAACATTTCAGCAGCAGCAAAACCTCAAACTTTGACGTCTCTTCTGTGTGCACTGCCCAGGGAAATTAGTTAAATCTGCTTTAGTTTTATTTTCAGTTAATGTCTTTTAATTTCTTTCTTAATTACATTTTTTTTTTCAGTCAAAGTCATTTAATTACTTGACTGAATCAGTTGAATCTGTTTTAGTTACCTTATGAAGAAATGTTACGTGGGGTTTTTCTTGAACTAAACCCAAAGAATGTCAGGCTTATTTTTCCAACCAACAGTTACTGGTATGTATATGCTGCTTTATTATCTGTGCTACACGAAAAGGTAAGATCGTTATCTTTGCAGGATCAATCTTTGACAAAAGTACACAACAAAAAACCAATTTTATTCAGCAATTTTATATGGCTAGCTCTGACAATGAAGACCCAGAGAAGAATCCCATCAGCCGAGAAGAACGTTCCGATTCCAGAGGTGGCTGGAGTGCTGCCATATTCATCATCTGTAAGCTGCCAGTCTTCTTTGATTTTTTTTTATTTTTATATATGTGATTTTCATTTAAATATTTTGTTGTTTCAGTTGTTGAGGTGGCAGAGAGATTTGCTTACTTTGGCATGGCGGGTAACCTCATCACATACCTCACAAATGAACTCCATGAGCCGATTCCCATAGCTGTAAAGAATGTCAACACTTGGGTTGGAGTTTCATCTCTCCTCCCAAGACTCGGAGCCTTCATAGCTGAAGCCTTTCTTGGTCGATTCAATACCATCCTCGTTTCATCGACCATTTACCTCTTGGAACGGTTAAATTCAAAGGTTTCCTTAGTGTTATTACCCTTTTGTTTTCATAACATGATTGTTTTTCTTTTCGTGTCTTGCAGGCAATGATGTTATTAACCATAACAGTGGCAGTAATCCCTCTGCATTATCAAGCAATTTTCTTTGTTGCGCTTTACATATTATCAATTGGGCTAGCAGGGCACAAACCATGTGTACAAACCTTTGCAGCTGACCAGTTTCGTGAAGACACGCCGCGGGATAAGAGGGCGAAGAGCTCATTTTTCAACTGGTGGTTCTTGGGGATCGTAATTGGCGCCTCTGTTGCCATTTTGGTAGTTATATATCTACAGGTCAACAGACTCTTCCTCTGATCTTATTTACATGCACAAGCAGAGTTTTTTTTCTCAAAGTTTAGCCAGGTATAACTCAAAGTCCATTTAGCATTAGTTCAGAGCAATGGTACATAAAGATAACAAGTCCCAAAATTTTGAATCCTAGCTGTGAATTTTTTTTTAATTTTCTATTATGTGAGTTGACTCTGGACCTCATTTATTTACAACAAATAAGAAATCGGATGAACTTTTTTGGTGATTAATACAACAACAACAACAAAATCTTATCCCACTAAGTGGGGTCGGCTGTATGAATTCTATAACGTCATTGCGCTCAGGTCATGTGCCATGTCTTCCGTTAGATCCAATTACTCGAAGTTTTTTCTTAGAGTCTCTTTCCAAGTCTTCCTAGATCTTCCTCTATCCCTTCGGCCCTGAACCTCTATCTTGTAATCACATCTTCTAACCGGAGCGTCTGTAGGCCTTCGTTTCACATGTCCAAACCACCTTAACAAATTTTCTCTTATCTTTCCTTCAATTTTGGCTACTCATACTTTACCTCGGATATCCTCATTCATAATTTTATCTTTTCTATTGTGCCCACACATCCATCGAAGCATTCTCATCTCTGCTACACTCATTTTATATACGTATTGATTCTTCACCGCCCAACATTTTGTGCCATAAAGCATTGCTAGCCTTGGTACTGTCCTATAAAATATTCCCTTGAGCTTTAGTGGCATACGACAGTCGCACAACACACCCCATACACTCTTCCACTTCGTCCATCCAGCTTCTTTTGCAAGATAGATCCTATGTAGCGAAAGTGATCGCTCTTTGGTACTTCCTGATCTCTAATCCTTACCCCTAACTCATTTGGGCCTCCGTTCGCACTGAACTTGTACTCCATATACTTTGTCTTTGACCAACTTAGGCGAAAACCTTTAGATTCCAACACTTCTCTCCAAAGGTTAAGCTTCGCATTCACTCCTTCCTAAGTTTCATCTATCAACACTATATTGTCTGCGAAAAGCATACATCAAGAATTATCATCTTGAATATGTCCTGTTAACTCATCCATTACCAATGCACATTTTTGTTGATTAATATGAATTAAAATTATGGTGACCCTAAAGTTGTGTTAGTTCAATTGTGTCAAAATAGTTCCTAGGATATTGTAAAAATTCAAAAACTTTGGCGTCCGATTGAGTTTGTAGTCATTTACGTATTGAATTTGTCACTATGCTTACCCTTGGTGTAGGATTATGTTGGGTGGGCGGCAGGGTTTGGAACATTGACAGGGGCGATGGCGGTCGCATTGGTTCTGTTCCTGTTCGGTTACAAGAAGTACAGAAGGCAGGGACCCTTAGGCAGCCCTTTCACCTCGGTGGCTCAGGTGTTTGTGGCGGCAGCGAGGAAGTGGCGCGTCAATGGAACACCCGCTGGTGTTGTTGTGCACAGTGATGACAAGAGTCAACATGAGACTAGGACTTTGGCGCATACCAGTCAGTTCAGGTATGTCTAACATGCCACCATAATCCAAAGACATATATTTTCCATTAGGTATAATTTTATAAACACAAAACAGCATTGTCATAAAATCCAAATGGAATTTTATATGTTGCCTTTCCAAAACTTTATACAATATTTAAAGGGTCACACCCCTATTTAAATCTGTATTGCGTATAGGGAAATTCAGGTACTATTGTTCTTTTTCTCTTGGTAGTTCTACTAAGATTTTTCTGGCTTTCCTTTTTCTTACTCGTTGAAAAATTTAGATGCTTGGACAAGGCAATGATCGTTGACGACCATGATGCTTCATGCATGACCAGAAATCCATGGAGATTATGCTCACAAAATCAAGTAGAACAAGTAAAGCTCATCCTACGCCTGATTCCCGAATGGATGTGTTGCTTAATGTTTGCTGTAGTCCAGTCCTTTTTCCAGACCACCTTCACCAAGCAAGGAAGCACAATGGTCCAGTCAATTGGTTCAAACTTTATGCTTCCCGAAGCATCACTTCAAATCTTTGTTAGCCTGACAGTTATAGTTGTCATTCCAATCTACGATCGTGTTTTTGTCCCAACTGCCCGAAAATTCACGGGGCAGTCCTCTGGCATCACCATCTTACAAAGAATCGGCATTGGTCTATTTCTGTCCATAATCACCATGGTTGTGTCAGGTTTGGTGGAAGTGAAAAGGGTTAGCATTGCAAGAGAACACAACCTCTTGGACAACCCGAAAACAATAGTGCCAATGAGAGTGTGGTGGTTAATTCCACAGTACATGGTATGCGGTTTATATAATGCATTTGCATTGGTTGGAATCCAAGAGTTCTTTTTCGATCAAATGCCAGAGGAAATGAGAAGCATGGGAGCAGCAGCATACCTCAGCGTTACAGGTGCTGGAAACTTCGTGAGCAGTAGTATAATAACTGTGATGCAAGTAATTGGCTCAAAGCATGGCGAAACATGGCTTAGTGACAATATCAATCGTGCCCACCTCGATTGCTTCTATTGGGTAATTGCTGCACTAAGCACTGTTAATTTTTTGATTTATGTGTGGATCGCTAAACGTTTCATCTACAAAGAGTTTGAAACAGAAGGAACCGAGAAGCAGACAGAGCCGTCTCAATCTGGATGATCAAGAACCGAAGCTTGTAGCTTGGCCTATCTTGCAGATAACAGAAACTAGTGGTATAGAATACATGTTTGTGTTGTAATGTCGTACAACTGCCTCGCAGCTTAAAATATACCTCTTCCCTTATGATTTCGGACATCCGGATCTCGTAATAGAATTTCAGAAAAGCAGGCTCTAGTAGAATTAGTATAAAGGCCTGCATCTGCATGTATGAAATTCCTTGATCAAAAATTCCCTTTTCATCTGTTCTGCAGTCAAATTTTCATCAGCCACTTTTGGTTTTGATCAGTTGTTTCATTGGCTAAAATTTCATAATCTCAATATCCACCAAAGCTATCACTAATGATGTGTTAAGGGCGTTGCTATCCATGCACCTCTTTTTACGTTCCACCCACTCCCTCTTAATTTATGTTATTTGATACTCTTCAATTAATTTGATTCGATGGCCGGAAAGTGACAGATGTGTGTGTGAAAGGTAAAAAGAAGTTTGTTAATAAAAAAATATAATCTCATATTATATTGTATTAAAAGTGCCTATTGAAGATTAATATCAGTGGCAGAGCTAGGATTTCATGCATAGGAGGGCCTCTAACATACACTGGTAGTTTGAAACTCAGAACATGGGAGATTGAAATAATTTGCATAAAAATTGAAAGACCCTAAATTCAATAGAGATAACTAAACATTGCACAAACCCCAAAACCAGAATATGAGGTAAATAATAAGCAAGAAATGTATATAAAAAGTTGCCAATTAGTACTACAATTTAGTGGTATTTCTCTTCACTTGTAAGTGGGAGGTCTTAGGTTCGATTCTTGTCAAAGACGAATTTGAATTTCATTATTGTTAGCCCCTTGTGAGGTTTAACCTACTCCCTCAATCTTTTAGTATATATAATGTCGTTTGTCTTTTTTATTTTTTATTTTTTTTATTTTTTTAATAAAGTTAAAGCCAAAGAAAACAAGAATAAGGAGAGGAAGTGAATACTACTATGCTGTAATAAGAGGGATGAAGAGAAAAATGAGGTCTGCCTGGAATGGAAAAGAATTCGGACTGAGAACACACTTTAATTTTAGGGAGCTTTAATGAAAAGGGTTTGGACCAACAAATATTTAACTAAAAAAACCATCCTAAAATGTTATTTAATCAAAATGGCTCAAGGTTTAATAAAAAATCATTCAAAACTATTGTCTACCTTTTTCGTGCCCTTATCCTCGTCTTCCTCGTCATCGTCCTCATCCTCTTATCTGCACCACGAACAATTTATAGTGTTAGTATTTTATTCCAATTAGATCCAATAAGGACCTACGGTCTCGGTGATGTACGTACATATCAGATGTCTATAAATAGAAAAAAAAAATAAAAAAAATAAAAGAACCAAAACATAAAACAGTTTTTGGAGAATCCAAAATATAACACTGTGTTTGGAAGAAAAAAAATAATCAGATACAGTGTTTATTTTTTTTTTTGTGCACAAACAAACACTGTATCTGGAAAGAAAAGAACCAAAATCCAGAAAAGTCTATATTTTAACTTTTGATTGTTTTTCTTTCTTTCATGCATCAGTTGATTATATTTAAAAAACAGGATACTTATTTTGCTTTGAATCAAAATACAACGAATTTCACTATTTCTTTTATAGCTTACATTTAAGGAACAGGGTGTCTATTTCATTTGGATCTAGAAACAATGACTTAGATTTCAGAAACAATAACTTAGATTCCAGAAACAGTGTTACTTAAAATCTAGAAACAATTTATATTTACAGTCCAAAAACAGTGACCCGTTGTTATTATTGAATGCATATCTCAAATTTATTTTTTGGAGAAACTAACGATGAACTCCACTAACAAAGAAAAATTGAAAAATAGTACCTTGAATACTTTATGAATAATAACGACGATCACGTTTTAACTAAATAATACAAAATATAAATTAAATAGCATGATGATCTATATTTTTGTTTCAAAGAAAAAGAAGAAGGTCTGCAAAACAACGATGAACTCCATTAACGACGAAAATCTGGAATCAACCTAAAAAAGTTAGGGGTAAAATTGACAAATCATAATTTATTATAATTGAGCCATTTTTAGTTGAATTACTTTAATATGGGTCTTGTACTAATCATTAAACAAAACTTATAACACGATTTTTTTTTATTTTTTATTAAAACTAAAACTTTTCAAATCATTTTCATTAGTTTTCCTTTAATTTTAAGGGTACTAGATTGACATGCAGCAACATCATCTGTTATAGTAGCAAGAAAAAAAAAAGGCAGTATGGGTCAGGGAACATACTGGTCCTTGAGTAGCTTCCCCATTGACTTGCATCAAACCCTAGTTAATAACGAAGGAACCAAGGTAATGGAAACTTGGGGAGTTATAATGTTGAGAGTTGAAATGTGAGGAACAATTTGTCCCACATCGGTGAGGGACAAGCCTTACTAGTGGCTTATATGGTCTTGAGCTACTTCCCATATTACCAATTGGTTTTATGGTGAAACTCCAATTTCATCATGGTATCAGAGCAGGTTGTCTCTCATGTGAAAGCTCAAGGGCCACATGTGTTCACGCATCACCCACTTAATGTCCACATGTAGGCTTGAAAATTGATCACATATGGGGGGAGGGGGGGGTGTTGAGAGTTGAAATGTGAGGAGGGAGGGCGTGTTAAGAGTTGAAATGTGAGGAACAGTTTGTCCCATATCAGGTGAGGGACAAGCCTTACTAGTGGCTTATATGGTCTTGGATTACTCCTCATATTGCTAATTGGTTTTATGATAGAACCCCAATTCCATCATATAACGGGTGATATAAGAGAAATCACATTTTATAAATTTCATGTTAGAGCTCTACCTCTAAGAGCATTCCCTCCTATGCTAAACTGATATGACTAGATTCCAAACTCAATCCAAATTACACCTCCACCCATTTTGGCAAGCCAAGGCTCCATTAGCCATGGCAGCAACCGTGTCGATTTTGAGAAGGTATTTGAAGGCAAACAGATAAGACGGTTCACACGGGGTTACAAAATGTTGTCTTTGCAACCTTCTTTGTTTATAAATTTCTTCCCATATGTTATATAGGGGTAGGGTTTCTAAAATCCCAAATTTCGGAATACAACTCCAAAATTTGGAGGATTTAGATTCTCTAAAATTTGGTAGAAATTGATTTTTGAGTTATTGGGAGAAGATTTTTCCTCTTATTATGCCCTCACTTATTTATTAAATTACAAGATTACCTTCGCATTAATCCAACACCAATTGTGTTCTCTCAGCCAAAAAATGAAAAATAAATTGTGTTCTCTTAGCCAAAAAATGAAAAATAAAAAGAATTAAAGTTTTCCTCACAAGGTTAAAATAAAATTTTACCAAAAAATTTAGCATATAAAATAGATTACTAGAATAGAGGCGTTTTAGTGATCACACTGATTTTCATTATAATTCATGCAAATTAACTGATTCTTGAAATTTTAGTAAATTGTTTCTGCATGAATCTGATTTTGATTCCACCCTATTACAACTCCTTAATTCAATTCATCTCATTTTGATTATGGATTAGTAAATAAGCCATAAAACATGATTCATTAACAACCAACGACCCTATTTCTGAAAACATAAAAAAAATCCCTAAATTTTAGCAATCCATGAATATTAGCTCATTTTTGTAGTCCTAAATTAATTTGGAATGTGATTGTCTAAATTCTTATGGGATTCTATAATATTTTTTAGATAGTTTCCTAGTTGTAATGTATTACTTTTTTTTTTAACGATATTATTTACACTAAGGGGTGGGGGAGTGGGCTAAACCTCACAATGGACTAGCAATAATATGGTTCGAATTCTCCTTTAGTGAGAATTGAACCTAAGAAATCTCACTTACAAATGAAGAGGAATACCACTAGATCATAGCACTAACTAGCAGTTGTAATGTATTACTTGAAAGACAAGTATTTTCTCTTCCTTTCTACAATATATAATGTCACAATGGAGTGAGATAATATACACCACATAATTCACTAATTCTCTCTTTTCTCTCCTGTCGATGGCCTCCTTTTCTTTATAATTCTTCAATAAAATAAGCCTACAACACTCCTTAATTTCTAATTGGATTTCATTTAATTCCAAATCTACCCAATTAAACTAAACTAAAAAAGTGATGATGCATTTGATTTGAGCCTCCAAATCCAATCCAAATTCTCTCTTATTGAAATACAAACTCCTTAATTTACACATGGTTTTTTTTATATACTTCCTTTTTTACATTGAAAGTCAAAATTTTATGAACTTTAAAACATGGCACAATTGTCCGCCATTTTTTCAAGGGGACTTTAACGAAAAACTCCTGATACTGTTCATTTTAACGAAAAACCACATTTTTATATCAAAAAGTCAATCCTGGTACTATTCACTTTATTCTTTATTTTGTCCTTGTCTTTAAAACTCAAAATTTTCAAACCCTTTTCATTAGTTTTCTTTTTTTTTTTCAATTCCTTCTTGTGGTAGGGGATACAAGAGGTTTGAGATTCTTTTGGTGGTATTAGAGGAATATATCGATTTAACTACACTACTTATATGTATTAGAGAAATTTATATACTTATTTGTAAGTCACAATTGGATTTATTTCTATGAAAGTGAAGAATGAAATGCAAAGTTGGAAGGGTGGAAAAAGAGGATCCCAAGTAATTTAAACTAGGTTCATTGTTTAAGCTTTCCATAGGTCACTATAAAAAGACTCTTGATACAATGGTATAAGCATATCCCAACCTAGCATGCATATCAAGCAATAGCTCAGTTAGCTCTACCATTATCACTTGTAAAATGGCTAGAGTTCCAACACTCCAAAGTTTTGGTGCTCCAATTCTTCTTTTACTATTGAGTTTTACCTTTCTTGAAATCAATGCCCGACCGTTAGGTCCCTTTGAATTTGTTGGAACTAATCATGAGAGGAAAGAAGGCTCATTCGACCAACTGTCACAAGGGATTAAGGATTCGGGAGCAATCGATGGTGGTCTAAAAATGCCACTAGTTGGGATTAGGGAGGAAGGGCCAATCAATGGTGGCGAAGGAAATGAAACTCCACCACCAGCCAAATACACTTCACTAATATGAATTAGTGAGGAAGGGCCAAGCAATAGTGGCAAAGGACATCAAATTCCATCACTAGCCAAATACACTTCACTAATCGGGATTATGTCGGAAGGACCAAGCAATGGTGGCGAAGGACATCAAATTCTACCCCCAACCAAATACAATTCATTAATCGGAATTAGTGAGGAAGGGCCAAGCAATGGTGGCAAAGGACATCAAATTCCACCACCAGCCAAATACACTTCACTAACCGGAAATAGTGAGGAAGGGCCAAGCAATGGTGGCAAAGAACATCAAATTCTACCACCAGCCAAATACAATTCATTAATCAAAATAAGTGACGAAGGGCCAAGCTGTGAAATCCTGTTCCCGGAGTTCATTGTAATAATCTACGTAATTGTATTATTGAGATTTTTATTTTTTGGGAATTTATATTAATGTATTTGAATTTAGATTTTAATTAAACTAGTTACTGAAGAGTGAAGTTTCGAAACTAATTATTTAAAATCTGTAGATCGTTCAATGTCACAATTTATATTTTCGAATAAAGCTCGATCTCACGAACGCGTAGGTGCAAACTGTTCGTGAAATATAGTTATAACGAAGGAGTTATTAACGTTTAAAGTTAATGATATTTCAGTAATTTTACCTCAATCAAGAAGGCTCCAGATTTTCTGGAGCACTGAGATTATGCCACGTCTGTGGCTGAGATAAAATGAAAGGAAGAGATGGACAGACAAGATGGGAAGGAAAGAAGAGAGGATTGCCCAATGAGGAAATAAAGAAAGGAGGGAAAGGAGAGAAAAAAAAAGGGAAAAAGGAAGAAAAAAAATATAAAAAAAAAGGGGGAGAATCGGGTTTCCCTGGACCCATGCAAATCGACCGGCTAGAACCATGGAAATAGATGGTTTCCCGGCCAAATTCCAATGAACTATGACAAGACATCACCTGGAAACTTCACACCGGGCCTCCCTCCTCAGTTCTCACCCCAAAATGGATGAAAATTAGCCTCGATTTGGTGAAACCTGCACCGGTGGGTGCAGTGACACCTTGCCATTGATCCACCATTTCTGAAACGTTTACTCTCAATCACCACCACCTTTAGCTTCCCCTTGTGCCCTGGAACAAAGCTCAAACAAGTTTGGGGCGGCGGAGCTACGATTTCGACGATTTGAGGAACACCCAAATTCTAGGGTTCAGGCGGGTCCGAGGTGATTCCGAGCACTTCACGGACGAATTGGATTTCAGCCCAGGTATAAAAGATGTTCCTCTCATTGAACTCTACTTGTGTGTAAAATTTGGTAATTTTTAAAAATAGTTGAATTTTTCGGCGAGTCGGGGTGGCCAACTGTCACCCGCTGCAGAACGTGCAGTGGCGAGTGGCCAGTGGGCCGACGATGCAAATTTCATAATTGATATCCGTATGATGTGGTTTGATTGATTGAACGTAGTTCCATTACGATACATCACTTGACTGTTGTATGAATCGACGATCTGACCGTTGGATCATCATCAAACTTTGATACATTATAGTACGTAATATTTTAAGACTATAGGAACTGATAGATCGGGAAACTGACATATGGATCTTCCCAAATTGGATTTGTAAGTTCGTAAAATAAAATGTTGATCGCCATTTGAATTTTTGATTGGCGGAGATCCAATCGTCGGATCGTAGCGAGATTTTAGTATGTTATTCTAGAAGCATAATATGGACCTTGGAAAGTTACGGATCATAAATCTAATAAGCGGATCTTCTGGTTTAGATTTCTAGGGTTGTGGACCTTACTCTCGACCTTGATCGATGGTCGACTTTTCAGTCAACTAGCATGAGTTCTTCTTGCATGTTGCCAATCTTAGAGTGCGATTGAGATTTTAGGAGCTTGTTGGGCTCATCGTGATGACGTGTCTCCTTGATTGACGTGCACCTCGATTTACATACTAATGGCCTTATATTGTGATATGCTTGTTTATGTTATGTGATTTGATTTGTGTATTGAACTTGTTGTGGAATGTGTGGTTTGATTTGTATGATTGGCTTGATGTGATGAAATGTGAGGGCTAGTAGTGGACCGTTAACCCATTATCTTGGGGTTTGTTGCTTCGACACTTGTTTCACATATTGATTTCTTACTTCACTTTTTGTTTTGTTCAACCCTTCTAAATTGAGTACTTGGTTCTTTTATTGTTTCTTCGAGCCATTGTTATATCCCTTGACCTTCCACTCGGTTCCGTTGAGTGATGGTTCGGAACTGGGTATCTGCTAGGGTTCCATTGAGAGGTGCTCCGTCTAGATTCCATTGAGTGATGGTCCGGAATCCCTTCTATTCCGCGATTCCGTTGAGTGATGGTCGGAATCGTATCCTGGTTCGGATTCTATTGAGTGATGGTCCGGAATCCCTTTTATTTCGTGATTCTGTTGAGTGATGATCCTAAATCGTATCCAGCTTATATTTCATTGAGTGGTTCTATATGCATTGTACTTTCCATTGAGTGATGGTCTGGAATCGTATCCAACTTATATTTCATTGAGTGGTTCTATATGCATTGTACTCTGCGATTCCGTTGAGTGATGGTCTGGAATCATATCCACTCGGATTCCATTGAATGATGGTCCAGAATCCCTTCTACTCTGCGATTCTGTTGAGTGATGGTCCGGAATCGTATCTTGGTTTGGATTTCATTGAGTGGTCCGGAATCTCTTTGGTGTCTTGGTTCCGTTGAGTGGTCCGGAATCCCTTTGGTGTCTTGGTTCCGTTGAGTGGTCCGGAACCTGATGTTGATGGATTTCATTGAGTTATCGTTTGACTTGTTGATTCCTTGGATTCGATTTTAGCACCAGAGATGTAGGCTTCGGCCGAACAGTGTCACTCTAGCCCTGCATTTCAGTGTATTGTACGTGTTATTGTTTGGTGAGATTATGGGATGATGTTGGTTGTGATTGTTGGCTTTATAATTAGACTTGTTAATCAATATGGTTAGAGAATATAATTGTGCTTCGTCGTTTGTTCTTTGAAATATTGCATGATATGCATTATAGTATATTGTTGAGATATAGCGATTTATGTGATGAATATTCGAGTGTAGTGAATTGACGAACTACGAATGGCTTGATCCCTGTTGATGGTACGTAGGCAGTCTAACTAGGAGGTTGGATAGAATATACGAAAATTACAACGCGATTCGAATATTGAATTATGTTTTGTACATATCTCGGAGACGGGGTATGTTAGAGATACGGATATTTGGTGACGTCACGTGTTGATCTTAGACTTATGTCGAGATCGGGGTGTGACACAATCAATGGTGTTGGACATCAAATTCCACCACCAACCAAATGCACATCATTAATTGGAATTAGTGAGGAAGGGCCAAGCAATGGTGGCGGACATCAAATTCCACCACCAGCCAAATACACATCACTAGTTGGAATTAGTGAGGAAGGGCCAAGCAATGGTGGGAATGGACATCAAATTCCACCACCAGCCACATACAATTCATTAATCGGAATTAGTGAGGAAGGGCGAAGCAATGGTGGCGGACATCAAATTCCACCACCAGCCAAATACAATTCATTAATCAGAATTAGTGAGTAAGGGCCAAGCAATGGTGGCAAAGGACATCAAATTCCACCACCAGCCAAATACAATTCACTAATTAGGAGTACGGCGGAAGGGCCAAGCGATGGTGGCGAAGGAAATTAAATCAACCGGCACCAACCAAAGAAAATTTTGGTTTGGTACCTCACGAGTGTGACACAAGAATCTTGGTACTTCGGATTACCTAGTGCAGGTCAAATAAGGGATTAAAACCCCATATGTAATAAGTTAAAAAAATAACAAAAGCATACATATTTTAGTCTTAATTTCTCATAGGAGGTGATTATTAAAAGGCCAAATGCACAAATTTATTCAAAATTTCACCTTTTTTTTTTCTTGCATTTTCATCTTTGTAGTTTGGTTCCGTTTTTGCTTTATTCAATTTCCTTTCGAACTCGGAGGACACATAAGTAGAAATCCAATACCCTATCTACTAAGATATTGAACCATATGCAAAAGGTGACAGGTCATGAATCCATTTGAATAGCCTTAGTCCAATTTCAAATACTTTTAACTTGGGAAAAGCATTTTAGCTTAAGATGGTCTTTGAGATTGTCATAACTCATAACTTTCTACATACAACCATCATTCTTCACATACATTCAACATTCTCTCATTGTTCATTCTCACCACACCTCCAAATTTCAAGACTCTTGCTAAACATGTAAATGCTAATTATGAGATCGACTGCATGACATTCAATTGTTGGTTTATTTTACTGGTAGAGCTCAAATCCAAAATTTGTATCCTCTATGTTACTCCTCTAGAGTCAATCTCACAAAATTTTGACCCAAAAAAGAATGTTAGGACATGGATGAATTTTTTTTTTCAAAATTATAATGGGAAGATTATAATGATATCAATTCTTTTTACTATACAAAACCTAAAAGAAAGCAGTGCCAACTGCTAAGCTTACCACTAAGAGAAAATTTGTTTATATTATAATGGATTTATTCATTTTTTTAATTTTTTGAGAAATCGAAAAATTTGTTTTGGAGTAGTTATAGATTTTGATAACAAAAAAAATGTTGTAGTTCTTTCAAAATCCATAATGAAGTATGTCTGGTTACGAATTCATAACATTTTTTATTTTATTTTTAGGGTTTAGGTTTCTATCAATTTGGGGGTTTTTGTCAATGAGGGGTTTTAGGATTTTAGGGTTCGGGTTTAGACAACCAATTTAGAGTTAGGGTTCATACTAGTAAATAATTTGTTTATTCAATTTCTTTCAAATTTTTTGGGGGCTAAATAGTCATTTCATGTTAAGATATATGAGTGATTTAATAATACATATTTATATAAGATGTATTCAACAATATGTGAGGTGCTAATAAAAAAACCATAATTCTATTGTTTTTCATTGTCAGTTTTGCCAACTTATAAAAATTTCACTAAACTCCCAAATTTGCCCTCAATTGGTAGCAAATAAAAATTAGCATTAAACTAAAACCCACGAAAAGAAAAAACGTTTTCTTTATTTTTATCTCTACACCTCTTCCGTAGATTCTGGTGAACCTAACCCAAGAGCCTTCGACAATTCCCCAACGTTGTCGAGGGCCACCATCCCTTTCCACTGAGACCAAAGAGTAAATCAAGCATGGATGGGAAGCATTTGTGAAAGAAAAGCTAATCCTAGGGTGATGTGATTTTGCTTCCTTGAATAAATAGTATGTCTTCAATTAGGAAAGCTTAAAAGTAGAAAATAGTTATTAATTCTACCTTTAGTTCTCTTGCTTTATCTTTTTATCATGGACACTGAGCTTGGAAAAATTGTAGTTAGCAACTTAAGTCTTCCTAGTGGTTGAATTATGCTTAGAACGGATGTGGATTCATCAACTTAACAAGGACATTCTCATAAATTGTGAATAAAAGTACACGTGTCAGCTCATAATTTTCTAAATTATTTTTGGCTTACTTTCGCTATGTAAATTGAAAAAAGATTGATTTTCTTCCTTCATTTTTGTCTATTATTAACATGTTTATTTGCAATTGTTAAAAATTCTATTCGGTATTTCGAGGAATGGTAATACAATAAACACACGGGAGATTATATTCACACACACCAAATTACTTCTTCCACACCTCTTTAATTTTTTAATATTTATTTATCAAGTGCTAGTGGTGTGTAGAAAATATTAAAAAATTAAAAAGGTATGAGAGAAGTAATTTGGAAAGTGTGAATATAATCTCTCTAAACACACAAAAGCACCATGACAGTAATTGTACATAGAGAAAATGTCTATAACCTTAGTATATAACACAACCGTAGACTGGACCGAAATGGTCAATTTCCTCAAAAGGTCAAATGAGAATAAAATGAACGATTCCAAATATTTTTTCTTTTCATTTTTTGATTAAATAATATTATTTACATATTACTTGGATAAGGAAATGAGCTAAACTTCATAATGGGTTATTAATAATGTGGTTTAAAAGCGTTTTTGACGAGAATCGTGACATAACTCCTCACTTAACGTGAAAAGGAATATATAAGAGCGGAATAAGGACGCGAAGGAGTTCAAATAGAGAAAGAAAAGAAAAAAATAAACCTTCTTTGCTTGTTCACAAAAAAATAAACCGATTAGGTCCCGAGACGCTGAACGAAATCCGTGTCGGTCTTTCTTCAACACAGATTTCCAAGAGGAGTTATCTCTCTCTTACTACCGATGGCTTCTCTCTACTGAGGTTCCCATTTAAATCCCACCCACCCTTTCTCTCCTTTCACCATCGCCATAACATTCATCTCGTTCTTCTTCCTTCTGTGTTTTTTGTGTTGCTTTTGAGATTACAAGATTGGAATTATGGGTTTGGCAGCTGCAGAGGCTCAACAGTTTCATGTTCTTGCTGTTGATGATTAGAGCCTCTTATTGACAGAAAGTTAATTGAGAGACTTCTCAAGACTTCTTCTTACCAAGGTAAACATATAATTTGATCAATAAGCACGATGATTTCAAAGTTTGGATGCGTTACTTTGTTGCTTTGCATGCTTGTCATGCTTATCGATACGTCAGTATGATATGTTATTAGAATGGCCAAACTGGCTTTGTTTTTCGCTTTTATCTTTTTAGTTTGAGAACCTTTCGGATTTTAACCAGGGCACCCTTTTTTTGAAGTTTGTACCTTAGAAATAAGAAAGTTTGTACTTTTCTTTAAATTTTTATTAAACCACTATCGTTTTACCTAAAAACAAATAAGATTTTGATTTATTTTATGTAAAATATGATTATGTTTATTTACTTTTGTTTAATTGATTGCTAAATCTTTAGGGCTTATCTCTTGTTGCATTAATTATTTTGCAGTTACAGCTGTTGATTCTGGAAGCAAGGCTTTGGAATTTTTACGTTTGCATGAACAAGGTGATCAAAGTGCTGCAGATATTCACTCTCTTTCTCCAGATAATGATCACCAAGATGTTGATGTAAATTTGATCATTACAGATTACTGCATGCCAGGTATGACTGGCTATGATCTCCTCAGAAAGATTAAGGTAAAACACAGGACCGAAATCTTCAGCGAATCATTATGATTTAAATTAAAATTAAAATCCAAATATTTTAGATGAAAATTTTGCTATGCTCCCCCTTTGGGAGAATCCTCTCGCTCTGCATGCAAATTCAAAACCCTAATTTAGATCCCACTTTTGGAGAATCTTTCATTTTCTATGATTGAATGATTAAATTTGGTGCATCTATAGTGTAGAGAAATATTGATCTTCAAATCTTGTAAATTGAATTCCAAATAATTCTTGATTGTTCCAAATCCTAAGGCAATTAGCAGATCCATCGAAGGTGATAGTTTTTCCTCAGAAAACTAATAAAAATTGATTTGATTTGCAGGGATCTAATGTGTTTAAAGACATACCGGTTGTTATTATGTCCTCAGAGAATGAGCCATCAAGGATCAACAGGTAATTAGGAGAATATTTTAATATTTCTCCGTATACACTTAATTCATTACACACACACACACACACACACACATATATATATATCTGTATATAATTATATATATGATCATGATCTGACATGTGGGTTGATGAGTTATTATTGATCAGATGCTTGGAGGAAGGAGCAGAAAAGTTTTTTGTTAAACCAATGCAATTATCAGATGTGAACAAGCTTAGACCTCACATATTGAAGGGCAGAAGCAGTATGGATATGGAGGACCAATCCAACTTCAATAAGAGAGAACAAGAACAAAATATAATGACTTGATCACTTCATGAGCATTTCATCAGTTTTTTTTTTTCCTTTTTTTGTGGAAGTATCGAGTAGGAACGATGGTGGATGGATTGTCAAACATTAATATATGTGGGTTTCACATTACATGCTATGACGTAAATCAGTTATTAATAGCAGAAAGAAAAAACTTGATCTCTAGAGTTCCTTCCTGAGAGATTCTTCTATTTTGACTACTAACAGTTGAAATGAGGAAAAAAAATTTATTTTTTTTACTTTCAATCTTAACCATTCATTTTCAGGATCATTTAGATTTGTAGTGCTATTGGAGATTGTGCAAACATGGACAACTTTTGTTTGTAAACTTGAATGTGTAGCCATGTAGGGAAATCCATTTAAGTGGGTTGTTGGAGAAAAAAAATTATATATTCTCTCGCCCAAGCCACCTTGTGACACTAGGACCGAAAACAACACCCGGGGCGTATCATGTGTTGAGCCTAGTTGGGCTCTAACTGAGTTTTAACACCAACAATCTATCTATGTTTTTATGCCATTAGATCCCTTGAGGGGATTTACTTTGCATTTATTAGAGGTTAAGACGTATTTACTTATTTAATCATAATATAAACAGGTTTAATGAGACAATTTTCCCTATCAATTGGTTCGAGAGCGGCCGCCATCACCTATATGATCGTTGCAACCATCTCTACGATCACCGTCACCACTCTTACTACTGTTGTCACCACCACCACCCACCAGTATCACCACTAGCACATTTGCTAACTAAAAACTATTGTCTCATTTATATATTAGCAACTCTACATTCTTATCAAATTCTTATTTAAATCTCATTATACTTTTAAATTAAACAACCAAAAAATTTCACAAATTCTAAAAAATTAAATCCACAAAATTTCCCATCCAAGCGTCCAAACACAAGGTAATAAAAAAGGTAACAAGAAAAACAAAACCAAAAAAGAAAAAAAAAAGTAGTGTTCCCCTCTGTCCCATTCAGTCGTGGCAATTTGTGAATGGCTGTTGACCACAATAGTCAGTAGTTGACTTCATAGCTACAAAATAGAAACACCAAAATATGATTATAAATTAAAAAAAAAAAAAAAAAAAAAGCAGCCAAAGCCGGTGTCCACAGTCCCACCGGATCAATCAATCACTTTCGACACCTTCACTACTCAGATTCTCTCTCTCTCTCTCTCTCTCTCACTATTTTCCCCGCATATTCGGTCCCTTTCCTTGTGGCGCACTGCCCGAATTAATCTCCCATACAAACACTGTGCCTCGAAGTAAACGACGCCGAGAATCTTGGAAATCACTACCGCTGCCACCACCACTTTTGGCCGCATTGCCTCGTCGTTTAGGGACAAACTTGGTGCTTTTCCGCCGCCGTTCTTGTTATTCGTTCCTCTTCTCCGAGCTGCCTCGAATTCAGAAGTGAATGAACTTCAATCCGAATCAGTGATCTCCATCGAGAAGTTCAATCGACGGCTCTGATTGAGTCTCCGGCGAGGGAGAGGGCGAGAGTATTGGAGTTGCGGAAGGAGGCAATGGGAGGTGCAGTGGTGGCGGTGGAGGTTAGGGTTTCGGAAGGGAAAGGGGGATTGAATCGTTGATGCTGCGTATGGACAGGATGACTGCGGATCAGGCAAAGGCGGGCCCACTCGAAAGGGACATTGACTTGGTGAGCTTTCATTCGCTTTGGAATTTATTTTATTTTTATTTGTTTTGATTAAATTTATTTATTTTTATTTGAAGTTGAAATTGCAGTTGATGAATGAATTAGAAGCGTCATTAGTGACTATTTTTTGTTAATTATTCATTTCATTAGTGTTTCGTGGTTTTGATAAGTTTTTTCCAATAATTTGTTATTAAAATTTGCAAGCTCTTATAGTTTGTAAGCTTAGCTGTGTTGGTGAGAAAATGCAATGCAAAGAAACTTAAATATGACAATACTTATAGTCACCGAAGCAACTGTTATTCTGCAACATAATCTCATGCCGCATTTGTTGTTGAATTGCCTTATTGAATATGTAAGAAGTTGTGTGTGCACTTAGGAGATCACTCACTGTTCGTGTCTACATTGCCGTGTTACATAGACAGTTGTATTGATTATTTCCTATGCTTATGCACACATGTTTTTGTGTGTGTGTGTGTGTGTGCACTTGAAAGAAATGAGAAAGAATGAATGAGAACAACGATAGTTTATTGCCGCAACCATTTTGCCACAAATAAAGATCTTCGTTAATATTTGATGAACTTAAGAGGTGTAGCTTGGTGCTTTGACAAAATTAAACTGGACGAATAGCTATGTCATATGCCTCGATACACAGATGCTGTATTAGAAGTGACTTGATAAGTTTTTGCTCAAGAGAATAAATTTTCTGACGTAACATAGATAGATGTGGTAACATATGCCTTTTGCAGAAGGCAGGGAATGCATCTCAGATGTGCTAAATATGTTTAATATTCATACATTTAGTTGGATGTTCTTGTAATTAACTGTGCGCTGTTTTCTAATCCACACTGATTCATCTTGTTCTGCAGTGCTATTAATATTGTTCTTTTCCATACAGTTATCAGTTTGGAGAACATGTGTAGTTTTTTTTAATTCATGTTCTGCTTATTCCAAAACAGGCCATCACTGCTCTGAAAAAGGGGGCACAATTGCTCAAGTATGGACGCAGAGGGAAACCCAAATTTTGTCCTTTCAGGCTGTCCAATGTATGTCCAACTGTATTTGAAGAGCAACATGCATTCTTTTATCTATTTTGCATGTTTGTTTTTTCTAAATTGCTTATTGTTCTTTCTTGGAGTTTTGAAATGTGAATCAGAGTTTTTACGAATGACTGGTCTTGCATTCATGCTTGTTTATATTGATTATCTATTTCTTGCTTCACTAAGTTTATGTTTCGTCGGTATGTCAAAAGGGATTTGCAGTGAAGTATATGATGGCTTTATAATGTTTTAGAATTGTATATAGACTATAGAGCAATAATCTCTAGTTATATCATATGTTTGGCATGTTATGCCTCTAGATGGTGACTTGGGTCCGGATTGATAGTCTAGCAAGAAAAAATTACTTGGTAGAGTAAAGTAGGCAGGGCACAGTAAGTGAAGCAAAATATCTACAGTTTCTATATGCCTTAGGCATTATCTTTCATATTCCAGAACAATTTGGTAAGAGTGAGCTAGGCAGGGCTCATAGGGTGAAACAACTCAAAAAAATTTCATTTTAAAGAAAAATGGTTGCAGTTAACTGGAATGTAGCGAGAAGGATACCCCTATGAGAACTAACCAAGAAATGGCTATCAGATTTGCTAGTACCTCTCCTTAAAGTAATTTCGCTGGGTTCAGAGAAAGACTGGTCTCCAGGGCATCCATGGCTTACTTTTTAATATGATCCCAAGGCTACATATAGACAAACACCATGAAAACCATCATATATGCTTTTGATATGATTAATAAAGTAAAAATCCTGAACAACTGGTTCACTCAGAGGGTTTAGACAGTGTGGAACATATTTTTCATACTGCTCAGTATTCACATTCTACTACATCTGCTACGTGGTGCTTGTTTTCAGTTGAATATAGGATTATCATCATTAGTAATAAGGTTTGGGTGCTTGCTTATGTCTAGTTCTAACCTTCTTGATGTTGCAGTAAATTCTTTATCTGAAGTTCTACTGTTACACAGCCTTAAAATACTATTATTCCTTTATGATAATTTTGTTAAGCTTTATGAGATCTAATAACATGATTTTTATGAGTCATTTATCGCAGTTTCGAGTGATGTATTGGGCAAAGAAATATTGCCGTCGATTCCATTTTTTTCTTGGATTTTGAATGTTATTCCATGTTTCTTCTTTCAGGATGAATCTGTTCTAATATGGTACTCAGGGAAAGAGGAGAAATATGTTAAACTAAGCCAAGTCTCGAGAATTGTACCTGGTCAGCGCACTGTAAGTTTCTAATGTTGTGGTCTCCTACACCTCTTCAATGGTGAATACTTCAATAGTATGCTAGTTATAGATGACCAGAACATACAAATAGTATAAATCACTTATTTGTTTTCCTGTAGATATATCTTTAGTTCTTTCTAGAACTATATTTCCTCCAGATTATATTTGGTTTCCTGTTGATAAGGATTTTTAATGTTGGCTTGTTTAATTCTCTTTGTCATTTATTTCTCAGTTATGAATGTAACTGAACATTCTGTTTTGATATTATTGCAGCAAACCTTTCAGAGGTATCCTCGGCCTGAAAAGGAATATCAGTCATTTTCTCTTATATATAATGATAGGTCTTTGGATTTGGTAAGCATCTTCTTCGTTGTTGATTTCTGATGCATCTGATTCTTAGATATTTTGTTCTCCATGCTCAACTTTCTTTTCTTTTATCCAATCCATTTACTTATTTACTTTTAACTTTTCTATATATTAGTTATGTATCGTACCCCTTGTTCTCTTCCATAAATTTCATTTACCTTTTTTAATGTCACTTGCTTATGCCAGATATGCAAGGATAAAGATGAAGCTGAAGTTTGGTTTACTGGTCTAAAAGCATTAATATCACGTGGCCTTCACCAGAAGCGGAGAGCAGAATCAAGAAGTGGAGTTACATCTGAGGCAAATAGTCCTAGATCACACACCCAACAAATTTCTCCATTGAGCTCTCCATTTTGTAGTGGTGATAGTTCTCAGAAGGTGATCTATTTTTGTTTCTCTTGTTATTGCCGTCCCTAAACTGTGATATAGAAGTAAATAGTCTTCTTGTCACTGCTGCAGGATGGCGTGGAACCGTTTCATCTTCATGCTGCATTTGAAAGCCCTCCTAAAATTGGTTTAGAGAAGGTTTTATCGGATGTCATGTTGTATGCCCTGCCTCCAAAAATTCCCTTCCCTTCAGATGCTTCTTGTGGCTCAGTCCCCTCTTCAGGAGGCTCAGATGGAATGAACGGACGAACAAGGGGTGCAGGTGTGGATGCATTTAGAGTAAGTTTATCAAGTGCTGTTAGCTCATCAAGTCAAGGCTCTGGTCATGATGAAGGTGATGCTTTAGCCTTAGGGGATGTTTTCATTTGGGGGGAAGGTGTTGGTGATTGCTTTCTGGGTGGAGGATCACATAGAGTTGGAAGTTCTTCTGGTTGTAAGATGGATTCTTTTGTGCCTAAAGTCTTGGAATCTGCCGTAGTGCTTGATGTCCAAAGCATAGCTTGTGGTGGACGGCATGCTGCTTTTGTAACCAAGCAAGGGGAGGTATTTTCTTGGGGTGAAGAATTAGGAGGCAGACTTGGACACGGTGTGGATGCTGATGTTTCACATCCAAAACTCATAGATGCTCTGAAAAACATGAATATTGAATTATTAGCATGTGGGGAATACCATTCTTGTGCTGTCACACTTTCTGGTGACATGTACACATGGGGTGGCAGTAATTCCAATTTTGCACTCCTTGGTCATGGGTCTCAATCAAGTCAATGGGTCCCAAAAAAGCTAAATGGACCTTTAGAGGAATTCATGTCTCATCGGTTTCATGTGGACCATGGCACACAGCTGTTGTGACCTCTGCTGGGCAATTGTTTACTTTTGGCGATGGCACATTTGGTGTTCTAGGTCATGGGGATCGAAAGAGCACTTCGGTGCCCAGGGAGGTTGATTCCCTTAAAGGTCTCCGCACTGTGCGAGTAGCTTGTGGTGTTTGGCACACTGCAGCAGTAATTGAAGTTATGGTGGGGTCATCAAGTTCCAGCAATTGCTCTTCTGGAAAGCTTTTTACATGGGGAGATGGAGATAAAGGTCGACTTGGACATGGTGATAAGGAAGCAAGACTTGTGCCCACTTGTGTTGCTGCTTTGGTTGAACCCAACTTCTGTAAAGTTGCCTGCGGACAAAGCATGACTGTTGCACTTACAACTACGGGCCATGTTTACACTATGGGAAGCCCTGTTTTTGGTCAATTAGGGGTCCCTAAAGCTGATGGGAAACTTCCAAGACGTGTAGAGGGAAAGCTAATGAAGAGTTTTGTTGAAGAAATTGCTTGTGGTGCTAATCATGTTGCAGTTTTAACTTCAAGAACTGAAGTTTACACTTGGGGAAAGGGTGCAAATGGTCGATTAGGTCTTGGGGATACAGAAGACAAATTTTCACCAACATTAGTTGAAGCTTTAAAAGACAAACAAGTCAAGAGTATTGTCTGTGGCGCTAACTTTACTGCTGCTATCTGTCTTCACAAATGGGTCTCTGGTATTGATCAATCAATGTGTTCTGGCTGTCGCCTTCCATTTAATTTTAAAAGAAAAAGACACAATTGTTATAATTGTGGACTTGTGTTATGCCATTCATGCAGCAGCAACAAGTGTCTCAAGGCTTCCATGGCACCAAACCCAAACAAACCTTATCGTGTCTGTGATAACTGTTTTGCAAGACTTAGGAAGGCCACTGAAACCAACTCTTCATCTGGGTCTGCTATCAGTAGAAGGGGAAGTATGAATCAGGGATTCAACGAACTGATTGAAAACAATGTTAAAGAAATGGAAAATGGATCTTCCAAAAGCAACAAGAAAATGGATTTCAGCAGCAATTGTGTTACTCCCATTGCAAATGGAGTTTATGAGCGTCGCGCACTCAATGGGACTAAATCTTTCAACCCTGGATCATCCAAAAAGTTTTTCTCTGCTTCGCTTCCTGGATCCAGAATTGCATCTCGAGCAACATCACCAACATCGAGACGATCTAGTCCACCTCGTTCCACAACACCAACCCCAGCTCTTTCAGGGCTTACTTTTCCAAAAGTTGGGGATGATGCTAAAAGGATAAATGTCAATCTGAGTGAAGAAGTTCTAAAATTAAAAGCTCAGGTATGTTGCTGGTCTTTTTTTGAATGTCAATAACTGTATGAAAATTCACTTTTCTGTTCAATATCTAGTTTTCCCTGCATTTCGGTCAAAGCAAATTTACTTTTTCCCGAGGATAACTTGCCTTTCTGTTTGAGTAACAATTTGATTCTGTATGCAACTCTGCAATATCTCAGTGTCTAAGAGGGACAAGGACTGCTAGATGTCGATGGCATTTTCTCTACTTTGTGTGTCAGTACTTTGTATACAATAATTTTAGGGCAATGAGCAGTGCTGAAATATTTCTCTTATGTTTTCTTCATCTCCTTCATTCTAGTTTACCATGGTGATTACCTTTTTATTCTTTATTTTTTTTTGGTGTAGGTTGAAGATCTTACTCTTAAGGCTCAACTTCAAGACATTGAGATGGATAAAACTACCCAACAGTTGAAGGAGGCTCTGAAAGTAGCAGGGGAAGAAACTCTGAAATGCAAAGCAGCGAAGGAAGTAATTAAGTCGCTCACAGCCCAAGTAGGTTTCATTCTTATGTTTACAGTGAGTATGCATTCTGAATTTAAACAGTTTAGTATTCGAAATAGAGTTGTGGTCGGTTTGATTTTTCAAGAGCATGCAGTAATTTATCTGGATATTAACATACCGTGGGAAATGCAAAAGAAAAGAATGTTATGATGAAATCAATGCGTTTTTTGTATCAGTGAGGATGTATGGAACTTCGTAACAAACAGCAACCTTACTTAGGTGCTATGTGCATATGATCAAGTTTACAGTTCTTCATCAATAATACGGAAATAATGATAAACAGCTAATAGATATATAACTAACAATTTACACTTTTTAAGTATATTTAGGTCCTCAGGTAGATTATCCTATTTAGGACTGCTGTACTGAAATTCAAGTTTTGAGGGTGACGTGTCTAATATGGAAATATAAATGCAGGATCGGTCATGGAAGTTAGATTTATTATGTCGGTTTCATGTCTACTACTGAAAAAATGCATACTTTATCCCTTTCAGAAGTGCATTACAGTCCTAATCTCATATTATGCATTGATTGTTTCAAACTTGTTTAATCTAAGGATAGACTTTTAACATTTTAAGTTCTTTGTCGTGACATTTCGAAACCCCATTATGCAAGAAAGCATCACAGTAGCTGAAATAATACTGTTCGATAAAAAAGTCTGAATTAGTACCTTGTTTCATTTATGTTAGTTAAAGGAAATGGCTGAAAGGTTACCAATTGGAATGGCAAGAAACATGGATACTCGTCCGTTAGACTCTTCCAGTCCCACTCATGAAGTTTCTACTACAGCCGTTGAGAAAACAAGCAGTCCATTGAATTTCCATGAACCTTATTCAGTTGTATCGGACAGTGTAATGATTTCTGATGTGCCACGGGCCACTTCGAATCACACAGAAGTGACACATTCAGAAGCAACAGCTAGGCATAAAAACAGAGGAACAAAGACTGAAATAGCACAAGGGGACGAGTGGGTTGAGCAAGATGAGCCTGGTGTATATATTACCCTTGTTTCCTTGCCTGGAGGTGTCAAAGATCTCAAGCGTGTTCGTTTCAGGTATGCCCCTTTTTTCAGATTACTTCATGCACCCAAATTTGAAAAAAAGGTCCTGAGGTATCGAAAATAAATGTGTTTGTGTTTTCGAAGGTGGATTGAATGGTGTCATCACGTGCATCTTAGTTGCATATCACAAATGAGGAGCTGTCTAATCTAGTCCAGGAAACTAATGAAAGGGTTTCCATATTGCACATATTATGTCCAAATTTTAGTACGGATTCGTGCTGATATCTAAGTCTGAATGTCGATACGTATTTCACATGTCATGTTAATCTTTTATTCATTTTTCTACTTCTCCTAATAGTAACGTTACTTTCAAGGGATCCTAAATGTTATGTCCTTCGCTTACGAGGCCTGCATGTTCCAAACTATAATTTAACGTACACTGTCAATCATATTTAATTGACGATGACTAACTTTCAAGTGCCTCAATTCTCTCAGTCGAAAGCGGTTCAGCGAGAAACAAGCAGAACAGTGGTGGGCGGCAAATAGGGGTAGAGTATATCAGCAGTACAATGTTCCGGTGGTTGAAAAATCCAGTATTCCGATGGGGAGAGAAGGGTTAGCTCATTGAGCTGCTAATGTCAGTCAAAACACAAGCGAGAAGGGTTTTTACCCGCATTGACCCTTTAGTTTTTCATTTTAAGGAGGTAAATGCGGTAATTTCTTCTCTTCCCTTGAATTTTGGCTCTTATCCTTCTTATTCTTTTTCCCCTGAGAAATGTATCGTCAACTCATCGCAGATATTTGTTTTCCGGAGGGGAAGCGGTCAGAGTAGGTCAGTCAGGCTTGTGTAAATTCTTTGTAAGTACGTTGATTGCTGGATTCAAATTCCGAAATAGCTTTCCTTGTAAATCCTTTACTCGAGAACTATTTACATAAAAAGCTCAGAAAATTCAGTTACAGTTTAACAGGTTTCGGCAATCTCCTTTCTTGTGCCTGGTTACCGTGAATTGAAACGAAGAAAGTTTCTGATCGCCGACTCATCTTTGAACTATTGCGGTCGCTTAATCTTTTTGTTCATATAGCTTGATTTTTGGAGTGTCGATGACATCTTCAATTATAGAACCAAATAAAATAAAATGTCTCGGCAGCTGGCGTAATGGGTGTCAACAGCCAAAATATGTACTGAAAGGGTTCTGTTCATATGAAAGATGCAATTTTCTGTTAATATGCCCCATTTTATCACCACCAGTTTTTTGTCAGGCGACGCCACTAAAACAATGAATTGGTTACAAGAGAATCACTTCTTCGCATGACAAAGCATACGCAATTCAGGAAAGAGTAAAAACGTAATCGAGCTACGAAGTATTTGTTAGGGCCATAAAATAAATTTAAATCTAATTATTAGAAATAATTTACTTTCTCTCGGACATATTAGTTATACAATGCTCCAATTGAAATAAAAAATGATAGGATGCTCCCACGCCAAGTCGGCATTTGTTGCGGAAAAAAAAATTAAAAAAAAAAAACCAGTTGTTCCTAATGTGCCCGCATAACCTGGTCCTTAGATCTGTAAGTCAGTTCAATTTTTGTACTGCTCCAAAGAAACCAGCGTTGGCAAGCCGATGCCAGCAAAAATGGTATCGCAATTCAAATGCTAAAATTGTCAAAAATACCATTGATGACATGTACAAGATGGTCACATTCCTACATTCCTGCACGCGAAAAACAAAATGTATGAGAAAACCAAACCATTAAAAAGAATAAAAACCAGGAAAACAAAACATTCTGCATTGAAAGACATTTCACTCGACAGTTGATAGTTCATATGTGAAAGAGGAATCGCAAAGAATACAACAACAACAACAACAAAGCTTTTCCCACTAAGTGGTGGAATTGCAAAGACTATTGAGGGAATTTTTTTGGTGGGGGAATGAAATGCAAACTTTAATAAAAGAGAGAGCAAGTACGATTGATGAAAAGCCCATATCCAGATTAACACCCTTGGGAAAATGAAAAATTAAGTTAAAGTCAAAACTACCCTGATCAAGATAAATCATGCACCAACCTTTTACATCTTAGAATTTGTCCGCACAAAGCTAAGGTGGGACAGATAATTGCTCTCAGCAAAATCGTGTAATGAACGCTGAGTTCGTGCCCCTGTAGGCTCAGATTTCCCAGCCTCTTCCTTTAAAAATCTTCTGCACTCATCAGCATCCTGAAGCAACATGAAGGAAGCATATTACACGAGAACTAGCCACAGAGAGAGAGAAAGAGAGAGAAACTGTTTCCTCACAAATACATTATCCACACATTTACCTATATTCCCCAAAGTTATAAATTTCAGCTAAAACATGTATGTGGATGAAATATACGATATTTATTTTGTAGTTGCACTTTATACTCTTAACAATCATCTATGAGAATTAATCAAACACGTGCTAAGTCTTCTAAACGACTGCTAGAACACTATGAACCGAAACCACTGCTATGAGTTTACCTGTAAGAACTCCAGCATTTGCTCTTCAATTGTACCACGCATTGCTAGAGTTTCCACATGAATTGGACGAGTAGCACCCATCCGATGAGCACGACTAACAACTTGCTCCTCCATGCTAATAACATTTAAATGAACAGAATAGATTAAATATCATATGGAAATATAAATTTATTGATTACTGTATTGTGAATTATTGAAGCCATTATGTAACAAAAAGCTTTGATTTTTGAAAAACCGCATTAGAACAGAAAGTAACGTTCTTTTCCAAAACAGAGTTGAGTAAAGCAGTCAGACTTTTATTTTTTATTTTCATATATACATTCGATTCAAAAAAGAAAAAAAGAAAAAAGAAGAGAACATGATAATAGGGATTTGAGAATAATAACCTCCTGTCCCATATTGGTTCCATTAAAAATACATGGGTCACAAAGCTCAAATCGAGACCCAATGCAGCACTTCCATCCATCAAAAGAACTGTGTAACTTGGATCATGCTGGAACATGGCCAATGACTTCATCTGAACAAGGAAAGGATATTAATTTTGCACACAAAAAGAAAAGCAAATTAACTAAGAGCACACAACAAACAAGAGAATATATAATATGAGAGGGAAAATATGTACCTTGTTGCTAGCGTGCATTGGACTATACATCCCAGCATATTTAATACCAGCAATCGCCAACTGACAAAAAAGTATTTAGTTCAAATCCATTACTTGTACAGCCAGAATCATATAGCAGCAAAAATTCATGAAATAATTTAGTATTTAATAGTCACCTGCTGTTCAATGACATGTATATGCTCAAGAAATTGAGAAAATACCAACACTTTTTCCAAGTTTGTATCATGGGTCTTGGTACTCATTTTAAAGTCATGGACTTGCACCGATCCTTTTGAATCGGTTATCTCAGACAGTAAATTTTCAGTGTGCAAGGAATTATTATTGCCATCTGGAGGGCAGTGAACTTTGCTGTTAGCTTCCTGCAATGCTTTCAATTTCTCTACAATATAGGCGACTTTACTGCTAGATGTTGACTGCCAATCAGGATCCCAGTTATCCTGCATAAAGCCAAAGGCCCTACATCAGTAAAATAGTAAAACAAAAGAAACTAAAAAATGAAAATAGTTCAACTTGTCTTGAGAGCCATGCTTGCCTGTTTATATGAGGGTTGTAGCTCAATAAGATCTTTGGGAACAGGCCATTTAGGATTGGGATTTTCTGGTCGGGCTAATTCATCAGGAGTTTGCATCTCATATAAATTGCCACAGCCAGGAGATGTACACTGTTTGCTGTCCAAAGCAACACAGTCGAGGCACAAAAGATGCCTACATGGTGTAATGACAGGTAACCGACACCATTCCTTGCACCTGATAAAATGAAAACATGATCTCTAATCAGTAGACATATTTCATCTCCCAAAGGTGTGGGTGTGGGGGGTGTCAACAACTAGATTACCTAACACAGTTGCCACCGTAAACAAGATAATATTTTATATAAGCATACTCCTCCGACACGGAATCTAGACCATTCTGAACTAAAATATCCATTGTCTCCTGAATATCTTCACCAGCTTCTGTTACTTTTATATGCCCAGCTACGCAGCACGATAGCCTGACATTTCCAATAGTTGTACTTCTAGACTTCCACTGCTTTGGATTCAAAAGACTCTCCACATGAGAAGGATCTCTCCAGTCAGCCATTAATATATTGCGCTGCACTGTAACTACCAATTCGTTGTAACTTCTTGCATGTTCCTCAGTAAAATCAAGATAAGTAACTTTCTTGATACAGGGTGGAATAGCCTGCAAATCTACCTTTCTTGCACTAATCATACACCTTTGCAGTAAATGCAACAAACGTGATTGTCCTTCTTCCATCTTTGCTTCAAAAGGCCTAAGAATCCCAGCTTCCCATGATTTATGATTCTGCCCATAAGCTTCCTCGTGAAGGAACTTGAGCAATGGTTGAAGATGTGAGAGTTGACTGTTGGGTGTATTAGGAGTTGGAGTTCCAGTCAATATCCAACGGTTTGAAGCCATCAAAGAAACTGCCATCTGCATTTTGTTGGTCAAGCTAAGACTTGAGCCAAGGGTGTGACCCTCATCTAGCATGACTCTAAGCCAATGCACTTGCATCATCGCACTTTTCTTCCGAGGACCCCACTCTGCACTTAAGCGGTTGAATGTGGTTATGACAACATCATAGTCCCAAGCCAGACTGTGTGCATTAGGCTTCCTATGATCATTCCAAACATAAACTCGTAGCTGACCAGGCCTTACATGCTTCTGGATTTGAGTGTTCCAATGATCAACTAAATTTGATGGAACAACAATTAGGGTTGCCCTAGAAAGATACAGCCTGACTGAATCCAATGGTGAACAAAGAGCAATTCTGAGAGCAGCAACATCAAAACTCATATTATCAAGATTTCGTGGGTAAAACCACCTACTAACACCCTTTTCTCTTCTTTTGAGACCAAATGCTTGAAATATTTTTTGAAACCCATGAGCATTTTCACCAGGAGCCGTGCAAGTGCTTATGAAAGGACTTCGCAAACCATTTGTCTCCATTGCTGAGAGCTTGTCAGGAGAAAGGTTAGTCAACCAAATTAGGGATTTCTTTGTTATGTAATTTATCAAGGGATAATGCTCTTTAAGCACACTAACGAAGAAACGAACGTTTTGTTCCTCTCCTCCAACGGTTCCTTTTGTGCAAAATCCCAGTAAATGTGTTATTGGAAGACAATTATCCCAGGCTTCTTCAGGAACGCTACAACTCTGGTAGAAAGGATCAGCATTCATGCTACAAAACCATGCTTCACTAGCATCAGCAATACTAACTGGAAGCTTCCGCCACTTGTGGCAAGCATCACACTGAACCCAGGAGTCGTTATAATCATGCTTATCTGCCTTAACCTTCCTAGGCCTCTTTTTACTAGAGCTTTTGCTTGCCTCGTTAGATGCACCTTCAAATGTGGGAAAAAGATTTTTACTGATGCTGCTCAAGCTCCTGGTGCATCGAATCCCACCCACTGTTGGATCAGAATATGCAGCTGCTGGTGTTTCCATTCCTTTACCAGTAGGTCCAGGACATGAATTGATAAATCCTGCCATTTTCTCATCATGAAGAACTAGCCTAGCTCTTTTGGATCGTTGGTAGCTGGAATCCCAAATGTAATTTTGAGAATTCTGACCAGTGTCCCTCTTTTCCATGAGCATTCTCCGGTCAGCAACATAATCACCATTAAGCTCATAATAACCACTTCTTTTCTCTCCATTATGTGTACACCAGTTAACACATACCCCGTCTGGTGGATTTGCCAGTGTTCCTTGTGTCTTTAGAATAAGGGAAAGAGCAGTTATAGTCTTGCCTAATCCAGGCTCATCACAGAACATTCCCCCACGAAAATCATTCACAGTGGGAGCAACCCCAGTGACTATTTTCCCAGAGATGGCATTTATGTAGAAAGAAAATCCATCTTCAGTTGAGAAAGACAAGTACAAAGGATGTGGCAGGATGCCAGCATTTCTCTCACGCTGTAGCATCCACTCTACGGCTGCCTGCTGATGAGGAAAAAGTTTAAGTTTCATGCATGGCATGATTGAGATGGCTAACAGTCTAAGATGGCGGCAGGTTGCAGACACCCCAACAAGGTCACTTGGGTTTAGTGCAGCTAGAATATTAAGTAAAATGTCATCAGATATCTCCCAAATACCAGAGCTGAAAGAGTCGTCACATGATTGTATTCTAGAAGAAACAGGTATTCTTGTCTTTGCAACACTAGGTAAGCCCTTAAAAATTTCATGAAGCTCAAAGAGCCTTTTCTTCGAAGAATCAGTGAAGTCATGATGCAGCTTGCAACCAAAACATGACAATCTGAAAGATTCCATATGCTTCTGTCAGCTCCTAGAGTACTTTCAAGATAATCTCCGTTGATGAGCATTGCACTTCTCTCTTCCCAGTCAGAACTGCAATTGATGTTTTTGAAGTTGTTAGGGTGAGACGGATGATAGATGCCTGTGTAATACTAACCACACAGATAAATAACAAGAAAGAAAACAAAATTCAAAGCGGCAACAACCATTTTCTTAGTTAAGAAAATGAAAGTGTACCCTGGGAATACTGCAACATACAAAAATAACCAGGATTCATAACAAGGCATAACATGAAATTTTTTAACTCTACACATACCAGCCAGTGTTCTGTACCAGCATCTAAATATCAGAAAAGACAAAACATAGAAACCGGAGAACAGAAAAGTGGAAATCTTTAAAAAAGAATGATGACATGTATATGCTTTTTATTTACAAGTGATAGTTCTGTTGAAAGAAGCATGAGAGGGTGCACATGAATCCACAAAGAAGTGTGTGTAATCATGCTGCGTATAAAAAGTCCAAATATTCGCTGCATAGCGTTGGAACCAGAACCAACATTGTAGAAATGCAAGCCAATTCTATACCAGCAAATAACAAAATTACGAAACAAAAATGTAGATACTTGATACGATAATGTTCATTTCTACCCTTCTTAGTTCTCAGCCCTCTCCCTCTTCGGTTTAACAATTGGGAAATAGCTAATCAAAACCAAATGGATATACACATTTACCTCAAATGTCGAAACAGAGCTCCGGCAACGGAGCCTGATCTCGGGAACTGCCAACCAGCCAGCATTGCAATAGGGAGATAGACATCGACCAGCACCACAGCCCTGACCTCTCCACTGTCTCCGGCCTCGACCCGAACCAATCGAGCATCGATCCTCAAGCACTTGTTCACAACCAACGCGTGGAGCTGGTGCACCACGCTAATGCTCCCGTGCACCAGCCCTATGCTCCTCCCGCTCCTCCTCATCCCAATCTTCCTCTCCGCCACCACCGGGACCTTCCTCTTCCTTCCCAATTCCCGCACCGGAACCTCGCATTGCTTAGGCTCCTCAGCCGAGACATCGGCGCGGGGAACTGGGTCAATGGGGGAAAGGACGAAGCCGTTTTGGGAAGTGAAATTGACGTCGGATTGGGAAATTCGGAAGCGGGTGCCGAAAGATGGGGTTTGGCGGCGGACCGGGGAGGAAGTGACAGTGAGAACGGCGCAGAGGAAGCCGCAGAGCTTGTGGTCGGAGAAGGACGACGTGTAGTCCTCCATGGAACTGAATTGGGGATCGCAGTGAGAAAAAAAAAAAAGAGGATTAGGGCATGGAATTAAGGGGACATTGAGTGATAAATTAGGGTTTTGAATTTCGAATTGGAAGGGAATTAGGAATCGAAGAGGAGGGGGATGCGATGATTTGATGAGGACTGGAACTGCGGGCGGAGGTTTGGTTTTTTGGTTTTCCTGGTGGCCCGCTTTGGAGGTTTGTTCAGTTACTTGGCCGACTTTTTACTCCCCAGAAAATAAGAACGCACGTGGTTTCGATTTTTACTTGGCACTTACGACTCCGTGCTGCGCTGTGGTTACCCAAATTTTTGTTTTTGGCCTTTTATTGGCACCCAAATTTTTATTATATGTATCCATTTAAGAATAAAAAAAAACAAACGATATTATATTTTAAATTAAATTAAATGAAGGATAAATAATTTAAATTTGAAGTACAGTAAATTAAAGAAGAAAATTTTAATTCTAGATGAATTGCCAATTAGTACTACACTTTTGTCAAAAACGAATTTGAACTACATTATTGCAGATAATATTGTTTATTAAAAAAAAAAAAAGTCTAGATCAAATAAAGAAAAATTTGGTCCCTGTTATAAACATTGTATTTGAGTGTGATTGTGTAAATCCTAGATTAGATTTTATACTAGTTATTTTTTTCCTATCAGGACTTGTATTCCTTAGAGGAGAATGATTATTCCCTCCTTTATTACTATAAATAAAGGCACTGTGTAGGGGAATAACATTATCTACACAACTCTAGAAACACATTTCTCTCTACTCTCTCTGTTGTGTTCCTATCTCCCCTGTTAGATTAAAATAAGCCACAACAATCCTTGCTTTTTGGTTCCAAATGTGTGGATAAATTTTAGGATTTGCCATTTTCAAAGACCCAAAAAGCCTTTTGGTTTCGACCAAAAAAAAAAAAAAAGGAGCCTTTTGTTATAAATAGACAAACGTTGAAGAGGTAACTTTTACCCAGGACAGGAGTGAAGCGGGTGCAATTTATCACACTATTTAGTTTGTAACTCTAACACAAAAGGATTGCAAGTAAAAAGAGGAAGAGAGGGATATTGAGGCATACAAGACAAGGTGGCCTTCGTGCACGTAGAACGAGGCAAACTCCTAGGTGCTAAGAAGATAAGTTGAGCTCCATGCACGGAAGAATATATTTTGAAGAACAAGAATATGATAGTTTGTTGCTCAATAAATCGTAAATCCGCTTCCAAATACATTATGAAAATTCATATATATATATATATATATATATTGGTGTTTAGATTGTTGGTAGGGTTTTTTATTTTGGGATTTTAAAGAATTAAATATTAATGAAAAACCCTTATATTTTAATAAAAGAACTTAATTTTTCATGAAAATGACATAATTTTAATATAAAAAAATTATAAAAAAAAGACTAGACGCGTGGGACTTGTGCGTCCATCAAAGACGCTGTTTATGAAATTGAATACTATTTATGAAACTAAACTATTTATGAAACTGAAACACTATTTACAAAATTGAACATTATTTATGAAACTGAACACTATTTACGAAATTGAATGGTACTACACTATTTATTGGCCCAATTTTATATATAGTGCCTAGTTCTTGGTCATGTTTCATAAATAGTGTCTATTAATCGGGTCCAGTTTCATAAATAATGTATAATAATTAGTACAATTTCATAAATGTCTCTTTCTTGGTATGGTTTCATAAATAGTGTCTAGTCATTGATCCACTTTCATAAATAGTGCCTAGTTCTTTGTCATGTTTCATAAATAGCATCTAATTCTTGGTCCAATTTCATAAATAGTTTCCACCTATTGGTTTAGTTTTAGAAATGGTGCCTAATTCTTGGGTTTCGTTTGATAAATAGTGTGTACTTATTAGTCTAGTTTCATAAATAATGTCTACTTGTTGGTCTAGTTTCATGAATAGTGTCTACTTATTGGTTAAGTTTTATAAATAGTGTCTAATTCTTAGTTCAGTTTCATAAGGTTTGAAATTTAGACCCTTTTTGGTCTTGTAAAAACACCTATTACACCTAAAACGATGAACCATTTAGATCAAAATCTTGAGAAGATTATGTCACATCCCAGCTTGACTCCACCTAGCACGATATTGTCCGCTCTGAGCTTACCATTCCCTCACAGTTTTATTTTTAGGTTTCGGCACAAGAACTTCCCTGAGGGGGGATCACCCATCATAGGACTGCTCTCATCCAAACTCACTTAACTTCGGAGTTCTTATGGGATCCGGAGCTAGTGAGTTTCCAAAAGGCCTCGTGCTATAGGGAGGGGACTATGTACATATAAGACACATCACCCCCTTCTCCGTTGGTTGATGTGGGATCTTACAATCCACCCCACTTAAGGGGAACCTAGCGTCCTCGCCAGCGCATCTGCATCGAACGGCAGAGTGACTATGATACCAAATTGTCACATCCCAGCTCGACTTTGCCGTAGTACGATATTATCCGCTCTTGGCTTACCATTCCTTCACGGTTTTGTTTTTGGGTTTCAGCACGAGAACTTCCCAGGGGTGTCACCCATCCTAGGACTACTCTCGCCCAAACTCACTTAACTTTGAAGTTTTTATGTGATCCGAAGCCAGTGAGTTCTCAAAAAGCCTCGTGCTATAGGGAGGGGCGGCTTGGTCAATGTGAGATCTTACCGATTATGTCTTCAGTAATTATATTTAAAAAGTTGTTTTCAATTACCAAATTAAAATTCCCTCACATTTTGTACATACCTACAATAATTAAATGTAGCTCTCCATCCAATTTCTTTAGCTTGGGTTGGAGAAAATTGTCCTTCTGCTCGTAACACAAGTGGTACAACATGTGTTATTATGTAAATGGTGGGAAATTTTATTTTTTATGTTATTAATTTTTTAACACAAGAATCTCACCACTTGTATAGAGACACTTGGTGTACCACCTTGTGTTCCGAGTACATTGAAAAATCTCTCATCATCTTAACTACTATTGGGAAACACCACAACAAAAATAAAATTGGGAAATGTAATCAATTTGAAGTCTTTCTCTTATTCTAAAAAGAAAAAAGAAAAAACAAACAAACTCTGAAGACAACGGAAAAAAAAAAAGAGTGGAAAGAAGGAAAGGAGGACGAGGGGAGGTGGGCGGAAGTTAGTAAATGATTTTTTATTTGAACAATCGATATTATCTATAATAAGAGGATGATGATGAGTTTAGCAATGAGCTAGCAATAATATAATTCAAATTCGCCTTTGGTAATAATCATTAAATAAAGTTAGTTGATGATTTTTTTTATTAAATGCAAAGATTAATTTAAAACCTTTTTTCATTAGTTTTTTTTTTTTTTTTTAAATTTCTTCTTAAACTCATTATTGTTCTGGAAAACCACTGTTCATATTCCCGTTATCATAAAGAAATTATTAATATTTGAATTTTTTTTTTACCAAATTTAATTCTCTGGGTTAATTTGATATTTTTTTTCTTGAACAAATTGTGATTCTCTATATGTAATCTTTGTAATTCGTGTACAAAGAACAATAAGGTGCGATGGTTTGCCAGCGTGTAATGCTAATGTCAAACCCCAGCTTTGTGCTCGTCAAATTAAAACATGAAGCTTTAATGGAGTCAAACTACAAACCCCCATCTTAACAAGGTGTAAGAAAGTTGGCAATTCCTTTAATGCAGTTGTGTGGAGATGTGTGACTTTACTTGGGTTGACAGACACCCATCTTCACTTGTTCATGTACTTAATAAAGATGGACTGCCTTGCCCACATTAATTTTCTTTGGTGGTGCAAGGAGTGACGCTAGTTGCTTCCTGGTAGTGTCGGCTTTCTTCCCCTTGCACTTCTAGCTTTGTTATTTGCTTGTTTGCCTTGTTGTGGGCTTTCGTTGTAATCTTTGGCATCTTTGCCCTGTTTATAAATTCCAGTTAACCAAAATAATAAAAAAAATAAAAATATGGGAAATGTTATTGGCATTCCAAAAATCTTATTCAATTTTTCTTTTCAAATATAGAAAGTTTAGAATGCAGAATGAGATTTTTGGAAAGCCAATAACAATTTCCAAAAATATAAAAACTACAAACATTAGAACTCAATCCATGCAGCGTTTCGGGTGACTCTATCCATTAGAACTCAACTCCCCATCAAAATGTCATCGGAAAGTTTCATATCACTGTAAAATTTGATCGTCGACTACAAACATAAAATCTTCCGTACAGTAAACTTCCGCAATTCAAATGATAGAAAATCACTAGAAATGTAAAGGATGCCAAGAGAAACTCATTCGTTACGATATAGTTTGTTCATTTATACAGTAAATATCGTTTACACAGAATGTTACAATCTGACTGCGTCCATTTGATTACGATCACACTAGGATACGATGATGAAGGTTAAGAGGGGAAATCAAAGAAATAGGGATACTCTGGGAATTTAATTTAATGACCCTGTAACAATTTGTGTTGTATTGACTCTTTGCCGACAGACTTGACCATCTAGAAAAAACATCAGTACATAGAAGTATTGTGTTGACTTGGCCTGGCCTGGCAGCTGCAAACGCAACTTCCAGGAAGCTTAAAAAAAAAAAAAGAAGAAGCATTTCTTATGAAGTTGCATAAGCATAAGCCAAAAGTATTCACTGTTAGAAATCAACCTCTAGAAGTGCTTTTTGTTTCTCTCTTCACTTTTCTTACCTGGAAAGGAACAATGGCCATCGGAGAGGCCTTTCTTTCTGCCTTTCTTCAAGTTTTGTTTGACAGATTGGCTTCCAATGAGTTTGTAGGCTTACTGTGCGGGAGGAAGTACGATGACTTGCTGGACAAGTTGAAGGTCACTCTTCTGACTGTTACGACGCTGCTTAATGATGCCGAGGAGAAGCAGTTTTACAACGTTGCTGTGAAGAAGTGGTTGCACATGACTAAAGATGCGCTCTATGATGCCGAGGACTTACTAGATGATCTTGCTAGCGAAGCCTTGGCTTGTAAGATGGCAGCTGAATCTCCGGCCACCACTAAACAGGTATGGAATTGGAACCGTATTTCTACCTCTCTCAGTCCATCTAGTAGAGGGATCGAACATAAGTTGGTAAGATAATTGAGAGGTTGGAATTGATTGCCCAATATAAAAATGTTCTTGGGTTGAAAGACAATGTTCTAGCCTTTAGACATAGATCACCAACAACTTCGTTGGTAGATGAATCATGTGTTTACGGCAGGAGCTGTGACAAAGAGGAGATAATTCGAGTTTTGTTATGTGATGAACCAACTAGTAGAAAGGTTGGTGTAGTTCCTGTCATTGGCATGGCTGGAATTGGAAAGACGACTCTTGCACAACTGATTTACAATGATGAAAGAGTGGACAAGCATTTCGATTTAAAAATTTGGATGTTTGTGTCTGATCATTTTGATGCAGTGAGGGTGACGAAAACAATTCTCGAGTCAGTCAATATGAAAAATGTTGATCTTGATGACTTGAATCTACTTCAAGTTTGTTTGAAAGAAAAATTGGCTGGAAAGAGATTCTTGATTGTTTTGGATGATGTTTGGAACAAGAGGAATGATGATTGGGATCTCTCATGGATTCCTTTCAGAGCAGGGAGAAGCGGAAGCAAGATAATTGTAACAACGCAAAACAGCGATGTTGCATCAAGCATGGGTACGGTTCCAGCTTATCATTTGACAGGTTTATCATTTGAAGATTCTTGGTTATTGTTCAAGAGCCAAGCATTTGAGAATCGAATCATTGATGCTAATCTCGAAGCCATTGGTAAGGAGATTGTCAACAGGTGTGATGGTTTGCCCATGGCAGTGAAAAGATTTGGAATCCTATTGCACTCTAGAAGGGAAGAAGATGAATGGAAGGATATGTTCAGTAGGAAAATATGGGATCTACCAGATGATGAAAGTAACATCCTTCAGACTTTAAGATTAAGCTACCATCACCTTCCTGCACATTTGAAGCCGTGTTTCGCATACTGTTCCTTGTTCCCAACGGAATTTGAATTTAACAAAGATTCACTTGTTCTGTTGTGGATGGCGGAAGGTTTGCTTGAGCAACCAAAAGGAAATAAAACTTTGGAAGATGTCGGCAGTGAGTATTTTCAGGAGCTGGTATCCAGATCATTCTTTCAACAATCACTTCACAATCGATCAAGATTTGTAATGCACAACCTCATGAAAGAGCTAGCTCAATTTGTTTCTGGAGAGTTCTGTTTCAGATTGGAGGATAAAGTCGACGACAGCAATCAATACAAAGCATATGAGAAGGCTCGCCATTCTTCATATATTCGCCGCCAACGTGAGTTCACTACAAGGTTTGACTCCTTCAGCAGACTTGAGTGCTTACGCACCTTCCTTCCGCTGGATGATTTGGATCCAACAGACGGAACTGGATTTAGCTATTTGGCTAACAAAGTCCCTCGTGATCTACTTCCAAAGTTGCGATATCTGCGAGTGCTATCTTTCAATGCTTGTCGTATTACTGAACTGCCAGACACAATAGGCAATTTAAAGCATCTACGCTATCTGGACCTCTCTCGCACTGCAATTAAAAGGTTGCCTGATTCTACGAGTATGCTTTGCAATTTACAAACATTGTTATTAGTAGAATGTCGCTCTCTCACTAAGTTGCCAGCAGAAATGGGGAACCTGACAAGCCTACGCCATCTTCATATTGACGGAAGCAGATTAAAAGAGATGCCACTGCAAATGTGTAGACTGAAGAATCTCCAATCCTTGTCTAATTTTATGGTAGGTAGGGAGAATGGCTGTGGAATTAAAGACTTGAGCGACATGCTGCAACTTAAGGGATCCCTTATCATTTCAGGACTGCAGAATGTTGTGAATTTTGTAGATGCAATGGAGGCTAATCTGAAGGGCAAGGAAGGACTTGATCACTTGGTGTTCCAATGGAGTGACAGTTCTGATGATTCGCTCGCTGATACAGATGAAGAGGATGTTTCTGACATGCCACAAGTTCACAGAATCCTAGACGATCTCAACATCAGAGGTTAGTAGTGTTACGAGATTTCCGAGTTTTAAGGAAACCATGGATGCTTATGAACAAGAGGCCAATGAGTTAAGGTTGAAAAGGAGAAACAGTATGGATGGTTCAAGAAATGAAAGATCTGAGATGGTTGTATTCGAGATGCTGCAACCTCATAAAAATATAAAAAAAGTTACGATTGAAGACTATGGAGGCACAAAATTCCCCAGTTGGATTGCGTCCCCATTGTTCTCCAATATTCTATATTTAAAGCTCATCAACTGCAGGAAGTGTACACGACTGCCGGCACTCGGGCAACTTCCTTCACTAAAAGACCTCATTGTTGAAGGGATGGAGGGCATAACAAGTATAGGCGCCGAGTTCTATGGGGATTACCATTCATCTGTCCTTCCATTTCCGTCGTTGGAGACCCTAAAATTTGACTACATGATAAACTGGGAGGAGTGGTCTTCTTCTGGGGTTGAAGGACGGGAAGATTTCTGTTGCCTGAAAAAGATTGAAATTCTAAACTGTCCAAAGCTCAAAAAGTTCTCTCAGAACTTCTCAGCCTTGAGAAAAATGAGAATTAAGTGGTGTGAGGAATTGATTGCTCTTCCAAGCCTTTCAAAGACAGATAATCGTTTAGAGCAACGCGGAGAATTCCCTAACCTCCTTGAGCTTTTTATATGGACATGTCCCAACCTAAGGGAATTACCTAGCATATTTCCGTCTCTGCAAGTCCTCGAGATAAATGGATGTCAAGAACTAACAGAGCTGCCCAAGCTCCCTTTGATCAGGGAGTTGGAACTTAAAAAGTGCAATGAGGAGATACTACGAAGTATAGTTGGACTTTCCTCGCTGACCTACTTGCATTTGCATCAAATTCCCGGGCCAACACGTCTACTTGAAGGGTTTCTACAACACTTGACAGCTCTTGAAGAGTTGAAGATTGTGCATCTCAGCGAGATGGTCACTTTGTCTAATGAGATTGGATTGCGAAATCTCATGCACCTCCAACGCTTGGAAATTTCAGGATGTCCATTCTTACAGGAGTTGCCACAATGCTTGCACCAACTCTCATCTCTTAAGGAGTTTAAAGTTTGGAGATGTCCTTCACTTGTATGCTTTCCGGAAACAGGTTTTCCTTCCACGCTTAGAGGCCTTGAGATCAAGGGTTGTGATGCTCTCCAACTCCTACCAGAATGGAAGATGCAGAACAGTAATGACTTGTGTTTTCCGCTTGAGTACTTGGTAATTGAAGGCTGTTCTTCTCTGAAGTCGTTTCCGAAAGGTGAGCTTCCCAGCACACTCAAAGAACTTGAAATCCAAAACTGCAAAAATTTGGAATCCCTTCCAAAGGACATGATTCACAATAATAGTTCTCTTGAATTTCTTAAGATTTCCGGGTGTCCTTCTGTTACATCCTTTCCGAGAGGTACTTTTGGTCTCCCTGCAGTAACATCCGGCGTAGTCATGAACCTTAAACAGCTCATCATCAATGACTGCACCAACCTCCAGTTCTTACCTGAAGGTCTGCACAACCTTGTACATCTCAATAATTTGGCAATTACTGAGTGTCCACTTGTCGAGTCTATCGCGGAATTTGACCTACCCAACTCCATGCTGAAAGCAATTAAAGTTTCTGATTGTAGAAGCCTCAAGTCCCTACCAAAACGTATGCACAACCTCACGTCTCTTCAAGAACTATGCATAGAAAGTTGCCCTAGTCTCGTCTCATTTCCAGATGGTGGATTGCCAACTAATCTATCTTCATTGTCGATCATGGATTGTGAAAACTTCAAGCCTTCGTTCGAGTGGGGGCTGCACAGACTCACTTGTCTCACCAACCTCGCCTTTGGTGGTTGTCAAGGACTGGTGTCATTCCCAGAGGATTGGCTGTTGCCTATCAGTTTATCCTCTCTTCAGCTTCAGCGACTGCCAAATCTCAAGTTCCTACCCAACAGATTTCACAATCTCACCTCTCTCGATAATCTGGAAATATCGGAATGTGACATACCTCAAACCTTGTTTGAAGAGGAGCAACCGAAGATGCTTCAAAATTTTGAAATTCTGTGATCCACTCTCACTAGTGGTTTTGTGTAAATTGATTATAATTCTATGTTCATCAATGCAAAAGATCCATTCACTTCAATTTCATACCAGTCGATATATGTCGTTTAAAAATCTAGTTTTCCATCTGTGTTGCATCTGTGACATATAGCATTCTGGTCAATGGGAACCTTCAGGACTTATTCAACCAAGTCGGGGATTAAGACAAGGTGATCCAGTCTCTCCAGTCTTGTTTTTAAAATGCGGGAGGGTTTATCTGCACTTAATAGGAGGAAGGAAGATGGTTGTCTACATGGCTTTCAAATCTCGGCAAATAGTCTGACTGTGGGAGAGCACACAAAAAGACCTAAGAAGCAATTGATGGAAGTGATGAAGATCATCTTGGATTGCAGGCGGACGGTGCTTCGAAGAAGGTACTGACGATGTCTGGAATGGTGGAGGTGAGGGTTCATGGCTAGGCGGAACATTTCTTATCTCCGGCGGGTAAAGAGGTTCTACTGAAAGCTGTGGCCTCGGCATTACCCGATTCTGCAATGTCAAGCTTGAAACTGCCGGTCAATCTATGCAAGGAAAAAGAAAGACTACTATCAAGGTTTTGGTGGAGGGACAAAAAAGCACTCAGAAAGGAGTTCATTGGGGTACTTGGAGCAAGGTCACAACATAGCAAATACTTGCCAAAATTTGGATGGCACATTCTACAGTGTCCGGAATCTCTCTTAGCGCCGCCACTTTGAGGCCAAAAATTGCCTTAAAGACAATTTAAATAAAATCTCTTGTTTGCTCAAGCAAGCTATCTCAATTGAGTCGATTCTAGGCCGCAGTACATAAACAAAAAAACGAACAGAAGACGTAGATCTTAGGAGGAGCTTCCACTCTGTCCGGGTTTAACCTGGGATTTGATGGCAGACTAGAAAACCACCTGCAGACGCACAACGCCAAGTGCAACATTTCTGTTTGCTCGACCAAGTTATCTCAATGATTAAATTCTATGCCGAAGGAAAAACCTACCAAGCCGTATGACAGGATTTACATGTAAACAAGCTGGCCTGAAGAGAGGGTGGGGAGAAAGGAGAGAGGAGATCGGGAGGATTAAAGTCAAGGCCGATATAAAATGGTCTACTGAGGTGTTTGCCCGTGCAGTGGTGGCCCCGGTGGAGGTTGGGGCATACCAGATTGACCCCTAGACTGCAATATGCAAGACAAGGTCAAATTAGCTTTTCCCGAGTTAATGTTGAGATTTATGAAAATTTCTGTACCACCAAGTACAAATTTTTGTCTTACCTGATAAGGATACCCCGGATGCATGGACATTTGCCCAGGCTGACCCCGATTGAAGGCGCCACCCTGAGGATACATTTGAGCTCCACTTGCATTTGTTGCGCCCTGCATGTTTGGCATACCATTTGGAAAACCTCCACTTGTAGGCAGAGATCCCGAGTGCATTGGGTTCATGCCCATAAAATGACCTTGTGGCAATGGGTGACCCATCTGATTCATTGTACCTTGAATTCCCTAAGGAACCAAACTAATGTTAATTACCACCAACTATGAGATTTTCCAGGAGTACATAGGCAACAAGGATCGTTCTAAAACCGAATGCAATCTTCACTATTTCTTGAAGTAAGAATATCTAACTTATAAAACAATATTCCAGGGGGATCCAATTTATAAAAATAAGACGTGAATAAATGTAATAAATAATTCTGTGAAAAAAGATGGCATACCATTGGCATTGAATGTGAGGTAGGAACAGATGAAGGCATAGATACAGGCCCTGAAGATGGCATACCAAGTGGTGGCATTTGGGGTGGCGGTCGATGTAAATGAGGATGTGGCAGCAAGGGTAAATGGGATGGAGGCTGCAAATGTGGCATATTTGGAGGTGCCATAGACATAGGGGGCATTTGTTGCGGGTGACCTTGGTGTTGGTGTTGGTGTTGTGGCATCTGTTGAGGAATTTGCTGATATTGTTGCTGCTGATTCACAGCAAGAAGAGACGGGTGTGGACCAGGCGGGAGAGGTGGAGCACCTAACGCCATCGAAAGTGCATGAGGCTGCTGTTGCTCCCCCTGATTTGATGCATCAAGAGATAACGGCATAGCAACTCCAACACCTGGAATAGTTCCTTCATTTCGAGTCAACCCAGGAACAAAGGGTCCAGGAGTTGGTGGTCCTTCAGGTACTGGAAAATTACCAGTCATGCGACCACCAAAAGCAGGGTTTTGCTCACCATAACCTGAGAAAAATAAAAATAACATGATGCGCTGATCAATTCAGGACACATTTACCTTAATTAAACTACAAATTCATATGCAGGGTGTGGGAGGGTGGGTTTTTGTGTGCGCCGCGCACACACTTATATGCGCATTTTTCTCTATAATATGACCCCCTGTACGTAGCATATCGAGTATTAAGACCATGTCATACACAAACTTGAAAACAAAATATCCTAAATGCTGACGACATTAGTTATTTTTTAAATAAAAATATACCCTTAAAGGGAAATGTTGAGTCATGCTTGGTGTTGCACAAGTCAAACGTAAAATGCTTAAAATATGACATCTATTTGATAAGATAATGGGCTATATAGTTTACCATTTTGATTTGGGGGTGGCAAAGTACTACCTTGATTTTGGCTGGTGTTAGATTTATCACGACCAGTATCTCCTGGCCTATTTCTGCACCAAAACTTCGTAGTGTGATCATTGCTACCACTGCAGAAGAACAATAAAAGTAAATGAAGCCACTGCCAAACCAAAACAGTATTTCAGAGAATTGTGACACTAGCTTGTTGAGAGTACACCAATATTATTCCATAACAAAAAATCCAAAACATCAATACCATATGCTCATTGATCCTTGGCCGAACATTAGACACATCTAAACGAAGTCCAATCACTACGGAATTTGGATTTTGGTAAAGGTAGTAGACAAATACACAACTCGTATTAAACAAATAAGATCCAATCCATAAGTTAAGGGAAACAACTCAGGGCACAAAGAATGTTCTTATTCCAGAGACATGCCTCCTCTGACAAATCACAAGGTTTTAAAATAGGTGGTTCCCGTTGATCTAAACTTCTAGCAATTTTTGTACGAAATTGCATTACGGTCAAGAAGCAAACTCACGTTATGACGTGTTATGCTCCACTTTCACATAAAAATTTATAACAGCAACCTCACAGCCAGCAAAGTGATTAAGGACAAACCCAACATAGTTTCTATTCTTCATCCAGTTTCCTATATGTTAGTTCCCTTGAGATTCATTAACACAGGAAAAGGAAAAAAGAAAAGAAAAAATCATCAGAGCATCTTGGAATTGCCACTAAATCCTAGGACAAAGTGCTCTGTCAAAAATTGAATGCTTTAATGACATAGCTTTTGAGGCATCTGCATTCACAAATGGAAAATCAAAGGTAGGCCATCTTAGGAGATCATTTTACAAGTAAACTTAATGATAAAGTGAATTGGTTTTGGGAGCATTCCAGTTTTGGCAATTTTCACAATTCACATCTATAACATAAAAGTTTGAAAGGGGGAAGATATTAATAAAAAAAAGACAGAAAACACGTTATGAAGACAAGTAATACATACCTGCAGAGAAGATAACCGATAGGATGCCATGCAAGATCCCACACACTGTGATCATGTGCATTGGGAATTTCAACCTGGGGAGTTTCATGCCTGTGCATCAGGATATTTTAGCTTTCAGAAACTTCCAGGTTATAATGAAGATCCATATGAACATAATAATAGTAATTCGTACTGAAAACTTGAAGATATCGTCATTTTCTCCAGTCATCTAAAAGGGCATAAATTGTAAATATGTAATACGTCTTTTTTTTTTTTTTTTTTTTTGTCAATAATACATCTTTGCAATAAAGCAATTTATATTTCACTATTATTAATTCATAAGATATCTTACTATTATTTTTCCTCACTTAATTATTTCCAGCATTTTCTGTGATACTTAAGTTCCAAGAAGCACTGATACTGTCCCTTCTCCCCTCAAGATGGATCAGTTACATATATGCTTCCTGATAACAGATTACACTTTCCATATCTATATGACTAATTTGGTTCAAAGGGTTGCCTTATAATCTAATAGAATTAAAATATGGGTTTCCTTACTTTCTAAACCATTCATTTCTTTCTAGAAAATACATACGTGTTGCAACAAAGACAAGTATGTAAAATTAAAAGGTTTAGAAAATACATATGTGCACTTAATTAAGAGTAAATCATAAAGGAAACTGAAGATCATAGGAGGTACTAGGATTGAGAATAGAATTTACCCAACAATCCAATGGTAAATGGATCCATCAAAACTCCCACTAACAAAATATTCTTCATGAAACGGATGCCAAGCCAGAGCTGACAAAATGTCAAAGAATGACAACCATAAATATTATACAATATATACATATAAAATGTTGATTAATATCTTGAGCACATTAACTTTGGCGCTCCATCGATGAGGCATGTGCATAATAAAGATGCAAGGGAAATGGGAGGAAGTTTTCCAAACAGAAATATTTTGCAATACTAATAATACAAGTTACAACAAACAATAATCATAATGACGCTCATCCATGAGAAATTTAATAAGAGTCAACAATAATGCCAAACAGTACCAGAAATAATAAAAACAATCCAACAGGGATGAACAAAATGGGATACTTGGGACCAATAAGGCAAAATTTCGAGAAAATAGATGATAAGAGTTTGATGGACGAAATGGAGGTATCCTTTTGTGAAAGAAAAAACACAAAATCATTTGAAAAGAACTGTCATTAGGTTAGCTATTCTTTATGGGGCCAATATTACTTTTAATAAAAGCAAGGGTAATGTATGAATGTAGCAGAGACAATGGTTCTGGTTAAAGCTGTTCAGTGAGGCCATCTAAGTTGGGTTATCAAACATGAGAGAGGCTTTATTTTGGGAGATTCATTAGCTTTATGGCAAGAGGAAGAAGGCTATGGTTCTAGGAAGATGCGCCGTGTGATGGCTGCTTTTCATGTAATATGAGTGGAGAGTAAAAGAAGGACATTTGACAATGTGAGTGGGTGGTGAGGTGGAGTATTTGTCGGAGAGGGTTCTCTTTTGAGCAATTCTATCAGGGTTTGCTCAGAGATATTCTATGAGTGGAGTGTCAAAGTAGGGTATTTGACAATGTGAGTGGGTGGGCAGGTAGAGTATTTTTGCGAGAGAGTTCTTTCTTTGCAAGCTTTCAAATAGGAATGCAGCTGTAATAAGTGTCCATTGTTTCTGTGCTAATTTTTTTTTTTTTGTTTTGTTTTAGAGCTCTCCAGATCTTTGATCTGGTGAACATCTTTTACACTGTTTTATGCTAATTCTTTCTCTTTATTTTTTGTGAAAACTATTTCTCTCTCTTTAATGTCATTGTGTTTCCTATCCAAAAAAAAAAAAAAATGTACACAGAGATAAGAATATTAAGATGGATTGATCAGGATAACCAAAAAAGGTAAGTCCAAACACCAAGGCATTAAGGAAACATCGAAGGTGGCACCTATTAGTGACAAGATAAGAGAAATACTAAGGTGATATCAGAAGAAACTTCACTGACCAGTCACATCCTTTCGATGCCCGCGGAAGGATGCAAGTTCTTTCATGGCCCTTATGTCATAAACCTGAGAGTATGGGGTGCAACAATATCATCAGCCACAGGAGGAAACTATAAATTTTCAATGAACAAAGAGATCCATTATCAATTTAAGTGACAGTTCAGAAGAAAAAAAAAATTGGCCACCAACCTTGATGAGTTGATCCTTCGAAGCAGTTAGCACCCAGTTACCATTTTGGTTCCATTTAACCGAGAGCACCATATTTTTATGGCCATGACTGCAAAGACATGCATAACATTTTAATAGAAATTTAAATAATAAATAACTTACAGGTTTAACTGCAATATCTCTCTACTTACAACGAACAGAGTTCTCGCCCTGACTTAGCATCCCAAAGTTTAACAAGACTGTCTTTCCCACCTACAGTGTAACCCAACCATATTGAAGTAATCAAACATTGACTTACAATAAGATCTCGATATCAACTTGGAAGAGAATTTTTGCAAATACCTGAAACTAGTAGAGATTTAGTAGGGTGCCAGTCAACACTCTTCACATCCCAACCATGGCCTGCCTGAGTTCAAACCACATAGAGAAATTCTAAGGTTACTCCATGCACTTCTTAAGCATGCAAATCCCAAGAACATGACGTCAAAAACTTTATAAACAAAGAAACTTAATGCAGTTGTGAATCTAAGATAATCTGTTCATGGATTTTCTGCTTTGCACCCAATAAAGTATTCCAACAATAGATCAACAACATATCCCGAGTACTGAGAATGCTACATGCTCTATGCATTTAGATGAAGCATCAAAGCAGTCCCAAACTTACAGACTAGGGATCACTTTTTAAACAAGATTTTGTGCCATTCGAAGTTAAATTTTAGTCAAAACCCCTTTTGGTCTTATGGTCTAGCTAACCCAACTTTACACCCTGGTAATACTTCCTGACATTTAAGGAGGGAGGGAAACAACTATATTGGCTGTTCAAACAGCTAGGGGTCCCACAATGCGAGATCCCACTTAGAAGCTTTTCTCATACGCATACTCAAAGCACATGCTGAAATGGGTAAACATACTCTCCATTAACAAAAATTTGAGGAAATGGACTCTTCATTTCACAAACTTGTGATTTTCAACCAGCCATAGTATATGTTTAACTTGGTTGATGTGATGTATCTCAAGTCATACTAACCCAAATTAACTAAATATATAGCAACTCCCACTTCTCAATACAACAAAATGTAAATAAACAAACAGGTCCCAATAAACACCAGTTTACTGGGTGTCAAAATACGTAATGCAGAAAACAAGAAATTGGAGTATTTGGAAAGAGAGCTTGAAAGAGACTTTAAGAAAAGATATGGAGTACTTGGAGCTAACAGAAAACTTGGTGCTAAACCAAGCGCAGTAGCGTTCTAAGATTCATATAGCCGACCAATTAGTGGGATAGGGCTTGGTGGTGGTGGTTGTTGTTGTAGAAAACAAGAAATCCCCAGAAACAATCTAACACTTCGAAATAAAGTATATTTCTGTCACAACATTCCAATCCATTGCCAAAACCAGAAAATTTCTGGTAGGCAACCAGGGTTACCAATTATGAAAGCTACATTGAAAAGGAATCTAGATCCTAAGGTTTTCCCTTACAAATCTGAATGGGAAACGTATTTAAAATAATAAATAAAGAGAGAAAATATAATATTAAGATGAATTCAATTTCACATAGAAAATGGATGTCTATGTGTTTAGAGCTTTGGATGAAGGGTATGCATTTCTTTTATTGTACAGATAACAACATATCAATAACATCATATAGAAGTACTTGGATTGAACTAGCAACCCATGCTCAACAAGCTCAGGCTATATCCATTGTGTAGTCAAAGCACTTTACCAGTCAGTGTGCGCTCTTCTTGGCACCGTGCAAAGTCCCAAACTTTAACAGTATTATCATCGGAGCAGGAACAGAATTTCAAGTCAGTCTTGCAGAAGCTGTTACAACAGCCCAGTTAACAAATGTCTGAAGCAGAATGAATAATATTATGCAAACAGGAGAATTTACCTTAAGTCGCGAACAGATTCTTTATGAGCAGATTTATTTGCCTTTACATTATTCATGTTGTTTTGCCAATACCTAACAAATACACCCATATGTATGAACAAGTTAAACTATCATAACTTTTCATTTAATAGAACTTATTAAAAATTAAAAAAAATCATATCTGTAATTACTTTATTGCACCGCCATCATCACCAGAGACCATCCAATTGTCATTATGACTCCACACCATAGACCTGATTGCTTGATCATGAGCCTAGAAATTGAAGAAAAAATAATCAGCTCTCATTCTGACATCCATTGGACAGTAATTAAAAGAAATGGACGTCTAAATTTTTTTTTTTTTCAAGAAGAAACTATAGAAAGTTATTATAACAACAGAAGAAATTACAACTAGTGGCTAAGAAATCCACCAACTAGCTAAGACCTCTCCAGTAGGACTACTTTACAAGTAACTAAAGCTGTACCAAATTCATTTACGGCTGCTAACACATCCATCACAAAATAAGAAAGAGAATAATCCCTAAACTCATTCGAAACTGATGCCCAGAGGGCTGCCCAGTATCTTACTCTACCCATAGTTCCTCTACTCTCACTCCCTTATAATCCTCAAAATTCTTCTACTAACCTGAAGAATCATTTCAAAGTTAAATGATTGTCCATTCCAAAGAGTGAATTCCCCACTTTGAGAGCCAGTAATAAGACGTCTTCCTGTAGGAGTCCACTGTAAAAAGAAAAAGAGAGAGGATGAGGACAGCGAAAATTAGAAGGATAGCTCAACAACAAAACCAATAAAATGACACAAAAAATTCCCTTTTTTGTTTTGTTTTTTTTTTTTTTTTTGAGAAGAAATGATAACACTTTATTAAAATAATAACATGAATTACAAAATAGTGGATAAGAAATCCACCATCTAGCAAAACTAGCTAAGACCTCTCAAGTAGATCTATTTACAAGTAACATAACCTCAACCAAAATCATTTTACGGCTGCTAACATATACCACACTATATGAGAAAGAGAATAATCCCTGAACTTATTCAAAACTGATGCCCAGAGGGCTGCCCAGTGTCTTACTCTACCCCATAGTTCTGCTACCCCCACTCCATTATAATCCTTCAAAACTCTTCTATTACGCGCCGACCAGTGAGAAAATACAACCGTAAAAGTAAAACCGCTCAAGTGTTTAACACCAGAGCTCATATCCAATAGGATACACCCCTTGTACACCCTCCCTAAAACCGTGCGGATCACTCTCTCAACCTAGAGAAATATCCTCTCTAGTAACCCAACAGTAAACCCACTCCTGTAACACACCCAAGAGTAAATCCACTTTTGTATCCCATGCACTCAGATAATTCCCATCTGAGTCATACTTCAAACGACCAAGGCCTCCACCTTTGTATAGGGCTTACGAGAAGCAGCTAGAAATCAGTAGCCACTTCCTTGTACCAATGCACCGACTTGCATTAAATACACAAAATTTAACCCAGTTGTTCCACTAATGGAACTCTCTTGAGCCAGCCATAATTATCCGTCAATACACCAGCTAAATAACCACTATATTAATTTCAATACAATACCAAGAACCCAGTATGCGAATAATGCATGTCTTTCTGTCAATACATGTCCAACCACATCCATTTACCATGAGTAAATTCATGGGAATTTCAAAAGCCATGCACCTCCACTTAAGAGGGAGGTTATTCTCAACAGCGTCTACATGTCATTGATGTCAGGTGTCAATCAAACAACAATACTACAGAAATGATAGTTGAACAATAAGATTATTCATTATTGAAAAGTTTTTGGAAATATGCCAGCCGGTAGTCACACCTCCCTCCAAAATAGGGATCCCAAGTTCAAATCTCCCTCCAAACAACATAACTCCAAACTCAAAAAGAAAACATCAACATGCTCAATGAAGGATGCACAGAAAAACATAAAAAACACATAGAGAAAGAGGATTTAGATTTTCTTTTGACCAAATCTGAATTGTAGTGAAACTTACCAAAACCCGATTAATCGGACAACGATTCTTGTTTAAAGAAGTGTGTACAAACTTTGCAGCAAAGCTAGTGGATGGATTATCTAAGTAGGCAACTGACGGCAACATCTACATTGAAAACACAATATTCATGCAAAATGAACATATAACCAAGTTCAGACAACAATTGGACTACCATCATGCTTCCAATTAAGAATTTCTTGAACACAAAGAAAAAATGAAATAGAAATAACAAGGACTACTGACATCAATTGCTGCTGCAGGTGTGGGTTGCAATACCGTTCTATCCCTTGCATCGCGCTGCCACATTCGAATCTGAACACAATAATGAATGATTTTAGGATACTTGATCACTAATATAAATTTGCAAGTTTACAAGACAATGACAACCAGAATCCTTAAAGGCTATGTTCACCTGAAAATGACACAGAAATATCCGATGGACATAACGTAGTGATCTTTTGTGAGTTTAACCTCTGGGTGGGAGTTTATTTTTAATTTTAGTGTGGTGGTTTCTGTTCTGATCTGTGCTTCGCAGGGGTGGTTGGGTTGTTGCAGGGATGTCTGTTGGACTGTTTTCTGGCCCGGAAGAGATGTTAAAACCCTGGTCCCTTCCTTAAGCATAGATAAGACCATATTGCAGGACATAACTTTTAAGATACATGGGTTTAAATAACATAAAAAAATTAACAAATCAATGCACTCCCAAATTACATGTACCCATCAAATCAAAGGATGACTTCTTGCTGAAATGATGACTGTAGGAAAGTCAAAGAAACATGAACAAAAGTATCATGCAAAATAATGAAAACTTTACCTGCATATATCGCACTACAGTGCTAGTATAATCAACTGCCCTCCTGTGTGTAAGCTTTTTCATCCTTTTTCCAGGAAAACTGTCAGCATGAGCTGCAACAAACAAACCATTTGTCACTCATTATAAATAAAAAAATTAAAAAGAAAAGGAAAATTCATTAAATTCTGCACTAAACCTCTTAGAAAAATTAAACCACTATTTTCAAATATTGTTTACACCTTCCGCCTCACTGGCATACCCTTTTAAATTGCATATCTAAAGAACTTCAAGATCCAAAACCAGTTCTAAGTGTTTAATTTACAGATTCTTTATTCAAAGCCGTGGCGCTTTAAAACTGTAAATCCAAAGTTGAAAATCCCAGTCAGAAAAAAGAAGTAAATTGCAACCAAATTCTTGTTTAGGTACCTCCCTACACTTAAAATTCTTTTATTTTTATTTTTTTTCCATTAATTTCCAACCCAAAAGAACCAGAACAAAATAGCAAAGACAAAGGCATAATTTGGTACGAACCATCATAAGGAGGAGCGAGCCCAGGTTGGTTGTGATACTCTGGGGGCATATTAGTTGAAGAAGCCGACGGCTGACGCATCATTAGGGCCGGTGGCGGCGGGCCTCTATGAAATTCTCCACCTTGCTGCTGATGTTGCTGGTGTAGTTGCAAATGCTGTTGCTGGTGTTGTTGCAGATGCTGCTGCTGATGTTGTTGCAAATGCTGCTGCTGATGTTGAGGATGTTCCTGCTGATGTTGTGGGTGCTGTTGCTGTTGTGCATCAGGGTACATCATTGTAGCCCCAAATCAAAGTACTAAAGGGAAAAGAAAACAAAAACCAAAACGCCAGGATTAGAGAACAGAGAAGTGGAAAGTTGCACCAATTTAAACGCCTTCCGCTGAGCTGAAATCGAATTCAATTGGGATTAGCAGTCAGACTGGCTATGAATTCAAGGCAATGAAGGCCTAAGGGGTGGAAATTTAGAGTTTTAACACAGCATGGCCTTCTCATAGATATGGTTTCTTTTCATGAATTGAGAGAAAACCCATCAAACAATCGACAGACTTGAACAACTAGAGCGTAACAAAGCATGTAAAGAGCGAAAATTTAATCTGTTTAAAATAAATTAACAAATAAAAAATCTACAAATACAGCAAAAAAGACATAAAAATTCACAACCATAAATTGAATAATGGAATTGAACCAGTATACCATACTGAATAATGGAATTTAATAAAAATTAATAAATAAAAACCAAACTATAAAAAAAGAGACTTACTGGGATTTGATAACTTTCTCAACCCAGAATTTAGTTCTGAGAACTGCAGTAGGATGTATGCAGAATGCCAGAAGCGGATTCGTTTCTTGAGGAAGGAGAGTGGAGACGGAAAGTATGAATCCGAGAGGGATTAAATTTGAAGTAGGAACCTGAGAAATTTGAGCATTCTGGAATCCGAATACGAAAGCGAGAGCTTGTGCTCTTCAAGCGGGGTAAGGGCAGTCCCTGATTTTTCAGTTGGGTCTCTCTCTTTTCGAGCGGGGTTCATGTTCAGTCAAATTCGGCTGAGTTTTGCGCTTACGTACATCGACGCCGTTGGTTCCATCCAACGGTCGAAATTACAACTCCGCAGCTAACACTTAAAAATCATCTCCAACAATGAGCTAAAAGCCAAATTTCCCCCAATTCACCCCCCCCCCCAACCCACTCCAACCCAATTCAATTTTTTGGGCTAAAAGCCAAATGCCGAAGCTAGGCCAAATACCTCCCAAATACCCCCCAAATTCCCCTGCATGCGAGTGGACTCGCTGGAACTTGGGCCACTCTCGGCCTGCCCACACACGTATACGCCCCACGCACTGGGCCTGCAATGCTTTCCCGACAGGGGTGGGCCCCGCAGTTAGCTGGTTGTTGGCCAACATCATCATCCCAACGGCTATAATTGACATCCAATGGCTGGGGTTTAAGGGCCGTTGGTTGATCTAACGGTCTAAATTCAAATTTATTTTTTTTAGAATATGTTATTTTAAAATACATTGAATCCAATGGTTGAGATCAAATATAATCAAATCTAATGGTAAAAAAAAAAAAAAAAGATCTAACAACCTAAATTTAAATCCAACGACTAAAATAATTAAAAAAAATATTTAACTCAAAATTCACCCAAAAATTCTATAAATACCTATGTATTGTTCAAACAACTACACAAGACTCAATTTTCTCCTACAATTCTTCCAATTTATCTTTCTACCATTTCTTTCCATTTCCAAATTGTTCAATATGGCAAGAGAGCATATTAGAGGTTGTAATTGGACCTGTGAGGAAGATGTTGCTTTATGCTTGGCATGAGTTTCTGTTAGCGAAGATGGTGCAGTTGGCACAAATCAAAATAAGTTGAACATGAATTGAAAGTTAGCTCAGGGTTGAAAGATTGGTGAAAGTCGAAGGCTTGCTTTGTGGAAAATTTAGTGATTTTTCAATATTTATCAGAATTTAAATATATTTTAGATTAAAATGTTCATAAAATTAATTTACGATAGTATACATATTTATTTTTTTATTTTAAATTTAATTTAAGAAAAAAATAGCCTAATTTCATTATTTAATAATTATGTGCTAAAATTTTAGCCCATAATGGTTGGAACAGAAAAGCTGTTTCCGGGCTTAAAAAATTTGGCTTTTAGCCCAACCATTGGAGATAGTCTTAAGAGAGTAAATTCGCCCGTTTACGAATTTTTAAAAAGAAGAATACAAGGATCAAATTTTGGTAACACATTATTTATGTTTAAAATTTTGGTCTTCTTAATATTACCGTTTTAAAAGTTAATTCGGTATATTTTACCTTCTTAATCATTTAAATTGCACTTTTTTAAGGGTGGTACTATTCACACACTTTTGTTTTACATCCACACATTTTCTCTCAATTTTTCACAGCTAAATCGAATAAATTAAAGAACATAAAAAGACACAAATTAACAAATAGTATGTAGAAAGTAAAACAAACAGATGTACATTGAGGTAGTCCCATGACCACTGGAGGCCTAAAAGTATGTACGTGAAGATCCTCTAAGACCCTCGTGTAGATCTGTGTTGTTTAACATAACCCAAATCGTGCTTTACAAAGGTGCCTAGGGGTATTTATAATGGTTTTTTTTTATAAGTATTTTGTTGCACTAAATGTTGGCCAATCTGGAGACCTTTGCCTACTTTGGAACTCTTATGTTATTTTTGTTAATGTTTTTGCTTTTCAATGTAGATTCATTCATTGTACCTTAAAAGACTTAAAGTAGGATGTAGAGTTGTATGTGTTATAAATAGGCAAAAGTTAGAGAAATAACTTTTGCTAAGTACAAGGACGAAGTGGGTGCAATATATCACGATGTTTTGTTTCGTAACTATAACACAAAATGATTACAGATGAAAGAGAAATGGAAGGGTACTTAAATTATTCCAACTTTTCTTTTCTTGCTGTGTATTTTGATTCACTCATAGTGCTCTATATATAGAGCAACTTCATTGAAAGCTTACAAAACTACAATATTAGGCATATGATAGAGATATTATTGGCATGTGGGCATACAATCCTATTATTTACAACATTCCCCCTTGGATGCCCACATATCAACATCAGTTGCCTCATTAAAACATTGCTTGGAAAAACCCATTGGGTAAAACCTATAGTGAAGGAAAAAGAGTACAACTTTACCCGAACTGTTGATAGAGCGTTAAACATGCTTATGTTGCCTCGTTAAAACCTTGATAGGAAAAACCCAGTGGGAAAAATCCTAATCGAAGGAAAAAGAGTACAACATGCATGTATCATGAATGCTCCCATTGAATTGTATCTCCCATTGATTCCGCATTCTTCAAATTTTAGTTGATTGGTAAGCTGACGTAATTCCCTGCATTAGCTTGAAACGTGCACTTTGGTGAACAACTATGCCAGATTTTCATTGGAACGGATCTGTTTGACTTCAATAACTATAGCCTTTTCAAGCTCATGTGCATTGAAAAACCTTGGAGATATATGTTTAGTCTTATCGCCCTTGATGAATCATTCCTTCATTTGGGCAACACAGGCTGCATTATCTTCATGGATGACAGTTAGAATGTCTGTCTTTAAAGATAGACTTCATGAATTCCGGATGTGATGGATCATTGATCTTAACTAAGAATATTCACGACTTGCTTCATGTAAAGCAAGTATTTCCGAGTGATAGGAAGATGTAGCAACTAATGTTTGCCTTGTTAAGCGCTATGAAATTCTTGTATCTCCATTAGTGGACACATGTCCAGTTTGTGAACGGGCTTTGTGCAGATCAGAGATAAAACCAGCATATGTATATCCAACAAGGATCTGGTCATTTGTGAATTTGAGACCCATGTCTATTGTCCCACGAAGGTATTGTAATGCAACTTTGACTCCCTTCCAATGATGAATTTTTGGAGCAGAGTTATACCTTACTAACAAGTTGACTGAAAAAGCTATATCTGGTCTAGTACATTGTGCTAAATACAATAAAGCACATATTGCACTCAAATATGGTACTTTTGGGCCAAAGACGATTTCATCATCTACTTTTGGACAAAATAGATCTTTCTTAATGTTCAAAGAATGAATGACCATTGGGGTGCTAAGTGGATAAGCCTTGTCCATGCCAAATCACTTCAGTATTTTTCAATGTAAGCTGATTGATGGACCAAAATTCCATTAGCACAATACTCGATCTGCAGGCTGAGACAATATTTTGTTTTCCCGAGGTCTTTCATTTCAAATTTGTTTTTTAGATATTCAACAGTTTTATTGAGCTCTTCAAGAGTTCCAACTAGGTTCATATCATCGACGTATACTGCCACTATAGCAAATCCATTATTTGATTTCTTAATGAACATACAAGGGCATATGACATCGTTGGTATATCTTTCTTTGATCAAATACTCACTAAGATAATTATACCACATTCGTCCAGATTGTTTCAGCCCATATAATGATCGTCTTAATTTAATTGAGAACATATCTCATGGTTTGTTAGTCTTTTTAGGCAACTTAAAGTCCTTCTGGGACTTTCATATATATGTTAGTATCTAATTCTCCATATAGATAAGCAGTGATGACATCCATAAGTTGCATGTCAAGTTTTTTTGAAACCACCAAACTTATTAAGTAACGGAAAGTAATTGCGTCCATTACGGGAAAGTATGTCTCTTCATAATCAATTCTAGGTCTTTGTGAAAAACCTGTGCAATGAGTCGTGCTTTATATATCTTGCAATCTCGTTGCGTTTCCTTGTGAATACCCATTTGTAACCCATGGGGTTTACACCAAGTGGGGTTTGGACTACCTATCCAAAAACACTTCGCATTTCCAAGGAATTTAATTCTACCTGGATTTTATCCTTCCACTTAGGCCAATTATGTATTTGTTTGCATTCATCAACATAGAGGGGCTCAATATCATCACTTGATATACTTCAGTGGCTATTGGGAAAGTGAACATGTTGTCAATGATTATTTCATTTTGATCTCATAATTCGTTAGTACATGCATAATTTATGAAGATTTCTTTGCTTTCATGTACCTCTGTCTTTTCAGGGACATGTGTCTCATCAAGGACATTTTCTTTTTTAGAAAGTTCAGAATCATAAATTGTGGATTTGTCATTCATTTTCTTTTCCTAAATGATTTCATTTGGATTGAGTTGTGCCCTTATCTTTCTCTTTCAAGGGGTTGAATCTTTTGAACCTGAAGGTCTACCACGCTTCAGGCTTGCACTGGATGAATCATTCACTGCCACTTTATTTTGTCCAACATTGACATCAATTCTTGCAGGCACATTTGTAGCTAGTATATGTGACTTTGTCACTTTCGAAGATTCATAAATGCATCTGGCATTTAATTAGCAATACTTTGAAGATGAATAATCATTTTCACTCCATTTTCGCATTGACTACTTCGTGGATCAAAATGAGATAAGGTAGATACAACCTATGTCAGCTCTTGCTGTTCTTTTGGAATTTTCTTTTATCCCCCTAATGACGGGAAGACTGTCTCATCAAAATGACAATCCGCAAATTGAGCTGTAAGCATATCATCTGTCAAGGGTTCCAAATATCTAATGATAGATGATGAATCAAAACTCATATAAATTCCCAGTCTACTCTTAGGCCTTATTTTAATGCGTTGTGGCGGTGCAATAAACATATAAATAGCACAACCAAAACTCATAAATGTGAAATATTTTGCTAATGCCCAAACATGAGTTGTATTGATGAGTATTGGTGGTTAGCTATGGGTCTCAATTGAACCAATGATGCAGCATGTAAGATGGCATGTCCCCATGCAAAAACTGGCAATTTTGTTTTCATGAGAAAAATGTGAGCTATTAATTGAAGCTGCTTTATAAATGCCTATGCTAAACCATTTTAAGTATGGACATGAGGAACATGGTGTTCAACATCAATGCCTAGTGTTGTGCAGTAATCATTAAACGTGTGAGATGTAAATTCACCAGCGTTATCAAGTTGGATTGACTTAATAAGGTAATCTAGGAATTGTGCTTGTAACTTAATTATCTGAGCAAGAAATCTCGCAAAAGCTACATTTCGGGTAGACAATAGGCAAACATGTGACCATCACGTAGATGCATCAACCAAAACCACAAAAAATCGAAATGGTCCACAAGGTGGTTGAATAGGGCCACAAATATCCCCTTGAATTCTTTGCAAAAATGACGAGGATTCAACATCAACCTTTAGTTGTGATGATTTAGCTACCAACTTCCTTTAAGAACAAGCCTTGCAAGGGTTATCTTTTAAAATGACAATGTGTCTACTCAATAATGGATGTCCATTAGAGTTGGTAATGATCCTACGCATCATGGTGGATTCTGGATGACCCAAATGGTCATGCCAAAGCATGTAAACTTTTGAATCAATGAACTTCTGGTTCATTACAGTATGTGCTTCAATTGTATTTATGTATGTATAATACAATCCACTTAATAAATCATGCAACTTCTCCAATATATGCTTCTGGGTATAATTGGAGGTAATGTATTGATATTCCACATTTTCTGCACTTTTCGTTTCAATGTGGTATCCATTTAGACGTATATCTTTAAAACGAAACAAATTTTGAGTAAATCAAGTAACGTACAACGCATTTTGTATGGACACTATTGTTCCATTTGGAAACATGATCTAGGCTTTTCCTGAGCCTTTAACTACATCTAATTGCCATGATATTGTTGTTACCTTTACTTTTGTAAGTATCAAGCTTGAGAAATAATTTCGATCTTGAAGTATTGTATGCCTGGTTGCACTATCTGCAAGACAAATATCTCTGCCATTACTCTTGTTTTGAGAATAACCATAATTCCTATCCATGCTCTAAGAGTAATGAAATTATAGTTAAAAACAATTTATACATACTGGAATACCACTTTTATTGAATTGAAAATGCGAGCATTGTACTACAAGTACAAATAGCAAGAGTACATTAAACATAAATGATTCAGTCGGATTCCCTCTTTCAATAATGAAGTTCGAAACATCCAGGTAGGTTTTGTTCAATTGTCTTGATCAATCGAACACTGGATCAGGTATATCTATTGGTTTAGCCTGGTTGAGAAAATTGGCCTCAACACCCTTCTCTTTGAGGAAGGCTTGATACACATCCATCAGATGTTTTGGGGTACAACAAGCAAGGTTTTAAAAACCGTTATACGCTAGTCAGATGGTGAGCTAGGGCCTAGCGCCTAGGCGGCTAGGCGGACTAGATATATTTAAGTAAAACATCATATAAATTAATTAAGTTTACCACATAATATATATAAATAAACATTGATACTATGTTATTTAAAAAAAAAAAGAAAAAAGAAAAAGAATATATATAGGTATACATGTAAAGTTCCAAAGTTTTATCATTTTGTAAGCCCATATTGTTGGGCTTCTCAATAAAATAAAAGGTTGGCTATGCAACAAATGCTAGCTAAAGTTACTAAGTGCTTAAAACCCTAAAGCAGTCGCACCTTTCTGCAATTTCAAATTATCTTCTACAACCTGCCGCCTCACCCATTTCTGCAATTGCAGACTTACCTTCAACAATCCGTCACCATCACCCATCCTTGCGATTGCAAAAATCTCTTTTACCTCTCTTTCTCACCATATTCGACTCTTCTTCTAGCAAATAGAGAGGCAGACGACCAGCACCCATCCTTGCGATTGAAAAAATCTCATCTACCTCTCTCTTTCTCTCTCTCACACTATATTCGACTTCTCTTTTAGCAAATAGAGAGGCAGACAACGAGAGAAGGTTGTGAGTCTCATGATAGAAGTTTTTTCCCAGACCGCCTAGGGTCCGCCGAGCTCACCTAGGCAGCCGCCTTACACTGCTTAATGTCCTTGCTGATTTAATAAATGATTTCGGGTTAATTGTGGCTGAGCACCGTCGCCTAGCACCTAGGCGGCTGCCTAGACCGTGTTTTAGAACATTGCTTCTATGTAAATTAAAGACAATATTAATTGCAGATTATTTGTTTGAAATAAAAAAAAGAGTACGATTCTCTCTCTTCTTTTTTTCTCTCCCCTTTCATCCCCTTCTATTTGAACGGTCACAGTTAAGATACGTCAACATCTTATATTAATTTTTTATACAAAGAGAAAGACAAAATGGAAAATGTAAGAATAGGGGATGGAAGGAGATGGAAAGAGGATGAGAGATAATCTTAGTTCATAAAAAAATTGTAGATTATTTGTTGTTTTTTAGTTGGTTATAAATTTATGAACTATCAGTCTACTTATTATAGTTGATGAGGTAGGAGGACAAGTTAGTTGAAATGCAAATGGGAATTTGTCAATGTTAAAAAAGAGATGAATGTATTGATGTGAAAGGGTAAAATGGTAATTTTATTATAACTAGCATTTATAAGTTTCTTTTTTACAGAATTATACTATGAAACTCAAAATTATCTTTTTACCCTTCCATGTAAACACATTCTATCTCATTTTAGAAAATCAATAGAATCTCAGGAATCTAGAACAAATCTTAAGTTTCAGAATGCAAAATTACGCGATTTTGTTCCGAACAGAAAATGAGATTGAAGTTGAGTTTCATTGGGCATATAAAAAAATTATTATATTTTAGTCTAAGGTTTAAAAAAAAAAAAAAAAAAAAAAAAAAAAAAACGATGTCCCGCTCACTTGACTACACCATGACCATGCAAATTGTCACATCTCGGTCCGGGCCCCCACCACATCCCAAGCTCGACTCTACCATACCACGATATTGCCTGCTTTGGGCCCCGATCACACCCTCACGGTTTTATTTCTGAGAACTCACACGAGAACATCCAGTAGGTCACCCATCATGGGAATGCTCTTGTCCCGAACTCGCTTAACTTCGGAGTTCATCGGAACTCCGAAGCCAGTGAGCTTACAAAATCCATTCCCCTGGGCGATGTGAGATGTTACAATCCAGATTGTAACAACCCGTCCGAGGATTTACAGAACAAAAAGGGTATTTTTGTATTTTTCACCAAGGGGCCCACCCCTGATTTGTTTGTCCCCTGGTTCCTTTTCCCTTTTCTTTTATTTTTTCTAAAAAGTCTCTCTCTTCTCCCTCACTCTTTCTTCTTTACCTGTTCTTTCTCCCTCTGTTACTCCCCACTCTCGGCGCTCTTCTCTCCTACAAGAACATGCAGACACACACCCAAACATACATACACACAGCCATCAGGAGGACTTCACCATCATCTTCATCATCTGAGCTTCACTTTTCTTTCCCTCACCTTTAATATCTATCTCGGCACTATGCACAATCACTATGCATGAGATCTCCGACGAGGTAAGTGCAGAGCACACCTAAATCTCCTTAGATCATGCTTGTGATTGTGTTAGATAGTATTTGAGTTGTTGTGGTAAAGTTTAAACACCAAAGTAACTCGGGAAAACGTTTTCCAGATTTTTTGGTGAGGAGCACTGCCCTTTTCGAGACACTTTCCAGCCAAACCACTGCGAGTTGGCTGGCATGCAAGGTAGCAATCTCTTCATCTCACTGAGTACTATAACTTTCCTTTTTTATTTCACCCAATTTCATTGAGTATTGAAGAAGTTATATACATTTGAATCTTACCCAGTTTCCGACGACCTTTGAGGCTTTTGAGGCGTTTTCTGGCCAAACCACGGCCAGTTAAACGTCTTGTGTTCTCTTCATCTCTTCGAGAGCTACGATTTTCATTTTTGAATCACTTGATTTCGTTGAGTATTGACAAAGTTATGAGCGTTTAAAGTTTGTCTAATTTCCGGCCAAATTCCGACCTTCTCTTTCGAATGGGTCTGGCGACCCACAATTGGAACTTAGGCCGGGCTTTCAAGCCCCAAAACCCCTTCGAACCAGGCCCTTGGGCAAAAAAAATTAGGGTCTTTGACCCGTTGAAAACTAACCCAACCCTTATTTTCTTTTGTTTTTATTCTTGGTGTGTTAAATTAAAGGCCTTGGGCCTTACCTATGAAGGCCCTAAACCCAAACCCAACTTCCCATTTTAATTTCCTAGGGGCCTTTGGGGCGGCCTATGATCCCAACCCAGTTTCAAACCTAAACCCCTTAGCCTTTAGCCTAAACCTATTAACCAATTATCCTAGGGCCTAATCCCCTAACCTAAACCCTTTATTCTAAGCCCAAACCCGGTTGACCTTTGACTTGGGTTAACCTCACCCGTTGATCGACCCGAACCCGTTGACGTTGACTTTGAATAGTCAAAGGTCTACGTTAACTTTAACTAGTCAAAGGTCAACGTTGACTTGTCGAGTTTCGTGCGGGACCTCTTCTAGGCTAATTTCGACATCCTGAACCCGTTTTCAATGTCCTTTTTTCCAAATTCAATAGTTTGAGTAGAGTTTGACTAAATGTACCCTTTATGTGCTTAGGGGCAATTAATTGTGGCGTTTCCGTCTTCGCTAGTTGCGTGACTCTTTGACAGCTAAGTATTATGAGTAGACACCTTCTAAAAATGCATGTTTTGATAGTCGAAATGCATACATGAAAAGCATGATTTGCTGACTATGTTTTATGAGATAACATGCTTATTGAGGCAAGTTTGAACTATTACTATTTTCCTATAACCTGTGTTCTTATAGAATATCTGATGGTTGACGATATGATATTTAGAACATATTTAGAACACCTCTTTATAGTATAGATGATGGATGACTTTATACTATGTAGTTGTTTTTCAATATATGTATGTTCAACTTGGTTCACTCATGTTTGTTTTGCGCCCCCTTCAAAACTTAGAATTGAGGCATACAATCCCGGCGTCCAGGCATTTCTACATCGACATCTTCAAGTTCTCTCAGTGTAGGATCCATCATTTGTTTCATTCAATTTTATATTATTTCCTTTAGTGTTCTAGTTAGTTGTATACTCTGAACACGTTCCTTAATTGCATATTCATTATTATTTATATTTATAAGTCTTATCTACCCCTTGTTTTCAACATTTGTACAATAAATGGCTTTCGTCACCCTCGGATGTCGGCCAGCGCGTGCCTATCCTGGTATCCGGGGAATATTGGGATCGGGGCGTGTCACAAATGGGTGCCCCAAGTGAAGTCATCAATTAAATTTATTCAAAGCTTGTCTTACATTAGCAAGGTTCTAAAAAATGCTAGGTGCTAGTCGGGCAGCGGGCTAGCGCTTAGCGCCGAGGAGGATTTAGGTAAATTTCTTGTATATCTTGTAAACAAGTGCATATTGACACTTACAAAAAAATTATACTTGTATGAAATTCATGGATAAGATAATAAAAGAATGTTAAAATGCAAAAAGAGTATCCAACAAGTCCAAAATTAAAAAAAAAGACATTAAGCATATATGTCATATAACCATAGTGAGGAGTATTGTAGGATGACACATGTACAACAAGTTCACAATTTAAAACAACATAAAATGGAAAATAAGAGGAAAATAAGGAAATTTAGTAATGTAAGATACTTATCTTTAGCATCTTGGAATTTAAGTTGATACATAACACATATATTCTATAAAATTAACAAAATTTCAAGATATAATTAGAACTTAGACTTTAAACAAATTTCACAAAAAAAAAAAAAAAAAAAAAATACCACTTAGCTGCCTAGCACAGCCTAGAGCCACCCCGTTTTTTCTAGCCATTTTGCACAAAATCGCCTTGGTTCCAAGGCGCTTAGGCGGCCGCCTAGGGCGTTTTTTAGAACACTAACAACAGGTACACGCCTAGTGCCCATTGCCACCACACCTGTAGCAAACTTCTTCAGGATTTCTAGGAGTGTTCATATGAGCTATGCTTTTCTGGTGATTTGCATTCTTGAAGCTCGGGCTTGAATTATGCCTTGGAGCCTGGTTGTGAAACTAGACACTATCGTTCTTGCCTTTCCCGTTCCAGCAGCCTCGCTTGTGGCCACGTCCTCGTTTGTAATTATTGCCACGAGAGGATGTGGTATTCCCATCAAGGCAAACATCATTCATTTCTGGTAATGGTGCTGATCCAGTAGGTCGGGACTGATGATTCTTCATTAAAAGCTCATTATTTTGTTCAACTAAAAGGAGTACAGATATCGGCTGGTTGTACTCAATAAAGGCTCTTTCTCTATACTGTTGCTGCAGAAGCACGTTGGAGGCATAAAAGGTGCTGAAAATTTTTACTAGCATATCTTTTTCAATGATTGCTTCTCCACAGAGCTTCAACTGGGAGCTAATTCTGAACATTGCAGAATTGTACTCAGCAATTGTCTTGAAATCCTGGATCCTTAGGTGAGTCCACTCATAATGAGCCCTTAGAAGAATAACCATTTTCTGGTGATTGTATCTATTTTTCAGTGCCTTCCAGAGAATTAATGGATCTTTAATCGTGAGGTACTCGCTATTCAGTCCTTCATCAAGGTGGCAACGGATAAAGATCATGGCCTATGCCCGATCTTGAGAGGATGCACTGTTATCCTCCTTTATGGTTTCTCCAAGATTTCCTACCTCCAGATGGATCTTGGCATCCATTACCCAGGTAAAGTAGTTCTTCTCAATAATATCCTGGGCAACAAAATCAAGTTTTGCCAAGTTCGCCATTTTCTTTTCTGAAAGAAAAATGAGGTATGTAAGAACTTGCAATAATACGTATTCTGGAGGAATATATTGTTAAAACTTTTGGTTCTTACAAATTTTTCATTTTGATCTTCAGGTCAAAATGATAAGCACTTGAAACTTCAAGATCGAGATTTAAATGATTAATGAGGAGGGCGATTGTACAACACCTCTCATTGAAATAAAATAACATAAGATGAGAGATTATTCCGCAACACTCAAGCAATAGAAAAAATTAAATATGCAAGGCAGGGTGGGCGATTATACCACACCACCTAAAATTGCAATAAAATTAAATTTGCAATTCAAGATGGGCGATGATACCGCACCATCTTCAATCACAATAAAATTAACATAAATAAATACTGGGTTAGTAATTAAGAACTACACCAAACAAGAAATCAAAGATATAAGTAATTGTTATGTTGAGAACTAAAAGCAGGCATGGAGCTAGCAGTTCTTCGTGAGGGTATATCCAGCAGGTGAGGCAGATGAAGAAGAAGAATAGTAAAATCCTTGGAGGTAACATTTTTTTTTCTTTCAGCGAAGGGAAATGAGAAATGGTTAGATAGTCGTGCTGATAACGTGTTATAAATAGGCAAAAGTTAGAGAAATAACTTTTGCTAAGTGCAAGGGTGAAACGGGTGCAATATATCACACATATTTTGTTTCGTAACTATAACACAAAATGATTGCAGATGAAAGAGAAATGGAAGGGTACTTATATTATTCCAACTTTTCTTTTCTTACTGTGTGTTTTGATCACTCGTAGTGCTCTATATATAGAGCAACTTCATTGAAAGCTTACAAAACTACACTATTAGGCCTATGATAGACATACTATTGGCATGTGGGCATACAATCTCATTGTTTACAACAGTATGATACTTTTGTTTATTCTTACCCACTAAAATAACTACAATCGTGGCTTGAATTCTTTTTTTACTCCCATTGACAAACTTGGATGCTAATTGGTGACTTCAATGCAATATTTTCTTTAGAGGAAAAGATTGGCAGAACTCAAAGTGTGAACAAATTATATGATTGATTTTTCAAATTTTTTTAGAGATGAAAATTCTATTCCTTTGCATGCTTCTGATGTCCCTTTTACTTGGTCTAATTGTCATAAGAATCATATTGTGATCTTTGAAAGACTTGATAGATCTCTTGCTAATCCTAGTTGGTTAAATTATTTCCTAATTTTAATTTGCATAACCTCCCTATTTTTGGATCGGATCACAACCTTATTTGCTTAACCTTGTATAAAACTTGCCCTAAAAGAAGGTTCACTTTTTAAGTTTGAGGCTATGTGGCTTCAACACTCTAAGTTTCAAGATACGGTTAAAAAGGCTTTGGTCTGTCATTTGATAGCAATCCTAATGATCAATTCAGAGTTTGTGCTGGTACATTTAAGCATTTGATTAGTGTTTGGAACAAACAAGTGTTTAGAACATTACTTTGAAATTAAGAAACTTGCAGGATAACTTGGTTGATGCTAAATCTAAAAGAATGGTTGTCAACCCTAAACCTTAACATCTGAGGAGGAAAAGAGTACTTCTAAACAAGGTTCTAAAAGATACTAGGTGTTAGTCGGTCGGTGGACTGGGGCCTAGCGCCTAGGCGGATTTAAGTAGATTTATTATATATCGTATAAATAAATATCTATTTATACTTCAAAGAACACATAGATTGCAAATAAAATAGCATATAAATTATATAGTATTAAAACATATTGAAAACAAGAGGAACAAACATATAATAAGTGTTTCTTTGAGTATTCAACAATTCTCTTTCATTTTATTGAAAAAATAAATTGCAAAAGGAAAGTTATCTATTTTCTGTATACGTGAGAATCGTGACATAGGCGGGTGCCTATGCTGATCTAGGCGTGCTAGGCAGGCGCCTAAGCAGGTCTAGACGCGTTTTCAAGATTTTCAAACACCTAGGGATTAATTGAAGCGGCGGCCAACAACCTGGCACCTAGGCCCTAGGGGGGATTTTTAGAACGGTACTTCTAAACAACTCATCAATCCCTAAGGAATCAGGAAATCAGATGCTAAAGCTAAGTGATTACAGTTAGGGAATAAAAACACCAAAAATTTTCAAAATCATTCTACTATGAAATAGAAAGTAAACAAATGAGTTTAGACACATTCTAAAAGTCATTGGGCTCAAGTCCCTGCCTCTTGGGCACTCATACAAATTTAAAGAATATGGGTAATCTTTGGGATGGAAAAGAGTTCGATAATGACTACAATTTAAATCGATAATGCGGGAAGGCTACAACAAAGTTATAACTAAAGTGAATGGATGGGGGTGCAAATAGAATGTAAAGGAAATAACAAAGCTTTTAAGTGTTTTTCTGAGAGATGAGTTGAGTGTCCTTTTCTTCATGTTCTTTTGTAGCTTTTATAGCAACCTCATTCCTTCTAAGTTAAGTCCCCCTGCTTGATATGACAGACAAGTGGTGATTTCACACTCAACCTCCTTGAAATTACAAGGTTTTAGCCTTAAAAATGTGTTTTTGCCCTCTACAAAACCTATCGTAATAAGCCCTATGCATGTCCAGTTGCATAGGTTTGCCGCCCAATCTTGTCACATTGCTTAATATCTTGATTGGGCTGAGTTTCCGTCTTCAGCTTTCCTTGCTTCAAAAGTCTAGTGCCTTCCTGGGGCTTCACATAGGCTTAGGCTGCGCTCCAGGCCCAATGTCTAGTTTGGGTCTAAACACACCCCATACATTGACCTTTCTATTATTTTCGTTGCATCTGTTGATTTTACGGCAATATCATTTCATCCCTTATGCAATCGAGTCATTTATGGTTAATATATGGGCATATCAATGATAATCTATAATAATAACTTGTTTAAATATTTGATAAATCAAGTTATATGTCGTGCCAAATTTCATATATCAAATCTTATGTAAAAAATGTGGTGATTCACTGCAAAATGATTATACAAATTAAGAAAAGCATTTGTTTATTTTCAAAACTAAGGATCATGTGCAATGGCGTTGATATAGGGCAGGGGGTTAAGTTTCGCAGGTAAGGGGTTATGCGTCTTTGGATTAAGGGTTAATCTTAGTTTACTTCTCTGAAGTTTCTTGGTTTTCAACATTTGGTACATGAAGTTTTTTTTGTCCCAGTTTGGTACCTAAAGTTATAATTATGAAACACTTTTATACATCCGTTAAGTTTTCCGTCAGAACCTCCGTTAACTGATGACGTGACATCCACGTGGACAATTACTGGGTGTCACGTGTCATTATGGGCCCATGTAAATATAAAAAATTAAAAAAAAATCTAATTTTTTTTAATAAGAAAACTAATGAAAAATGGCTTGAAAACTTTGAGTTTTAATGATAAGGATAAAATAAAGGGTAAGTGAATAGTACCAGGATTGACTTTTTAGTGTAAAAATATGGTTTTTCGTTAAAGTGAACAGTACCGTGAGCTTTTCGTTAAAACTTCCTTTTTTTTTTATCTCATCTTCTAACCCTAGCTATTAGGCCCAAAAACTGTTTTTTTTTTATAATTTTTTTCTAGGCTGCTACTTACACCCACAACCCCCTTCCTCCTTCCCTTCTCTCATTTCTCTCCTCTGCACCCACCCTCTCCGCACACCCACCTCTCCTATTCAATTTTTTAATATCTTTGAGTTTTGCGTTCTGGGTTTTTTCTAGGGTTTCTGAGTGCCCAACTTGATTTTTCTTTCCCCCTTTATATGCAAGGTTCTAAAAAGTGTTAGGCGCTAGTCAGGCGGCGGGCTAGCGCCTAGCGCCTAGGCGGATTTAGGTAAATTTCTTGTATATCTTGTAAATAGTGCATATTGACACTTACAAAAAATTATACTTGTATGAAATTCATGAATAATATAATAAAAGAATGATCAAATGCAAAAAGGGTATCCAACAAGTCCAAAATTTAAAAACACATTAAGCATATATGCCATATAACCATAGTGAGGAGTATTGTAAGATGACACATGTACAACAAGTTCACAATTTAAAACAACATAAAATGGAAAATAGGAGGAAAATAAGGGAATTTAGTAATGTAAGCTACTTATCTTTAGCATATCGGAATTTAAGTTGATACACAAGACACCTATTCTATAAAATTAACAAATTTTCAAGGTATAATTAGAACTTAGACTTAAATAAATTTCACAAAAAAAAAAAAAAAAAAACCCACCTAGCCGCATAGGCGGCCGCTTAGAACCACCCCGATTTTTCCAGCTGTTTTGCACAAAATCGCCTCGGTTCCAAGGCACTGCCTAGGCCGCTGCGTAGGGTGTTTTTTAGAACACTGTTTATATGTTTCTGTTTGACCGTCGAGAAAACGAGGGAAAAGGAGGGGAAATTGTGGGTTCTTGCCGGAATGCGCTCACGGGTCAATTAATATGAGAGCTGAAGAAAAAGCTGAGTGATGTGAGGGTTTGAATATGAGCCATGGAGATGTAGACAGTAGCAGAAACAGGAATCAACCCAATAGTGATGTGCTGAGGAGAGCAGCTGGAGGAGGAGCCAATGAGTTTGGTCGGGCAGTGTCGACAGTTGCAGTTGCATAGATATGCGAGAGCTTTGGGTTTCAGAGCTTCAAAGAGTCTATGATGGACGCCATGGCCAACATTGCCATCCGATACCTCTGTGACTTAGGGAAGATGTCGAGTTTTTACGCCAATTTGGCGGGAAGAACCAAGTCCAATATGTTTGATATTATTAGGGTGCTGGAGGATTTGGAGTCATCGCAAGGGTTTTTGGGTGCGGCAGAGATGGGTCATTGTCTTGCAGAGTTCGGGATTGTAAGAGGCATTGTGGAGTATGTAGGTTCGGCTGAGGAGATCCCGTTTGCACAGCCGTTGCCTCGATTTCTAGTGATCAAGCAACGAAAATTGATCCCGAATTTTGAGCAAATTGGGGATGCACCATCGAGTAAGCATTTGCTCAATTGGTTGCCGGGAAGGGTGGGGTGAGGTAGGAGATTAACGTGAGGGGTAAGGTGAGGTAGTAGAGGTGGGTGCAGAGGAGAGAAAGGAGATAAGGGAGGGAGGAAGGGGTCGTGGGGGTGAGGAGTAGCCAAAATTTAAAAAAAAAAAATGTTTTTGGGCCTGATAATATTTACATGGGCCCATAATGACACATGGCGGCCTAATCAAATTGGGACGAAAACAATTTAATTTTTTTTTCAATTTTTTAATATTTACATGGGCCCATAATGATACGTGGCGTCCCAATCACTGTCCACGCGGGTGCCACATCATCAGCTAACGAAGGTTCTGACGGAAAACTCAACAGATGTATGAAAGTGTCTTATAATTATGACTTAAGGTATCAAATTGGGACGAAAACAACTTCATGTACTAAATGTTGAAAACCAAGAAACTTTAGGGTAGTAAACTGAGATTAACCCTTTGATTAAATTTCAATGTTTAAGGTTGCCAGTGAAAAAATAATTGCATGTATAGAAGCGGGGAATGTTGGGGCGCGAAATTTGAACTTGTATGCATATATAGGGAGAGTACATATGTTTAAATCAATCCGACCATTTTTGCCGGAACGATGCAATTTCGGATATAAGGAAATAATATCATAACAAATTACACAGATCATGTTGGCAGCCTACCTTATGATTTGGATGAGCGTGAATTCGTACAGCTCCAATTCAGATAAGTTTGTTCATATGTGATTCTAATTAAAATGGAATTGAAATGGAATATTTATTCATTGATTTGTGGCTTGAGTTTCTCATAGAAAGACATATATTGTGTACTTGGGATCACTTCCTAAGGATGACGTGTTCTCGCCATTGTCTCATCACATTGGTATTCTCGAAAGGGTTACCGAGAGTAGCTCTGCTTCGAATCTCTTGGTAAGAAGCTACAAAAGAAGCTTCAACGGATTCGCTGCAAACTCACCGACCGAGAAAGAGAAAGGCTTGCTAAGATGAAGGAAGTTGTCTCTGTGTTTCCGAGCACAACTTACAAGCTCCAAACAACAAGATCTTGGGAGTTTTTGCGTTTCAATGAGAAACTCAAGCGTAATCCTACTGTCGAGAGCAATGTTATTGTTGGTGTCATCGATACTGGGATATGGCCTGAATCGGAAAGTTTTAGCGATGAAGGTTTTGGTCCAGCTCCAAAGAAGTGGAAAGGAGTTTGCAAAGGAGGCAAAAATTTCACTTGCAACAAGAAGATCATTGGAGCTCGGTTTTACGTTGGTTCCTCAGCTAGAGATGAGATTGGTCATGGAAGTCATACTGCCTCAACCGTAGCAGGAATTCCCGTAAAGGGTGTGAGCTTTTACGGACTGGCGCACGGAACTGCAACAGGAGGCGTTCCCTCTGCGAGAATTGCTGAATATAAAGTTTGCGGTTCTAACGAGTGCGCTACAGACAAGATATTGGCTGCTTTTGATGATGCAATTGCTGATGGAGTTGACATCATCACAATTTCAATTGGAGACTCAATTGCAGTCCCTTTCGATCAGGATCCTATAGCAATCGGTGCTTTTCATGCACTGGAGAAAGGGATACTAACCTCTCAGTCTGCAGGGAACGACGGCCCTTATATGGGTACTGTATCAAGTGTAGCACCATGGATTCTTACAGTTGCAGCAAGTAGCATAGACCGTCACATCATTGACAAGGTTGTTCTTGGAAACGGAAGGACACTTGTCGGGAATTCTGTGAACGCTTTTGATTTAAATGGAACAAGTTTTCCCTTGATAGAAGGCAAAGACTCGTCGAGTGAATGCGGCGATTGTTATGAAGGTTGTCTAGACCCTAACTTAGTTAAGGGAAAGATTGTGGTATGTCGTTGGCCTATAGGCATTATCGAGGCTCGTCGAGTTGGAGCAATAGGTGCTGTAACTGACAGTACCATACCCGATGTTTCTCCCATTGTCCCACTACCTGCAGCATGTTTTAGAAGCAAGGATTTTGACGTTGTCAAGTCCTACGTCAACTCCACAGGCAAACCTCGAGCGAAACTACTAAAAAGTGAAGTCATAAAAGATCTTGCCGCACCTACTGTCGCTTCCTTCTCTTCACGGGGGCCCAATCGTATTTTATTTGAGATTATCAAGCCGGACATAACTGCCCCGGGGGTTGATATTTTGGCTGCATATTCACCTGTTGCTCCTGTCACAGAGAGCTTTGAAGACCGGAGGCACGTGAAATACAGTTTCCTATCTGGAACTTCCATGGCTTGCCCGCATGCTGCTGGTGTCGCTGCGTATATCAAAACATTCCACCCCAACTGGTCTCCAGCTGCCATCAAATCATCTATCATGACTACGGCTGGGCCTGCGAATGGCACTGACGATTCCTACACGCCCGGTGTATTTTCGTATGGTTCTGGCCAGATCAATCCTCTAAAAGCTTTAAATCCGGGCCTTGTGTATGAAACTTCTAAGGATGATTACATTAAGTTGCTCTGCTCGATCTTGGACGAGTCCAAAGTTCGACTTATTTCTGGAGACAAACGCCCTTGCCCTGCAAAGAATGACAAAATATCGGCCAAAGATCTCAACTACCCTTCAATGGCTGTTAACATTCTTGCAGAGACTTCGTTTTCGATTCAGTTTCAAAGAACAGTTAAAAATGTTGGCCATGCAAACTCCATTTACAAGGCAAAGACCATCTCAAAACCAGGAATTAACATAAAGGTGGTGCCTCAAGTTCTTTCCTTCAAGTCTTTGAATGAGAAAAAGACCTTCAATCTGACAGTTTTCGGAAGAAGTATACCATTACTTACGCGTGTATCTGCGTCGTTGGTGTGGACGGATGGTACTCACAGCGTTCGAAGTCCAATTCTTGTAAGCGCCACCAACTATAGCTCTTGATCACGAGTTCATCAATGGGGCTTCATACTCTACTGAAAATAATGGGGCTTCATATTCTACTAAATTTTCAGCATCACATTTTCCCTTACATGCAAGTATCTCACCACATTTTATTAATTTATGCGAAGCATTTCTTATTTGTGGAGCTTCTTGTTTTAATGCAAAGATCAAAAGTCCAGCCCCATTATCCACAACATCAACCTAATACAACTTCTTCCTAATATAGAACTAATAAAAACTGAATCGAGGGTCGCACTACAGAATGAGGCCTAAGGCATATATCACAATTGATATGTAGGGCAAACAGATTGCTCTTGCTGCAAAAACTATAGCACTAGAGCAAACATGGAGCCCCCAGCACTTTTTAACCAAGTTGGATGTTAACGTGCGGCAAATAATTCTTAACTGAAAGACATATTTGTCGGGTTGTCCCTAGGCATGAGTGTTATGGAAAATCAACAAATAATTCTGAACATACTAAGCGTTCTTGGATGATACAAGTAAAAGGAGTTTGGGACCTTATACTCTGTGAAAAGAAATTTGTATTATATATTTTTTAGTTTTAAAATAAATGACATCCCATTTGAAAAAACTTAAATGTTGATTAACGCGCTTATTTGTTATTGACAACATATTATTTAATTTGCATATTTGATCTATAAATTTGATGTAATTAGCGTTACTTATTTTTAAAACACTGTCAACATGTCTGCCGTGCAATTACTTTAGTCTAAAGTATGGATTCCAATTGCACTGTTCAAGTGAACACTGACTTGGGGTGGATATTGAGTTATTTACAAAATTGCCACAGCCTCTTCATTGCCGTTCAGATTGGAAATTTTAATTTATTTACGAAATGAAAATATTATTGGCATTCCTAAAATCTCATTCTACATCTTTCATAAGTGTATTTTTATTTTCTAATATAAAAATTTTAAAATGCAGAATGAGATATTTTGAAAAATGTTACCGCTTTGCACAGTGGAAGGGTGCATACGTAAAAAAATCTCATTCTACATTCTTCGAAAATGTATTTTTCTTTTCTAATATAGAAAGTTTAAGTGTAGAATGAGATATTTTGAAAAATGTCACCGCTTTTCACAGTGGAAGGGCGCATAATCCAAAAAATCTCATTCTACATTCTTCATAAGTGTATTTTTCTTTTCTAATATAGAAAGTTTGAAGTGTAGAATGAGATATTTTGAAAAATGTCACCGCTTTGCACAGTGGAAGGGCGCACACACCAAAAAATCTCATTCTACATTCTTCATAAGTGTATTTTTTTTTTAATATAAAAAGTTTGAAATGTAGAGTGGGATATTTTGAAAAATATCACCGCTTTGCACAGTGAAGGCGCACACGCGTTGATCATCGTGGATTGCTTCGACTGCTTTTCCTTCTGTTTCCATGCCCTTTTCTTTCCCTTCATCGAATCCCCCCATCTCTCCCTTTTCTCGGCATTACATTCCTGTTACGTTCCTCCGCTTTCCGAATTTTTTTGCTACGATTCTGGCGAAGGCCGTGTCGAAGCTGGTAAAAAACGATTCCTCAGTGCCTCAGGTAACTTCTATACGGTTTTCCCAAAATTAGATCGTTTCCAAATCCGATCAGTGTTCTTCAATCATGTTGTGTTCGTCTGTTTTTAATCGTTGGTGCAGGTTCTTGACTATTTTCAAGGTATGTGGCTGTGAGCCCACTTCAGAGGCCGGTTCGACATTCCGTTGTTTGTGAGGTCGCCACGAAGAAGCCCGACTCTGCTGTGAAGAGAGCTCGGCAGGCCGAAAAGAGGAGGACTTACAACAAAATCCGGAAATCCGAAATCAAAACCCGGATGAAGAAGGTACTTCTCTTTTCGGCAAGTTAATTTGATTTTAACTGAGGATGGAGAAACCCTGCAAACATTTGCACCAGGCTCCTCTTTTGGATTGCCACTGCAAATAAGGACACGAGGAATTTCTTTGAAGAAGAGAATATGAGGAGCATATATTCCTAAAATTTATTCCGTTTTCGAGCTATAATTTTAGAAAAAGAGTAGAATTTAGTGATTAAGGGTATATTAATATTTTCGTATCAACTTTTAATTATAATTATCATAAATTTAAGGTTTTAAAGTGGTGGTTATAATTTTATTTGGGGTCCAAATTTTGGTTAGTTTTCCAAATTTTGCTATAAAATAAAAGTGTCTGAGAGAGGGGCAGAGACTTGGTGAAAAGAAGCTATAGAATGGCAACGGTAGTGAAAAGGAAAGATGAGAGAATTCTGACAAGGCTGGCAGATGAGTTCGAACAACTGGCCGCTCAGCTGAACTCTCCGGCACCGATCACCATGGAAATTGGCAAGTTCACCCAAGCCTGTCGTCTCGTTTCTCCTCTCATTCGACACTTAGGCGTCGCTATGAAGTTCGCCGACATAGAGTACTCTGATATGGTATTATTCATCTCTTAAACTTGAGAGTTTGATGCTTTTTGGTGATGGAAAGATTTAGGTTGCAAACTTGTCATTGTCTTCTACATTTGAATTAAATTTCAAAAGTTTGATGTAAAACTTGGGTGTTCCTTAGGGTTCGGTGGATTGTGATTGATGAGTGCTTTGATTTCTTAGGTGCATTTCACTCATGGGAAATATACGCATGATTAAATCAGTTACTCATTTTTAAATAAATAATAAAATTAGAAGATACTATAACGACAATAAAAGGGGACCAAATTTTATTTTATATACATCCTTATTGTTTATTCAGTGTTCCTCAACTATATAATTGATTTGCTCATATTTCCTTTTGATTTAATGGATTTTTTTTATAAAAAATTATTATTATTAATGGGAGGGAGAGGGTTTTAAACTATTACAATAATTTAGGAGAGGGAGAGAATGGGTGGAAACCCAACACCATATACACTAAGATATTGAACCACATGCTGATTTAATGGTTTCAGCTAATTTAATTTCTTAGAGCAACTTCCTGTGCAAGGATGTAAAATTGAGAATGTAAATGAACATTTTATAACTCTAGACATGTTTTGCTGTAGTAGGAGAATATAAATTTCATGATGAAAATGAAATGCATCTAACTTTTTTTGTTATTGATTTTTTTTTTTAAATTTAATGTGATGAATTTTTATTCATTGCGTTAAAATAATAAAAGGAAGGCAAAAATACTAAATAAAAAACTCAATTATATAACTTCCTAAATATTTCTTATTATTCTTATGCATGAGATCTAAAAATTACTTATTTTTTTTTTTTTTTACATCTTCTGGTGAGGGTGAGTAATTTTGATATTGAAATTCAGCTGCACTGAATTTCAAATATATTTTTAAGTTACATAATACGCATTCTAAGACATTTTACATATTTCAAAGATGATCTTAATTATTTATATTTTTCTTTTGATTTTGTTCATATATACTTCCCTTTGATGTGAGTGTTTCTTTGGTTTTTTTTTTTTTTTTTTTTTCTAATTAAATTTTGATTAATGTGGTGGTTGCCAGGTTAGTGGGATTGAAAAGGCAGGAATGTCAGTTAATACCCTAGAAGATTTGCTTGACCGGGAAATACAACAGAATACCATTAAGCGCCACAGTAGTGGTTCGAGAATTCTCATCAGAGTGAAGCGTTCACTTGAGATGTTTAAGATAATATTCGAGCAAACTATGGCCTCAAGGTTTTACTTATCTCAAACCTAGCCTCGATCTTCTCTGAATTCACTGTTTCGTTAACATGTCTAAAATAATTTTCGTTTGCAAATGCACTTTCATCTTAAGTGTGCTTCTATGTCCACTCATATGTTCTATTTTCTCATATCCACTTAATTTATATTTCTGTTCATCATGAATTTTTTTTAATATTTAATATTAATTAAGAGTTTTTAAAATGGACTGAAATCACTTTTAATGAAAGTTTTTTTGGGTTTCAAGAGCACTTAAACTGCTTCTTGCAAGAAGTATCAATTATGTGATATTTGTAGGGAGCACTTCAAATGCTTTTTCGGGATTTACTTGTATTTTTACTAAGGATGGTTTCAAAAGTACTCTCAACAAACTCATTTTTAGTCATTTTAAAATTACTTCCAAACGAGCTCATAAACTCCTCGTTCTAAACTCGTGATATCCATTGTACCATGATTTAAATATTCTACTTAGGGCACATAATTATTTATTGACTAATCTTTGAATTAATTATTCACAAAAGAACAAACCCTAAATCAATGACTGCTATCTCTAATTTTTTAATGTCTCTATAATTTTGCAGCTAGCTGTTATTTTACTATCGCAGATTCAATTACTTATAACTTGAATTTCTTTTTTACGTGGGCAGCGGAAATTCAATCATGGATCCGGTTAAGACAGCATATAAACAAGTTTTTTACCCCTACCACGGATGGGCCACCAGAAAGGCTGTTGCGGGTGCACTGCACACCCTTCCTACAAAGTCACTGTTCTTGAAAAGGCTAAAATTAGATGGTAAGACTATTCTTGTATGTAACTCATCATTGTCATATTATCTGCTTCCAAACCAGGCTTCTAGCAGACTAGCTCATATCTATTGACATTAGGCTAGAGATTTGGGATTGATAGGTTTGACTGCTCATGGTAGCGGTAGCTACCGTGGCCGGTTGCAGGTTCTTACGTTCAGATATTGAGCATATATAATTAACATGAATTTACTATGAATGCTATATGTACATGGGTATTTTAGGGTTGGATTTGATGGTTACACAGTTTGTTTGGTATTCTATTTTATCAGAGGCATCGACTTTTGTTTTGATGCAAAGGACAGTTACTGCATTGGATCTTCTGATACGCTACATGGACAACTTATTCCATTCAAGGGAGTCAACTCAAGAGTTTCTACGCTTGATTTGATTGATTTCCATCTTTCGCACGTACGCATGCATTTTTACAAATTTGCTTTGATTTCCGTGTTTCATGTGTTGTATGATCGAATATCAGTGTGAACCTTATAAGGATTGTTATTCGATTTGGTTATAGTTATGATAATTTTCCTTTTTCCATTGCCTGCCATTCTATGCTTCCTGTACTGTTGGTAAACTTTTTTGAACTAGAAGGTCTGGAGAGTTTGAAGCGCGGTAAAAACTCAAAAGATGCGCCACTAGTAAGCTACTAAACCCCACCGCTTGAGCTGTGCAATTAAGCCGAGCCGAGCCAAAGTCCGAGAACCAAGCAGAGATCAGAACGACATCGTTTTAATGTCGTTCACCCCGTACCTTGGTCTCTTCGTCCTTTTCATCGCACCTATGAGATTTTACGGCAATATCATTTGATCTTTTTGGCCTAAACTGTGGTGTCATTCTACCGTTTAGCTCCTAGGCAACACCTAGGCCAAGAACCCAGCAGAGATCGATGCGACATTGTTTTGATGTCTTTCACCGAGGACATTGTTTTGATGTCTTTCACCCATTACCTCGATCTCTCCATCCTTTTGGTCGCACCCGTGTGATTTTATGGCAAGATCATTTGATCACGACTACCAACAGTCGTTTATGGTACACCTGCGCTAGTCACTATGACCATGTTTGCAGGAATGATGAAGTTTCTAACATAAAAAAAAAAAAAAAGTAGGGAGACCAAATTTATAAATCAAATTTTTGTAAGGAAAATTAATGAAAAAGGGTTTGAAAACTTTGAGTTTTAACCAAAAGAATCTTGACAATCAATACGACAGGATTTGGAGGAGCGTGAATTCATACAACTCCAATTCAGATAAGTTTGTTCATGTTGGAAGCCTACGATATGATCATATGTGATTCTAATTAAAATGGAATATTTATTCATTGATACGGCTTTTGGAAACAACAATAAAATGAAACATTTCGAAGAATTGGTTGAATCTGACTTTCTTCTTGGTCATAGTTGACAAATCAAAATTGTATAGAAGCTTAATTAAATGCATTAAACATTTGGAATTCGTTCATCCTGCATGGAAAGAAATTAATTTCATGCCATGGAAATTGTGGCCAAGGAATAAAATCGTTTGAAAAATATTCATCCTTAAAGGAAAGAAAATCTGGATACCAATGAAGATAAGATTTTTGTTGACCTTCATCCTTGATACATAAGACTCGTCAGTTGTTACGATCTTCAGCATCGAAACAAAACAATGGCAAAGCACGGGGATCTCCTGGTTTCTTATGCTATGTCCATTATTTTCATACTCCTCGTGAGCTTATCGTGTGAAGCCGTCAATCATGGAGATAGAAAGACATATATTGTATACTTAGGATCACTTCCTAAGGATGATGTGTTCTCGCCATTGTCTCATCACACTGGTATTCTCGAAAGAGGTTATCGAGAGTAGCTCTGCTTCGAACCTCTTAGTAAGAAGCTATAAAAGAAGCTTCAACGGATTCGCGGCAAAGCTCACTGACCGAGAAAGAGAAAGGCTTGCTAAGATGAAGGAAGTTGTCTCTGTGTTTCCGAGCACATCTTACAAACTCCAAACAACAAGATCTTGGGAATTCTTGGGTTTCAATGAGAAGCTCAAACGAAATCCTACTGTTGAGAGCAATGTTATTGTTGGTGTCATCGATACTGGGATATGGCCTGAATCCGAAAGTTTTAGCGATGAAGGCTTTGGTCCAGCTCCAAGGAAGTGGAAAGGAGTTTGCAAAGGAGGCAAAAATTTCACTTGCAACAAGAAGATCATTGGAGCTCGGTTTTACGTTGGTTCCTCAGCTAGAGATGATGTTGGTCATGGAACTCATACTGCCTCAACCGCAGCAGGAAATCCCGTAAAGGGTGTGAGCTTTTACGGACTAGCTCGGGGACTGCAACAGGAGGCGTTCCCTCCGCTAGAATTGCTACATATAAAGTTTGCGGTTCTAAAGTGTGCGCTACAAACAAGATATTGGCTGCTTTTGATGATGCTATTGCTGATGGAGTTGACATCATTACAATTTCAATTGGAAGTACAAGTGCAGCTCCTTTCGATCGGGATGCTATAGCAATCGGTGCTTTCCATGCACTGGAGAAAGGGATACTAACCTCACAGTCTGCAGGTAATAGTGGCCCTTATGAGGGCTCTGTATCAAGTGTAGCACCATGGATTCTTACAGTTGCAGCAAGTAGCACAGATCGTCGCATCATTGACAAGGTGGTTCTTGGAAACGGAAGGACGCTTGTCGGGAATTCTTTGAACCCTTTTGAATTAAATGGAACAAGTTTTCCGTTGATAGAAGCCAAAGATGCGTCAAGTGAATGCGGGGATTGTGATGCAGGTTGCCTAGATCCTAATTTAGTTAAGGGAAAGATTGTGGTATGTCGATGGGCTTTTGGTAGTATCGAGGTTCGTCGAGTCGGCGCTATAGGTGCACTAAGTGAGAGTATCATCCCTGATGTTTCTGGCATTGTCCCACTACCTGCAGCAAGTTTTAACAGCAAAGATTTTGACGTTGTCAAGTCCTACGTCAACTCCACAGGCAAACCACGAGCAAAACTACTAAAAAGTGAGGTCATAAAAGATCTTGCCGCACCTACTGTTGCTTCCTTCTCTTCTCGGGGGCCTAATTTTATTTTACCTGAAATTATCAAGCCGGACATAACTGCCCCGGGGGTTGATATTTTGGCTGCATATTCACCTGTTGCTCCTCTCACAGAGAGTGTTGAAGACCGGAGGCATGTGAAATACAGTTTCCTATCTGGAACCTCCATGTCTTGCCCGCATGCTGCTGGTGTCGCTGCGTATATCAAGACATTCCACCCCAACTGGTCTCCAGCTGCCATCAAATCATCTATCATGACTACGGCTGGGCCTGCGAATAGCACCGACGGTTCCTACTGGCCCGGTGTATTTTCATATGGTTCTGGGCATATCAATCCTCTAAAAGCTTTAAATCCGGGCCTTGTGTACGAAACTTCTAAGGATGATTACATTAAGTTGCTCTGTTCGATCTTGGATGAGTCCAAAGTTCAACTTATTTCCGGAGACAAACGCCCTTGCCCTGCAAGGACTGGCAAAAAATAGGTCAAGGATCTCAACTACCCTTCACTGGCTGGTAAAGTTGTAACAGAGTCTTCGTTTTCGATTCAGTTTCAAAGAACAGTTAAAAATGTTGGCCTTGCAAACTCTACATACAAGGCAAAGACCATCTCGAAGCCGGGAGTTAACATCAAGGTGGTTCCTCAAGTTCTTTCCTTCAAGTCTTTGAATGAGAAAAAGACCTTCAACGTGACAGTTTCCGGAAGAGATATACCATCACGTACGTATGTATCTGCGTCGTTGGTGTGGACGGATGGTACTCACATCGTTCGAAGTCCAATTCTTCTAAGACTCGTCCTCGTTTGATCAGGAGTTCATCAATGGGGCTTCATTGCTGCAAATAAAACGTATTTTCTGATTATATATCTTTCCATGTTCTCCATTCTAGTTTAGTTGTAATAAATATAGCCAGACTTTTGAACACTGTGTCTTGAAAATCTGTTTGTAATTTATTATTTTCCTATAATTTTCAAAGAAAGAAACCGAACCTTTTAACGGTTGTTTGTTAATGTGTGGCCAATAATTTTTTCTTTTTTATTTTTTTAGCTTTTTCAAAAAGGAACTAGCTGGATGGTTTCGTTGTTGCAATCTACCTTTTTTGGGACTAAAAAACTCATTAAGGCATTTCACCCTCTTCCTCACCGTCATTATACCAACCAATAATTTTTAGTTGAACAAATATGTCATGAAAAGTATAAATACGCTTTATTTATTAGATTTTACATGATATATATATATATATATATATATAAGTGAACCCTAAAACAAATCATAGACACCCAAATGATTTCGGACCTCTCTCTATCTTATAAAATATAAAATCTTTATATTTTTTAACCAAACAGACATAATCAAAATGCCTAGCATTGTTATAATCAAAACCAAAAAATAAATAAAATAAATAAAAGACCAAAATAATAAAATAAAAATGCCTACCTTTGAAGACAACCACCCCCCCCCCCCTTCTCTCTCTCTCCCTCTTTCAAAAGCCATTTTCTCTCTCACAAACAAACACAACAGGATAAACGAAAGAAACAGTCGCTTTTGACAACACAACAAATTACCCACATCCGAACAAACGCCCGTTTCCCTCGTCTTCTAGTTCTTCCTACCTGCCTACCTATATCTCTCCCATTCGCCACCGTCACACGCCTCTTTCCTCCATCGCCCTCCTCCGCAAGGTCATATTTTTTTTCCTCAGATCGACCCATTGATTCTTCGGTTGGCAGAAAATAATCAATTCCTTCTTTGACATTTCTAATTAGCCCTAACTTGTGCGGTCAATTCTGCCCATTTCTCGATCGAATTCGAATTTGAATTGAATTCAAACCCTAGTGTTGCAATACCCCCCGTAAAGATATCAAAGGATTCAAATCCCGGCGAGTTTTCATCTGGGTCGATGGCGGATCTCCAAAATAAGGTCGAATTGGCGGGTAAGCCCAAACCCACCTACTTCTTCAATCGATCACTTAGCATGTACCCAACCCCCATGGATGCCCCCCAAAAGCCCCGTTTCCAGGCCTCCATCGATTACCAGGCCAATTCTTTCAAGAAATTCTACAATTCCATCGAGACGGTGCGGTCCGCCAGCAGCTCCTTCAAAGGGAAGGTCAAAAAGCTCTGCAGTTTTTTCGAGACGGAGAAACCCGTGTCACGAAACCCCGACGAGTCTAAATCCCTGACGGTCAAGCTACGACCGTCGAAATCAATGGCCTTGTCGAAATCCATGGCGCCCGATTTTCGGATCCTGTCAATACGGTTGCCAGGCACCGATGATCGGATAGTGGTGTATTTCACGAGTTTGAGAGGAGTTCGGAGGACATACGAGGATTGTTATGCTGTGAGGATGATATTCAGAGGGTTTGGGGTTTGGGTTGATGAGAGAGACATATCAATGGATTCGGCGTATCGAAAAGAGTTGCAGAGCGTTCTGGGTGAGAAGAGTGTGAGTTTGCCACAAGTATTTATAAGGGGAAAGTATGTGGGAGGTGCTGAGGTGATCAAACAGCTGTTTGAAACCGGTGAATTGGCGAAAATACTTCAAGGGATTCCCACTCGGAAACCCGGGTATGTGTGCGAAGGTTGCGGGGATGCGCGGTTCGCGCCTTGTGTGAATTGCAGTGGGAGTAGGAAGGTGTTTGATGAAGATGAAGGAATGCTCAAGAGGTGCTCCGAATGCAATGAAAACGGTTTGATTCGATGTCCTGATTGCAGTTGCTGAATTGTCAAATGCCAGTTTGCTGCATACTCTAGACGCTCCGCTGTTCATAAATAAATACTCGAGAATAGTTGATGGTAATGCTTAATGATTTGTGGTTTTTTTTTTTTTTTTTTCGGTTGGCTGATTGTGCATCTTTAGGGAATGGATGTTCATTCACTCGTTGAACTGCATTTTGAATAATAGGGTTATTATCGAAATGCAAATTAGTATGGGTACGTCTGATTGTATTATACAGTGGGGAGAGGTCTTTCTGCCCTCCCTAATGCTAATGTAAATAATTAGTATTCCACTATCACTGCAAAGGGTTGCAAAACTATGAAATGTATTGAGATTGGATTTATTTATGTGTTAATTATCCACTCTTGAATTTCTTTTGCATTCCATGAGTTTCGCTTACATGTTTATGTGGGTATTTTTCTTGGTGGATGTGTTGCTGATATGATGATCTAGACATAAATAGAATTAGGATTTGGCGTTTGTGTTCGGATTCCCATTTTATTCACTTGTATGGAATTGGTGTAATGGTCTTTGTGAGTGATTACAGTCAAGTTGCTGCTTGGAATTCGACAACATTCATCTAGTTCATACGTGTTTCTTTGTATTGCTTGATATATATATAGGACTTCTATGATTTGGTGTTATCTGTAGTTTAATGTGCTGATCTTTGAGGGTTGTATCAATATGTTGACCTGAATATGTCTGATGGAATTTGAACCTCTGTTCCTTAGTACTTGGCGGGGATCAATATTGGGTGGTGTGAAATAAAAGTTGTGATTTGCCATATCTAATTTGGCAGTCTCTGATTGGTAGGTAATTGCCTAATTGGAAAGACCATAGAAAAGGAGAAATGCAGTTACAAGGAATTCATACTTATTTTCGGTTGTGCTACAGAATGAGTTTGAAATTGTATAAATGTATACAGTACTCTCGCAGATATACGAGTACTATAGTATTGTTCTTAGACTGTCAATGAAAGACTGGATAATATTAAGATACCAAACAGAGGGTTCTTATCTGTTCTCACTGATCTCTGTGAGAATTGAATGATCTGGTGCATTTTTTTCATTTCATTTCCTCTGCATTTTAAATAAGAGCTCTCGTAACAGGGTTGCGTTCTATCCTTTTTCAATCATGAGCTTGATCTTGTGTTCTTGTTCCTCTGTTGGGTTCATGTTAATTGTCGTCAGTGTTTGCTGTGTTGTTTAGGACATGCTGATTTCAAAATTGTGCTTGTTGGAGTCTTAGTTATGTAATCTCTTTACCCGTTTGCTTCTTGCTGCATATATTTCTGGCCGAGGTATGATTACTTTTCGTTCGTTGGATTCCATAATTGTCATTTATATTTTAGGTTTGTTCATGACCTGTGTGCAACTGTAAATTATGGGAGTAGTTCATCTTACCTTATGTTCTTCGGTCGGCTGGCATTTAGAATATAGCTTTTGGACATCCAAACTTTGCTTGCCGACGAACTTGTGACTTTTTACATTGAACATAACCTTTACCCCTTTCTCATCTCTACTTTTGGATCCTCGAACTCCTTTACCTCTCATTCCTTTCCTTTCCCTCCTTCCTTCTCCTACTCTCTCCCTCCCTCCTCCAGCGGAACCAAAGCGAAGGACGGTGACCTTGCCGGCATCCTAAAATTTACCGCTACGTTTTCGGAGTTAAAAGATAATTTTTCTGTGCTCATGGTCTCGATTTAGGCTAGTCTCTTCCACCGTGCCCTTTTCTTCCCGAACTTATTTTCACAGCCCAGCCAAATTCTAGAAAATATTGATGTTGACACTTATAATTCTAATTGATGCCGTAGAAGTTAGAACCCTAGGTTTCTATACAGGTTATACATGCAATTACAAATGTGAATGTTCGTAACTGCTTGAGCTATAAGTCACATACGGTGATTTATGGATTTAAGGTAGATGTATGTGGACAACATTTCTTTCTGGCGTTTGATGAGCACATGATTAACAATTCTTGGTTTTATCTTGGGTGTTCTATTGTGAGATTTTGTACACAAACATTACAAAATGTTGCATCATTTGTAGAAGCTTCCATGAGAATTGCAAAAGCCAAGAAAATGCCTTTCTTGTATTTTAGGTTTCCCTTTTGTTCTTTTGTAAATTCCTTGGAAGAATTTACAAAAGAACAAGAGTATTTTGAGATGAATAATACTTGCATCCCCTATGATGGGGATGAACATATCCCCATTTGCAAGTAATGCATCGTGATTGAATAAATCAACGATCGGAATCGTTCAATTTGTTAGTCTTCATTTGAAGATCACTCTTATAAGAATCAATCTAATTGAAGATCGTGTTATTATCCAAACATATCAATAAATGGATGGTTCATTATAAATATGTTATTTGGTACGTACAACTTCGATTTATTCTATACATTTGAATGACTAGTGTAAGCTTAGTGAGCCAATGAACATCTTATTTAAATGAAATAAACATTTCTTATCTAGACCTAACCGAACTTCCTAAAATATCCTCATTCAAGATTAGATAAAATTAGCCTCGTATGACCCGAGCTCAAGTGAGCTTAAAACATTCAAGCTCGATACCAAGATAAAGGTGTTTCGAGCTATTTACTATAAAATTCGCAAAAAGTACAACCATAGTTTTTTGAAATGATCACATAATTATTTATTTTTTATTCGTTATTATGCTTGTAACTTAGTGGGAGGCTAGGTCGACAAAGATGAAGTTTATAGCACGTATTAGAAAAGAAAGCCAATTTACTTCTTACGATAGGGCGACTATATTGGTATCTCACGAACATGACCAGTCGGAAATATGAATGTTCAAGCTTGTCTTGCTTGGTTTGTTTCTTTCACGAGTCGGAAATACGAATATAGGTCGAACTTGGTGCAAGTTCAAGCTGTTTCGAGCTGTCTACAAGGCATTTGAAATACAAGATTTTATGCGTCAATTAAATAAAACGAAATTGTTGATATGAGATACTATAGTTTTAAGCCTTGCGTCCCCTTGCTCATTTTTATTGTTTTTATTTTTTTATCAACGGGGAGAAAATTGTACACTTATTTTACTTAGCAGACAGAAATAACTTACCAAATCTGCAGCTTTAATGGAGATTAGATTTATGCCACCAAGAGAAGTCAAATCTAGGCTTTTTGCAACGTTTTTAATAATGATTAGGGCCAGGATCAAGGCTAAATTAGTATATGAACGTAGAAGGAAGTAAAATCTGCATACAAATTAATGCAGATGAAAATTTTCTGTCCTTCATTTTGCTGTAAGGTACTCGTCAATAGCTGTGGTTTCAGCATCGAAACAATGCCAAGGCACGGAGCTCACCTGGTTTTTTATTCTTTCTCCATTGTCATGATGAGAGCTAGTATATTGAAATAGGATCCCCTCTAGTATTATTGTCATGATGAGAGCTAGTATATCTGCTTTCTCTTCTCCTTATTTGGTACCTTTGTACACTTCTGTGTAGTTAATTAGCCTGAAAATAACATACCAAATTCAAAGAACTTGCAACGGTAGAAATTATTGATGTTATAATTTGGAAGCTTTGTCTTGTCCTATGAACTTCGAACATATCGCAAAATGCATGCTACATGAACTTGAAAACAAGGTTTGGGCAATTAAATGATGTGTGTATGTAATTAGTAATTACAAAGATGCATTCAGAATAAATAAATAAAAAATACATGTAATACATATTATACAATTGTAGTGTGCATTGAATAACTAGGTACATTGGATACATGTAATAGATTGAATCAATATATACATTTATACATTGATTGACTAAATAGTAAATACATACATTGAATAAACTGGTATCAGAAGTGTCTTACGAGAAGGTATTATCTATCTAATTTCAATATAAAGTAGTTGTCACCGTTTACGAATTTCATCATCAAAACAAAAACAATGGCAAATCACGGAGCTCTCCTGTATTCGTATGCTTTCTTCATTATTCTCTTACTTGCTAGGAACTCGGCATGTGAAGCCGTTGATCAGGAAGATAGAAAGCCATATATTGTATATCTGGGATCACTTCCTAACAATGAGGTGTTTTCACCATTGTCTCACCACATTGGTATTCTTGAAAGCGTTGTAGAGAGCAGCTCTGCTACAAATTTCTTGATAAGAAGCTACAAAAGGAGCTTCAATGGATTCGCTGCCAAGCTCACTGACCAAGAAAGAAAAAGGCTTGCTAACACGAAGGGAGTAGTCTCTGTGTTTCCAAGCACAACTTACAAGCTTCAAACAACAAGATCTTGGAATTTCATCGGGCCCAATGAGAAGATCAAACGAAAATTTTCTGTTGAAAGTGATGTTGTTATTGGTGTGATCGACAGTGGAATCTGGCCTGAAACGGAGAGCTTTAAAAATGAAGGTTTTGGTCCTGCTCCCAAGAAGTGGAAAGGAGTTTGCTAAGGAGGCAAAAAATTCACATGCAACAACAAGATCATTGGAGCTCGATTTTACATTGAGTCCACAGCTAGCGATGAGGTTGGTCATGGAACTCAGACTGCCTCAACCGCAGCAGGGAACCCTGTAAAGGGTGTGAGTTTTTATGGAATGGCGCAAGGCACTGCAAGAGGAGGCATTCCCTCAGCGAGAATTGCTGCATATAAAGTTTGCGGTTCTGATGGGTGTGCTATGGACGGGATCTTGGCTGCTTTTGATGACACTATTGCCGATGGAGTTGACATCATTAAAATTTCAGTTGGAAGCAATGCCGCCTCTGATTTTGACCGGGACGCTTAGCAATTGGATCTTTTCATGCAATGCAGAAAGGGATACTAGTCGCACAATCTGCAGGCAACCAAGGTCCTTCCCTGGGTATTGTATCAAGTGTAGCACCTTGGATACTTTCAGTTGCAGCAAGTAGCACAGATCGCCAAATAATTGACAAGGTTGTCCTTGGAAATGGAAGGACACTAATTGGGAGTTCGGTGAACTCTTTCACATCTAACAGAACAAGTTATTCTTTGGTATACGGAAAAAATGCGTCAAGTAAATGTGAGGAATCGCTTGCTACGATGTGTGAAGAAGGATGCCTAGACAGTGATTTAGTTAAGGGAAAGATTGTTTTATGTGATCAGTTCAATGGACATAAAGAGACACATCGAGCTGGTGCAGAAGGTTCAATTATAAGCAATGTTCTGAGAAATGATGTTGCGTTTATTGTCCCATTGCCTGCAACCAGATTGAGATCCAAAGATTATGAAGTGGTCAGGTTGTACGTCAGCTCCACAGACAATGCTCGAGCCAAGATATTAGATAGTGAAGGCGCAAAAGATCTTTCTGCACCAATTGTTGGTTCCTGCTCCTCACGGGGACCAAATTTAATTTTACCTGAAAAATTATCAAGCCAGATTTAAGTGCCCCGGGAGTGGATATTTTAGCTGCATTTTCGCCAGTTGCTCTTGTAACAGATACCCCTGGAGATAAGCGGCGAGTAAAATACAGCATATTATTTGGAACCTCCATGTCTTGCCCCCATGCTGCTGGTGCAGCTGCCTATATACGAGCATTCCACCCTGATTGGTCTGCAGCAGCCATCAAATCATCTCTTATGACTCCAGGTGAATTTGCTCATGGTTCTGGACATATCGATCCTGTAAAAGCTATAAATCCGGGCCTTGTGTACGAAACATCTGAAGCTGATTACATAAAGGTGCTCTGCTCAGCTCAACCTTGGATGAGGCCAAAGTTAGACTTGTATCGGGAGATAACAGCTCTTGTCCTATAGGCTTTGACAAGGGATCAGCGAAAGATCTCAACTATCCTTCTCTAGCTGCTCTTGTCCTATAGACTACTTTACATTTGTAGCTGGTAATCCTTGTGACCTGGAGAAGCAAGAAGCAAAATGTGGTGGCAAGGTCTTTAGCAAAGGCTAAGTACAGAGGAATGGCACATAGTATTTATGAGCTTTTGTGGCTTCGGTAACTACTTACTAAAATAGGCTTTAAGCCTAAAGGACCTATGCTGTTGCATTGTGATAATAAAGCAGCACAAGAGATAGCTAATAATCCGGTGTAGCATGATATGACTAAACATGTTAAGGTGGATAAGCATTTTATAAAAGAAAAATTGGAGGTTAAGCTGGTTGATGTTTCGTCTATAAAGACAGATGAACAACTAGCAGATGTTTTGACACATGCAGTTTCGGCTAGAAAATTTCAGGACTCACTCGACGGCTTGGGCTTAGGAGATATCTATGCACCAACTTGAGGGAGAGTGTTGGTGTGAGTCAACATCCTAGGAGAGTTAGGAATATAGGTGTGTTTCCTACTTTGGTTGTAATTCCTTTAATATTCCTTGCATCACAAGGTTTGGAGTTGTATATGTATTACCTCCCAACAGGAGAAGAATAACAAGAATTATTAGAACTCTAAACTCAATTTTATATTACTCTATTCAAAAGTGTCCTTGAATTCTAAACCCTCGATATTTGGTTCATTGATTTTCATTTGACTGGAAAAACTAAAAAATCTACATTAATTTCCTGTAAAATTTTTGAGTACCAATTCTTCTTCAAAATATGCATAAGGTTATACCTTTAGATTAAAAAAAAAAAAAATTCAACAAAAATTGAAACAAGTAATCTCTTTTATTCCATGGTGATAAATTATCTCAACTAAACCAATTCACTAAACTTAATGAAAACAAAAAAGTTGAAATTGTATTAACAGACCATGTGAAGAGAAGGAAATGACATTAGAAAGTGAGCAAATATATTAGAAAGTGAGTCGTAACTTGTAAGAGATCCTATTACACCTAATGTCACTTCCTTCTCTTTGCACGGTGCTAATATAATTTTACCAGAAATTTTGAAGCCAGATATTTTTGCCCTAGGGATTGCTATTTGGCTGCAGATTCCCCAAATGCTTCTGTTTCAGCAAGCCCTTACGATGAGAGGCATGTAAAGTACAGTGTACTATCTGGAACCTCTATGGCTTACCCCCACGCTGTTGCTTGTTAAAATCCCATATCGGTGGGTAAAAAAGAAAACCATGGGTTTAAATATGATTACCCCATTCTAACTAATACCGAGGTTTTTTGTGGTAAAACCTCACATCTGACAGATTGGGTAGGTGGTAAAGCTGGGAACATAATCAGTGTACTTATAGTGGGGACCCATGAACCCACCGATCCAAAAATCCAACATGGTATCAGAGCTAAGGCTTGGGCCTGTGCTAGCCAATGAGTTTGTCACCAAGAAGGAAACAAGCCAAGACTCTTAACAGAAAGTCAGCCTTTGAGTTCCATTGGAAACGAATCTAGGCTGTTAACATAGATCCGACCTCTAACTGGACTCTTAACATAGAACCGACCTCTGAGTTTCAATTGCCGATATGTGGATCTCCACGTGTGAACCACTAAATGGGGTTACACGTGAGGGAGAGTGTCTCCAAAAATTCTGAAAATGTTGACATCAAAGCGGTGCCTGAAGTTCTTAACTTCAAATCCTTAAACGAGGTGAAAAGTTCCGTTGTGACCATTGCTGAACAGGCTTTCGTGGCAGGAATTGTGACTACATCGCTGACCTGGTCTTATGGAAATCACCCGGTTACAAGTCCAATTACTGTACATGGAATGTAGTGTAGCACAATCTTTGCCTTAAGCAAAATTTCTGATTGTACGCAAGACATTCTTCATACCAGTCAAGTTCATAAAATAAAGCCAAACAATGAGGAATTTACCAATAAGAAAATGAGAGAGCTTAATTAAATTTGAAACAACATATGAAAATTGTATGTCTATTTTGTTAGAAATTATGTTTCTGAAGTCCAGTTAACCAACGAGTTTATTGTAACAATTCATATCCAAATTTCAGAATTTTATTAACTCATTGATTGAAATGGACCTTGGATTTTTACTTTGCTATACAACTTAGAAATGAAAGACATTATGTGTAATTCAAGGGAATCTAAGCTCATGTATCATGGTCTCTCCTCTACAACAAACATAATGAACTCAAGAGCACATTCCAAATCTTGATCTTACTTCCGTTTATGGTGCAACTTGGCCAGGGGATCCAAGCCAGCCCACCAAACATGCCCCAACTTCTTTAAGGTTGTCTACGAAATCTGAATTTGGCAATTATAGTTGCTGAATAGATCATGCCAGCTATATATCATCACATTTTTCCATTTCCACACATCCTAATTGGTAATATTTCCTTTTGGTGCAAATAAAATGAATATCATTGGAAAGGTGGATCTTGCTCTCGCATCAAATGATGAGTTCCACCCTAAATTGGTGAGATTTCTAATGAACCACCTTCTGCTTGATTTCTTTTGCTTCATAAGGAACTCATGGTTGTTCTACTTCACCACACACACACACATGCGTTTGAGCAAGATGTTAACGATAAAGCTTTGGACAACCGAATTTAACAAAGAGTTTATGCAAAAGCTCAAATAGAGTTAGATAAGAGTAGAGCTAATGCAACATTTCACGAGACCTTAATCATACCAAGTACAGTTTAGCAAGATTAGTTTGAGTAGTTCTTAATTTTTAGTTAGGAATTTAAAAATTCATCGGGTTTGCACTTCCACTGCTTTTAACTTCAGCAAACAGTAGCACTTATGAAACTGGGTAAAGTATGATCAGTATCTCCACATATTTCCTGTACAACCATTCAAGTTTATTCAATTATATGAATTTTTACAGAGATCTAACAAGCCTAAAAGAGTAGTTAGTGCCATATTAAGTTGCCAATTGGTTAGCGCCTAAGTGATTTTGGATTTGTCAAATTTTTGGCAAGCGTGATCTGTGAATGATGAATTTTTAGATGTGGGCAGTTTGAGTTTTTTATGTTTAGGTTTAAACATCTTTTGCTTAAGTTTCAGTATTTAGGGATGACAATGAAAAAATCAATTGGATGCATGGAAGCGAGGAATGATGTATTTTTTTAACTTTTTGTAGGAAAGGGTAATATTTTACTTTAACTAATTTAAACTACAGGTAGAGCGATTTGTGCTCAAGTGGTGCATAAAGGGAGCACATCCACTCCAGCCAATATGTCTATGCTTAAGCTTGTGGGAAAGACATAATTTTGAACATAAGAAATATTCTATTTTAACTAATTTAAACTACGGGTATAGGGATTTGTGGTCAGGTGCTCAGTTCGAGGGGACAATTCAAACCTTGGAGGACATGTTGAGAGTGTCTATTCTCCACTGGAAGGGTAGCTAGGATAGTTATCTGTCGTTGGTTGAGTTTGCCTCCAACAACAGCTATCACTCCAGTATCGGCATGGTACCTTTTGAGGCACTATATGGGAATACGAGTCGGACACCGTTGTGTTGGATAGAGGTTGGTGAATGGGTGTTAGTGGGGCCAAAAATTGTTGATACCACTAATGCTAACATCCAACTGATTAAGAGAAATCTGAAGGCAGCACAAGACTGACAGAAGAGTATTGCGGACCGACATTCCAGGGATTGTAAGTATAAGATCGGTGACTTTGTCTTCTTGAAGTTCCCTGGAAAGGTGTGGTTCGATTTGGTAAGCGAGGGAAATTGAGCCCTCAATATGTTGGTCCCTACCAGATTACAAAGAGGATTGGTGTAGTTGCTTATAAGTTGGAGCTACAACCAGAGTTGGCGCAGATTCACAATGTTTTTCATGTTTCTATGCTTCAAAAGTATGTGCCAAATCCCTCTCATGTTATTTAGCCAAAACTGCTGGAAGTAAATTAGGATGCAAGCTATGTCAAGAAGCATGTGGTGATCGTCGACCGACAAGAGAAACTCTGAGAAACAAAGTCATCCCATTAGTAAAAGTGTTGTGGAGAAACCATGCCATCGAAGAAGCAACATGGGAAACGGAGGATTTGATAAGGAACCAGTACCCATATTTGTTTAGTTAAGGTTGTAATTTCGGGGACGAAATTTCTTTTAAGGAGGTAGATTGTTAAACCCCACCCTAAATTTTCACAATTTCCCTAAAGGTTTATTGAATTTACAATTTAGTCCCTCACTTCTTACCCAATCTGGATCCTCTTTCTAGATTATCTCCCTCTCCTTGACTACCATATGGCAGCCCACTAACTCACCCTTATCTCTCTTTCCCGAGTCTCTCTCAACTCACTCTTCTCTCTCTCTCTCTCTCTCTCTCTCTCTTTCACTTTCACTCTTTTTCACTCTCACGGATCTCTCTCAACTCACCCTCCCTCTCTCTCCAGGCGACGACACCCCCACACCCAAGGAGATCCATCGACGACGACAGCACCACCACCATTACCGTGCTAACTCTCTCTCTTTCTCTCTTCCTCTTCACTTTTGTAGAGCACAAAGAACCTCGGCAAATCCCTAGACTTTTGAGTAAGATTCTGGCCATCTCCAGCCATTCCTCAACGATCCAAAAGTAAGAAACCCTTCCTCTCACCTCCACCTTCAATTTCATAGTTAAATCGTAGGGTAAGGTGGAGTTTTGGCGTCGACCGAAGCATGGAAGGCTCCAGCCTCTTTCCCCAGCGAAAAACCAACCCAAGCCTTCGGGCCTAGAACCTTTGGGCTGGGCTTCCAAGCCCAAGGCTTGTGAAACCCCGAGCCCAAACGCTTTCGTAACCTAAACCAAAAGCCTTGCTAGTTTAGGCCTTTAGGCCATATAGGACTCGGGCCTTAGGCCCGTTAACCCCAAACCCAAACCCATTTAGTTTTAATTATTTTATTTATTTTCTTTTAAAACCCAAAAACACTTGGGCAGGGCTTTCAAGCCAAGGCCTTTTGACCCAAAACCCTTGGACCCTAGGCCTTTGGGCCTTAGAACCTAGCCCAGTTGTGAAGCCCAGGCCCACCGAACCTAAGCCTAAGCCCAATCCGGCCCAACCCAAAGAACCTAGGAACCCCAAGCGCGTAGACCTATGCGTGAAGGGTCATCGATGCCGACGTGTGAAGCTCACAGGCCATTGTCCAAGGCGACGCCATCAAATTTTTCGACCACCCATAGCAGTGCTGTGGGGCGACACATGACCATACCCGAGGTCCCTTTTTATGTTTTTCGACATCTTGAACCAGTTTATGACGTCTGTTTTTCGAAATTCAATCGTTTGAGTATAGTTTTGTTAATTGTACCCTATATGTGCCTAGGTGCAATTATTAGCAGCGATTCCGTCATTCTTTTTTTGTACGGCTCTTCAACGACAGAGTATCTTTGAGTGGACCCCTTCTAAAATGCATGTTTTAATGGTAGAAATGCATACATGAAAAGCATAATTTAATGATTACGTTTTATCAAATGTTTTACGAGATATTATGCTTACTGAGAATATTTTGATATGTCATATTTTATCGAATTGATGTTCTTTGTAGTATACATGATGGATGACTATATACTATTTATGAACATGCTTTTACACACTTCTTTGTAGTATATATGATGGATGACTATATGCTATGAAGATGTTTTGAGATATATGTACCTATGTTTGGAAAGACTATGTTAAATGATTTTGTGTGTATCTAGTGGTCACTGTTCGGCCTACAGGCAAGGGAGATATATGTTGATGGCTTTGGGCCGAGAGATATATGTATTGGTTTCGGGCCGAGAAATATTGATAGTAATACCACTAGTTTGCACACTATATACGGGATATGTTTCATGAAAGGTTTTATGGCATGCTAGGGTTTTTGGAAAACCTATTACTTATTATGCTATATGTTTTCATAAAACTTTGGGGGTTAGTATGTTGATTAACTGTTTCAGTATTATATATATATATATATATATATATATATATATCAACTTGGACCACTCATGTTTGTTTTGCGTCCCCTCATGACATAAAAAGGAGGATTACGACCTGAGCTACAAGGCATTCCTTTACTAATGACATCGTGCCATCTCTTCTGCTTTGACATCATTGTAATAGTACCTTCCACTTGTATTCTGAATTAGAATATGCTCTGATCTTTTCATTGTTGGCAGTTGAATATTATTTTATTATATTAGTATTTCCACCGAAATTTATATGCATGTTTCACATGTTCTCAGCATTTGCATTCATAAATGGCTTGCGTCACCTTCGGGTACGTGACCATCCCGATGTCCGTGGGACATCGAGATTGGGGCGTATCATGTGGGGATATCGGGGTTAGGGCGTGTCACTTCTAGTGTTCATCTATAGTAGTGCAATTATTGATCTCTTACCTATTGCTTAAGTCTCATAATATTTCTTACTAACTTAACTGTCTGAGAGCCTTTAGCCAGCACCTCCAATCCTTGGCTGTTTATGGTTTTTTGTTATTTTACAGGCTAAACGACTTTGTGCATTTCCTCACACACGGTGTTTAGCGAATTTGGTTCCAACAATTGGTGCTTTCATTGAGAGTTGAACTCAAGATCTTCCTGACCAAATCACTCTACTACCACAACCATGACTGGTGAAGAAAGTTCAGTTAATGCTAATGTTAACACAGTAATGGGAAACAATCCACTCACCGACGCATCCCTCACCCTGCCGAGAAAACCGCTTCATGACATCTTCATTGCTCTTGGTAGGGGTAACCAAACCCTGATGCTACAACCATCCCAGGAAATGATGAAGCTCCTGCAACTGGACTCCCTCCCACTATGGGTCATATTTAGGAGACTTTGTTAAAAATCAACACTTCAGTTGATAAACTATAGAAGACCCACACGTGTTCTCGGTAAAAAAAACCAAGCAAACTTCGCAAACATAAAAAAATGGATGAATGGTCTAGAAATTTCCAATGGGACCACTCCTACGAGACACCAAGGCCTTGGACACTGCATGACCACATTGAATGGAGCCTCGTCATTTGAATTTCGATCACCAGGAATCTTGATAAGAACAAGAACAGCGCGTGCCGCATGTATTCACACTTCTTAAAATTTCCCACAATCTAGGGATTTAGAGTGCAGCGCATGTAACCACATTTTTTAAGAGGATGTAATATCTACTATTGAATATCCACTGGGATTCTCCCGATTTGACATGGATTCTATATCTTAAAAAGACTCTATCTCGACTATTATAAATACATACTTTTAGGGTTCATCTCTAATAACATAATTATCGCATATACCTTATTCTCTTACTTATTGCTTGACTCTCAAATGTTGCCTACTAACTTGATGGTCGGAGGCCTTTGGCCGGCACCTTTTCGGTTTCCATACTTTTTCTCCTTCCATCAATTTTAAACCAATTTTTATGTAAGTTTTCTTTATTGTTTTATTTTCTTATAATTATCCACACACAATGTGTGAGCTCTATCTGATAATATGAATAATAATAAAATATCGTGCTCGCTTGCATAAATATCAATGATCATTTGTAATAAAAATTCTTGCGTAAATAATTAAAAATCAAACTAAATGTCATATCAGATTCATCCATCAAATCTTGTGTTAAATATGTGATTATCCGCTGCAAAAAAATTGTGCAAAGAAAAGCATTTGTTAATTTACAAAACTAAAGGATCATATGCAATGACGTCGATATAGGGGCCGCGGTTTAAGTTTTGTAGGTCTAGGGTATGCGTCTTTTGATTAAATTTCGGTTTTTAATGTTGCTAGTGAAAAAATAATTGTATGCACAGAAGTGGGGAATGATGTATTATATGTTTTTATAAATGATGAAATTGTATTTTAACTATTTAAATAATAAGTGAGAAATTCGAACTTTTATGCATGCATATATAGGGAGAGTACATCTATTTTAACCAATATGACCATGTTTGCGGGAATGATGCAGATTCGAATATAAGGAAATATTTGCATAACAAATACAAAGGATCGTGACAATCAATACGATAGGATACGATTTGGCAGACTAGGTTATGATCATATGTGAGTCTAATTAAAATGGAATTGAAATGGAAAATTTATTCATGGATTTATGGCTTTTGGAAGACAAGAATAAAAGGAAAGATTTCAAACAATAGTTGTAATCTGACCTTCTTGGTGATGGTACAGTTGCCAAACCAAAATTTATTACACTATGAATTGCATTAGACCTTTGGATTTGGCTCATCCTGTATGGAAATAAATTAATTTTCATGTCCATGGAAATTGTGGTCGAGGAATAAAATTGATTCCAAAATATCCAACGTTGAAGGAAGCAAAATCTGGATGTTAATGCACACAAGATTTTTGTGGTCCTTCATCCAACTATAAAGTACTCGTCACTGGTTACAATTATCATCATCAAAACAGAAACAATGGCAAAGCACGGAGCTCTCCTGTTTTCTTATGCTTTCTCCATTATTCTGTTGCTCACTTTGAGTTTACCGTCTGAAGCCGCTGATCAGGAAGAAAGAAAGACGTATATTATCTACTTGGGATCACTTCCTAAGGATGAGCTGTTCTCGCCATTGTCTCACCACATTGGTATTCTCGAAGGAGTTACCGAAAGCAGCTCTGCTTCGAATCTCTTGGTCAGAAGCTACAAAAAAAGCTTCAACGGATTCGCTGCAAAGCTCACTGACCGAGAAGGAGAAAAGCTTGCTAAGATGAAGGAAGTTGTCTCTGTGTTTCCGAGCAAAACTTACAAACTCCAAACAACAAGATCCTGGGAATTCTTGGGCTTCAATGAGAAGCACAAACGAAATCCTACTGTCGAGAGCAATGTTATTATTGGTGTCATCGATGCTGGGATATGGCCTGAATCTAAAAGTTTTAGCGATGAAGGTTTTGGTCCAGCTCCAAAGAAGTGGAAAGGAGTTTGCAAAGGAGGCAAAAATTTCACTTGCAACAACAAGATCATTGGAGCTCGGTTTTACACTGATTCCTCAGCTAGAGATGAGAATGGTCATGGAACTCATACTGCCTCGACCTGCAGCAGGAAATCCGGTAAAGGGTGTGAGCTTTTATGGACTGGGGGAGGGAACTGCAAGAGGAGGCGTTCCCTCTGCGAGGATTGCTGCATATAAAGTTTGCAATTCTAAAGGTTGCTCTTCAGAAGGGCTCTTGGGTGCTTTTGATGACGCTATTCATGATGGAGTTGACATCATTACAATTTCAATTGGAGCCGAAACTGCAGCCCCTTTGGATCAGGATCCTATAGCAATCGGTGCTCTTCATGCAATTGAGAAAGGGATACTAACCTTGCAATCCGCAGGAAATAGTGGCCCTGACGGAGGTTCTGTATCAAGTGTAGCACCATGGATTCTTGCAGTTGCAGCAAGTAGCACAGATCGTCGCATTATTGACAAGGTTATTCTTGGAAACAGGACGCTTGTCGGTAGTTCAGTGAATGCTTTCAAATTAAATGGAACAAGTTTTCCGTTGATAGAAGGCAAAGATGCAGGTCAATGCTTGGATTGTGAATTAGGTTGCATGGACCCTAATTTAGCTAAGGGAAAGATTGTGGTATGTTCTGATCCTAGGGGCAGTATTGAAGCTCATCGAGTCGGCGCAATAGGTGCGCTAACTAGCACTACCAAACCCGATGTTTCTTTCATTGTCCCACTACCTGCAGCAAGTTTTGGCAGTATAGATTTTGGCGCCGTCGAGTCATATCTCAGCTCCACAGCCAACCCTCGAGCAAAGATACTAAAAAGTGAAGTCATAAAAGATCTTGCTGCACCTACTATCGCTTCCTTCTCTTCACGCGGGCCTAATTCTATTTTACCTGAAATTATCAAGCCGGACATAACTGCCCCGGGGGTTGATATTTTGGCTGCATATTCACCTGTTGCTCCTCTCACAGAGAGCTCTGAAGACCAGAGGCATGTAAAATACAGTATCTTATCTGGAACCTCCATGTCTTGCCCGCATGCTGCTGGTGTCGCTGCGTATATCAAGACATTCCACCCCAACTGGTCTCCATCTGCTATCAAATCATCTATTCTTACTACAGCTGGGCCTGTGAATGGCACCAACAATTCCACCTCACCGGGCGAATTTTCGTATGGATCTGGGCATATCAATCCTATAAAGGCTGTAAATCCGGGGCTTGTGTACGAAACTTCTAAGAATGATTACATTAAGTTGCTATGCTCTATCTTGGATGAGTCCAAAGTTCGACTTATTTCTGGAGACAAAGGCCCTTGCTCTGCAAGTACTGGCAATAAGTCGGCCAAGGATCTCAACTACCCTTCGCTGGCAGGTAATGTTTCTCCGGGAACTTCATTTTCGATTAAGTTTCCAAGAACAGTAAAAAATGTTGGCGTTGCAAACTCCACATACAAGGCAAAGATCATCTCAAAGCTGGGAGTTAACATCAAGGTGGCGCCTCAAGTTCTTTCCTTCAAGTCTTTGAATGAGAAAAAGACCTTTAATGTGACAGTTTCTGGAAGAGGTATGCCATATGGTTCGTATGTATCCGCGTCATTGGTGTGGACGGATGGCACTCACAGCGTTCGAAGTCCAATTCTTGTAACCAGCTTCTCGGCTTGATCATGAATTCATCAATGGGCCTTCATTGCTGCAAATAAAACGTATTTAGTGATTGTATATCTTTCCATTCTTCATTCTGTTTAAGTTGTTGAAATATATATGGCCAGAGTTTTGAGCACCATGTCTTGAAAATCTGTTTGTAATATATAATTTCTCATTTGTGGAGCTCCTTGTTTAGCTACTTTTAAAAATTCTAACAAGTGTTCTTCTACTGTTATTGGACGTTCTGAAACATCCACACATGGTAGCATAAGTGCATTTGTTCTTGTTTACTTATTTCCGGTGTACAATCAAGCATAATTCTCTCATCACTGGACACCAAGATTTTATTTTGAAAGGATCTTGAAAATCAATAGGTGAAGATTTGGGGTCCAATTAAAATGGAATTGAATAGTAGATTCGCTAATTTCATTGAGTTGAGATCACAATCTTTGTTACATTATCTTTCACTGGGCATCAAAATTTCTGAACGCATTTTTTGTCCCTTTAAACCTTTTATTTTAGACGAAAATTCTAACAGAGTTAGTCAAAAAGACCATTAAGGCATGGGTTTGGGATGCGTCTCCCTGCACCTAAACCCTTAATTTTATTTATTTTATGTTTTATTTTTTATTTTTGTTAAATTTTTGTTTTTCTCATACTGTAACTCCAAACTATCATCTTCATACAAAATATATATTCGGTGAAAGTTTTCTTATAATCTATCAAAAAATTCGAAACAAGGATATAAATCTAAATCTTTGGGTATTTTGAATCTAAATAAAGTAAAGTTGGAAAAAAAAAAGAACTAATGGGGAAAGAAAAAAAAAAAAAAAAAAAAAAAAGGAGAAATGTTTTTTAAAAAAATAGAAAAGAGTACAATCGGTACTTTTTTAACGATTATCCTTGAAGAGAGTAACTAAAAAACTAGCGACTATTCCCATTCAGTCGCTAGTTTCATACCGATCCCATCTTTTCAATTTTTTTCCTTCCTTATTTCTTTTATTTCTCTTACAATAACAACAAATTATTATATTGATGTTCTTCAAATATATTTTCCGTGCAAAATCTATTATAATTCATAGTTTAACATTTGAAATCAACGATTTAAACCATAAATTTAAAGATATTTTTCTATTTTCAACTTTAAAAATCAATAAAAAATAGTTTTAGGACCTAATAAATGGTAGGATCACATCCAAAAGGTCTTGTAATATTTCCTTAACTCCGACATAAAATATTTCATAAAGCTAAAAATTTCAATTTTTTCACAAAAACTATGAGTTTAACCCCCAATTTTCTAATCAATTTTGAGAACTTTTACAACATTTATTATAAGCCAAAGTTAGAGTCATTCTACTCCACCACATGTTTCCTAAAATTAATTTAGGACATTCCCAAGATTTCGAACACCTACAATTTTTTGGGGGCCCATTATGTAACATCTCATATCGTCCAGGGGAGTGGATCCTGTAAGCCTTATATGTATATTCTCATCTCTACCTATCACGAGGCCTTTTGGGAGCTCACTGGCTTCGGGTTCCATCGGAACTCCGAAGTTAAGCGAGTTCGTGCGAGAGCAATCCCAGGATGGGTGACCCACTAGGAAGTTCTCGTGTGAGTTTCCAGAAACAAAACCGTGAGGGTGTGGTCGGGGCCCAAAGCGAACAATATCGTGCTACGGTGGAGTCGAGCCCGGGATGTGACAATTTGGTATCAGAGCCAATCCCTAGCCGAGCGTGCCCACGAGAACGTTGAGCCCCTAAGGGGGGTGGATTGTAACATCCCACATCGCCCAGGGGAGTGGATCCTATAAGCCTTATATTCCCATCTCTACCTAGCACGAGGCTTTTTGGGAGCTCACTGGCTTCGGGTTTCATCGGAAGTCTGAAATTAAGCTAGTTCGTACAAGAGCAATCCTAGGATGGGTGACCCACTGGGAAGTTCTCGTGTGAGTTCCCATAAACAAAACCATGAGGGTGTGGTCGGGGCCCAAAGCGGACAATATCGTGCTATGGTAGAGTCGAGCATGCCCTCACAGTTTTGTTTCTGGGAACTCACATGAGAACTTCCCAGTAGGTCACTCATCATGGGATTGGCTTCAGAGTTCATCGGAACTCCGAAGTTAAGCGAGTAGCACGCGAGAGTAATCCCATGATGGGTGACCCATTGGGAAGTTCTTGTGTGAGTTCCCAAAAGATCTCGTGCTAGGTAGGAATGAGAATATACATATAAGGATCACTCCCCTAGGTGATGTGGGATCTTACAATCCACCCCCCTTAGGGGCCCGATGTCTTCGTCAGCACACCACCACCAAGGTTAGGCTCTGATACCAAATTGTCACATCCTAGGCCCGCTCCACCACCGTAGCACGATATTATCCACTTTGGGCCCCGATCACGCCCTCACGGTTTTGTTTCTGGGAACTCACACAAGAACTTCCCAGTGGGTCACCCATCATGGGATTGCTCTCGCGCACTACTCACTTAACTTCGGAGTTCCAATGAACTCTGAAGCCAGTGAGTTCCCAAAAGGCCTCGTGCTAGGTAGGGATGAGAATATACATATAAGGATCACTCCCCTGGGGGATGTCCCCTTGTCCCCGTTTCTATTTTTAATTTGTGCTGAGGGGTTTTGGGCTTTATTACGTAGACGGGAGGAACAGGGATCCTTACATGTGGTGCGAGTAGCACCTAGTGCAATGCCTATATCGCATTTATTTTTTTGCAGACGATGCGGTTATTTTTTGTAAGGCTTAGGAGGATGAGGTTCAGAAGGTGATGGCAGTGTTACAGTGTTATGCAGAAGCATCCGGACATGTTATTAATCAAGAGAAAAGTTCTTTTTATTTTGGGGCGCAGTGTTTGCGGCAGCTACGGAGGAAAATTATCACCTGTGCTAACATTCCACATTGACCAACAAAGAGGGGGTGATGTTGTTGTTGTTGTTGTTGTTATTGTTATTATTATTATTTTTTTTTTTTTTTTTTTTTATGTTGCGTGGTTTCGGCGCAAATTTTATATGCATGTTTTACATGTTCTCGACATATGCATAATTAAATGGATTATTATTATTATTTTTTTTTTTTATGTTGCGTGGTTTCGGCGCAAATTTTATATGCATGTTTTACATGTTCTCGACATTTGCATAATTAAATGGGCTTCGTCACCCTTGAGTGTTGGCCAACACATGGCCATCCTGTTGTGTAACATTCCACATCGACCAACAGAGAGGAGGTCATGTGCCTTATATGTACATACTTCCCTTCCTATAGCACGATGCCTTTTGGGAACTCACTAGCTTCAGGTTCCATCGGAACTCTGAAGTTAAGCGAGTTCGGACGAGAGCAATCCCAGGATGGGTGACTCATTGGGAAGTTCTCGTGTGAGTTCCCAAAAACAAAACCGTAAGGGTATGGCCAGGGTCCAAAGTGGACAATATCGTGCTACTGCGGAGTCGAGACTGAGATGTGATAGAATGGTATCAGAGTCATTCTGCTGTGTGGTGCGAGTATGCTGACGAGGATGTCGGGCCCCTAAGGGGGTGGATTGTAACATCCCACATCGACCAACAGAGAGGGGGTGATGTGTCTTATATGTACATACTTCCCTCCCTATAGCACGAAGTCTTTTAGGAACTCACTGGCTTCGGGTTCCATTGAAACTTCTAAGTTAAGCGATTTCGAACGAGAACAATCCCAGGATGACTGACTCACTGGGAAGTTCTCATGTGAGTTCCCAGAAACAAAACCATGAGGGCGTGGTCGGGGCCCAAAACGGACAATATTGTGCTACGATGGTGGAACGGGCTCGGGATGTGGTGGACCCCGGACCGGGATGTGACATGGGGTCCCCTTGCCGCAACCCTCTCTGAGGTTGAATAAACCCAGTGGACACTCCATTAATTAAAACGCTATTGGACATCGTAGTAATACACTATGCAACACGCTGACAAAACTCCGGTGGAAACCCTATAGCATTCATCATTGACAATAAAAAACTCCATTCTACACGATCATAAGCCTTTGTCATGTCTAACTTCATTGCCAACGAGACCTCCTCATCTTCATGTGGGTGATTAAGAGAATGCAACACCTCATGCACCACCAAAATATTATCCTGATCTGTCTCCCAGCCACAAATGCCGATTGGTTTTGACTAATGAGCTGCGGCATAGCGATCTTCATCCGGTTCGTCAGCAGTTTGGCAATCAGTTTGTAAACCACATTACATAACGATATCGGTCTTAACTGGGTCATCTTCCTCGGACTAGGTACTTTAGGAATTAGCACCAAATGAGTGTGATTCAATTTCCGTAAAAGCCTCCCAGAGAACCAGAACGCTTGTGCTTCGAATCTCTTGGTAAGAAGCTACAAAAGAAGCTTCAACGGATTCGCTGCCAAGTTCACTGACGGAGAAAGAGAAAGGCTTGCTAACATGAAGGGAGTTGTCTCTGTGTTTCCGCGCACAATTTACCACCTTCAAGCAACAAGATCTTGGGACTTCATCGGACTCAATGAGACGATCAAACGAAACCCTACTGTCCAAAGTGATGTTGTTATTGGTGTGATAGACGGTGGAATCTGGCCTGAATCGGAGAGCTTTAAAGACGAAGGTTTGGTCCAGCTTCCAAGAAGTGGAAAGGTGTTTGCAAAGGTGGCAATAATTTCACTTGCAACAACAAGCTCACTCGAGCTCGGTCTTATATTGATTCTACGGCTAGAGATGAGATTGGTCATGGGACTCATACTGCTTCAACCGCAGCAGGTAACCCCGTAAAGGGTGTGAGCTTTTATGGACTAGGGCAAGGGACTGCAAGAGGAGGAGTTCCCTCTGCGAGAATTGCTGCATATAAAGTTTGCGGTTCTCAAGGGTGCACTTCAGATGGGATCTTGGCTGCTTTTGATGACGCCATTGGCGACGGAGTTGACATAATCACAATTTCAATTGGAGGCGACTATGGAGTGCCTTTTGAGAACGATCCTGTTGCAATCGGTGCTTTTCATGCAATGGAGAAAGGGATACTTACCTCAAACTCTGCAGGCAATAACGGTGCTGTAGAGACTTCTATAGCAAGTGTAGCACCATGGATTCTTACAGTTGCAGCAAGTAGCACTGATCGTCGGATAATTGACAAGGTTGTTCTTGGAAATGGAAGGACGCTTGTCGGAAGTTCAGTGAATGCTTTCAAATTAAATGGAGCAAGTTTTCCTTTGATAGAAGGAAAAAATGTTTCAAGTCAATGCTGGGATTGTAACGTAGGCTGCCTGAACCCTAATTTTGTTAGGGAAAGATTTTGTTATGTACGTCTTCGTTCTGTTGCTAATATTGTGGCTCATGAAGCCAGTGAACCCGAACCCGATGCTGCTTTCATTGTCCCGCTACCTGCAGCAACTATTAGCAGAAAAGATTATGAAGTGGTGCAATCCTACCTCAACTCCACAAACAAACCTCAAGCGAAGATACTAAAAAGTGAAGTCATAAACGATCTCGCTGCACCTACTGTTGCTTCCTTCTCTTCACGAGGGCTCAATAATATTTTACGTGATATTATCAAGCCGGACATAACTGCCCGGGGGTTGATATTTTGGCTGCATTTTCACCTGTTGCTTCTCTGACAGATAGCTCTGAAGACCATAGGCATGTAAAATACAGTATACTATCTGGAACCTCCATGTCTTGCCCGCACGCTTGCTTCTCTGACAGATAGGTCGGAAGACCATAGGCATGTAAAATACAGTATACTATCAGGAACCTCCATGTCTTGCCCGCAAGCTGCTGGTGTCGCTGCGTATATCAAGACATTCCACCCCAACTGGTCTCCAGCAGCCATCAAATCATCTATCATGACTACGGCTGGACCTGTGAATGGCACCAACAATTCCACCTCACCTGGTGTATTTTCATATGGTTCTGGGTATATCAATCGTCTAAAAGCTTTAAATCCGGGGCTTGTGTACGAAACTTCTAAGGATGATTACATTAAGTTGCTCTGCTCGATCTTGCATGAGGACAGTGTCCGACTTATATCAGGAGATGAACACCCTTGCTCTGCAACTGGCAACAAATTGGCCAAGGATCTCAACTACCCTTCAATGGCTGGTAACGTTGTAGCGGGGACTTCTTCGTTTTGGATTTCGTTTCAAAAAGCAGTTACAAATGTTGGCCTTGTGAACTCCACATACAAGGCAAAGATCATCTCAAAGCCGGGAGTTAACATCAAGGTGGTGCCTCAAGTTCTTTCCTTCAAGTCCTTGAATGAGGAAAAGACCTTCAACGTGACAGTTTCCAGAAGAGGTATACCATATGGATCACACATATCTGCATCGCTGGTGTAGACGGATGGTACTCACAGCGTTCGAAGTCCAATTCTTGTAAGCAGCCATTACGCTTGATCTGAATTTCATCCATGGGGCTTCGTTGTTACAAATAAAAACATCTTTTCTGATTGTATTTCATCCGTTATACACTCTAGATTTTTAAGCGGTGTCCTTCTGAATTGCTGAGATTTCTCTACTCTATCTTGATGGTTGTTTGAAGAGAAACTAACGTCTAGCCAAGGTAGTGTGCTCGCCCTTGCACACAAGTTCGTATCCCTCTTTACTTGGATCAAAACATCGTCTTGTCAAAATAAAAAGTATTGCCTATATATTATTTCCAACATTCGTTTGCTCTCTGGTTTCCCAGGAGCTGGAGGGTTTAATTTGTAGAAGTCTTTAGGAAAATTAAGAAGGGTAAAGGAAATATGTTAGGTGAGAGGATAGTTCTGTGCCTACAAGTAGGAATGTGCTTAGATTAGCAACAAAGTTTCATCATTTTGTTGGAGAATGACATCCAACATCAATTTTTACTTTCTACACACACCTCTTAATTGTGGGCCTCGATTCTCTTCTGATATGTTCAGTCCAATGCCTTGAAAAGAGGGACGGTGTGCAGATATCCAAAGTAGTACGTCTCGTAACTTGAGTGCTTAGTTCTTAAAAGAAGATTACCAAATACCAGAACAATGATAAAATCCCAAATCTTGATTTGCTAAATTTAAGTCAAGTAGATGTCGATTCATGAATTTCCAAATTTCCCAAACTGGACAATGTTTAAAAAGTTCCATCCAGAATAAAAAAGAACCAAAAAAAAAAAAATCAAATCCATCTGCGTACCATGAAGTGAAAACCTAGCTAAAATTTTTATCCACAGATTAGAAAGCAAAAAACTACAGCAACATACAACCAAGACTCGCTTGACAGAGCTATCGATATAATGACTTCTACAGTATAACATACATACATCTCTCGTGGTGAGTTGCAAACCTCGGCATCATAAAGGTCACATAATTTCATTTCCTTCTAACTTTCTAGGCCAATGCGGGCTATTGATTAAGAGGCACACATTCAAGCTCGATCTCCAGTATACCCCTCTCAACATTCTGCAGCCTGAGAGTGATCTGCTGTCTCACTCTCCCGTCTACTAGGTTGATGACACCATCTTTTACAAGTGTATTTTCTTTGCTGGCTACCCACTTTCCAAGCTGCATCGGCTCATTGATTGAGGACTTCTCATATGCTATGGCAGCACTCACCAAAGGTTGAATGTCAATCTCAGCCTCACCCATAAAATCATCAGCTTTGAACGTATCCTTGTCATATACCAGCTGAATGTAACGATAGAAACATTACTAGAAAACTTTATCGAAGACAGAGATGTAAAGCATAAACATCTTCATCGAACTAAGGGAATGCTTGTATATGACTATAGATTATGCCCATATAACAATGATAAATCAAGTAAAAAACAAAAGCAGAGAATCATTATCAGTTTCTTACGGTAGGCTATGAGTTTTACACACTTTCCTGTAATTTAGAGGAAATTGCATGCACTGGGGGATTCAATCAACCGTCCCAAACTAAAGGGTAAAAGAGTTTCAAATATTTGTTAAACGCTTCCTTTGACATTAGTGCTCAATAAACGATTAATTTCTGTACGCACACTGTAGGAGAACAAATCCACTGGATTTCTTCACTCATTTTCAGTTTATCAACTGTAATACCAGAAAATGTTATCCTGTTAAAAACTTCACAAATCTGAGCAACTAATGACCTACGTTATCAACATAGGCCAAATGGTCCTGATGATGCACAAAATTGCGTCTGCATAACTTACTGCTTAAAACACAAACAAAAATATAAAACAGGTCACTGCACAATGAAGAGAGCACATCTTTAGCATCCATACGTAATTAACCATCTTGCATTAAATAGCAATCTCAACACGATACACATGAAATTGCAGATATTATAATACGCAGTTTGAATTTCAATGTAACACACAGTGCATTGCGGACTTGATGTCATAGTATTTTCACAGGAACCGAGTAAAACTTACCACTTTTAGAGGAGGTATGTGATCAGGAATTGACAGCATCAGGCTCTCATTCCATACTGGATTAAGGTTGTTCTTTATGACACGGGTCTTCACCGACTGCAACAAATATATAGGGAAAACTGCATTTTAAGTTTATTGACTATGTTGAATTCATTTCATAAATAATAGCTTAAGTAGAAGAAACTTACTTGGTGACCCAATGCAAGGATGACGTAAGGGTCACTTGTCACCATATCCCGTACAACTAGGTTGGTTCCTCTAACCACATTCACCTTAATTAGTCCAACAAATTCGACCATACCTGCCTATAACGTACGCATTAAGCAGTGAGATTCTACCCATACCAACAAAAATTTCAAATTTATTCAACCTACTTTATTTTATCCTTTGTGGTTGTCATGAGTTAAAACTATGGCACAACTATTTCTGGTTCGCATTTCAAAAAGAACTATCTTTTTTTTTCAAATAATGAAAACATAGGCATGGTAATGTAGAATAGACCCTCGCTCCAAAGGGACTAAGGGTATAAAAACAATTCAGAAATAACAAGATAAAACAACACAGTAAACAAACAGAAAGGCCATTACCATCGGCATTGAGTAGCCCTTCTTTGCGGTCTTATGTTCAGAGTCTTTTCTTCCCCAGCTGTTACGAAATGCCTGACCAATACGGTGTTTCGTTGGTTGTTTCTCATACTGTTTCTTATCTTGGGTAGAACTAACAGTTGAATTGCTTGATTTCTTATTAGGTGGGAAAGGACATGACATCTGTTCATCAGAGTTCAAGAAGTCTAGCTGCTCATATTTTCTCCTGCATATTCAAGAAGTAAATCTCAGAATTAGAATCGTATAGGTTTGAAAACAAAGTAATGAAAAAAATCTGTACTTGAACTACCTAATAAAATAAAAGCGCTCCTCTATAGAAGAATCTGGTTTTGGTTTGCTGACATTTTCCGGCAAGTGAGCCTCGTACTTCTTGTTTACAGTAGTATTTCCTCCCATACTTGCCAAGATCTCAACTTCATCATCTGTCCATTCATCTAGCTTCACTGATACAACCTATCATATGTCCAGATCAGATTAGAATATCCAAATTCCAATACTCAAACTTCTGTGTCATACAATTTTTGGGTAAATCCTGAACAAGGTTGCATAATCCACACCTTCGAAATATGCACTCCAAGGCTTCTATGTACACCAGAACACTTTATACAAATAAATACTCCGAACGTTAAAGATCTGATATGAACGAATTGGTACAGTCAAAATACAATGTAAGCAACAAAAACAGTCATAACTTACGTAAATCTAAGAAGAGGTGGTTGATGCAAAAATTCTAAATATGAAGTTATTTCATTTACTAGTCATCAATATCATGTTGAAAAACATCAAATAATTGTGCGCATGGTCAGTATTATGCAACCCTGAAAACCTACAGTTTCTTGTTGTAACATCGAACTCATAAGTTGTGAAAAACTCATAGTCAAATTATTGAGCAAAAGATAATCAATATTACCAACAATTGTAAGATCAATCATCAAATTCACAACTACTACTCATTAAGCATCATTCTCTAAAAATGTGTCATTACTCATTACTCATATCACAAATTTTGCTTCAATCCACCTCTGTGCAGGACCCACTCTCAAACCGTGAACATGTATGAAATTTGCACCGTCCACATTGTGATATATACTTAACTCAAAATTGAGCTAAATAGGATGAAAAGAAGATTGTAAAAGATATTAACATAATTAACGGTGAACAGAAAAAAGACAAGGTAAGATAATAAAACAAGTTCTATTAGGTTGGAATAACTTCATATAACTTTCGCTTCAGTTTTATTAAAATTGGAGAAGGATTGATGTCAAAACTTTCTCTTCATGAAAATATGATACTCACACCCATTTTGGATCTAGAGCTCCACAATCTGCACAGGACCTGTTGGCAGATTGATGCAACAAAATCTCCAGCCTTTCTTGTGGACCTGTTCATTGAACTATAGAAGTTACAAAATATAGGATGTGCTCTTATTAGAATATCACAGGGAGACCACAACAAACAAAGGAAAAACACCCGGAAAATAATGCTTATATCAGACAGACTAGAGAGCTCGGTAATGCAGAACTCATTTTTTGGGATTTAATTCAATTGGTACATGATTTTTAGATATTTATAATCCCACCTTGGGTTCTCTGGACGTATCCCCCACATTCCCACTAACACTTTTTACATCGTAAACCTTCTATTTGAACTTCATGTTGACACTTTCATTTGACCAATCTCCATGAAGGTAAACTAGAGGCAAGGCAACAAGATCAAGTGGAGGTATTGGATCTTCCATAAGCTATCTATATACTATATCTATATGTCATTTTTTTCAATTATACTGATCCATGGGAAAGATTTGACATGTTTCTTGGAGCAACTCATGTTGTTTACAAAAACATCTTCAAATGGATTGAGTGAATTGTGACACGCCGCTAATAGCTAACTACAGCATGTCAAGACGAGGAAAATATTGGCAAAGTCAGAACACAAACAGATTCCTAAACAAGTATTTGATGTAAAGAGTAAAAAGTACCAGATAATGTACGTCGATCACTAGGGCATCTCCAAACCGGTGTGTCTGAACATAAGAGATCATAGAGGCAAGAACCTGAGCCTACAAATGAAACATATTCTTTCATTAATGAACCCCGGTATAATTCATTTGTGCAACACAGTGCAATAAATTCATCAAGTTTTGTATCGTAGAAATGTTGATATCAACAACTGCTGACATTAAGAAAATCAAAACCATATATAAGCGTCAAGATGCTGAGGAATAGAAGCAAATTTTCCCAAATAAGATGTTGACCTTACCGAAACCAACTGTTTCATTCAAGAAAAATTATCCTAAAGTTACTTTTCTTTAACAATTACAGTTGAAATCACTCAAGTGATCATTAAAATTTAAACACATAAATCCTCTTCAACCTTACACACATTCTCCTCTTTAGGAGCATGAATCATGTTATTCCCTTCCAACTAATTCAATTTTTATGAAAGCAATAAACGAATTTACAGGACAAATCTTCTCAAATATTAAAAATCATTCCAAAAATAAAATTTGAGGACAAGCCTTGGCGCAATGCTCCTTGGTAACCGAAGGGTCACAAGTTCAAAGTAGTGGAAATGACCTCTTTGCAAAGCAAAGGTAAAGTTGCGTACAATAGACATTTCCCAACCCTCGCAAAGCAGGGAGCCTTGTTGGCTTAGGGTCGCTCTTTTATTCCAAAAATAAAATTTATACCTGAGACTTTGTTGGGAACAGAATTATCTTGCTGGGTAGACATCTCCATCCTCCAATGATTCAGACCCAAATCATGAAAAAGTGCTACCTTCTGAGGACACCCATTTAATCAATCAGCAGTTCCTCTGCATCCAATTCCACATTAAATTAAAAATATATCCATTTAATAAAAAAACTAAAGGAAAAATTAAAACAGATAATGAAATAAATAATTCAAATTAGTTCTTACAGATTGAAATATAGGGCAGCAAAGGAACAGTAGAATATGTTTTAATCTGAAACAAAAAGGGGTTCTTTTCAATTTCTTCCCTGCATCAAACACAGCCAAGTTAGACAAATTGGTAGATCATTAAAATACATATTTCATAAACAATCCACCAAACAAAATCTACCCAGACGGGTTCTCACAGATTGAGAGAAATCCTTGACATTAAACAGTTGAAGCTCAAAACTTTGGCATATTGGAGGGAAAACACAGGAGAAATGGGGGAAGAAATGGGGGGGAGGCCAAGAATGTGAAGAACAATAATTTTTTTGGTGGAATTTGGGAAGAAGCCAAAGCAGAGATTCAGGGTAAGAGGATAGAAACTATGATCTGCATGTGGCTATGTCATATTTTTCTCAATCCTTTTATTTTCTCTCTTTAATTTTGTATAATAATAATAACTACATTTCAAAGATACAGGTTTCTGTTTTTGTTTTTTTGGTTTTTTTCCTCTTGGTAAATCAGACACACTTATTTTTTCTGTGAGAATGGACCCTCTATATAGTCCATGGAAAACACATAAATTCAGAGTTTGGCGTATCTTCTACCAAAAAGAAATAAAATAAAAATAAATAGTCACTTAGCAAAAAGAAAATCAAGCATTGTTCAAAAAAAAAAAAAAAAAAAAAAAAAGTCTAGGGAATGAAGCATTTCGTGGTAGTTGGGTGGTTGATTATCCATTCAAGAAGCATTCAAACGTGTTTATGTTTAGTCTTACCAAAAACAAGATATGAAGTCTCATACCATAAATAAAGAAAAAAATAAATGAAACAACACGTCTAGGATAAAGACCGATTCACCAACTCCTCGAGATATTTTTTTAGTGTGCAGAGAATACGGTCCAATAACACTAAATATAACAATATAAGTGGTTAATCAATTATATTATTACACTTAGGGGTGGTTCGGTATGGGATCCCATACCGAAACCCTTGTCCCGAGTCCCAAACCGAAATTTTCGGGAATCCCAAATTCAATACCAATCCCAAACCAAATTTTCGGGAATCCCAATTTTCGGGAATCCCGAAATAATTTCGGGATTTCGGGACAAATCGGGAATCCCGAAATGCTTTTGGGCTTTTGGACTAAAATTTGACATATTATGCTTTTGGGCTAAAATTTGACATATTATGCTTTTGGGCCCAAACTGCCAATTTGTTACTACTAATCTGCCCACTGCGCACTGCACAAATTTGACATAGTTTCATAAATTAAGTTTCAATCTACCCACTGCCCATTTGTGCACAAAGTTTCAATCTGCCCACTACACATGCATCATGCATGCAATAAAAATAAATTAGGTACGAAACCCAAAAGCAAAAATAATAGTTACAAGCCAAGGTTTTAAAATAAATAAAGTAACAAACTCAAAAGCAAAAATAATAGTTATAAGCCAAGCTGGGTGGTGATTTTGGTGAAGGAAGGCTGGTGGCACAGTGGCTGCGCTTCAAGCTCTTGATGGAACAGAAGTGAAAATTGAAATGGGGATCTAACCTAAAAACAAATGAATGGCACAGATTAAATCTAAAACAATGAACGGTTGAAATAATTCTCTTATAATTAAAAAATAATAATATATATATAATATTTATTTCGGTTCGGTATGGGAATACAGAAAAAATGGAGATGCAATACCGAATCCCGTACCGAAAATTTCGGTTTGGTTCGGGATAACATACCGAAAATTTCGGGAATTTTGGTTTGGGATTTTTTTGGTTTGGGATCGGGATTTTTTCGGTTTGGTTTGGGATTTTTTTGGTTTGGGATCGGGATTTTTTCGGTTTGGTTTGGGATTTTTGGGATTTTTTTCCAGCCTTAATTACACTTAGTATGCAAGACCATATTTATGTCAAACCATGTTCCCCGCATAATAAAAAATTTATCCTACTCTTCAATCTCCTATGCTTCCAATGCATGTATAATCTTTTTCATTTTTTCATAGCAAAATAGATTAAAGAAGAAAGAAGAGAATAGAATGAAGTAATCAAATTTAAGACCTCAAGTACAAAAATAAATATTATCGACGGTATTAATAGCCTCTAACATTTCCCATAAGTCTATGAGAATCTTATACCAAGTCAACCCATTACATACTTTTCAGACTTATTCTTATCCTTCCCGCGGTAAACTTTGTACGAGCCCTACTGACCTTAATAAGGCCCGACTCTTGGCTTGCCAACCATTTCCACCAAGGCCATGCAAAATGGGCAAATCACCAAAATGAAAATGATAAAAAACACCTTTCTAGCCTTTTATACATCTAGGTTTAATTATGTTCGTTTTTTGTTTTGATTTATTTAATCTAATGATCAAAATAAATAAGTTGTATAGGAACTTAGAGCATGTTCATCCGTTGGTGGAAGACAAGGACAAAGACAACAACGTTGCCCTCCAGCCCAAAACTCTCCCCAGCAATCCAATAAAGCAAGGGCAAGTGATGGCCCAACCACTGTCCGCCCCAAAAACCTGTGTTGACCTTAGCCACAACTTTTTTTTTTTGTCAGCCACATGTAATTCACAAGGGAGAGTGGGCCGACAAAATTGCAGTGGAGGGCCCCGCTACAGCAGAGCACTGACTGCTTATCAACGACTTGGACATGTAGCGAATGAAGGGTCGTTGGATTTCCAACAACCAGATGATCTGGACCGTTGGATTTCTAATAGTGGATTTCTAACAATAAAAATAAATAAAATATTACCGTTTGACACGTGGCACGCTCTGGCCATCGATTTCAAATCAATTCGAAAATCAACGGACAAGATTATTCCAACGTTAAAAAATTTTAAAAATTCAAAAAAATATATAAAAAAAAACTAGAAATTTTTTTATATTATTATTTTATAAATACCCAACCATCTTCTCCATATCCCTATCACAACTTTATATATATTTTTACTACAATCTTCTATATATGTTTTCCACTTTTCAAATTCTTTTCTTTTTTTCCAAAAAACAGGTGAAAAGGCAATTTGATCGATCGCAGAAGATGTTGCTTTGCTTGAGGCTTGGGTGCTTGTTACTCATGACCCGATCACTGAAAATGAGATGAGGGTGCAGCATATGCAGAAGAAGTCATGCACAATTTGTCGAGAAGATTCAAGGCACATCCTAGACTGAGTAATCTCTGACAAGTATGTACAAACATCTACATAAAAATTTGAAAGCTTGACAATCCAAAAGCCGAAGGAATTTATAAAAGTGACAATAATCTAGCCAATATGATAATATTATTTTATTATTAATATATTAAAAATGCAATTAATATGTTATTATTTTGACCCTTGTTACGAGCACCTATCAACCGTGAAGATAAGCACGTATTCTGTGTGATTGCTCCGAAGTCATCCCAAAGCTTTATATGAAGTTTCATTCTAGTGTGTCCCCTATGAACCGATGTTCACGTAATTGCGTTCCATCGCCTTATGTTGTTAATTTCCCTCAACTCAAATACCTTCGACAAGCAAACTTTGTTCACTAATGTTTTTAAAGTTTTACCCCCCTGCTTGACCCCACAACATTTGCTAGATTGGTACCGTGGGTGAGAGTCGAACCCCAGAGGCTTGGGAGCAACTCTCACCCACAGAGAGCTTGGGAGCAAATCAAGGACCTGACTGCTAGACCTTTAAAGGCCGTGTAAACAAGTTAGGGTTACCGATAAATATCTTAATTAAGAGCCTATAATTTCTAACCAATCTCGTTTACAAGTAGACTACAGGAAAATGCTATCATTATACGATTTCTAGTATGTAGTCCAGAAAAAAATAAATATATCATAGTTTGTTTTTTGTAAAACCAAATGCATATTAAAGTGAAGGTCTTCTACAAAATGTAAATTGATGAGGAACAGAAAATAGATTTTAGACAGGATATATAAATACGAGTAAAGCTACGTAGACTAAATTTTTCAACCAAACGATTTGTTACTAATAAGAAATAAGCACGTTAATCAACACTTAAATAACAATCCTGTACGGATATAATATAATACTGATCACATTTTCTGCCATGTTCAACTCTACAAGAAATCTACAGCGCGAATTAGCACCAAAAACTGCTTCCGATACCTCTTACAAGGACACCTGCACTTGAATTAGTATTCTACCCCACTTCTACTACCCATCCATATTCAACTCATAAGAATCCGTACAGCGATAACAACTAGATTAAACAAGACACCCGGTCCAGACGCTCTAATTAGTGTTGGCATTAAGCTCGTGTCAAAGTCGAAAAGTGGGAAACATTATATGCAACCACAACCCCAGGACGGCATACAAAAACAAAAAGAACACCATCCGCAGATGATCATTTCAACGGATATGGGATTCTTTACATTACTTGCCAGAACGACATTTTTTCTCAAAACAAAAAGCAATGCTGTTTCAAGCCTCGAACCCAAACCATTACAAATATAAGAACAACCGGAAAACAAAGCAAACGGGCAGTAGCAACCGGAAAACAAAGCAAACGGGCAGTAGAGGATCCTATGCAGACGAAGCAGGGAAATTTGTTCATTTGTTAGGAATATGAAGAATCAACACGTACACAAATAGGTGTAGCGGATATGAGAATACTTCGTTAAATGTATGGGCAAACAAGAAAGGATAAGATTAAGAACGAGGATATCCGAGGTAAAGTAAGGAGTAGCCGAAATTGAAGGAAAGTTGAGAGAAAATCGGTTACGATTGTTTGAACATATGAAACGAAAGCCTACAGATGCTCCGGTTAAAAAATGTGATTACGGGACAGAGGTTCAAGGCTGAAAAGGTAGAGGAAGACCTAGAAGGACTTTGGAAGAAGACTCTTAAGAAAATACTTAGACTACTTGGATCTACCGGAAGACGTGACACAAAACCGAACCAATGGCTTTCTAGGATTCATATAGCCAACCCTGGGAAAAAGGCTTTATTGTTGCTGTTAGCAATATGAAGTTAGGGGTTGAATTAAGCCTACCAACCAAGAAAACATATGACATTTTCGATTGAGACTGCCCAAAAAGCATTACCATTCATCATGATTCAAGTGAAAAGTAAGCATATATAGCAATGAAATTCAAGTAAAAGATCAATCTAAATAAAAAAGAAGCGAGCATTGGTTGATGCTTATATTAGGTAGAAACTAGAAAGTAATTCATCAAGCCAAGAAAATCTCTAGGTTTCCATAAGACTAGATTAAACAAAATCGACGCCAATAGTCTAAAACGACATGTAACAATACCCGAAACGACAATTCATCAAAAGAAAAGCATGAGACCTAGGTGTTGGTAGCCCTGGTGTAGATCTGCTGGCTGGCGTGGGCAGAGACCATCCTGATCGAGCCTCTGGCCATCAATTCCCTGATGGCCCTCCTTGCCAGCGAGCCGTTGATCCTGAGACGGTCGGAGAGAATGGACGGTGTGATGAGCTTGTACTTGGGTGCCTCAGTGAGGAGCTTGTCGTAGGTTCCCTGGTCGAAGAGCACCATGTTGTTCACCTTCTCCTTCTGCTTTCCCTTGCTCCACTTCTTCTTCTTCTGCTTGCCTCCGCCGGACTTCGCCGGCTTCGACGACGGCGGCGGTGCCTTGTCCTTCTTCGGCGCCTGAAATATCAAAAACGGAAGATTGTCAGAGGCATTAACGCAAACGGATGGTAGGAAAACTGGAAGATGATTGGATACGGACGTACCATGGGATTGGATTACAGCTACGGGGAAGGGGAGGAGAGAGGAGGGTTCGGATTACAGCGGCTGGGGAAAAGGAGAGACTGAATGAGGAAGCGATGTGAGTGGGGCTTTTATGACCTAGGGTTTCACTGGGTTGTATCCTGACGACGTCGTTTTGATGTGTGTTGTGGGCTCGTGAGGTCTCCTTGATTGAGTGACAGCCCATTTCTGAAAGTTCAACATATTTAGGCCCAGAACTGTAACTTTTTTTATACATAGAAATGTAATTGAGGGAACTGAATTGCAACTAAGGACTCGTTTGAATATCCTTTTAAAATAAATCAAAGTGCTTTAGAGAAAATGTTTTTAGGTTCCAAAAGCACTTAAAGTGCTTCCTGGAAGAAGCACATATTGGTGTTTCTTGCATAAAACACTTTAAGTGATTTTTCAGGATTTACTTATATTTTTACTAAGGATTAGTTCTAAAAACATTTTTACTAAAAGCACTTTCAGTCATTTTAAAAAGATATCCAAACGAGCTCTAATTTATTATCGCTCACGAAAACAATCAATCAATATGTTGGTCTTGGCTAATAGTGACACGCGAAAAGAACCAAATTGTTTAGAAGAGTCTAAAGGCCTACTCAAGGGATCAAGTCACCTTTAAACTAACAACTGAGTTCACAATTCATGCAGAGAAAGTCGTGCGTGGTCCATCCAGCACGCCCACTCCGGACGAGCAATTGGAGAACAACATACCGCGTTACTGCCTCCCGGACGTGCCGTCCCGCTATAGCTTGCTCCCTGTGTATGCCGGGGGGCCTTCCTACATCCCTAACAAGGTCGCCACAGCCTCCGTAGCGATGAATGACCAGTACCAGCTCAGCGGGAGGAAGAGTAGCGCATCCATGCGCTGTTTTGGAGGCGGAGAAGAAGAAGATTTGAAGAAGAATCAAGCAAGTTGGAATGTTTACTGGAAGGCGAACGTTGCAGCACAAAAGTTCTTGTAAGATCGATCATGACAGTATATTTCACTGATTAATTTCGTCGTACATCTTCAGGAATCGGAAGCATTTTGGAGTCCTTGGGAACACTCAGTCCCTTCCATGCTTTTACTTTGTTTTGTTAAAGCTTCTTCTTGCATCAACTTTCCACATTCAGTTTGTTCGTTTACTCTCCTTTCAGTGTTTATGTTCTAATTCTCTTTGTGTTTATTCAATCGTTCTAGTCCAACAACGATTGCGGTTGAATTAAATGAATAAAACTAAAGTGTGAAAATCACTACCCGAAAGAAATCACGACAGCCTTGGTGGTTTCATTCAGTAACCTCTTTATCTTGTAGAAGACCAAACATGCAACTTATCCAAGCTCTTGATCTGATACAGTACCAAACATACAATAGTAACAAGCACGATACACATCATACTGATTATGTACTCACAAAAATACAGAGCAAACAGTTTCGCGGACGTTTTAGATTAAAATGCTCGGTTCTTTTTTCCCTTGGTTTTTTTTTTTTCCTCTGTTCTAGCAGTTAAAATGCTAGGTTTTTCTCTACATCAGAAGCACAATTAAGGACCTTAAAAAAGGCTAATGAGAGACTAGCATACTAAATCAGTAATTCCAGTTGTTTGATACATATATTATCCCATGACTGCAGACCTTGACCTACTCCACGATCAACAAGTTATTTTTCGTTAATCCCTCACCAACTGTAGGAAATTCTGGTGATAGCTTCCATTCCCCATCAACCAAGAACTTGATTTCGTACCTTCAAATATAAACCTACGAGTCAGAGTGAAGAAAGGGAGGAAGAGGAGGAATAGTTGAGTGATCGGATACATACTTTCCAGGTCTCAGCATTAATGTTGTCGAGAATGTGGTGAAAGAACCAGTGTACTCCGGAGATAAATCCTCTCCTTGACTCCATCCATCAAAAGTGCCCATAACTTGTACACACTGTTATTAAGACAAAAATACTCCGTCATCATTTTCTTTGCAACAAAGTGAACCGTATTATCGTATTCCAGAGTCGCTAATCATTACCACACTCCCTTAGTAGAGGAAAAGGAATTACACCAGTATCTGGTTTTTAAGTACCTCAGCCATGCCACACCAGAATAGGGGAACCTCCTTGGATTGTGCAGCACCAACATCCTTTATTTGTTCCTTCAACTTTTCATGTACAGCTTCACACATATAACAGTACTTTTGTCAGAACATAAGGAAAGTTTACAAGCAAGGAAACATCAACATAACCGCGTTACAATTCAAAGAACTTCAATATAAATTGGGAAACAACAATTTTGAAATTAAACAGGGGTCCCCACCCAAATATCTTGCCAATGTTTATCCCAATTCCAAATACCAAAGCTCAAAGATGAGAACATAAGGAATAACCCACGTACAGGATATCAGAAATAATCTCTCTCAACTCAAGAATCCCAGTCATTTGCACGAAAATCGTGTTGACTCCAAGGGACAGATGCCCAGGAGTTTTATGTACTTGAGGTAATCACTGCCAACATTTACCATGTACAACCTATTTCAATCCCCAAATGCCAAGAGCCAACCAATCTTCTTCCTTAGGCTTCCGCTCTGAATCACCAACTCCTAAGTGGTCCTTTCTCCAGTTGTCACTCCTCACTCGAGTGGTCTTTGTTCCTACATTATGTTTCTTATTACTCTTCACTAGATGATTGTAGCCCATAGATGACTTATTTTGATTATTCAAATAAAGATTATCTGAAAACGGATTTAAATTTTGATTTGAAATGTATTTTTGGGAAAAATGGAAAATCAGAGAGATAGAGAGAGGGAACTGGATATTAATTCACATTTCAAGGCACCTATCCATGCTATGCTCAACTGTATTTTGTGGAGAAGATGCACCTTAGGAAACATCGTGCTATTGAAAGAGAAGAAAATATATACTTTATTATCTTTGTGCACAATCATTTGTGTTGTGTTGTATGATGCTTTTTAACAAACTTTCTCAGTAATCAGGAGAGAATAAAAAATTTAGCAGCAACAGTAATGAGAGTGAGTACGAGGAATAAATAAATAAATCCAGATCAGCAAGTTACCTTCTAAACTGGAAAGAAGTGGGATTGAATGTATTTCCCATTAATCTTTCTTGAACCTTCAGGAATAACAGATTTAGTGTTTTCTTCTGCTAATTTCACCAAAGCCTGCCCATTAGAACAACTAAAGGAATGATGACATCACAAGTCTTCAACTTTATTGAATCAGGTGAACCCGTAATGCATGATAACACCATGTTCAAATGGTGCTGGTAGGTATGTTATTAGTAACGTGCTAATGTGGTTGTCGTAAAAGTTCAAGGTTTATGATATATAGATCCTATGGTTTGATGTTTGACATTCTTAATGTTTAACTTATTTTAACAAAATTCAATCAAGATGGCTTTTGAAACCAAGCAACTATAAACATCTAACTAAACACATTTTGGCAGCAGATAAGACCCCAACAACATATAAAAATCGGGACTGGAATTACTTGCTCTTCCAAAGAGTGTTCGACCTACAACCATTTTTGTACTACTAAAAGGATTTGTAGAATGCTGAAGAGACCAAACATGAAAAGAGTCTCTCCCTTGGAACTTAGATTACTCACATGTGATAAAAATCCTGATCAACAGAGACTTAATAAGTCACTAGTGGCGACATATGTTCATGCAAGACGTGCAGACAACCACCACTAGTAAAATACGTAACCTGAATTTCAAGTTCCAAGACAGCAAGTTCACATTTGAAGTTAACCAACACATCCTCCTTTATATGCAACTGTGTAAATAACAAATCAAAATCAGATGTCAAATCAATTACACATGATAGAACTATCTATACTGACGGACTGAAGAGATGTATAATTCAAACAAGATAACCTTATACACATCCAAGATGTCTCCATTTAACAGCATCCATGAATTATAATCGATGCATGTTAGTTTTCTCAATGAACTTAAGACAATAGCTCTCATATGGATTAAATAATCCGAACCAAAAATCCAAGCAATATATTTTCTGACATTTTTCTCATAACTCAAATGATGAAAGTGGTGGGGCGTGGGCGCATCTTTATCTTCCAGTATATTCAGTTCAACTACCTTCAAGTTTAAAATAACATTGTGAATGCATGAACCTTTATATCATATGCTAAACATGCCAACAACTCTATTTTCAAACTAATGCTTCATCGCTCAGTTATGATTTATTTTCCTCCTGTTATATGGTTTTTATTTATTTAAATGGAGCATTTACTGATACAAAGGAGTATCATTGAAAAGCTGGACTCAACAACGTATCAATCCAGTTTCCTGTTGTGTGATAGAATCTTTACTCTTCGGTTCATTTAACATGTATACTGCTGCTACAGTGCATTACTAAGTGCAAAACAATCCAGTCAAATGAATGAGGATATCAGCAAAGATGACAATAACATAAAACATGGCCACTCTCATAAAATGATGAAGAAGAACTTAAATGACATATTGAATTAGGTGTCAATTATATAAAGGACATTGCTACAAGATACTTACAAACCTGTCGTTTGAGGAACCGATTTTGTTGATTGGCTTCACTTAGTTTTTTGACGAGCTTTGTTCTTTCAGAATCAGCTAACAGTGACTTCAACTGATACAGAGTTTTAAGATAAGTTAGTCTTGATATCTAATATATTTCTGGAAATGCCAAACAAACCCATGCCCAAAGTTAAGTCCAAGACCTTACTTTTCCCCAACCTTCCCTCTAATACTATTAAAAATCCTTTTATACCTTTCCGTCCATAACACTCACGTGTGGGCAATAACCATATACTTTAGAACGATCAGAATCAAGGCAGATATTGGAGTTAACACGTTTTCAATCATGTGGTGGTATTTTCCAGAACAATCTAACCATTTTTCCTTTAGAAGAAAGCTCTCTATTTTCATTTACTTTCACTGAGCGACTGAAGGATTTAAAGTATGAACCACAAGTAGCCAGGAATGCTAAACAACTAGAAAAGGAAATTCATAAATTTGGAATGCTGTCCAGGATTTGTGATAAAAATATCAATAAAATAAAAATAAAAACCCCATTGCAAATTTGCGATAGTAGATATCCAATGCAGATATTATCAGTAAACTATGCTACAAAACTAATTTCACTAATCAGTTGAACAAAAAATATGGGTTTGGACTTTGGACCATGAAAATTATAAATATGGAATTTAAGGGTGGTGACTTTTCCATTTACCGCCCAATTTACAATGTTAAACAAATTAGTGGCACGGGTTACCTCATTACTTCTTAAAGGTTGAGGAAGAGGCTCCTCCCGCGAATCTTCAGTTGCATTTTCATCATTTCCGCTATAGATTTCTGCACGTACTGATGATGATTCCTCCAAACCAGTGGGAATTGAATGTATTCTCCAGAAGACATGGTTCAAGGGATGCTTCCCAGTACAAACTTCAGAACCTATCAGCCTCTGATAGCCCAACTTTAGTTTCCAAGTAGTTGCACCTATGTGGAAGTGGGCGGATATTTCTCCAATCCAATTTTCTCGAGCTTTTTCTTGATAAACACAGGACTTGTTTGTCAAGGCAACACCTGTCAAGACTATGATGATAAGAGAATGAAATTTATAAATGCTTAACGACACAATCAATGCCGTGAATTAATGGAGATTGGTTATTACTGTCAGCACTGTTAAGTAGATTGATAGTGCAAGAGCAGATCATGCAGAATCAATGTTTCCGATAAGCGTCAATGCAAATCATCTATGGGAAAACAGTGTTTGTTTCGTGATTTTTCAACTAGTACATGGAGGACCAACTGAATTTATCTATAAAGTTGAGAATTCTTACCGCACGGTACCTATCTCCATGTTGATGGATTCCATCTGAAAAATCGTTACAACAAATAAACGTGGTCACAATCTTGCTATAAGATTGGATAACTCCACAATTCTCTAAAATCCCACTTGTCTGTCAAAAGGAACCAATTACCAATGTAATTCATCCAAAGGTTCATTTACTAATCAGTAATCGGAATGCGAAAATTCACATAAAAATTGTTTCTTTACATGAATTAAGAGAAACCCCATCAGATGAATAATGGAACTGAACTCACATTTCAACTCTGGAAAATCTACATATAAAAAAGAAAAGAAATTGAAAGGACTTACAGTAGAAAGATGGCGCGGAGAGTAGTAGCTCCGGTTGGCGCTCAGGTGGAGATGGTGGCGAGGGAGACGAGAGATGGTTGGAAGAGGAGGAGGAGCTAAATCAATGGAGAAAGAGGGGTTAGAAACTTCTTCAATCTTGAGATGTGATCCGGTGTAGTGTGGACTGTGCAGTGCCGGATAACATAGATTGAAGAGACATTCTGCATCCAATAAGATGACGCCGCACTTGTAGTTGTATGTATGAGTTGTAGTTGTATGTATGAGTACGTTTTTTCTCGGAAATTCTCTTTGTGAGGATTGGATGCCCCAATAACATCTATTCATCGTACATTGTACAGTTAGTTTTTGTCAAATATTATTTATATTCAATTTTAAATAGAAAAATTTACAATGATTTCTGACCGTAAAATATACGATAAACAAATGTGATTGGAAAATCTTGAATACTAAGTGACGTGTCACTTCTCTGTTTAACTAATTTTTTTAGACAATTTATCAATTATGTGATGTATAGCTAATAAGAAATAAGCACGTTAATTAATACGTAAGTAATAACTCAATCATCATTAATCATATCATATGATTTGGAAAATTTGATTTAAATAGATGTCTCCTACGTTACCCAGTAAAATTGTGGGTTTGTTACTACAATAGGGGCCAATAATACCAGTATACATTTGAGGGACCTAATTTGTTAAACAGTTCTCTGTTTGATATCCTTGTATTGACATGTTGTATAGGCAGGCATTACTATATCTATAAATTTCTTAAAGAGAGGTACCATAAGTGTGCAATTAACTGTATATGCACAGAGAAAATTGGAAAACTAACCAAATTTCAGATCCCAAATAGAATTCTAACCATCATTTTAAATTTTTAATAATTATAACCAAAATTTGATATGAAAATACTAATACACCCTTAAAATAAAGTTTTCTAAAAAAAAAAAAAAATAAAAAAACCTAAAAACAAAAGGCTCGGCTGTCTTTTACCGTCATCTCTGTCCTTTCTAGACAATAATCCAAAACCACATAAATCAACACAAGCACAACCAGCCATAGCGTGCAGCATGATCCCTCTCTCTTCCTCCTCCTCTTCCTCTTTTATACTCTCACACACAACTTTCGTTTAGTTCCGAATCCCCAAAAAACTTTTGACCTCCTCCACATGAAGACGACCTTCACTCTCGGTCTTGGTCAGCTTCCCCCTCTGCTCTCCAATTTCTAATTTTCAAGTACGATGATGTAATCCTTGAGTTCAAGCACTTGCACCACCAAGCTTACAACGAGGCCTTCACTCATTTCAATGTCTGCTGCCCTTCCTCAACATCCTAGCCCCTCAATTGGGACCTCCACTTCTAAGATCAGCTCTAGAACCAAATTGTTGGTGAAAAGCCCAAAATGCGATGGTCCCTTCTCTTTTTCTCTCATTTTCTCCAAGGATGAACTTTGGATTTTGTTTTCTTCTATGATTGAATTGGGGTTTTGGGTTGTTTAAGGAACTTCAAGGAGCATGGGTGGCTTTGAACTTATTCAATTCTACTACTCGAATCCCTGATCTTAATTGAATCTTGCTTTGTTTAATTTCCATGGATGACATTTTTTTTTTGGTTTTTTTGAGAAAACTTTATTTAAAGGGTGTATTAGTACTTTCATATCAACTTTTGGTTATAATTATCATAAATTTAAAAAGGTGGCTAGATTTCTATTTAGGTTCCAAAATTTGGTTAGTTTTCCAAATTTCCATTGTACAATAAAATATCTATATAGTCATAATTATGGGATAAGACCAATTTTATTAGGGGAGGTTATTACTTGCGAATAGCAGACTTTTTTCAGATGAGAAGAGTGCTAGATTGATTTATCGACTTCTACTTTGTTAGTGATATATCAAGATCTATCGACTAAGATATTAGACTACAGGTCACACCCGTTAAATGTGTCATTGGTATCAACTAAAAAAAGAAGGTGCCATTTGCGGCATGCCATAAACAATCTAAATCTGTATAGACCATATTTTAAATTTTATAAGAGTGCCTTCCCATTCACGCAATTAAAGCATGAACAAGCAAAGAGAGTTTGCTTCCTAAAATTCCCAAAATTACATGGCCACAAAAGACTCATAACCACGAAAAGCAACTGACCTACTAACTACATAAGAAGATCGACCGAAGGAGTTTAACGTGACAGATTGCTATCACTGTTCCTTCCATATCCTTCCGGTCACCCTAAGCTTCAATTCCTTCCGGTCTACCCCTGAGAAGAAGAGAGCCATATTGCGTTGAATAATGAGACCATCAAAACTGTCACGAACCTTCCGGTGGCTATCCCTAATGCTACGCGGCACCCCCTGCCATATCATCTTCCTCCCATTCCCGCCCACTTCTAGACTGTAGCTGTAGTTCTTGGCCTCATTATCATCACCCATGAACCGCAAGAATGCTATGTAGACAGGAGCCATTCCGAGCTGGAAAGCTTCAAAATGTAGGCAAAAATACTGGTTGAAGCAACTAAAAACCTGCACATTGGAAAAGATAGCAAACGTCTAAATATGCTTCGTTTGTGTCGCTTACAGCTTTCTCACTCTTTGTTTTCCAGTGTAGGTGTTACTCATCAAAGCTTTTACGCTAAATGGTTTTGAGCTGGCTGAAAAAATAAAATGTAGGTGGGGAGCGAAGAAGGATAAAGGAGAACAGTAAGAAAAAGGAAAAAGCGAAATAATACCGTTAGCATCCAAGTAGCGTTTTCAACTTCTTGTGGATTTGATTTTACATAGCGATGGTTGAAAGTGCTGCCATTGTGCATGTCAACCTTGTGATCATCTTTTAAATGGGCAACAAGATAAGGAATATCTCCAACGACGGTGCATTCAGAACCAGCATAGGGGCAGTTGTAGGGTCTATGGAGACACTGAGATTCATGCTTTAGCTTGCTGTAATAAGGGTATATGCCCATGCAACCAAAATTCTGGTATTTACATGGAAGTTCAAGAGAAGCAGCCACCTTCTCCAATGCAAGACACCTGATATTACCAAGTTCATGCCGGCAAGTTGGGCATCGGTTGTGAACCCTTGGTTTGCAAGCAGAACATAATGTGTGACCATTTGAACACTGCAAATAGGCAGAAGGCCAATTAAGTAACGAAAGGCATCTAATTTAAACATCGCACACATTCACTTCCTCAACTTCTTTCAACACTAGTTGTTACATTACGCTACCATTTTCCGATATCATTGAGTAGCACTTGTGTAAGTGATGCAAGTGAACGTGTATGGAAAAGCTGTTGACCAAGTGACCTGTTCGACTAATGCAATTTCTAAGACTGAACGCTTATCATTATTTTTGATAATATATTTGCTCACCACCATTATTTACCATTAGATCAATTTTTTTTTTGAGCCAGATTCATCCAATAGCAAACATTGAAGTGGTGAGCAAAAATGACCTCTATCATTAAATACAAAAATATCCAAATGAACCATAACTTTTCACTGCTCAAAGAAGGCATCCTCTAGCTTAAAGGAATAAGAAATTCCAGGTAATTGACTTTTAAGAAAACAGTATCTGATTCTACTTTCCACAAATGGTATGTGTCCAGAAGCTTCTGGAAGCAAAGTAGTCTTAAAAGGCCAAACAGCATTAAAACTGCAAAGTTGTAGAACGGTTTCTAGTAAGATACCCCTTTTTCCAAGCATGAACCACAAAGTAAGCAAAATGAGAAGCTGGAAAAACTTAACAGCCCACGATGCCTAAACTTACCATAACGACAATCAAACATATAACAATGCATGGAAGTTTATCTGACATCGCCAAAAGTAGACATTATTGAAAGAAAATATATCTAACTATTAATTGTTTCTATCTGCAAAACTAATGGGAGACGGAGGACTAAATGCACAGAAAGCAGTTCTGTTCTTGCATACTGCCTTCCATACCAAGGCCTTGGCCTTTAGTTCCTTTTTCTTCTCTAGTAAAAAGTGCTACATTTTTTGCTTAATAAATATCTAACAAAATTGAAAAAGAAAAAAAAAAAAAAACCATGTCACAGGAATAAATAAATTTGAACTTTCCAAAGGAAACGGTTTTAGAAAGAAAGAAAACAAATTTACATCAAACAAAGGACTCCATAAAGAATTTATGTAAGTAGGATAAGGAACACCAAATAGACCAAGATACATAATTCCTTTTTTAGCTTAAATTAGGGTCTTCTGATATCTTATTGCTTAAATACTGACATGTGCCAAAGACAGTATAGATTTGAGGGGAGAAACAAAATCCAACTCAATAATCAAAAGCACAACAAAAAGTACTTGGCAAGAGTTAGTAATGAATGAAGCAAATATGGCACAACAGAAACCCGTCTGCAAGTTTGCAGACAATAGCACCTCGTCTATCAGTTTCCCAACAGAACCCCTCCCACAAAACTATATTAAACAAGTCAAAACCTCACGCCACTTTAAAAGAATGAATTATTAGCATAGGCAAGAGTTAAGGGTACGCTAGCTTCAGTTATAGCATCTCCAATTAGGACGTAGAACAATTACTGGAATGAAAACTAAGGGAGTGAGTTTGACTTTATTTGATAAAGCAAAATTAATGAGTAATCAAACCTGATGAATTGGGGGGTACATAGCATTTAAGCATACAGGGCACTCCAGCAGCTCACGGACATTGCTAGAAACCATCACATTAGGTTTTAGGGTCTTTAAAGTAGCATCATCGACACTTTCTCCAACATCCAGCATGTCTTCACTTTGTGGAGGATCAATTACCTCAGATTTGGTCCGGATGTCATCAAAAAATGGACTACTAGATGCCATGCTGGCACACACAGCTACTAATCTAAGCCAAACACATAAAAGAAGCTCAATATATAGGTAAAGGCATGTTTTGATAGGAAACACACAACTACTTATCTGAGCCGAACATACAGCTACTTAATGTAGGAAACACCATGTTCAATTCACGCACCAAATTCTAAAGGCTCCAATCTAGAGAAGGGCAAAGCTTTCTAACCATATCTATTTTATGAAGGATAACCACAAGTAGAGAGAAGAACCACATATGTCCTTAAAAGCAAAAACTTTTTTCCATCAGAATATCTGGTTTTCTTTTCAAACTCTGTCAACACGCTATCAAAACATGCCTTCATTATATTCTAAGTCAATTTATAATCAAAACATGACTTCTTATTTTCTAAGACGATCTTTAAACTTCAAATTAACCCTTATGTTGTAGCACACTACAAGATAATGGTGTATCCATCATCCTTGGCTTGAGTGGCATGAGAAGGACAGGGGAGAAGTATATTGCATTTCCCATATAACGAATAACACCATACTTTCGGTGTATTTAACAAAGTGAGGGAAAAGAGCAGGACTGGCCGCCTATTTTTTTAAACAAAAGTGAAAAAACTCCATAACAATTATGTTTTACTTTTAGGATTCAAAAAAAACAAGAACCTATCATACCTCCCAGTTCTCAGAATTTTGAATACATTCGGGTAATTCAACTTATTAACGATCAAGCAGATCAATGTTCAAATTTTCAAAAATCAAGTTTTGGAGGAAATGTACAGTAAAGTCTGAATTTCAACAAACCGTCAGGATTCAAAATTGTAAAACTTCAAAATTCGCAAAAACATGAAACGAATTCAAAAAACTAAACGATCAATGCAGATCGGAACAGAAACAAAGCACTTAAGAAGGGTTCGTCGAAATGCTACAATCAGACTCTAACTAAGATCGCATGCCCACATGAAATTCAAAGTCAATTCCACAGACAGATCTATAATATCAAACTATTCGACCTTATATTCCATAAATTTCTAATGGGTCACCACAAATTGAAAAACCCATTAGAGAAAACTCAATATAAATAAAACCCAACAAATTTAAGCTGGAAAAATGAAAAATTTATACCTTTGAGATGGCGTGGTTGAATCAAACGCCCATTGCAGAGAGAGATAGAAAGGAGAGAGAGAGGGAGAAGTTTGGTAGGTGGCCGACTATGGAGAATTGTCCGCTGCAGGCTGCAGTAATATATTAAAGGGAGACGAGGAAATGCGCGTTTGCGAACTCGAGGAATTTCAAATTAAAGCCGTTCGGGAGAGAAAGAAAGAAAGGAGGAGGACCGGTGGAGCGTGGCTTTTAGGAGAAAGCGACAGAGAGAGAGAGAGATACAAAAGTGGAAAGCTCAATTGTCAAAGTCGAAGCGGAAGAAATTTTTCAATATGATCGGTACATTACTGTTACATCATATGCTATTATATAAACTAGCCTCTCTGCACGCACTAACGTGCGTGCGAGAGGCATTTTTGCATCACGGGTGCTACGCGCCCCAAAGATGTGTTGTTTTAGATATTCGTATATTTCTTAAGTGATTATGTTATAAATTGTGTTTGTGTCCATCACAACAATTTCTTATTATTTTCAATTTTTTATTATGTTCAATCATCTAACTTAGTCTTTTTGCACTTGCCCATTGTACCCAAAAATGAAATTTATGAATTGTACACTAACCAATCCACCTTTTTTTTCTTTTTTTTTTTGCTTGCTAATTATTATGGTGTCTTTTTTTTTTGTTTGGCTGATAGAAATTGATTTCACGAAATGAGCTATGCTTGATCATTATTATGACTTTGGTAATTAAGTTACTTAGTCTAGTTAGAATTTTGTTATCTCCATCAGTACCATTTTACCCTTATATATTGTACAGAAGAAGATCAAGAGTTAGGTTCCTTAAACTCTCATATAAAAAATAAAAAAAATATGCTTAATTATTTAATGTTGTATGGAAAATATGAAATGATCAATATATTTTGTAGCATGAGGATTAGTGGCTGTATTAGAAGGGTGCACAACAGCATTTTTTTTATTATGGTGGACAAAAAGGTATTATGGGCAATATTTGGCGTCATTCGAGCAGGTTGGCAGATCATTTGTTCAATGGTTGTGTGAATGGGATAGTTGATGCAGTTAGAGAAGTGAGTACATAATTATGGGTGTGCCATTTTGGGTTGGGACTGAGATGTTCAACATTAGAGCATGGGCCAGGCTACGTAGTTCCAATTGCTTGAGTTGAAGAAAGGTTGATGAGATAATAGTGTTACCGTACAATCATCCCATCATTCCAAAGTGATAATGGAGTTATCGCATGCCATATTGTCATATTGCCACATTTGTTGAATAATTTAGGAGCATATATTCCATCCAATTTGCACATATGTGAGTAATCTCTCATACATTTTTTACTATTTTTTCTTTAAAACAACAACGAAGATAAAATGGGAAACATATACTATTTATAAATAAAAAAATATGAAAATATGACATGTAATTTGATTTCTAAATACATATTGACAACACTTAATGTCCTTAAATCAAAATGTTTCAGATTCATAAGTTTTCAATCAAAGTTATAAGCTAGCTAGGGATGAACTCCTAATATATGAAGCAAAGCAAAATATGGACAACATGTACATATGTAAACATAGCGCCTATGTGTGAAATCAAAGCCATGCTTGCCACCCATTTGCTTGCACTTGATGTTTTAGATTTTCATGGTTAATCTGCAAGCAATGATGATAAAATAAGAAGTCTAACTATAATGCACAATCACAACTATAAAGATTGTAAGCAACTTAACCTAAATACCTTTAAGTTTGACAATTTTCTCATGGCAATACTTTTACTCCAGTTACTTGTAGAATACTGAAAGATAAATATATTTGTCAAGTTTGAGGTAACAAATTGTAACAATATTTACAAAATTAAATAATAAGAAATATTACCTTAATCTTGTACTTCAACCTTTGTACTTTGAGACGGGTGTGATGCTTGTAAAACTGACAAAAAATGCAATTTTATTTATATTTGAAAATTGAATGCAATTTGAATTTATAGTATACTTTTGTATGAAAATAAGAGAAGACTTACCGTATTTAGAAAAGTTGTTTGGCCACTGTTAATCTTTTTTCTGCACCCATAAATTGTTTTATTTTATTTTATAATTTGAGATAATTAATTTGTAGAATCATATAGAGAATGCCATTAAAAATAAATAGGTAAGAAATGGTGTTGTACCTTATTTGTTGGACTTTATTCCAAATACGTATGATCTGAGGAGTTGTTGAAGGTTTTAATTCTTCCACAGCCTTTTTCATGCGCCACCTATATATTGAAGGTATATATAATGTTAGATTTCTTGTAACAAATTTGTATATAATTTAGGATACATACTGCTCATGCTTCTTCTTTTTCCACTCTTTGAGAATCAGTTGACTTAGATCAGTAGTTTTTACTCCGACAGATATCTCCCAACCAGGTGTAAAAATAGAGACACGTCTGTTTGAGATCTTATCAATAGGTTCCTTCTTCATTTTTTGTGGGTATTCTTGTAAATATCCTAAGAATGAAAACAAATAATTTTTAAAATTACCATAGCACACGTATAGCACATTAAGATAATCAAAAGTGAAACTCATAATCTGACCGAAATTTTAAAAAACACACAATGAAGATTTCAAAGGAAGAAGTTAAAAGAACCCATATGAAGCTAAACCTGGATATTCATACAATTACATATTATGCTTACATGAAGATGTGTAAAATGAGTACAACCATGCAGGGAAAAAAGTGAAAAAAAGAAGCTTACACCTAGATTAATTTCCTTTCTACGCCTGGGGAGAGGGAGTGGGAGAAGAACGGCAAAGCAAAAAAGCGAAAAAATTGAAATAAAGAAGAATGATGAATCGGGCGTTGCATAATACCTGTTTTATCCTACGTTGGAGTGTGAGAGTCTGTAAAACCAAGCAACAACTGTTGATAGCAGTTGTATAACTGAGGGGAAAATTAACATTTGAATTTGGATATGGGAAAATAAGTAGGAACAGAAAAAATGGGATTATACGAACGGGGAAGTTAGTGCTTGTAGTGGGCAAGCTTCACAGTTTTTTGAAAACCCACGGCAACCTTTACCCCATTCTTTCTCCCACGTTGGTTTCATTTATTTATTTATTTTTTTAATCTATATATCATTTTATAAGATATTAGTATCTCCTCCTAGAATGGATAGAAATTTGTTGGAGACATCCTAATCCGTCTAAATTAGTTGGACCATATGCATATGTTAGTATAATGTATTAGATACTTTTTTAATATAGATATTAATATTTTCTCCTAAAATGGAGGAGAAGTTATTCCGTTCTTGTTGTTTTATTTGTTTTTTTCCCCAACATAACAATTTTGAATTTCTCTGTTTAATATCTCTCTCCTAAAATAGAAAGCAGTTATTCACCATGTGGCCTTTTTTTAACTTTATTTTTTTAATATTTATCTCCTAAAATGATGTTCTCGACTTTATTTTTTTAATTTGTTTTTGTTGCCTTTATCATTTATCTCTCCCTCCTCTCCATAACTGCTATCTTTTAGAGGATAATTATCATGATTTTTTATCTCCTCCTAAAATGGATAGAAATTAGTTGAAACATCCTAATCCGTCTAAATTAGTCAGACCATATGCAGATATTAGTATAATTTATTAGATTTTTTTAATATAGATATTAATATTTTCTCCTAAAATGGAGAAGTTATTCCGTTCTTGTTTTGTTTTTTTTTCCAACATAACAAATTTTAATTTTTCTGTTTAATATCTCTCTCCTAAAATGGAGAGCAGTTATTCACCATGTGGCCATTTTTTCACTTTATTTTTAATATTTATCTCCTAAAATGGTGTTCTCCACTTTATTTTTTAATTGATTTGTTTTTATTAAAGTGTTGATTTTTGTTTTTAGTTAAAATGTTGTATTTTAGGGTCTTAAAAGAAAATGAGGAACTGGACGCACTTTTTTCTTTGTTTTACTGTCTAAACCGCAATACTGCTAAATTTTAGAGGATAATTATGATGTTTTTTTTTATTTTTTTATTTTCTGAAGTTTATTATTTTCCAATACAGTTTTTTTGTTCGGTTATGGTTTTTTTTACCAATTTGTCCTACCTTTTTGAACTTTTAAAGGTTTGATTGTGTAGATAACAAAGGGACTTTCTTGGCATTTTGAAATGCTTCACCAATTTGGCCTTTGATTTCTAAATTGTACAATATTACTACTTTGTTGGGTAGTTGTTAATTATTTTCTCTATCAAAGTAAGAACATAATTGGAATATTAAAAGCTTCACTTATTTAGGCTTCTCTCTTTATATATATAGATATAGATTAAGCAAACCAGAAATCAAAACACAGTTTGAGACGTTTTCGCAAACACTTTGTAAACTAATACAGTGATATGCAATCTCTTGCATGGAAAACAAATTAGAAATACATAGCACAACTCTATACTATATATCGTATTTGGCAGATCTATGAATAATCAAATAGCATCAATATGATCAGAAATGAATGATCAATGAGAAACAGTTAATTAATGGCAGTGAATTTGATTTGAAAAGAGACTAATAAAAATACTGCTAAAGAAGCCGCACTTGTCGTTTATGGTGAGTGAAAGGCTACTTCAAGAAGCTGCAGTTGTTGATCACGGCGAGTGAAATGGGTTTTCCTGTAAAAGAAAATTAACATGAAGGCTTTCCTGTTTTCCTTCCTTCTTTGTTCCTGCGTTCTAAATTATCTGACAATTCACTTTGTGGATATAATAGTAGAAAAAGAGAATATTGGAGAAACAAAGTGTAAACGAAATACGTAAACAATGGCTTCGATTTTCTGCAAAAGGAGAGAAAACTGAACCTTACCTGAAGAAAAATTTAAATTAAGCAATAGATTATGGGGCGTTACCTTTAAAAATGGCCATATGATGCTCCGCCTTCCTGCAATGCACTTTGCACGGGAATAAACAGGAAAAAATTTGGGAAAAATAATGGATAAATAGAAGCGATCCCAGAATCTGAAATTAAAACGCAGGATAAAAAGGGAGATAGAAATCAAATGCCAAAGAAGACAAAAGAGAAGAAAAGGGTGGAAGCAAATACCTGAGAGATTGGCGATCAATTAAATGTGGAATCAAATGGCAACTGCCCATAGCAGTTTGAAATCTGATGCCACGTTCATTTTCTCCTCGTGTCAAGTTGCACGATGGTGTCGGTTTAATACATGCTTCAGATACAGTTTCTCTGATATATAATTTAAATTATTTTTTACGTTTTTGTCCTCGATTTTGGGATTTTTTGGACTTTGATTGTGAAGAAAACGAAGGGGTTTTATTGGCATTTTTGAAAGCTTCACCAAACTGGGGCTCTCACTTTATATATATAGATAATAAAATATTTGTATTAAAAAATTAATAATTTAAAAAATAAAATTTATTATTATTTCTATTAAAATACGTAGTTTACCGTTTGTGTTTCTATTACATTAAAAAATTTCTCTAAAAACGGAAGCGAGTGGGTCTCCGCTCACTGTTCTTGTCTTAATTCCCAAAAGTATATAAACAGTTTTCTCAAACTTTTTTTTCTTTCAAATTGCAAATCATTCGCACCAAACATAACCTAATTAATTGGGTATCATTAAACTTTGTCGACACAGAAAAATTAAAAAGAAATTAACTTTTGAGGGTATGACCGTCTGAAATTTATTTACCCAAAAAAGCCTCCTGGTTGATTATGTTAATGATTAGTGGAGCTAGTTAATATGCTAAAAGATTCTGCATGGATAAAAAGTTAAAAATCCTGATGGGTTTATCATGGTAATTAAGTTTAACCTCAAATCAAAGAATCAATCACTCACAGAACCATATACATGAAAGAATAGAGTATCACTTACTACAATATCGAGAAAATACATAATCGACAAGCAAATCACAGTTTGACATGTGTGCATAAATTTTTTTTTGTGTGAATTTAACGAGTTGTTTTTGCATTAGTGTTAGACTGTAATTTGCAATTAACGATCGTGAAATGACTCTTTACATGTAAGGAGTCGGTGTCTGTACAAACATATCATACACACTACACAAAAAGTGCAGATTAGACTTGTATTGTATGTGACTCTCTAAGACTGTTTGGGCAATCTACAATGGAACTTAGGTCAACATATATAACTCTTCAACCTGCCAATGTTCGTTTAAGTCCAGCTCTTTGGTCTGGGGTCAGTCTTTTAGGGAAGCTGATCTCAAATATGATCTTCAAATCACCCCTATTCCCAGGCTCCTTTGCTATTGGCATACCTTCCCTGGCAACGACAAGCTCGTAGCCCGGGTTCACAATGTCAGTCACCGGAATTGATAAATCGCGACCATCAAGCGTGGTTAAGTTCACCGTGGTTCCGCCCAATGCCTCGGCCAATGTCACCTTTTTGTTCACAACGAGGTCATTGCCATCTCTCTTGTAAGTATTGTGTGCTTTCTCATCAATCACAAACACAAGGTCTGCTGGCAGGTGACCTAGCTGCTCGTTTCCTTTATCTGGGAATGTAATCTTGGTTCCCTTCTTCCATCCTGGCTTCACATCAATCGTCAATATTTCTTGTTCCATCACTTGGCGTCTGCAAAGCAAAATAAGTCGGTTGACATAACGTAGATATTTATATTGGAAGCTGATATTGGCACTTAAAAATAGTCGTACAACAATCCTTCCTTAATGAAAAAGTTAACAAGGGGAGGGCGCATAATGACTATTTTATATCATCGTTTACAACAAACGATCATGAATGAAACTATATCACGTTGGCTAAATCTATACATGTGCAACTAGCTAGTAAGAAATGAATCAATAAAGAAAGAAAATAGGAGAGTGTTAAAAATGGGTACCCATTTGCATCAATCACACTCCTTGATATCTTCATCTTCCTTGTTGATCCAGAATACAGCTCCTCAAGGCTGCATGGCAATTTGCTCTCAACTGCTTGTGGTTTCTTTGGTGTGACACCTTCACTATATGATCGAAAAATATTTTCACCACCACCACCAAATCCCCCGAACGTCCCCCCTCCATCGGATGAAAACCTCATGGATTTCCCAGGTCCTGATGATCCAAATCCGAAAGGACTGCTTCCGAAGAATTCCGCAAAAATGTCCTCCGCGTTCCTAGGATTAAATCCCTTGGATCCACCTCCATATGAGAATCCACCACTTCCAGGTGGTGGGATATCTTTCAAACCTTCTTCACCATCCTGATCATAAACTTGTCTTTTCTGAGGATCACTCAACACCTGGATTCACAAAACCATTACGTTATTTTATTCACACAACTAGCTAGAACAAAATTGAATCTTAACTGCTTGCATATATAAATGAAGGAGCACAGACTGTGAGATGCTATCCAGAGAGAGGCATTTAATTTCCGCTCATCTTTTTTATCCTTCTTCGTACTCTTGTTTATTGACGCCATTTGATTATTTTCTACTTTATTCAATATGAATGCTAGAAATAAACCGGGATGTGTAAAAACGGAAAAATTGTGCGTGAAAATCACTGCCTTTAATTTAGTGCAATCTAACTAAGCACAATCTAGGCTCATGGCCCCATGTATTTGGTTTTAAATGCAGAGTTGTTGGGAAAGGGAAAGAAGATGCACACATGAGTGTATGAATCGATATTGCCAAAACATGTATCTGATATGTTATCGATATATTGTATTAGTGAATATAATATGACACATTATTGATGACATATTGATAATAAAAAACAGACGTCTCTTTCCTAACAAAATTATAGAATAATTAAATAAATGAATGTGTACGAGAAATACAAGAAAAGAGAGAGAGAGAGAGATGCATGCCTCATAAGCCTCAGAGATCTACTTGAATCTGGCTTCTGCTTCTTTTTTGTCATTGGGGTTCTTGTCCGGGTGCCATTTCATGGCCAGCTTCCTATACTTCTTCTTTATATCATCTTCTGTAGCATTCTTGTTCACCTTCAATACGCTGTAATAATCCACCCCCATTCTCTCTCTCTCTCTCTCTCTCTCTCTCGAACAAAATTATGAACATAAAGATTAAGACTTGAGGGTCGATCATCAGAAAGAGGAAAATGGTGAGGTGCAGGGATTTCAATTTTGATTGGTCTTCTTCTTCTTCAGAGAATCAGAATATGTCACAAGAAAAAGAGAGAATATGAATGTTTGATGTCATGCTTCCTCCCTCATAAACTTTTTCCCTTTTTTAGGTTGCAGTGAAATTATGGTATATTTTGTTAAGACACAATGACGGCATGACTCCTATTTACAAGGAAGGAGAATGTGGATCATGGGACTTTTTTGGATGCTTCTGAGTCCTTAATATTTTGAATGTCTTAACCGTTAGATCTTTATTTTAAAAACACAAAAATTAAGATATATACAACTGTTAAAGCATCCGAAATACCTAGTAATCTGGAGCACCCAAATTTTTTTATAGTATCATTTTTTATTTTAGTTATGTTTCTACTTTACTGTTGGCTTCTAAAATTGTTGGACTAAGTCATATAATGGTGTATGATGGTGCGTAATGATCTTTCCATCTACTTTCTCATTTCATTTTACGAGTGTATAATGGTGTTTAATAATCAGAACGGTCAATTTTCTAAATATTTTTTTTAACAAACGACATTATCTACATTAAGAGAGAGGTTGACTTAATCTCATAATGAGCTAGCAATAATGTGGTTGAAATTGGCGAGAATTGAACCTAAAATTTCTTACTTATAAATGAAGAAAAATATCACTGGATCACACTACTAAATGGCTCTAAAGAATCTTTAAAGATTAACTTCTTAAAAAATCAACCGAATTAGAAATCGATTCCCGGTCAGATCAATGATGTCGTAATTTTAGTTTTATACCATGTAGCCCAAAAATCTCATAGATTGGATAGCAGCCCATCACTACCTAACAGGGCCCAACAGTAGCCCAAACCTGTCCCCACCACCTAATCCAAAGTTTTCTCTCTCTGGGGTCCCTCTCTCTCCTCTCCCTCTCCTCCGGTTTACTTTCCTCCCCCGTCTTCGATTCCGCAAACTCACCTTCTTCTCGGCCTCATCTTCTTCGAACCCATCTCCTTGTTCTTCTCAGCCTCTCACAGTCGCAGCATCACTCGCCCACACACTCTCTCACTCACTCCAGGTACACCTCTTAAACCCCCTTTTGTATTTTTATCTTTCCTGATTGATGATTTATTTTGGGTTTTATTAATAGTTTAATTTGGAGTTTAATTGAAGGTTTAATTCAGGTTTGTAGTTGGGGTTTAATTGAGGGTTTTACTTAGGTTTTGAATTAGGTGGGTTTTTGGTATTTCAGCTCCCCAGGTTTTTCACTTTCATTGTGGGTTGTTGTTTTTGGATTTAATTAACTTTGGGTTTTATTTTTCTCAAATTCCCAGCTGATTTGGCTTTCAAATAAAAACCAACAAATCACCTAAAAAAAAAGCTCCCATTTGTAATTTGAGGAGCTTTGTTGGGTTTTGTTTGGTTGCCCTAGACGACGGATAATAAGGGTTCTGTTTGAATGTAATGATTTGAAGTTTATATCTTTGAACATTTGCAGGTTAAATTTGGTGATAGCCATGCCAGACGTGCATTCCCTTGTGAATGATTTCCTTATTAAGCTTAAAAAGCGGTTAGTTGTTCTTTGGCGCACTTTGATAGACTATACTGGCACAAGCTGCGTGCTCAAGAGACTATACTGGTTAATAGGCATCTTTCATAATTCATAATTTGATTGCGAATATTTTGTTGTTGCAGTAAAATTGAGGGCTCGCTGGCCACCGCAAAACAGACGGCTGAATTAATTCGGTCGGTAATTTCAGCGCAGCGGGTGCCCTACACAAATCAAGCTGGAGCATTGATTGATGCTGTGAAGGCTGTTGGGGAGCAGCTGATTGCTGCAAATCCTGTTGGTAGGTGTTTTGAAAGATGGTTCAATGTTGCTATTTTTAATGGGTAAATTTTTCCATTAGTACAAAGGTCATTTATGTTACTTGGACATCTTTGTCTGTAATGTCTGAAAAGACACGGGACTGTGGATGGACATCTCATCTCAATGACTTGTTACTGTTTAAAATATTTGTTCTTTGTAGCAGTCATTTTGGAGGAGTCATATAGCTTTCAAATTGTAGTAATATGAACTTCAACACTTTTGCGACCATGTTTTTGTCGCCTTTCAAATTGGACTTTATCTTTGTTAGTGATATGAGTAGACTTGGAGTTGTTATTTTATCAAGTTTGGAATGCAGATATAATAACAGACTGTCTTCTTTTTAAGTAGCATAAATGCAGTGGGCAGTAGTGAGTATCAGGGTTGATAATGTTATATTTTTACCTTTTGTGTTGCTGTAGTTGGTACTTTTGATAGAGTACTCATTTGACTTTGAAGAATATAGTCAAATTACATAAATATATAAGTGTACTACAGATTATCCTGTTAAAAGGATAGTTGGTTTACAGTCTTCTTTCGTTTCGAAAAAAAAGAAGGATAGTTAGTTGATTACAGTGACCAATTTGTAGTGAATCATCCAAAGCTGAGAAGTTCCTCTCTGTTTACGGTCAATCAATATGTATAATAACTTTTATTTCCTAGGAGGAGAAATGTGGAAGATAATGTTTCTTCAGCTTTCACGTGGGTCCCCTGAAGAAAAGCCAATAGTAACCTCTTTTCTAGATAAGCAAATACTTTGATACAAAAATTCTGTCCTTGTTTTTGTTCAAGGAGTTTGGACGGCTAGAATTGGCAAGGGCAAGTGTCAAATTCCTCGTGGGTGCGGGGTTAAGTGCTCTGCTATTGGAGCTATATGCCTCCTAGCATGCCCTCCCCACCAAAAAAATACCTCTGCACGAGAAGGGAAAGCTAGGTTATGTTGTCGCTCCTACTGTATATGACCCATAAACCTTAACGAAGTTTGAGATATAATCACCTAGCTTTGCGTAAACGCAACCCCTACTTCTTCCTTGTTAATATGAAGTCCTTATTTGTTGTTTAAAAGAAAAAAAGGAGGGGACATGGCAACCCTTATTGAAGCTTATGTGGCACTTACATAAAAGTTTATAGATTCGTTTGAGAGATAAGTAGTGAGGATAACTTGATCATTTTCAGCACATAAAGGGGAGTTTTAGTAGCGGTTAATTGGACAGGCTGTTGAACTAGCTGCTCAACTTGTTCTTAGAAAGATATTTGAAATGTACATATTAGAGAAGCATGAAGGAGGTTATTATGCACATCTGTGCGTGTCTTCATTTAATTTTTTTTGTCAAGGACATTTTTAGGTCAAAGCACGTGAATGTTTATTTTCTTGCAATCCTATTGAAACTATAACTTTTGTTAGCTAGGTCTAATGATTATGTTAGCCAAGTCTAATTATCAAATTTTCTAGAATTCATTGTGCATGCAAAACTTTAGCATTTTGCCATTTTTATTTGTGTATCTTTAGTTAATACTCATGTATTACGAAACAAAATGATATCTCCTTTTAACCAAAGAAAACAAGTGATATATCTCCCAGGCATATAGAGCAAAGTTACATGATGTATGCATTTGAATTTAGATATATTTATCTTAAGATACGCTGCAAAATCTTTTTCTTATAATATGGACGTAGAGGCTTATTTTTTTTATTTTCATAATAATGTTTTGCACATATGATCGCAGAGCTTGCTGTGGGTAATATTGCGAGGCGTGTTTTGCACATTATTAGGGAGGAGGAACATTCTCTCACTACTGCTGCTATGGCTGGGTTGAACATGTCAACTGTTAGTGATGATGAAGATGATGTTGACCATGACAACCATCCGGTTCTATCTGCTGCTGTTGTTGCGGCTGCTGCAAGAAGCACACTGCGTCCACCATCTTTGCAAACACTGCTTGAGGACATACCTGATGCAGCAGCTGTTCCTCGCACTTCTTCATCTGGGGGTGATTCTGAAGAAAAAACCAAATGTATGATTTTCATTCTTAGCATCATTGAGAAACTTCTTTAGATACACCTTTCATTTTCCTCTTTTGATTAGAAAAAACAAAAAAAAAAAAGGTTAAAGGATATACACATTTGATATTTATTTCTGATCATAAATGTGGTATTTGTGTTTGGAAATTAGTCAATTAAAAACTAGTTTTTTAGTGGTCTGGCTTGTGGTGGTGGAATCGAAGTTAGTACCTTTTAACGGCAGATTATACAGCCATATGACTTATAGATATATGTTTTCTTTCATAGCTGCTGAAAAAAGTTCAAAAAGTCGGAAGCTGAAGCATGGTGTTATTGAAGCAGTCAATGAACTTATACAAGATATTGGCACTTGCCATGAACAGATTGCTGAGCAAGCAGTAGAGCACATTCACCATAAGTATGTATTGACCTCAAGCCTTGGCTATTAAGTTTGTCTCACTGTTACAGTTTATTTTTTTTCTTTCAACTAGAAAAGCATCCTTCAGTCATAATATGCTTATTTTCAATGTAAAAATGTGTATGAAATATAGTAAGTGGTGCTAAGTTTGATTTTGCGTGAGATTGCTATGTGCTATTGTTCTAACTTCTAACACGTATATGAGGTGGTTAGACTTTTTGGTGATTTTATTTTAGGCTCAGTGTGGTTGAGGTGCTAAGATAAACTCTTCGGTGTTCGACGTAGCAGCGGTAGAAAATTTTTTCGAGTTTAGCTACTAAACATAAATTAATTAGGGCCAAACGTGCTTCCATCTGTCCATCAATCTTTCAAGCACCCTTGCGACTGAGTCACAGTCACATTGTATTTCATTTGTTTGTATTTATTTGTATTTATTTGAGAAATGCAAAATTAAGCTACCTTTTCTTGAGGAAAGATTTCCGTATCATGAGGGCTCTTTCTTATTGATTCATGCACATTTTTATTCCTTTAGTTGGTGTTTATCTTTAGGATTGAATTAGTATCTAGGATATAGGCCTACATCGGAAGTCCTGAACCCTTAGAAACCCAGAACCTTATGCACTCCAGTGACACTCTCTGGTAAGCACATCATTCTCTTCATACCAAAAAAAAAAAAAATATCATATTTCTCCAGAAAAGAATTAGACAGGGCAAAGATTGCAAAGATCGCATATCTTGATAAATAGGAGACTGCAAAACATGAAAAAAAAAATGAGACCTCAATGAGAATATTTTGCTAGAGTGGCTTGTGGTTGATTTTAATTGATGTTTCATTGTGGTTATTTAAATCATGCTGCTAACTGCTTTTCTTTTGCAGTGAGGTTATATTAACTTTAGGTAGTTCAAGAACAGTACTGGAATTTCTATGTGCCGCTAAGGAGAAAAAAAGATCGTTTCGGGTATTTGTTGCAGAGGGAGCTCCAAGGTTAGTGTAAAAGTCTGCATATTTGTTACAGCGAATAAGATCCGTACTGATGTAATTTTGATAAATTATTGGTAACCATTGTTATTAATTGATTTGTATTAGGTATCAGGGGCATCTTCTTGCTAGAGAACTAGTTGCAAGAGGTTTACAGACCACGCTGATAACTGATTCAGCTGTTTTTGCCATGATATCTCGAGTCAACATGGTATGATGTGATCTTAGTATATTTTTTCGGTTTTTCCCAATATGAAACTCTACATCCTTGTTCACCCATTCAGCTTCATATTGATTTTTTAATGTTAAAGGTTATCGTTGGCGCTCATGCTGTCATGGCCAATGGGGGGGTCATAGCACCTGTCGGGTTGAATATGGTAGCACTTGCAGCACAAAGGCATGCTGTCCCTTTTGTTGTACTTGCCGGCAGTCACAAGGTAAGTCAATTCAATCACTGTTCGGCGTGCCTTGGAGATTCTATAGACTTGCTGTCATTCATAAATTGGGTTTCTTTTAAAATCAAGATGCGAAGCTGAAGAAGTGGGTTCCACCATTAGAGAATTTTCAATGAATAGATTAACATGAGATAAACATCTTTTGGGGTTCTAGGAAATAGAGACACAAGGGAAAGATGAAAGAGCAGGTTAGAAAGGCATGATTCCCATCTGCATCTTAGAAGGACTATTTAAACTCAAACAGATCTACCTGTGATGAATCAGTATTGCCTAAATTAAGTTACTAAAGTAAAATTTCAGTCCCATCTATCTGATAAGTGTCCTCAGACTCAAAACACGCAAAAAAAATGGAATTGCAAAGTATACAACAATTTTCTTGTCTTGTAATACTGTTTAAAATGTCGACCAATACACTATAGTTTCTTATAATTCCAGTTCAAACTATCTTGAATAATTCACTTTCTCTATATTCATGGCATTCTCACATCATCCAAAAAGGCATCGTGATACTCATGTTACTGTCTGAGTTATTTTCTAAAGTAGGCTCTGTTAATGTTTAGTTGTTAACTTATTCAAGTTTTTAATGGCTGCTTCCTAGTATTTTATTAGCCTTGTTTTTGCTTGTTTAGACTAGATTGGGGATCAGATCCTATGGGATTTTGTATATGGAGTTGTTGTTAACTGGATTGAATCATTGAACTGGGCGTCATTTCATCTGCAGCTCTTTTCTTGAACTTTAGCCCTAAAGCGATTTCTTTAATCCAATTCTTTTCCTGGTGGTTTACATGACAGTTGTGCCCTTTGTATCCTCACAATCCTGAAGTTTTACTTAATGAGTTAAGATCTCCTTCTGAGCTACTGGATTTTGGAGAGTTCTCAGATTGCATGGATTTTGGAAGTGGCACTGCTTCTTCACTTCTTCAAGTTGTCAATCCTACATTTGATTATGTGCCACCAAAGCTTGTCAGTCTATTTATCACTGATACGTAAGTCAACTAATTTCATGCACCAAATGGAACTGAATTCATAGATTAAAGATTTCACTTATTGAATTTCTAGTCTATTGTTTGTAGGAACCAATGAAAAGGAAAATTAATATTTTGGTCAGATGCAATCATATAAAATTCTCTTCTGAGTATTTCATACTTATTAGTTTTCTATTTCCCGACTACCTAGCTAATTTATAACTTACCATTGTTATTCCGTCACAGGGGAGGGCATAATCCTTCATATGTGTACCGGCTCATCGCAGATTATTATTCTGCTGATGATTTGGTGGTCCAACGAAGACCTGCTATGGGCAGTTGAGTTCAGCTCCCACATGTTTATCATATTCTTGGGTAAGTTTTTAGTCTAATTTTAGTCTCACAACCATTGGTATGTGTCTGGTGTATTCACGTAAAGTACATCACTTTACAACCGTTTTGAAATCCAGTACCAGAAAAAGTGAACTTTCAAATTCTAGGATCAGTTATAATTGATTCACACAGCACAAATTTATTCTCTACGCCGAACTTTGAAAGGCTGTTTTTCGTTTTTACCCTTCTGAAAGTTTGACATGTTCAAAGTTTTATTTGAGTGTTTATATCTGTTGTATGCTCTTTCTGGCTTCTTATGGTTTTTGGTTATTTCCGCTAATTTAAGTTAGTCTTCGCATTGGGTTCAATGAAGAAAAAAATCTCGTTTTAATATCCTCATATGTATTGATTCCATTTTTGTCACGATCCGCCTTAAGCCGCATTTTCTTTGTTTTTGTAGATTAGTCCAACTAATACAGGTGGAAAGATGTTCCTGAATTTTGATTTCAATCCTAATCAGAAAACTGAAAAATTTTAATAGAATAGCTAACAATAATGTAAGGAACCTGATCTAAACTTTTTGTTTTTATTTAAAAAAAAAATGGTGCCTTCTGTTGTATGTGTTCGAAAATTCGCTTATTATTCCTTTTTGGGTTGAGAGGAAAGGATGCAATCAAATTAGGACAATTTTCGAGATATGGACTGTCTGAAGTGTATTAAATCTTGACAGATATACCGTTGGGTGTGCGTGTGCCTCAAGTTCCGTCATGAATGTTTATTTACTGTATATGGAACTAACATTTTGCCTGTATTCTAGCTTCAGGTAGTATAATGGTGGTGGATGGATGAAGCGGAAAATGAAATTAAACTATCGTCGTGCTGAACCATGGGGAGCGTTATCATCATGCACAGGACATAAGAGAAACAAGGAGAGCCAATTTTGTGTATGTGGCCATTTAGGAAACGTAGAGCTGTATTGATACTGAAGTGAATAGACGGTGGTGATTTTTGCGATTGTGGAAGGACAAATGGAAAGGCATATTGTTTCCCATAACAAGATGTGTTGCGTGTAGGCTTTATCTTTTTGCAAATTGTTCTTCGTGCTCCTGCTCTTCTTGTTGCTCCTCGAAAGAAAACCGAGTGACAATTTCTAAAGGAAATTAATTTTTGCAAATTGTCACTCGGTTTTCCTTCCCTACACATCCTTGTTTGTTTCTGACCTTTGGATCGAATAAATCAAATTAGAATCAAGCGACGGAAAACCAGGGATGTGTAGAAGAAGAAAAGTGGTGCAAAAATTAGTTCCTTATACAAAAGGTCGTTTTTCACATAATGTAAGTTAAAATTCATGATAACGGTTATTTCTTTCAAGTAAAATCTAAACAATAACCTTACTTTAGGAGAGAAACGTAAGTACAACCATTTGGCCAATATCCAAGAGAATCACGTACTGTCATGCATTTTAAATTTCTTACCGAGCTGAACAATCAAACTGAAAGTCTATTACTAGTGATTATCTAATTTCGTTAACGACGATTATATTGTATCTTTTAAAGATAAAAATATCTAAATTGGAAATTATTACAACACTTGAAACAAACTGAACATAGTCCCGTACAGAAAAAAGAAAAAACTGCAATGCTATAGTACAATTTTACAAGCGCCCGGTAACAAAATCAAGACATTACTGGTGCTCTACGTCAAACCAGAAAAAGATTGACGTCCGAGCATAAATAACTCGAACTCGCTGCAAGGTCAAGTCTCCGCTAGTCAAGACAGCCTTGGCACCTCCTTCAATTCGAGTTCGAAAAACAGAAACGCCATCATTAGAACATTTCACAGGGGAAGATATTACCGTCTGGGCACTAGCTGTGCTCACAATAGGGCATGAAAGATGGTCTAGAGGATTCGTCTCGCATTGAAGCACACACCCCTCTATCGTCACCCTTCCGCTCCTATGAAGCAAGCAACAGCCAAGCTCTGCCTTCACAGTCAAGTTCGCCAATTTGCAGGTCGACAGGAGCTCCAATGCACTGCTCAAACAAAATGAACAGTGCATGCCAAACCATTTTCTCATGATAATAACAAAAGAAAAATACAGTGCGGTCATACTTTCAGGAGCACTTCCGGACTGCTACAGTAACAACTAAAAAAACCATCGTGATGATTTATATTTTTTTCGTTTAAAAAACCTGAAGAAGAAGAATAGCCATTTGGACTGACTGCTTCAAATTGAAACCAGTCCCGCTTTAACGTTAAAACCAATTAACAGTTAAAGTAGGAAAAGTGGAACCAACATGAGGACCACAATATGGTCCAATATCATACAATGTAGGCTAAGGTCATCCCTTAGGCTGATTTTTTTGAAAAATAAAAGATAAATTTATTGTATTTCTCTGATCTTGAATTCAAACATATAGGAAATAAAAGCAGGATTTTAATTTTAATAAAAAGTTAACATCGTCTTACAATCACAAGTGGAAACCTCTAGGACTACTAGTATTTTGTGATATTTAAGGAAGCAAAACGTTGAAAAGAATAAACAAAACAAAAGATCAATTTCTTATTTTGCTAGCATTCTGCCTTACATAAACCATCAAAAAGAGATCCAAAGCAAAAAGAAAAGGAGGAAGAGTGAAAAAGTTACTAAGATATTTTTCAGGCAATAAAATTTCTATCCTCAAAGTCGTAACAACCACAATTTTAACTTTCTGCAAGTAAAATTTAGCAGCATGGAAGTGGCTCCAAGAAAGATTTGACATTGAAGAGAGAAATTTCTCACAATCACCGCACAACAATAAAAAGTAAAGCATAGCCTTAAAACACACATACCTGTCTGAACCTCGAGAACAGTATATAGTCGTCTCATCAGGTTGCTCACCTGCACCAATCTGAACAAAGAAACTTGAAGATAGTGAATGGAGAAAAAGTTGGAAAAATCTACCTCTAGTATTTTGATAAATGTATCCTTCATCCAGGTGATGTAGGATAATCAGAAACAATAGGAATGCAAGAAGATATTTAGACGCGCTCCGGCCTTTGGCATCACACCAAAGGTGTATGCGAACCACTCTAATAGAGAAATTACAAATATTTCGGCATCACACCGGTGGTGCCTTGAAACCCCTCCAAGTTAACCTGTGCCTCACACGGATACAAGAGATCCATAATTTCTTTTCACTCGCTCTCATTTTAAAATCTTACAATACACAAATCTGTAAAGATCCACATTAATCTACTTGAAAATCCTAAAGACTAATTTATGACACCTGATACATTAACCGGCAGAGTACATGTGCAAACTGCATTTATTACATAAGAAACTAAAAGGCCTCTAATTTCTTAAATTTTAAACTTGGCTCCTGCATCACCAGGACAACAGCACACACTGCGTGTGCAAGCATGCTAATTGAGTTTAGGGTACTTGGAGACATACCAGGCAGAGTCGCTTTTTTATTTGAATATTATAAGCAAGATGTCTTCCGCCTGCTGAAATTAGAATAGTATCGCCTGGCCTGTAAGAAAAAGTAATGAACAGTTTAACAGTCCTCCACATGAACAAAAGACTTATACAGACAGATTTAACTTTCCAAACCTTGCAGCCTCAACAGCTGTCTCAAGGTTGGGGAAAACCCCAGGCTCCAAAAGATCTTTGGCGGACCGGTCAACTCGCAGCCACAAGCGAGGGTGACATGCCAAGTAAAGCCATCTGTGGCAAACGAGGGCGGTGTTATACCGATCTGCAAACTCAATAGCAATTTGAGACAGAAGTTGAAAAAAATTGATTTGAAACATGCATTTGAGCTATCAATATCTATCACAAAAACTTGATACAACTGAAATAGACAAATTTAGACAACCATAACATCCATTTTAGTGCCCGCCAAATATATACAGGAACAACCACATCTTTCCATCATAACAACGCAATTATAAAATTGCTAGAAAATTCAAAATACTCTGCCAACATCTCCAATTCTCTACATTCTACAACGAATTCTGTAACTTGACAATACCAGATGCTTTAAGCAGCCGTGCGGTGAACGCAGACCGAACTATTCTTTCGCCTTTTACTAAAAATACTGTGTGCAACGCCGCATCCAGCAGCATATGCCAATTTTTTCAAGGGATTTCTCTTCTTAGAGAAGCCCCACAAAAATCTTTTTAAAAAAGGGAAAAAAAAGAACCATATCTCAGACCATAAAATCGCTAAAAACCAATAAAACCACAAGAATTATGCAATAACAATTACCCAATTTACAGACCGCAGAGCAAAACCCTAATGCCATAATTGACCGAAAATATCAATGAAAGTGCAATTGAACCAAAACCCACAAACTGGCATGGTGCAATGACTCATAAGTGGAATTAAATATTGGGTTTTTGCATAAAAGTTTCAATCTTTTCGAAAAATATAAGAAGAGAATAAGAGAGAAAAGATAGGCACCTGGAATGGGAGAGAGGAAGCTGAAGATGTGCATCAGACATCCATCATCAAGATTATTTATAAGGCATGAGGACGACTTTGAGGAGCTCCTGCTTCTCTTTGTCGTTGTGAGGCTTCTCTTCCACCTTTTTTGCTCTATCTCCTCCACCACGTCCTCCATAGCCTCTTCCCTCTCTGCGTCTCTAGACTCTTGCAAGAGAGATCTCTGTGGAATGTTAAGGCTGTTGACTACGACAAACCGACACACTTACCACTTATCTCCCCACACGTGCCAATTTACTTCATTTTTTATTTGGTTCGTCGGACAATTTTTTTTTTTATTTTTTTTTTTTTTTTGGGACAATTAGTAACACGAAATTGCTCTCTCAATTGGAAGCGACACTTATTAAATTTACAATAAACACTAATTCACATGCCAATTTGTTGTCAAATTAAGTTAATTAACTAAACAATATAAGCGTGATCACATGTGCTAGGCTTTTGATTTCTCTTTCGTTAACTTTGGTTTTGGGTTTTTATGACATGTGGTTTTTGAAATTAATCTACCCCATTAAGATGGTTTTTGAAATAGAAAACTGATCAATGTAATTTCTAAAAATGGATGTTGCACATCAATGTAGTACTTTCATTACAATTTTGTTTTTTTTTTTATATGCTTATGATCGGGTTCTAAAAATTTAATTAAATATTACAATGTAAATTTAAAATACTTAAATAATAATAAAAATGTTCTATTTTTATATGGATTATCCAAGGGAAATGGAGATGTTAGTTTAAGAGTGGTAAGGCACCTAAGTACTGCTCATGCGTCCTGCAAAGAGTAGTGCCCTCAAATGCATTCAGTATGATCTTTCATGCACGACGACGAGTGAGTTCGTTCTTGCCTAAAGGGATATAGAAGGAGAAATGCACAGATAGATAAAGAGAGAGATAGAGGCTCATGTATTCGGAGCTATAAACATACAACGAGTACTACAACGAACATGGGAACACTAAAGGTCGCTCCTCATTGATCATCGCCTTCTTCCGATTCTACTGTAATCTTGCAGTTAGTGCAGTACTACTACTAATGAAAAATACATTAAAGTGGTAGTGGATCTTTCGTTGAACACTACTGCAGAAGAGCGTTAATCTACTTGTTCACGTTTTATTTGGATCTTTTCCTCTTTTCTTGTCAACCAAGAAACGGATTGATTATATTTGTTATACTGGAAAGGTTACATATGCAAAACTTGCATATGCAAAATCTTAGTAACTGAATGATTCCAGTTTCAAGCCAAACTCATGAAACGAGATATGCGCAGAAGATCTTGTTCGTCATATTAATTTTTACACCCTTCGGAAGATGTAATGCGGCTCGATTAACAAAACATCTTGATGCAAAAACTCAAATCTTCCGCTTTCCCTCTGACAAAATACCCATCAAGGAAACCCTGCTTTTGGTTTATTTTGGGATTTTGTTTGCGCTCTCGATTTTCAGACGACGGGCCAATTAGTTGAGATTTGGATTTCTTTCCCTTTTGTCGAAACGCACAAATTTTGTTTCGGTGGGATCGATCTCGAATAGCTGCGTGTGTCTACCCTTTCCAAGGTATGGTGTTCACCGGTGGCATGTTTTAGTGTGTTTCTGGTTTTTTTTTTTTTTTTTTTTCCTTTGTTTTGTATTTCTAATTTATCGTTTGCTGCTTCACAATGGTGATTGTATGTTTTAGTTTGGATGTTTTTCTGATTTTGGGTCGGTCAGTTTTTTTGGGCTGCTTGAGAAAATGTGATCCAATGTTTTGATTGAGTGAAATAATTAAGAGATAAAAAAAGAGTGGAGAATTAGTGTCAAGAGTAGTGATGGAAAAGATGAGGAAAAAACGATAGATGTGGAAGAAAGGGGGGACTAGAAATCGAGGAAAGTGACGAGAAAAAAAAAAAGGGGGTTAAGTGAGCAGCCAAAAGAGAAAAAATGAGGAAAAAAAAAAGGCTTAATGTGGGGAGTAGGCAAAAGAGAAAAGCAAGAGAAGGGAGACAGAACAGGAACAAGGTGTGGTTTTGTTGTTGGTTTTATCCAAATTTTTTTATTTGGAATTTGATTTGAAGCTTATGTGTTATTAGTTTAGTCTAATTCAGTGTTGGTTTATCTAGGTTTGTAGCTAATTTAATGTTAATGTTGGCTGATCTTGATGTTTTAATTTGTTGTGAACTTATATGCGTTTCGTTTTTTTAATTGTTACTTTACAGTTGCTATTTTTTTTTTTTTTAATTTGAGGATTTAGTGTCATTATACACCTTTTGCACCACTGTTTGTTCTGTTTTTCTCGGTTTTACATATAGTTTTGGTAGAATTGGACTGTTCTTTTTAACTTAATTAAAGCGTTTGAGACTTAATTGAATGAAAGTTTAGTTTGGTTTGATCACGATGAGGTGTTTGATGTTGGGTGTATGATCCTCAGGTCCAATGGAAATGTGTAATTCCCATCTTCCAGTGATAAGCTTTTAGGATTTTACAAATTGTGGTTCCTAAAGATCATTCGCTGTATAGAAGCATTATGATTTCTGGGGTTTGATATTTCATTTAGTTTTGTTATATTTGGAATATAAGTTTTTCAAATTGTTTGCTTCTTCTTGGGCCGTGCCATGCAAGAAGGCTATTGAAAGAATTTTTACCAAGGGTTCATCGAAGAGCTCTGTGTGTTTACTGAAAGGCATGGTGTTCATCGATCTAAACTTCTAATTTGTTTCTCAATTTTTTTATAGTTTTGGATTTTTAAAAACCCTCGATTGAATAGGATACTGGCATGGTCCCTTACAGGAGAAAAAAAGCTTCATTTAAAAAAAAAAAAAATTAGTTTTTGTTATTTTTTTCAGAGGAACTCGGGTGGTGGCTATATTACTAATTAGCGACAGAAGTTATATATTCTTATGAGTACACTATGGATGCTGGTTTGCTATGTCACTTTTTGGGATGAAATTACTATAAATACACAAGAAAAATTGGATTGATATTATTGGTTTGTACGCAAAAATACAAAATACCCAGAAACCTGAAGTGGAAAAAAAAGGTATCCATCTCTTTTTCTTCAACTTTTGCTTCGTTTTTACCTCTTTTTCCATTTTTGTGCTTCATAATTTTTTTTAAACATTTAACATTTTTTTCACTGTAATCTGTTTTGTTAAAGGTAATGATAAGGATATATCAATTTTGTTTGTTTGGGGGGTTTATGATCAGAACCCTGATGAGACCTTCAGTGTGAAAGGCTTTTGGTTTCACAAGTCACAACAAAATTGAATACCAAATGAATAAAAATCTGGCCATAAATGCACCACTTCTTTACTCCATATTTATGCACATATCTCCCAATATATATGCACTGATGAGACCCTAAGGAGGTTACGATATGTTTCCCAATTATTAAACAAACTGAGATAACTTAACAAGTTAAATTATTATATCTTTATAAGAAACATTAGCTTATATGTGCACTAAGTAAACTAAGGTCATCTATTATAAGTCTCCCTAAGTCTTCGATCTCTTTACAGTGTGTTATTTGTGTCTGATTGGTTTTTCCCCTATATTTCCCTATGTTTTCTATCACTTTATATGTGCACTGATTAATTTGATCAGTGTGTGTGTATTTGTGTCTAATTGGTGTTGGGTATATTCCAATTTGGGGTCTTTATTTACTTAGTGTGCAATCCAATGTCTTATCTGGTTAGAGAGAACATAATGTTTGACAATAGGATGTCTGATATCTGATCCACCTGGTTCTGTAGATATGCTGAATAAGTAAGGACTGTTTGCCGATTTAGTTGCTTGTCGAGTATCTAGAGATTGTCTTTTACCAGTAGATGATTAATTGTAGATGTAATGCCCCTTAGTAGAAGGAAATTAAGGTGCATTAACAAGAAAAATCAAGATAATGTGTACACAAGTGGATTAGTTTTTTTGCTGTCGGTGTCCAACCTGATGCAAGCATCTTTTGAAGAGTGTAATATCTTTTGAATTGTACATAAAAACCAAGCTGCTTATCTTACTGATCCTATTCACTCATCTATCTCTTTGTTCATTCAGGATTATGTTTAATTTATTCAGGTTAAATGTGTCTTATTCATGCAGTTAAGGCTGGTGCATTCAAATCCCGCAACAACGCGCAGACATTTTTACTAGTATTAGACCATAAGAGGGGGAGTAGGGTTGCTATATTCAAGCTCTCTTTTTTATTTTTATTTGAATTGGATTTCATTTTTTTTTTTATAGGTTGATCATCTTACATCATTCGTGAGAAGTGGGATGGTGAGTTGTTTGTAAAAAATGTGTTTTTATTTAGTTCATTGCAGATTCTTATTCTTTTATTTAGTTCACCATTCATGCTTTTAAAGATAAGAAGTGCAATGCTCTCTCATATGTTAGTTTTGGGAGGCAAAGTTTTGAGCTTTCTGCATTAAATGTCCTGTTTTCGGGACAAAATTTGGTGTTTTAAGATGTCATGAACAAATTGTTGTTGCCTAGGTTTTGTGTTGTTGCGAATTTACTTGAGATCCTCACTTGATATATTCTTACTTCTCCCAATTTCATGAGCAGAAGAAGATGAAAATCAAAGATCTTCGACGTTCCCACGAATGCCTTAGTTATTCTGGTGAACAAAGATCTAGAGTTCAAGTTTGTACATCTGATTCTCACAGGCTAGATGGATGGAGAAAATCAGCAGGAACTTATTCACTGTCACACAAGGTATACTTGAATCAAAATCTATTTTGTTATGCATTGGAAAGTGTTTCTGTTTCATACAAGGTATACTTGAATCATGTCATTTGTTGTGACTTTTTATTTCAATCAGTTTGACTGCCCTTCTTGTGACATCCCACATCTCCCAGAGGAGTGATCCTTATATGTATATTCCCATCCCTACCTAGCACGAGGCCTTTTGGGAGCTCACTGGCTTCGGGTTTTATGGGAATTCCGAAGTTAAGCGAGTAGCACGTGAGAGCATTCCCAGGATGGGTGACCCATCGGGAAGATCTCGTGTGAGTTCCCAGAAACAAAATCGTGAGGGCATGATCGGGGCCCAAAGCGGACAATATCGTGCTATGGTGGTGGAGCGGGCCCGGGAAGTGATCCGCCCCGGGCCGGGATGTGACAATTTGGTATCAGAGCCTAACCCTGGTAGCGTGTGTGTCGACGAGGACGTCGGGCCCCTAAGGGGGGGTGGATTGTGACATCCCACATCTCCCAGGGGAGTGATCCTTATATGTATATTTCCATCCCTACCTAGCACGAGGCCTTTTGGGAGCTCACTGGCTTCGGGTTCCATGGGAACTCCGAAGTTAAGCGAGTAGCACGTGAGAGCATTCTTAGAATGGGTGACCCATCGGGAAGTTCTCGTGTGAGTTCCCAAAAACAAAATCGTGAGGGCATGGTCGGGGCCCAAAGCAGACAATATCGTGCTACGGTGGTGGAGCGGGCCCGGGAAGTGATCCGCCCCGGGCCGGGATGTGACACTTCTAACCCTTGAATAAGCCATGCTCAGTTGAATGTATAAGAAAGCCAAACTGCTTATCTTATTGACCTCGTTCACTCATGTGTTCCTGTGTTCATTCATGATTATGTTGAATTTATTCAAGTTAAATGTGTCTTATTCATGCAGTTACGCCTGAAACAGTTGGTTCCCGTTACAACGAGCGGGCTTATTATCTAGTTACCAACTAAAGAACATGGGATAGTATTATTATTATTAGGTGCAAGAAACTAGAAGCAGATCATCAATTCAGTACTGTTTAAAGAACGAAAAAGCCCCAATTACCATCGGGTGCCGAATTTTTATTTTTTTGAAGGAAAGCAAGAAACAGGGAGGGAATAAAATGAAGAGTACTACAGCAAAATATAAATTGGAGGGAACGTCTGGGAAGAAAAAAAGGGGATAAGAAGAAATTAAATTGATTTTATGATGGATATTAATTAGTATAAAATTAATTATGAGAATGTGATATATAAAAAAAAATGATAAAAGACTATATTTAAACTTGCCACGCTGCGAGTTTTGAGTGAATTGTAGTGTCACTCAATGTTGGCATTTTCCTCCACTACTGGATCAAGAATCCCTTCTTGACGTTTTCCTTTGTTAGAGGGAGAGGTGCTCCTCTGAACAATAACAGGGTCGCCATCAAGAAGGCAAAGGCTCCGCGTGCAAATGGTTGAGGTGAAATTAACATCGTCGTGTAGACCACCAATTTCAAGTTGTTTCCAACTTTTTTTCTCTAAATCGAACCAAACAAACTTTCTAAAGTCTATCTGCACAAGAACACTTTCACCATTCTTTGAGAGCCTCACGGGTTTCCAAAACCAAGGTTCAAACACATTGCCCCGCGCAATCGAATAAAGCAGGGTCCAAGATCCATGTTCCTTCATAATCCAAGCATCTCTGGTGCGCCAACGAGCAGCACATAGCGAGTCTCCCAAGACCTCTAAACTCCAAAAATCACCATCCCTATCAACCGGCCGGTTGGGAAACCAGTGATATTTCTCACTGGCAAGCTCAAAGGTGACAACATAGGATTTTTTATCTAATACGTTATATGCCTGCCAACTTAGAGCACCGTTCGAAAACACGATCTCACTTAAAACGAAATGTAACTCATCACGAGGCATGTATTTTGTCTTTCTCCATGAGTTGGATTTTAGGCTATAAATTTGATATTGGTGCACAACAATATTCATGTCCCAATTAACAAAAAACATTGCAATTCCCAAAAGTTTATAGTCGTCGTTTGCTGAATCATACCCGAATCCATAGTGACGGTGCAAATATGTATCTGACGATGGAGGCTGCTCAAACGTTGGGGAGGGTATCTTTTTGAACTTGCGAATTGACGGATTCCACAAAACAATTTCCTCGACCCTGTCCGGCGTCTCAGTGCGAATGCAAATTATCCCATTGGATGAGACCAACGTGTAAGGAAAAGGATTCCGGCCTTCTACGTCTTGCAGAGGCGACTGCCCGATTCCCATGGCTCGTTCTATAGTACCGTCGTTGTAAATATTAGAGAACTTCAACTCACTCCCGTCGTGGTTAACACTTGCAGTTACTAAAAGAGAGCCAAAAGAGTTGGTTTGGATGGAGCGTTGGAGATGGGATTTGATAAAGCTTTTGTCATGGATGGTAGCATTCCAAGATTTGGAAACACACGAGCATCGTAACAAGTCCTCGGGCGGGAGCCGTAAAAGGATTTCAAAGATCAGCTCCGGTGGGAACTCTGCCATGGTTGAGACTTGCAGAATTCTTGTAGGTTTAGTATTAAGCTTCCTTTGTGCGTGGGTTTTTATGGTTTCGCTTCACTTGATTTTTCAATGTGTTACACCACGTGTCTCTATACAAGTAGTGAGATTCTTGTGTTAAAAAACAATAACATAAAAAAATAAAATTTCCCACCACTTATATAATAACCACCTGTGTTACGTGCACAAGAAAAAATTTCTCCAAATTTTGGGAGAAGTAAGCCACTAGTCTTTCATATGTTGTGGAACTTTGATCGCTTACGGAAAACTTTTCTTCAACCTCGCCTGGTCAAGGCACATTACAAGCATTATGAAATATAAAAATTCTCAAAATTAATATTATTATAAAAAAAAGTTGTTAGTCTTAATTTCATCAGCAATGTGATTATGTAAATTTTAGTATATTATATACAGGAATCCTATCAGATGTAGAAGATTCTTCCTTGTACAACTTGTATTACTTGGTGTGCAAGTTTTTCTTTTGCTTATTAATATAAACAAAGGCACAAAACTCACGAATTCCTCAAGCCTTTCTATCTTCTCTACTTGTCGTATGTTGTCTCCTTCTCTTTTCCCTCAATAAAATAGGATTAGAACACACGATTACAACACATTATCAGCACCCTCGTTGTGCTAAGGAACTGAAGGATTTGGGAAAAGGGGATCTTCTACAACACTTGAAAGCTTTCATCGTTTCCATCTAATATAGGTTCTTCTAAAAGACGAAATCAAAGTTTTATAAGCCTTAATAATATAAAAGCATTCACCATGGCACATGAACTTATTTTTTGCCTATGTGTGAGTACGAAGAAAAACAAGAACATAGAACCAAGAATCGGAATTTTAATACCCTAATTTGCGTGTGAACCGCGACCTGTAGCAGTCAAGCCGCGCTGGCCAAGCCACGGCTTGGAGCATTTCCAACAGTGCTGCCCTACCAAACCCAAATCCAAACGCGCGTAACGACTACGTTTTCTAGTCGTCCCCAACCTCTCGATCCCCTGCAATTTTATCTATTTCCCAATGATTTTCCTGCCTCCGACGACGTCATGCAGTCTTCTTGAACTTCGAGAAATTGTATCCATCATGGAAACACGAGATTCCAGATGAATCTTGAACGGATTCTATCCTCGAAAGTCGAAACTCGACCTGCAGTCGAGATGCCTTCGTCGGAATTTTTTTGTGTTTTCCACCGACGTCTGCCGTAATTGCAGACCTACAACAGCCGATTCATTGACAAATAAGAAGATACCATCGTCCAAGTTGACGACTTTGATGAATTTCCAGAAACACTAGCATCGGGTTTGGACCTGACCGTCGCGAACCATGCTCGTCGGAGTTAGGCTGCTCCGACAGTCATCCTTCTGGCGATTCTAAAGTTAAACCTTTTGGTTTGCGGTCCACTTTTTAAAACAATTTTGGCAGTTAAAGGGACTACACTACTACAATTTACAATTTCTAGTTTGGCATCGTCGTGTTTAAAAAAAAAACTGGTTGTGTTGCAAGAATAAATGGTTATAAAATAAAGTTGTTGAGTGTTTAGTAAACATTTGTATTTGTAACTTAGGGTTACAACATTATTGCTTGGAATCCAAGTATTAAACTTCGTGAATTGATACTTGATCTTATTGGTTGATTAACATAGTTATAGTATGCATCTTTGAGTCATTGAATTGATTATTTACTGTAATTATGGATTTGTGTTGGAAAACATTGTGATATATGTGAATGGCGACATGACAATCTCTCTTTAAATGGTTGACTTAAGTAGTTTGGAATCTAGTGAGCCATGCTCATTGAGTTCCATTGATTGATTGTGGAACTCTATGTTTCTTGCTAGTAATGCCTTCAGAAATTTCAGAGCTTAACATAAAGGTGAATTTGCGAATGGCTTGATCCTCTCGTTACGTAGGCAGTCTAACAAAAATGTTAGATGTAGCCATGAAATAAGAGGAAATGTATTTTATTGAACCGTTGGTTTGTCTTTGGTCATGTCTCGGAAGCGAGGCATGATAGTTGAATAGAACATCACGTGTCGATCTTAGACGTATCTCTGGATCGGAACGTGACAGCTATATCGTCTCTCTCATTGTATGTCACATTTTTAATCACCTAGTCAATGATTTTAAGCTTAAAGCGACGTCTGTTCAACGAAAACAACAGAGTAACATGCAACCGTCGTCTGCTTAATGCCATAAATGACCAAAATTGTACTAGCATTCATCACTTCTATTCTCTTCATTCAACAAATATGATCCCTACGTTTGTTATAAAAAACATATATGGTACTGCGGAATGTTCATTTTGTTGTGCTAGGATAGCACCAAAATCTTTTGGAACCAACTCAAGCTAGCCCACAAGAAATTTATCAAATGGAAATGCAAGAACAAAATTTAAAATAACACCAAGATTTTAACGAGGTTCCTCCATAGTCAGTGTAACTGGAGTACGTCCTCGGAGCAGTAGGAGCTCACCCAATAATCCACTATCAACCAAATGGGAGTTTACAAAGTGTTGGCAATCTCACAACCCTTAACCCCAATACACCCAAAAGCTCTCACACACCAAAGAAACAAGTAGAGAAGAAAATATAGTGATTAATTTCTTCTCTATACAAAGCTCAAAGCTATTACAATTACTTTGATGGATGATTACTAACCAAAAAGGAAGAGCACCTTCTTCTCTTCGAAATGGGGTTGCTGCTCCAGATTTCTTCTTCTTCTCTGCCCTCTGTTTTTCAGCTCTCACTCTCTCCCTTAAAACCAATGAGGATAATTGCTATCCTTTAATTAAAACCCCAAAGCCATCCGTGGCTTTTCCCATGGGTCAAGACAAAAAAAAAAAAAAAAACAATTCCCTTTTTTTCCTCCCCAAAACAAGGAAGACACAATGATGTTGTCCACCTTCTTTTTTCTTTTCAACAAACATCATCATGTCCACTTGGCCACTAATTCAACAATCTCCACCTTGGCCAAGTTCCGAAAACGCCATGATAAGCCAACCAACACAATTGACACACATCACTCCCGAACACTAGCACGAGAACAACTCATGCCGAGCCAAATGCTCCAAAAACTCCTACTGCTCAACGCCTTCTTTATATAGGCATAATGTGAGCCAAGTTCAAACAGTGAACAAACTTGGCTACACCAACAACCTTAGTCAACATATCAGCGGGGTTGTCTTTAGTTGGAATCTTCTGGAGAATGATTTCCCCTTCACCAACAATTTCACGAACAAAGTGATAACGCACATCTATGTGCTTGGTCCTCGCATGATGAACCTGATACTTAGCCAAATAAATGGCACTCTGACTATCACAATGTACCTCCACCTGCTTCTGATCAACCCCCAAATCTCTAATCAGTCCATGTATCCAAATGACCTCCTTTATAGCTTCAGCAACTGCCATATATTCAGTCTCTGTAGTAGACAAGGCAACAGACGACTGCAAAATGGACCTCCAACAAACTGGCTCTTTAGCCATAGTAAATACATAGCCTGTAGTAGACTTCCTTCCATCCAGATCACCTGCATAATCTGAATCAACATAACCAACAGCAAAATGACCAATACCAGAGTCATCCCTCTCAAAGCATAAACCAACATCTCGAGTACCATGGAGATACCTCAATATCCACTTAGCTGCATTCCAATGCTCTTTACCAGGATTATGCATATATCGACTCACCATGCCAACTGCATGAGCAATATCCGGTCTAGAGCATACCATTGCATACATCAAACTACCAACCAAATTTTCATATGGTATATTTTTCATTTGTAGCTTCTCTTGATCAGTTTTAGGACATTGTAGAGAACTCAATTTAAAATGAGGAGCCAAAGGGGTACTAACCGGTTTGGTTGAGTCATGAACTCCAAACTTCTGAATCAACTTCTCAAGGTAGTGACTTTGATTCAAGCATACCAAACCTTTCTCTCTGTCTCTAGTGATCTCCATGCCAAGGATCTTCTTTGCTTCACCAAGATCCTTCATCTCGAACTCATTTTTCATTTGCTTCTTCAATTTCTCAATCTCTTCAACATTCTTTGAGGCAATCAACATATCATCAACATATATCAACAAATAAATGAAAGACCCATCTTGCAACTTCTTGAAGTACACACAATGATCATATTGACTTCTAGAATAATTTTGGCCTCTCATAAATTTATCAAACCTCAAATACCATTGTCTTGGAGATTGCTTCAAGCCATAAAGTGATTTCTTCAACTTGCAAAACAAATTTTCTTTCCCTTTCACTTTATACCCATCCGGTTGACACATATAAATCTCTTCATTCAAATCACCATGCAGGAAAGCCGTCTTCACATCAAGTTGCACAAGTTCAAGATCATATTGTGCAACAAGAGCTAACATAATGCGAATTGAGGAGTGCTTCACAACTGGAGAAAAGATTTCATTGTAGTCAATGCCCTCCTTTTGTGCATACCCTTTTGCAACTAATCTTGCTTTGAATCTGACATTGCTTTTCTCATCAACATCTTCCTTCTTGGCATACACCCATTTGCAACCAATAGCTTTCTTACCCTTAGGCAATTTAGCTAACTCCCAAGTCTTGTTTTTCATGAGAGAATTCATCTCGTCGCCCATGGCATTGCACCACTTCTCCTTTTCCTCACTCTCAATGGCTTCCTCAAAATTGGATGGAATCTCATCAGTGATAATAGGAAGAGCAAAAGCAACATAGTCACTATACCGAGCTGGCTTGGTAATATTTCTCTTTCCTCTGTTCTTGGCAATAGACTCTTGAGGTGAAACTTGCTCTTCAACTTGAATAGAATCTTCAAGTTCAACTTCTTCAACATCCTCATGGTCTCCCACTTCTTCACTTGTAATGGCTTCGACATCAGTGGAAATAGGATTTGAAGTACCAGAGGCAACTTTCTCAAGCTCCACCTGTTGGACATCTTTCACATTCTTCTCAGAGCCTCTGAACATACTTTCTTCATCAAATGTCACATCTCTGCTGATTACAAGTTTTTTCATCTCCGGGCACCATAACCTGTAACCTTTGACACCACTACTAAAACCAAGAAAGATAGCCTTTTTGGCTCTAGGATCAAGTTTATTTTCAGTTACATGAAAATAAGCAGGTGAACCAAAAATACGAATATAATCATAATCAGTAGAAGGTTTTCCAGTCCATACCTCCATTGGCGTCTTACCCTGAACAGCAGCTGAGGGTAATCGGTTGATGATGTGACATGCATAAGTAACTGCCTCTGCCCAAAACGACTTGCTCAAACCCGACTGAGCCAACATGCATCTAACCTTCTCAAGCAAGGTTCGATTCAATCTTTCTGCAACTCCATTTTGTTGTGGAGTTCCCCGGACACTAAAATGTCTTACAATCCCTTCCTCTTTGCAAACTTTAAAGAAAGGGTCGAATGTGTATTCACCACCATTATCCGATCTCAAAATCTTAATCTTTCTCCCAGTCTGGTTCTCAATCATTTTCTTCCAACCCAAGAAAATGCTCAACACCTCACTCTTGTGCTTCATAGTGTAGACCCAAGACCTTCTTGAATAATCATCAACAAAGGTCACGAACCAATGTCTACCACTCAAAGAGGGAGTCTTTGTAGGACCCCAAACATCCGAATGCACATAATCAAGAATGCCCTTCGTCTGATGTACAGCAGTACCAAACTTCACTCTAGTTTGCTTCCCCAAGACACAATGCTCACAGAAATCAAGCTTACAAGTCGTGGCACCTTTTAGAAGACCTTGTTTCACAAGCCCTTGTAGAGCTTTCTCACCGGCATGGCCTAATCTCATATGCCACAATCTAGTAGTATCAGAATCGGATGTGCCCATATTTTCTGAGACTACAGATGCTTCACCTGTCACAGTGCTTCCTTGCAATAAATACAAATGGCCACATCGAGGAGCTTTCATCACAACAAGTGCACCATAAGTCACCTTCAATGTCTGCCCATCTGAGTGAAACCTGAAGCCCTTGGCTTCCAAAGCTCCCAAAGAAATAAGATTTTTCTTCAAATTCGGTACATACCGAACACCTGTCAACTCTTTAACCATGCCATCATGCAACTTCAAACGAACTGTACCAATCCCTTTTGTTGTGCAAGGATTGTCATCTCCCATGAACACAACGCCGCCATCAAACTCTTTCAAGCTTGAAAACCAATCCTTGTGAGGAGTCATATGATGAGTACAACCCGTATCCAACACCCACTTAGTAGCACAATCAAATGATGAGGTAGTGGTTAAAGCAAAATCAGAAAAATCTGTTTCAACTTCAGCAACATTAGCTTCAGAACTTTCTTTACCTTTGGCCTTCAACTTAGGACAATCTTTCTTCCAATGGCCCTTATTACGACAAAAGGCACATTCATCCCTTTCCAAAGGTTTTCTACCTTTAGAGTTTCCTCTAGGTCGAGACTGTGATTTTTTCCTACTAGAAGATGATCTTCTCTCCGATGATCTACCTCTAACAAATAAAGCTTCAGAGGTACTATCATGATTTTTATCTCTATGCCTCATTTCATAATTCATCAAGGCATTTGACACATCTTCAAATTTCACAGTTTCTTTACCATGCATAATAGTGGTAACAAAATGCTCATAAGAGTCCGGCAAGGAATTCAACAATATTAAGGCTTTATCTTCATCCTTAATATCCTCATCTAAATTTAACAAGTCGGCAATCAACTTATTAAAAGCATCAAGGTGTCTAATCATTTTTGTACCTTCTTTGTATTGGAAGCGGTAGAGCTTTTTCTTCAAGTGTAGCCGGTTCTCTGCACTCTTCGTCATATACTTGTCTTCTAATTTTTGCCACAACACACTTGCTAATGTCTCCCGCATCACAAAATACTTCTGAGTTTTTGCAAGGCACAACCGAATTGAAGAGCAAGCCCACAAATTTAATTTCTCCCATTCCGGCTTCGACATAGCTTCCGGCTTCTCTCCCAAAGCGGCAAGTAGATCTTGTTGAGCCAACACATCTTTTACCTCACATTGCCACATCCCAAAGTTGTTTGTGCCATCAAACTTTTCAACTTCGAACTTTGCATTTTGCACCGTAGTTCTTGCAAAACCGGAGCTGCTTCCAAAAGGATTCTCATCTTGCCCGTCTGACATTTTTGGCAACTAGACAGTACCCAAGAGCAACCAGTGCTCTGATACCAATTGTTGTGCTAGGATAGCACCAAAATCTTTTGGAACCAACTCAAGCTAGCCCACAAGAAATTTATCAAATGGAAATGCAAGAACAAAATTTAAAATAACACCAAGATTTTAACGAGGTTCCTCCACAGTCAGTGTAACTGGAGTACGTCCTCGGAGCAGTAGGAGCTCACCCAATAATCCACTATCAACCAAATGGGAGTTTACAAAGTGTTGGCAATCTCACAACCCTTAACCCCAATACACCCAAAAGCTCTCACACACCAAAGAAACAAGTAGAGAAGAAAATATAGTGATTAATTTCTTCTCTATACAAAGCTCAAAGCTATTACAATTACTTTGATGGATGATTACTAACCAAAAAGGAAGAGCACCTTCTTCTCTTCGAAATGGGGTTGCTGCTCCAGATTTCTTCTTCTTCTCTGCCCTCTGTTTTTCAGCTCTCACTCTCTCCCTTAAAACCAATGAGGATAATTGCTATCCTTTAATTAAAACCCCAAAGCCATCCGTGGCTTTTCCCATGGGTCAAGACAAAAAAAAAAAAAAACAATTCCCTTTTTTTCCTCCCCAAAACAAGGAAGACACAATGATGTTGTCCACCTTCTTTTTTCTTTTCAACAAACATCATCATGTCCACTTGGCCACTAATTCAACACATTTCTTTTTCTCTTCTGTGTCCTGTAGTAAAATTTATGTTTGAGTTCTCAGCTGGAAGGCCTAACTGCTAAAGAACACCACCTCTTCTTGTTTCTCATTACATGTGCTAGGCTCTGGAGGGCTATCAATTATTAATATAAACTAACATCTCTATTTCCCTTGGATTATCCATCTTTACTGTATGAGTACGTAGTGAAAAATGCTTGTTAAAACCCTAATTAATGAAAGAGAAATCCAGAGCCTAGCACATGTGATTGAAGATTTTTTGTTGAACACTGCAGAAGAGCGTTAATTTACTTGTTTTCATTTTATGTGGATCTTTTTCTCTTTTTCTTAACAAAGAAATGGATTGATTATATTTGTTATACTGGAAAGGTACATAAGCAAAACTAGCAGATATAAAATCTTAATAACTGAATGATTCCAGTTTCAACCCAAACTCACGAAATGAGATATGATTATGCGCAGAAGATCTTGTTCGTCATATTATTTTTTACACCTGATAATTTAGGCAAGAGAATTGGAAGATCTAATGCTGCTCGAAAAAAGAAATATCTTGATGCAAAAACTCAAAAAGAAAATTTGAAACAAGCTTATATTGGGGCCGAATTTGGTATGTTTGAGGTTCAAGCTTGCAGACCATTGCTTGCGAATTCAATTAAAGGCGCTGTGTTATAGCTTCATGAATATTATCAACTAAAGAAGATGGGATATTATTATTAGGTACAGGAAACTAGAAGAAGATCATCAATTCAGTACTTTTAGTAATGCGAAAACAACCCGAAACTCGTTCCTTTGGCCACTATGCAACCAACTTGAAAGTTGAAACGACATATATATATATATCATTCTGTTGAATTTCTCAGCACAACTATCAACTTCATTGTATGTTTTGCACATAATGTTGCCCTAAGTTAACAGAAAATAATTGATTACCGAGAGTAGTTCGCATACAAGTTGAACCAGAAAAATACGTACCCTTCTTGTGCCAATTAACTACTTTTCTCCTAATTATTCCGATCATCTTCCGTTGCTCTGACTACTGGATCAAGTATCCCTTCTTGAAGTTTTCCCCCTCTTAGAGGGAGAGGGACTTGCTGCTCTCAACAATAATTGGGTCGCCATCAAGAAGACATAGACTCCTCATGCAAATGGTATATATGAAATGAAGGTATAGACCTGTAGTTTCAACTTCTTTCCAACTATTTTTCACTAAATCAAACCAAGCAAACTTTTGTAAGTCATTCATCAGAAGAACACTTCCACCATTCTTTGAGAGCAGCACGGGTTCCCACCAACTAACCCAACTCATAGCGGCCTGCTCTATAGAATAAGGCAGGGTCCAAGATCCACGTTCCTTCATAATCCAAGCATCTATGGTGCGCAAACGAAAAATACATAGAGAGTTTCCCAAGACCTCTGTATGCACATTCTCATCAACCGGGGTGGGAAACCAGTGATATTTCTTACTGGCAAGCTCAAAGGTCACAACATGCATTTTTATATCTAACATGTTCTGTGCCAGCCAACTTAGAGCACCGTTCGAAAACAGGATCCGACTTACAATCATATGAAACTCGCAAGGCATGTTTCTTATCTTTCTCCATGAGTTGGATTTTAGGCTATAAATTTCATATTGATGCATAGCCATATTAAAATTCGTAATTCCCAAAAGTTTATAGTCATCGTTTGTTGAATCATACCCGAATCCATAGCCGAGGTACATATGTTTATCTGATGATGGAGACTGCTCAAACGTTGGGGAGGGAATCTTTTTGAACTTTCGAATTGACGGATTCCACAAAACAAAATCCTCGTCCTCGTCCCTCTCGGTGCGAATGCAAATTATCCCATTGGATGAGACCAACGTGGAAGGAAAAGGAGTCTGGCTTTCTGCGTCTTGCAGAGGCGGCTGCTCCATTTTCATGGCTCGTTCTATAGTACCGTCGTTGTAAATATCAGAGAACTTGAACAAACATTTCTTGCAAGAAAAAGTTGCAGATACAAAAAGAGAGCCAAAAGAATTGGTTTGGATGGAGCGTTGGAGATGGGATTTGATGAAGTTTTTGTCATGGATGGTAGTATTCCAAGCTTTGGAAACACATAAACATCGTAACAAGTCCTCAGGGGGGAGCCGTAAAAGGATTTCAAAGAGTAACTCCGGTGGGAACTCCCCCATGGTAAAGCTTGCAGAATTCTTGTAGGTTTAGGGTTAGGCGTCACTTGTGCGTGGGATTTTATGGTTTGGGTTGGCTTCCACCAATTACTCAAGTTTTGGGACAAGTAAGCCGCTAGACTTGCATACGTTATTATTTTTTGGCTTAAATGTTAGGTCTCTGTGTTTTAGTCATCAGGTCAATTTAGTTTTTGTGTTTTCAATTTGGTCAATTTGGTCATTCTGTTCATTTCCGTGAGCCAATTAATCATATTTTCATCTAATATCTGTAAAAAAATTCATAAAGTATTATAAACTTAGTTATTAAATTATTTATTTGATTTAAAATATTTAAAAATAAATAAAATTTTAAAAAAAATCTCCTCCCAACTCTCCAACGTTACTTCCCTCTCTTTTCTATGTGTTAACCTTAATAATTTTTCACATTGGAAGTTTTTTTTCTTTTCTTATATGTGTTATTTCTCATTGATTTGCATTTTTTTTGTAAAGAAAAAGGGTAATTATATCTCTTATAATTTTTCTTATGAATTTTTAACAGAGATTGAATGAAATGTCCTTAATTGGCTAAGATAAACACAAGCACTAAATTGACCAAATTGAAAACATGGGGACTAAATGGACCAAATGGCTATAACACATGGACCATTTGACATTTAAGCCTTCTTTTTTTTTTTGAACAAACGGTGTTATCTAGAGGGAGATGATAAATTAAGTCTCGCAATAGGCTAGCGATAATGTGGTTCAAATTCGCATTTGGCGAGAATCGAACCTAAGACTTCTTACTTATAAACCATAGTACTATTAGTTGCGCGTTTGTTTGCCCTCCTTAGCTTTCACTGGACTACATTAGACTAAATGGTAGTGTAATCCTGTGTTTGTTACACACGAGGACTAACTTTAATGAGACTCGCTCCGACTAAACCGGACTACAAGCTTCACTAGAGGGTCTTAGCAAGACCCCCCAAAATTGGGCGGACTGCTAAGCCCAACTCTGCAACGCTTCGCCGCTCCATTCTGCTCCTTCTTCGCCTCCTATAACCCTTTCAAACCCTGATCCCGCAAAACTTGAAACAAAAAAGCAAAACTTTTTCCAATTTTTCCCTTTCAAAACCAAATCCAACTCCCAAAATTTGAACCCAGAAAATAAAAAAAACCCAGAAAACCAAGAAACCGATAAACCCAACCAGATTCAACCCCTATCTCCCACCTTCGAGCCAATAACACATGCATCCCGCCCCCCAGCTAAAAATTCAATCCCTACCTCACACACGGAGGCAAAGAAAAAACAAAGGGAACATCAAAGTAAGGAGCAACCTGGTACAGAGAACATGAGGGTGAAATAAGTGAGAAAAAAAGGGAGAGGGGAGGAGGATAGTGGCGGAGAAAGCAATAGGAAAACATGATTCTAGAAAAGAACAAAAGAAAAAGTAGAAGGCTTTTTATATTAGCAACCCACAAAATGTTGAATACATCCCACATTGAAATTTTAATATTAAATGATTTATTTATCGTACTATGCAATGACAATTTTGACCTTATCATGTTTTTTTTTTTAAAAAAAATCTAAATAAACCCCAAATCACTTTTAACATATTATTTATCTTCTTTAACTATCAAAATCCCTTTGACCCTCCATTGTTGAACAAAATCCTAACCAATGAAACTACAAACATGTTGATTGAGAAAAATTACTTTTGACGAATGAAACATGAAATCGATATTTCTGAAGCTTCACATGAGGTAAGACTTCATATTTTTTTTATTGTTTTAGTGATTTTGACGACATCAATAATTATTTAATCTTGCTTTTGCTGTGTTGTTCAAGCTTCTATGTTCGTATTCATCTTTTCGGGTTCACAAGGATTACATGAAAAATTAAACACCTAAAATTACCACCAAATATTAAAAATAGACAACATGAATTTTAATGGTGGATTGTGGAATTGAAAACAACCCACATTTTAAATCCTAGGCGGCATCTTTTGTCAAAATTTCAGTCGGCATTTTTTGTCCAAATTAAAAACTTTATAAGATTTGAGAAATGTGGGGTGTATAGAAAATATGGGGTGCATGTAGAAAATGTAAGGTGTATATTGAGAATGTGAGGTGTGAGGTTATTATGGGGAAGTATATGGGGTGTATTAAGATAATTTTTCATTGAAAAAGCAAATGTGGGGTGTATTAAGTATGTGGGGTTATTCAACAATTTGTGGGATACTAATATAATAAGCCAAAGTAGAAGTAATAATATAATATTAATAAATTTAAATTAAATTAATAATAAAATATTAATAGGTACAAATTAAATAATATAATATTTGAATCATGTTTTTTAGTTCGACACTACATCAAACGCTTCATTAAATCAATCCAGTTTAATCTATTCCAATCCAGTCTAGCTTAATCTCTACTGCTAGTCCAGTTCGAAATAATCCAATGAAACAAACGCACCCTTATTGTACTTTAATTGCTTGCGGAAATTTCTCTTCAACCTCCCTAGGTAAGGCCAAGTGAAAACATATATAATACTATTATAAAGGGGTAGTCCAAATTAATATTATTATATAAAAAAAAATATTATTGTTGAATTAATTTCCATTAAAAAGACAGAACTGCATTACACCTTAAAGGTTTGGGAGAGATTTTTAGTGTGTCTGAATCAAAGACTGGTGCTAGAAACTTATAACCAAAAAAAAAAAAAAATTCAATTAATTGTATTATGATACTTAACATATCGAGCTTATGTCAGTAAAATATTCATCGAGGTTTGGAGATGCTTATCAAAATGGGCCACGACGACCTCTCGGTTTTGCCCATATACACCCTTAGGTTTTTAAGTTGCACCATTTAAGCCTTCTGTTTGTTTGGCTGTTTTAGGTACTGTTAAATAGTGGCTATGGGATCCATTTGGTGCTGAAGGTATAAAAGAATCTCAGTTCAGCTCTGGATTTATTTTCACCATCTGAACGTATAAATTTCTTAAAAGCCGAAGAGAGGCGAAGAGACGGATCCAATGTGCACTGGCTCCCGCCCTTCGTACAAGAAAATATTACTTTCAGAGGTCTCAAGTATTGCCTTGAATATGTTCAAAGGAAACACACCGGCTAATCTTACGACACTAACTCTTGCAACGTGCATATATATATATGCATGCAACCAGTTTTACAGAGCACAATGATTTACAGGACACTCCCCATCGGTAATGATTGATGTCCGAGACTGAAGCTCCACAAACACTAAGACAACAACACAACAAAGCCTTTTCCCACGAACACTAAGACATTGAAAGAAAATCTCCACATTACCAGTAAATCCATACATCCATGTACGTGAAACGTCTTAAAGTATTAACAAGCATGGGAGAGATAAAGGAAGGAATTATACCCTTGTCGAGTTCTGAGGCGCAAAGATTTGCTCACAGAGAAGCTTCAACCTTCACAGTTCCACCATGGGCTGGTGCCGGACCATTGTTCGATGCGTCTTCCGAGATATCCATCAAATGACTATTTTTAAACTGGTCCACAGAACCGGGATCAGCCGATGGGCAACAACTTTCAGATCCTTGGCGAGGAAAGCACTGCTTGATCTTCACACTGTCAGTAAAGCATTCATTTGACAAGTTCACTAAGCCTGCTGTCTTGCATTCACACGGCAACTTGGTAGGAGTAGGTGATTCAGATGCATCGGATTTTTTTCCGGATGAATCCAACGGTCTATGGAAGAGCAAATGAGCCACAGTTCGATCTATGGGATTGGTCTCTGTTTCCAAATCCGGTATCCTACCAAACCTACAATACCATAGGATTAACAGGAAAAGTGAGTGAAGAAACAATCACCAAAAACAAAATGTTACTTAGCCCTAACCCAAATATAAAATTGACCGCAGTTTGTACACCACAAATAGATAGAGCAAAACAAAAGCTCGAACATTCAGCAATACAAAGGCTATCGAGTATAGTCAAGAAGACATAATACATGAAGAACTGGAGTAGCTGTGTGTCCGCAGAAAGTTAATAGAAGATAAGAAATATATACAGCATAAGGTAGTTTTCTTTATCAAATTTCCACGGACCAACCGACCTTTCCACCTTTGTCTCTGTACAAGAACCTGGCTGACCATTCCACTTTGGTGAAGATGTGAGTATTCAACACAATATCAATTGGCAATGTGGAGAGTCCCAAGATTTTTTTAAGCATTTAGATTGCATCCTTCGATATGAGATATTCTCAACACACCACCTCACATGGACCATTTTTATGGTTGACATGGCATATGTGGGACTATGGAGCATGCTGCAGACTCTATTAAAATATGAGCATCCAAGCCAAAAACAGTCGGCATGGAGAGGCCCAAGATCTTTTAAGCACGTATGCAAGAGTTCCATCTTTTGATGTGGGATGTGTAAAATCCATGAAGGCATTCAGCATACAAAGGATAACCAACACTTGCAAAATGAAAATGTAAATTAAAAAAAAAAAAAAAAAAAACCCTTATGAGAACAAAGAAAGCTTTTTAACCTGTCATGACTATTGATTTCGTCCTTTGCAACAACTTCATCCTCATCCTTGCTAATTTTGTTTGAACTGCTAGTATCACTATTATAATGCCTCTGCACTGCACTTTGAGCCAACCGGAACAAGCTATCCCGTATGCAAAGCCTTATTTTGATGTCCAACTGTAGTAAAACATTGTTTTTCGGTTGTAACTAAATCCAAGTTATCTTACCTGGAAGAGAATCTACTTTGAAAGTGAGCGTACCTTTGATACAATACCTTGAAGCCTATAAAGTATTGTATCCTCCGCTGAGTGATCATCAACTGCTGCAGAAACCATATCGGAATCATCTTGTTCTATGGATGAGTTTGGGTCCAGAGAAGGAAGAGTACTTAAGCCTTCAACTTCCAGATCAGCTCTCTCAAAGTGCTGAATTTGATTTTCCTGCGGACATTTTTGAGAGCTAGACTGAGTGGTACTAGAGATTTGATGACTAAGTTGTTGCTGTTGCTTCTGAATAGCAAGCATTGCCTGTAGTTGCTGCCGCCTCCTTAACTTTTCAATTTTTTCTTGAGGTGACATGGTTAGCGGCTTTGCAGAAGTATCTAATGACTTGTTTATAGTATTTGCCTTTCCAGGAGAAACTTCACAACCAGAAAACAAAATTTGATGCTTAAATTCCCCAGGCTGAATTTGAGATGACACATGGATAGATGGATTAGTGAGGTTCCCATACATAGACTGGGCCACACTTTGGTTTGAGATATGCTGGTAGGGTAAAGACTCGGGTCCTTGAAGCTGTCTCTTCTGACTGAGAGCTGCAGAAGGAGAAGATTGTACCATGAAGCGTTCCGATTGGTTTTCAAAATGTCCAGAAGGGGTTCTTGATGAAGGCCAAGTACCATAAAAATCTTGCACTGATTTCTCCTCATTTTTTTCCTCCAACTTTTTACGACACCTCATTAACTTTTTCTGCCTAGAAACCTGCATGAATGAAGGGAAAAACACTATAACCCATTTGAACGATGAATAAATACAAACTATAACAGTAGTTCGATACGTTGTCATCAGTAAAGTCTTTCCTCGAGGAAATTATGGTGTCAAAGGAAATGTTCAAAATATGACATAACCGTATGAATCCATAGAAGAATTAAAATATATCTTTATGGTCGGACGGATAATTAGAATGATTATGACATTTCTACAATTGGTGTTAAGTACATCATTCTCTCTGAATGCGAGTCGATGAAATGTGAAAGTAGTACAATTCGATCTACATAGTAAGTAAAAGATTAATGATAGTACTCTAACTACCGCTGGCACCTAGGTTCGAAGGGAAAAACTCTGAAAAACACGATATAAGATGAAAACAACCATACTTTGACTAAGGATAACTAGGCTATGGACACTGCGCCTCTTTAACAATTTGGTTACTAATTACTCTACCTCCCTGCTAAACAGACTTTCATTACAAAAAATTGACACTCCGTTTACTTTTTACTTTCATAACTGATTTGCCTCATCACAGGACCTTGATATATCTGAACATAAGAGTAATAAAAAGAAAAAAAGTGGCAGTACCTTATCAGCTATTTCATTTGGGAAAAAAGAATTTTCAGCATTCAGGTAAGGATTCGTCAAAGTGCTTTTTCCTGTGTCCATATCTGACTGTGAAATTCAAATACAATTATGAGATCACTTGGCTTGCTTTATTAGGTGAAAGACATGACTACGCTATGGACTAATCATGTTTAGATTAACTCTTACCTCTTCCTTGTCCACAGGCTTACTTTTAACTGCAGCATATTCTACTTGATCAAGTGTGGCATGCACATTCTGCAGACCATGACCTGTAGAATAATCCATATTCCCATTGCCTGGGATGATCGACTGGTCATCTTTCTGCATATAGTCTGATTTAATTTCCAAATGCTCAGAAGCATTTGTTACCGCACCTGATGTGAAACTCTGTGAATCTGAAGATACAGGAAAGGCTTTGATTGGACTGTTAGTTGCATCTCTAGAAGACCATAGCTCTTCATTATTACCAAGACTTATGTTGCCAAATATAGTGTCATCATTGCTGCAAAATCATTAATAGTTTGAGACTACAGAGTCGGATGGATACTATTAATAGTATTTTTAAAAAAATGGAAAGTAGAATAATCTACGTAGAGGAATGGAGAGAGAAGTATCATAACTTATTAATATTTATTTCATGGTCTGAAATTCTAATGCAATTTACTACAGTGTATTTTGCATATGGTGTACTTTCAGTTTGTGAACTTGTACATCAGCGGAAAAGGAAAAATGGGGTACTTGAAAGGAAAAAGCCACAACCGTCGCAGAACAAACCTAATTTTTTTAGGCATGGGTGTTTAGAAACTACTGAGGAATAATGAAACTACACAATTAGTTTTCATTTAATTAGTTCAGCAGATCGTGCCAGCTTGTCAATTCTGAAAAGAATAAGAATGCGCTGCAATTTTTTTTGATAGGAAAAAAAAGTCATTTATGTCAGAATGTTCTCGAGTCAAACATGCTCCATTAACAATTAAAAAAAATGATGTCATTGTAAATTACCTGAAAATCTGATCAAGATCATCAAAACTTCCAATGTTAGCCCATCCGTAGTCAACAAGATCACCTTGTTCTTTACCTTCATTGGAGTTTTGAAAAATTTCACCATCTTTATCAAGTTGGATTCCCTCAGCTGTTAAAAAGGGTCAACATTTTATAAGAACCACAAATATTGTAAAAACCAGCTGAATAATATATAAGATGGATGAAAAATTCATCACTTCTATATGAGAAACGGTAGAGACAACAGTCCCCTTCCCCAACACACAACAAATAAGGAGCTGCATTAACAGGGATTCCTTTATAATGCTTTGACAGCAGACACCGTCAAGAAGCTAAAGGTTTATCCTACCAATTTAACTCCACATCCTCCCCTCTGTCCTCAAAGAGCCTCATGTTCTGTTCTAACCTAATACTCCACATGAGAGAAAAATCAGCACATCTCTAGACTGAGCACCATTTTGCTATCCTCCTTCTGCCCAACAACCCTCCGACAATGATAAAAAAACAGATCCTTGGACCACTCACAAGTCACAAAAATAAAAACACCACCAACATGCAAGCCCAAATCTACCCAGCGAGTCAATGTAGAAAAAAGTAGTCATAAGGCCTTCTTCTTTGGAACAATTTATTTCTAAAATCATTCCTCTAGCTCAATCCGATACTTAGACTCCTTCCTCATCTAACAAATCAGTCTCCTTAGTCATGCTCAAAATTGTGTTATTTAACTCACATCACCAGAAATTTTCTTATTACACACTTTCAGCTTGTTAAGCTCATTGCAATTTCTTTAGAAACTTAAAACCTTCTTTCAAAACAACTTAAAACCTTCCCATCCCTGAACTGAACATTCCAGCCACCATCCCCTGAAAGACTTATGTTGCAACCACTAATCATCAAATCTAATCACAAGACGAATCCACCAGAACAGTATAACGGTTAGTCCAAAAACTAGGGTTGTCGTCCAACATCCAGCTACTCCCTCTCCCAATCACGTGCAAAAATGAATCTATACAACTTAGAAACCAAACCTGTCATTAAAATTGGACAAACAGATTGATTGTCCTGTAAGACCTACAGAAACTTCTCTGCCTCCCTAATCAGCCTGTCAAAAAACTTAAAACTTCTACTCGCTTCTCCAATAATCATGTAGCAAACCATGCAGGTTCTATTGAACAACCAAAGGAAATGTGAGGGTGGGTATGAATGCATGCAGGCACAATTTATAACTATTTCCTTATCATGTTGCTATTTAGCTTCTTTGTCATTTTTAGAAAGACCACATCTGTCACATCCCGGCCCGAGGCGGATCACTTCCCGGGCCCACTCCACCACCGTAGCACGATATTGTCCGCTTTGGGCTTACCATTCCCTCACGGTTTTGTTTTTGGGAACTCACGAGCAACTTCCCAGTGGGTCACCCATCATGGGATTGCTCTAGCCCCCTTCTCACTTAACTTCGAAGTTCCGATGGAACCCGAAGCTAGTGAGCTCCCAAAAGGCCTCGTGCTAGGTAGAGATGGGAATATACATATAAGGATCACTCCCCTAGGCAATGTGGGATGTCACAACATCCCACATTTTTTTTTTCATTGAATACAAGTTCATGTTTTTGACTTCTAACTTCATTTTGTTGATCTAGCAAGTTAAAGACACACGGAAATCACCATGAATATTGTTTAAAGCATATATTCTACCAACATTATGCCACATCAACTCAATTAAAATCTCATATTAAACAATTGCACCCCACTATCACTAATATTCGAATTTCAAGCAGTTCGATGCAATTGAGTTTTTCAGGTGATTTAACGAGTTAATCAGAGATAGTCTAATTGTGTTCACAACTTCACAGAAAAAAACTAATGGAAAGATTGACGTCCCAGAAAATAACAACACTTAACTAAAAAAGACTCAGCATTTAATAAACGATAAAGGTCCTAGGAAATAATAGAAGGACCAGTAGTAAATGGAGCTGAGATAAAGACCAACTTTTCAATAGGATACAATGAAGCATAACAAATTAACCTAAGCCTGAATAAAAACAATTGATTTCCATCGTCAATCAGAAATGTACATGGGTTAACTGACACTCAATTATCAATCCCCTCTGACGGTCTCTTTGTGTGTTAGTTTGTCAGTGTTTGTTTCTCCAACATCTTATCCAAACCAAACTAAAGATGCTTTATGATTAAAATATAGATAAATAATAAATCATAAATGAAGGTGATAATTTCAGTTAAGTTGTTGTTAGGTGCTTCAGTACCTATGCAATGTTGTTCACTTTTTGCAACATTAGACAATGATAAATCAGGCCACGAGTCCATTCCAAATTCAGAGGTAGAAATTCCTTCACCCATATCAAAATTGGAACTGCTTTCCAACTTTCTGTCTTGCAAGTCAATTTTGGACCCATGGATCTTCTGTTCGGTAGGCTTCATGGTGTGAGATTCTTGTTTCCATTCCTTCTTGTTGCAATAATCATCACTTGCCTCGTTATAAGGCACAATATGATCATCACTCTCACCTGCCTCACCCCATATTATGTTTGCAAGCTGCAAGAACAAAAGAACTTTAACATTAGCATGAGGGCATGCCAAGAACACTATTTAAATAGTATCGTTGAAAAGTTGGTATAAACTACTTAAAAGATCACTGAAGGTAATAGAAGAAGATTCTGTCAGCTCAGTGGCTTATCACTTCTTGAGATTGCATAAATATCAGAGATATAGAGACAAAATCAATAACTGCATGAGGATTAATGTGCACTCATTGGACAACTACAAATCTTGAAGCTTCATGATCTTTTACAAATTTGGACATGACTTCCACCATCCTGAAGGTTAAAACCCAAAAGAAAAGCATTACCACTCAAACTGCAACTTCGCAAATTTGAATGGAGAACAAAATGCTAACATTTTCCAAGCACATTTGCAAGAGAAACATGCTCATTGCATTCAAGCATTTATACACCTGATAAGCCTACATCCCTTTTCCCAAACATATGCCAATTCTGCAGTTCCACAATACAGCTTTCGTAGTTTTCATTGTTGTTTATGTGTTCTATAACTACCACAGTGTGTGTAACAGCCTTCGAGACAGTGCTTTATAGCTTTCAAGACTAAGACTTTATTAGTATTTTTTTTTTTTTCCTTGTACCTTCTTCACTCTTATATTTTCCAGTTACAGTATAGAAACCCTAACGAAACACATTTTCCATAGAACTCCATATAACCCCTAAAGCTCAATATTTCCTGCATAACTTCCACTTCGAGCAACATCAATTCTGAACATGTTGTTTATCCGGTCTTCATTTCATTTCACTTTAATGAACCCTAGTTCTGCCCGATTCTGGTTTCTTCGCCTTGCTTTCACTCCACCAAGGACCTATGTCACCATCATGTATAATCACTTTATCCCCTACTTTTGATGACTACGTGCTTGTATCCTCATACTAACAAGCAGTGACTCCAATACAAATTCAAATTGGCATTCCAAACACCTTAACAACATAACTGATATTCCGTTTGTTCAACAACTAAACCGCCTTCGGAACTGTTCATTCTTGGATTCTCTCCATTGTGCTTCAATCGTTTTACAAAAATATAGTCGAAAATCGAATCAACTTATTTCGCAAATTTCTCAGTGAGTTCAAAATTTACTAACAACCATTTCTTTAGCTCGGTTTCTCATTGGCTAAATTGTAACACAAATTCAAGAAATATAACTATTTGACTCTTGTTTTTGGTGAATAACCCCAAATTGATCACCAAAAACACACAGAAATTCACCTAAAATTCAACAATAGCAACGGAAACTCATATCTTTTCACTCAAAAACCAAAGAAAAATTCAAAATTTTAATCATTAACGCAACAAATTTAAATGTTTTAATCTTATTGCTTAATAATCCAAAAAATATTGCGAAGAAGAAGACGAAGAAGAAAAGGCACACCTCCTCGTCGTTCCAATCAAACATCTCTGAAGAAGCCACAGTTAATCGCAAAACCGAAACCGAATTCAGATCGACGCACACAGTTTGGTCCACACATCGCCAAGAAACTTCACACTGTCAGCATCCAATCAAACCTTCCAACACGCACAGAGCTGAAGAGAGAGACAGAGAGAGAGAGTGAAAGAGCAGAAGCACAGCCCTTCGGAGCTAGAGAGAGAGAGAGAGAGAGAGAGAGAGAGAGAGAGAGCCTTCGAGAGCATGGCAGAGAAGCGGAGTTGGATTTGTGGTGCGTGGACCCGAAGTCACGTGAGCCTCACGTGAACGGGTGAATTTTGGGGACACGAGTGACGGGGAAGCGTATCTAAACTCGTGGTCAGAGAGAGGGGTGATCTAATGCTGCGACCTGATTGGCCGGATGACTTTTCGAGGTCCGGTTTTTCATTTGCACTTGCATTTCGCTCCGGTTTTAATTATTTTAATTTGGTTTGTGGTGGAGGCTGGGTCTGGAGGTCGCTTTCGAAAGTGGGGCTGGATTGAACCGAAGCCACTATTTTTGCCCACGGGCTCTTTCGATTTTGGAGTGGGTGGGGTGGGTGGGTCATTGTGGGCTGGGATTTTAATTGGGTGATTTCGGGTTGTGATTCAAACATGATTGAAATTTCTATTTTAAGAAACACCCCATCTCTTCTTTTGTCAATTTCAACTTGCCCTTGCACTACTTTTAGCTTCACCTAAAACGGAGGGATTTTAAATTTGAATTTTGTAAATAAAATTGAGTTTGTAATTAACTTATTATCCTAATCTTTTGAATATATCAGTTTATAAGAAATATATATATATATCATTTAAGTGGCGTTATTTGTTTATTTATTTATTTTTGACAGAAACGATAAAGTGTTTCATTATTAAGAATAACCAAATACAAGTGTCTGATGAGTACAATTTTAGTGGCGCTATGTATAGTATAAATGATTGTCATGTATTCAAATAGTAACTGATAATCCTATTAGATTGTACTCACGGTATAAGAGTCTTTTCTTAGAGCGAGCATGTACCAATTGAATGGTTTTATTTCAAAGTCCAACAATAAAAAATTTAAACTATAATAAATAACGTACAAGGAATTGATTTTGCATAGACCGCCGAATTTTTCATCTAAATTTGGTTTGAATTCGGTGTAGTTAACATAAATATATAATATTTATCGATATTTACAATCTGATAATTTAATTATGATTTGAATCCGATATGTGCTAACCTAACAAACCAATTATTGATTTTGGTTGATCTGGTCCAATTATAAATCAATTTTAAGGAGCCATGTTAATTCCTTAAGGTCCCTTTTGTTACACATCTTTAAGTGGGTCTAGGCTGATTGAGTAATATCTCTACATCTTCATCATGGTAAGTGTAACTCATTGAGTTGTTACTTGCTGAGGTATTGGTCTTTGACCCTTTATGTAACATCCCATATCGACCAATGGAGAGGAGGTAATGTGCCTTATATGTGCATGCCCACCTCTATATAGCACGGGGCTTTTTGGGAGCTCACTGGTTTTGGATTCTATCGCAACTCCGAAGTTAAGCGAGTTTAGGCTAGATCAATCCTATAATTGGTGACCCACTGAGAAGTTGCTCGTGAGTTCCCAAAAACAAAACCGTGAAGGCATGGCCCAAAGTGGACAATATTGTTCTACGGAAGAGCTGGTCTGGGATGTGACACCTTATTTGTTTGAAATTTTGAATGATGCAGAATTGAAAATGTAATACATATGAATTCTGGTATGTTGGTTACTTGCTTAATATGAAAATATGGAAATGTTTTGAATATGAGTGTGTTGATATGTCATGATAGGATTTTTACCACCTACAAAAGTAGAAGTAAAAACACTTAAAAATACTAGCAAGAGAACAAGATAATTGTAGTATAGATGACTCAAGTAAGGTTGTTCTCTACATGAATTATTTGAAACCATTTATGTAAAAATTAAATCTTAATTAATAACTTAAAACAAAGTTTAGAAAAAGCTGATTTTAGAATTAAAAATAATAAAAACGAATTTTAATTAACCATTTTAAGGAAATCAATTTGAAAGTAAATGGTTTTTAAAAATCAAATTTTAAAAGCACTAGGTTCCGCTGTCACCTTAACAATCCTATATAGTTTTGCCAATTACTTATGAATTACAAGTGCAACTTTGAAGATTAGGTTTTCCTAATGCATATTCTACTTGTGGCATTCAAGATGGAACATATATCAAACATGTAATCCATCTGTGACATTCAGATCAACATGCATGACTCATTACGTTTTGTGAAAAACCCTTTGAAAAACCATGAACCCTTAAGACGTGGCATCTGCACACAAGAAGCATTCCTCAATTTCCGAGTCATGGCATCTGCACTAAGACGTGGCATCCGAATATTTATTAAACATCCTAATGATCGAGAAGCATTAGACACAAAGACAATTTAAGTTATTTAAACATCCTAATGATCGAGAAGCATTAGACACAAAGACAATTTAAGCATAGTGATTAATAATTCAAAATATGGAAGCACAATAACATAAACAATTGAATAAAAGACTACATATTCATGCTAAGACTCGTGGTCTTGCCCTAGCAAAAGAGAATTAATTATGTAAAATCAAAAAGCAAAATATCATTAAGAAAAGGATAGAAAATACCCTGTAAAATAAAGTTCAATCGTCAAAAATCTCTAAGTCCAGTTCTCCAAATTGATGTGTAGAGTACCCTAATGGCTAGGTATCTACAAATTAAAATCTTTCATTGCAAAGATCTTCTAAAAACTAAGAAACAGAATAAAATAAAAGAAACTAGAAACTATTGTAATCTATTTTATTTGACAAGGTTAAGGGGGCCAGTGGCATGGAGAAGAGAAAGTGAGAGAGATGTGTTTGTAGAATTGTAGGGGAATGTGTGTGTTATCCCTTCTATATAGTGCCTTTATTTATAATAGTAAAATGAGAGAAGATATTTCTTCATCCCTAGGGAATACAAGATGTAATAGGAAATGATAACTAGAATCAAATCTAATATAAGATTTACACAATCACACTTAAACTAGGAATGTTTGCAACATTCCCCCTTAAGTGTGTAAATACTTAAGGTAGATTCAGCATCATGCAGAAGTTGAGGAAGTCAACTCGTCGGCACTGATTCCAAGGAACAACACTTATTCTCAATAAGATACGAACTTGCATAAGTAAATAAGTCTGACTGAAAAAACCCTAAGGCTATGGCAAAAACCCGAGTAGGGACAAAATCCATAGTCTAAGGAAAAATGTGTGAGAAATGCAAAGTCAAAAGGAACATCTACAGGACGTCATCAAGGATATAACCAGCCCAATTGGGCACCTCGTTAAAACCTAGTTAGGTAGCAAAAGTCCAGTGAGAAAAATGCTCCTAATCGTAGAGAAAAAAAGTACAATAAGATCAAGCAAATATCTTCAAGATACTCCCCATAAGTTTGACATAATTCCAAAGAGAAATAACAATGTTACAAATCAGAAAGTTTACGCATCGCAATTCTATGAACAAGCTTATGAAACATCATCCTCGACGGTGATTTGGTGAAGAGGTCGGCCAAATTGCCTTGTGAACGGATTTGCATGACTTCAATATTCTAATTCTCTTGTTGTTGATGTGAAAAGAAGAACTTCGACACAATGTGCTTCGTGTTGTCTACTTTGATGTAACATTTCTTGAGCTGTTCAATGCATGATGTGTTGTCTTCAAAAATCGTCGTCGGGACATCAATGGTGGGATAAAGATCACAGGAGCTTCAACTATGGCCCACAACTACTCTCAACCAAAAGCATTCTTGAGTTGCTTCATGTAAGGTGAGAATTTTAACATGGTTGGACAAAGTGGCAACTAAGGTATGTTTAGTTGACCTCCAAGAGATTGTGGTGCCCCTAACGATAAAGACATAACTTGTTTGAGAACATGCCTTTTGCGGATCAGATAAGTATTTTGCGTTGGTATAACCAACAAGGCAAGAATCGACTTAAGAAGCAAGGGGTGTGGCATCACTCAAGGATCTATAGGGATAGAACAAGCCCAAATCCGTAGTACCCTTAAGGTAACATAAAATGTCTTTCATGCCAGTCCAGTGTCTGCATGTTGTTGCATTACTGTATCGTACCAAAAGATTAACAGGGAACAAGATGTCAGGTCTAGTGCATTAAGTTAAGTACAGTAAAACGTTTATTGCACTTAGATAAGGAACTTCATGCTCCAAAATCTCTTCATCATCCCCCTTCGAACGAAACGGATCTTGTTTTGCATCTAGCGATCAAACGACCATAAGAGTACTCGAAAGCTTCGCTTTATCCTCATTAAAGCGGCGCAACACCTTCTGGGTATAGCTCGATTGATGTACTAGGATTCCATCAAAACAATGCTCTATTTTGAGACCGAGACAATATCGAGTCTTATTTAGATCTTTCATCTCAAATTTCGACTTCAGGTGCGCGGCAGTTCTCGCGAGCTCTTCAGGAGTTCCAATGAAGTTTATGTCATCGACATATACTGCAACAATAGCAAATCCGAAATGTGACTTCTTAATGAACACACAAGGGCATAGTTCATTGTTCCCATATTCTTGACTAGTCAAATACTCACTCAAACGATTATACCATATTCTTCCAGATTGTTTCAAACCGTAGAGTGAACACCTTAGCCGAATTGATAGCGTGTTCTAGGGTTTGGAAATATTTGAACCGGTCAATGTAAGTCTTTTGGGAACTTTCATATAAATTTCCGTATCAAGATTCCTATAGAGATATGCAATTACCACGTCCATCAGCTGCATACCCAATTTTTCGAAAACTACAAAATTTATAAGGTAGCGAAAAGTAATCACATCCATATCGGGTGAGTAAGTTTCATCATAGTCAATCCTGAGGCGTTGTGAGAAGCCTTGTGCAACAAGACAAGCTTTGTAAGGCACAATTTTGTTCTTCTTATTATGCTTTCGAACGAAAACCCACTTGTAACCAACATGCTTCACATGTGGAGGAGTAGGAGCTACAGGTCCAAACACCTTATGTTACACCCTGAAAATTTAAATATATGAATTTTATATTCAAAATTGTGAATATGTGAAGAAAATTGAAATTAAATCGATATACGGTCCCAAAGATAGAAATGGGGAAAATCGTAAAGTTTTGTTACAAGAATTATTAGAATGTACGTATTTGTGGTATTGAGAATTTATGTTATTTTTCGGGAAATTATATTAATTTATTTGAGTTCAGTTTTAAATTAAACTGTTTACGAGGTTTAAAGTTTGGAAATTAACTATTTAAAATTCGTAGACCTTTTTAGGTCACATTTATATTTTGACTATGGCTTGAACTCACGAACGTGTAGGCACAAACCGTTTGTGAAACGGAGCTATAACGAACGAGTTATTAACGTTTAAAGTTAAGGATATTTTTGTAATTTTGCTCTTAACTAGAATCCTCCAGAAAATCTGGAGTCTGAGGTGTGCCACCTATGTGGCTGAGATGAAAAGGAAATATTAGAAAGAAGGAAAACGGGGGAAGGGGAAGAGGAGGCCGGGAGGAAAAAGGAGGGGATGAGGGTGCACAGGATCACAAATCCTGGTCCAAAACCCGTGCGACTCATCTCCTTAACCGACGGCTCCTCGCTGGTTCTCGTCCAATTTTTCAACGAATTGGACCTATAAACCGCTCCCAATCATCACCTTGGCTCTCTCTCTCTCTCTCTCTTCTAGTTCCACCAAAAATTAAAGGGAATTTGATGGTATTTTGGTACAAAAATAGTGATGGGTGCGGCGGGAGACCTTGCCCAAAATCCATCAATTGTGAAATGATTTCTTACAATTACCTCCACCAAAACCCTTCCCTAGATGGCTGGAACAAAGCCCAAACAATGGTAGAGGCGGCGGGGCACTGGAGGTGATGAGTCGAGGCTACCCATTTATAGCGTTTGGGTAGTTTCGAGGCAAATTGGAGCCTTTCCAGGCCAAATTGGACTTGGCTACAGGTAGAAAGTTTTCTCTACTCTTTGAGATCTTCATTTTTGTAACTTTTGAGAATTTTTAGAAATAGTTGAATTTTCCGACGAGTCAGGGCGGCTGACCGCCACGCACGGCCAGGGAGCCGACATTGTGTTTTTATGCGAATTTCGCTATTCTAATTATGCTTTTGAGATCTAACTGCTATGGTTTGAATATTTATACGATTGTGGTATATGTGGGACTAAATGAATACTTTCGGATTTGGTTTGAATTTTGGAATTATGAACTACGAATGGCTTGATCCCTGTTTAGGGTACGTAGGCAGTTTAACGAGACGTTAGATGCAGCCATAAAATAAGTGAGGTTAAACAATTCGAGGAATAATTTTAAGAATGAGAATTGATTTATAAAAGAAAGTGGTGGGAAGTGAGAACAAAATTAGTACATTGGTGTGGAAATTTTTAATTATGAATCATGGATAGAGACAAGGAATATAATTAAAGACTTACGATAGGTGGTACTCAAATAATAGAGAGGAATCCTTTGTTGTGAATTTCTACTAAAGGAAGGAATTTGGTAAATAATTGGAGCATTTTACTTATGGTTTTTAATTAAAGGTTGGTCATGAATTTAATGTCAACGATCAGTGAATTTAATTAAGAAATCAGAATTAATGGTAGTCAACTAAACAAAAGTTTAGTTTGGGCCTTTCACCAATATCATTTCCCGAAATTAATAATTTTTGGGGCCGGGGCGTGACAAATGGTATCAGAGCAAATGATCATACTCTAAGAGATGTACTATTTGTGAATCTTGTTGGTGTGAATTATGACATGCATTGTGGTTGCATTAATTCATATATTTTAGGAATAAAGTGGCATTCATGATTTATATGTGAAATACATATATAAATTGTATTATGATGGTGGTGCAATTTCCTTGGTAAATATGGAAGTTTCGTTAATGGGAATTGAGATTTACGTTTATATTGCAATATTTCATAAGTTCTATGAGTATGACGGAAATTATGTGGAATGCATATATTGTGAATTATGATGCTTTGAATTGAATTGAATGGGATCAAGAAAATTTTAAAATATCGTATTCATGTTATAGCTTCAAAGTTGAGCATTTGATTAAAGTTTCGGATTAATCTTGAATTGAATCGATATTAGGCTATGTATTATGAAAATGTTGAATGCTAAGGTGATTGTGAGGTGGTGATAAGTAGATGGAGAATTTGTATTATACCTGGCACTTGAGAAATTGAATTGGGCAAAAAGGCCTGTGGATATAAGGATGGATATGTGAATTGGGCAGAAAGGCCCGTGGATATAAGGGTGGATACGTGAGATTGGGTGAGAAAGGCCCGTGAATGTGAAATGGGATGAAAAAGGCCCGTGAATGTGAAATTGGGCGAGAAAGGCCTGTGAATGTGAAATTGGGCGGAAAAGGCCCGTAAATGTGAAAAAAAAAGTGTGATGTATATTGGTCATGTATATTACAATCTTTTCCAGCCTACAAGTCACTTATTGAAATAAAGGAAAATGATGGTGGAATCATTGTTCTGTCAATGATAAGTGTGGATATAAATTATAAAATGTTATGGCCAACGATAAACATGGTTGGAAATGTTAATATTTGTGGAATGAAATTATAAACTGTGATTATGGTTTGCCATTATAATGAGAATGGTGGGTGGATATGAATGAAATTATGGAATGAAATTTGAGTTCATTTAATATAAGAGGAATTATGGCATGAAATTATGATATTTTGTTAGCCACGATAGTCACGGTTTAGAATTTGGCTTTAGATTTGTAAATGTAAGAGGAAATTATTGGACCACTATTAGTTAAAAGAGATTCATTGATGCTCTATTTTCTACACAATTTGTTGCCTCTTGACATGCCAAAATACGTATGTGGTGTCGTGACAAATTTGGGGGGTGTCGTGTGGGTTTATGACAACATGTTCATATACTTCTTCTTATTTTCTTACCAAAATAATGACTATGGTTTTTGTTGGAATTTTTGCTAATGTCAATTTTAGTGGTTTGGTTTGACATTGTGATGTTTACTCAGCCACTGATGAATACAGTGGAGAAGTTTGTAAATTTAATTTTGATTGGTTTGGTTACCACATTTATAAATTGTCATTGTTGAATTGGTTATTGCGAACCAAGTTGAGGACGAGCACTTATTCTCGTGGCTATGTGATAAATAAGGTTTAGTTTTGTTGGCCAATAGAGTGTTACATATTTCAATTTTCTCTTTTAATTGATGACATGTGAATGGCATTTTGAGAGAGTGAGTCACTCATTTATTATACTTGTGGTTGCACTTTGAAGTAAATTAAAAAGAAAAGCGATTGAAAGAAAGATCTAAAGGGCTTTAAATTTTTACCATGGGCAATTTAGTTAATTGCGAAAATGAAAAGAATCATAGAACGAGAATTTATGTTAGTGGTGCTGCGTATTTGGCTTTAATCTTCTTTCCATTAATCAGTGAGTGTGATTGGAAATTTCCAATGAATTTGGTTGAAATTTTTGATATTCGGATTGTCAATTATAAAGCTTTGGCTTGAAATTTTGAGATTCTACTAGGTTACTAATGGATGACTTCGAATTTTGATATTAAATTGGCCGACAATAGTTATGGCTGGAAATTTATAATATGTATGCTACCAATATCGATTTTTTTTATGTTGGTATCGTCAGTGATGGTGGTTAAAAATTTAGAAGAAGAATTGTGACAACGGCTGTGTATAGCCAATGGAGGCCATGAGAAATTTTAGCTTAATATGGATATTTATTTTGCCAATGGATGTGGCTGAGAATTTGAGAGTGTGAGTGAGAATCATGGTTATTATTTATTGAATGCTTGTTTTGGAGCTTAAATAAAGTCGTAAGATTGAGATTGTGATATCTTTCACAATTAAAGGAATGGTGGAAACAATTCCAATTCTTTTTCGCTATTCGATGGCTGAAACCTCGGGGACGAGATTTCTTTTAATGGGGGATGATTGTAATACTCTGAAAATTTAAATATATGAATTTTATATTCATAACTGTGAATATGTGAAGAAAATCAAAGTTAAATCAATGTACGGTCCCAAAGATAGAAATGGGGAAATTCGTAAAGTTTTGTTACAGGAATTATTAGAATGTACGTATTCGTGGTATTGAGAGTTTATGTTATTTTTTAGGAAATTATATTAATTTATTTGAGTTCAGTTTTAAATTAAACTGTTTACGAGGTTTAAAGTTTGGAAATTAACTATTTAAAATTCGTAGACCTTTTTAGGTCACATTTATATTTTGAATAGGGCTTGAACTCACGAACGTGTAGGCACAAACCGTTTATGAAACGGAGCTATAATGAAGGAGTTATTAACGTTTAAAGTTAGGGATATTTTTGTAATTTTGCTCTTAACTAGAATCTTCCAGAAAATCTGGAGTCTGAGGTGTGTCACCTGTGTGGCTGAGATGAAAAGGAAATGTTAGAAAGAAGGAAAATGGGGGGAAGGGGAAGAGGAGGCCAGGAGGAAAAAGGAGGGGATGAGGGTGCATAGGATCACGAATCATGGTCCAAAACCCGTGCGACCCGTCTCCTCAATCGACGGCTCCTTGCCGGTTCTCGTCCAATTTTTCAACAAATTGGACCTATAAACCGCTCCCAATCATCACCTTGGCCCTTTCTCTTCTAGTTCCACCAAAAATTAGAGGGAATTTGATGGTATTTTGGTACAAAAATAGTGATGGGTGCGGCGGGAGACCTTGCCCAAAATCCATCAATTGTGAAATGATTTCTTACAATTACCTCCACCAAAACCCTTCCCTGAATGGTTGGAAAAAAGCCCAAACAATAGTAGGGGTGGCGGGGCACTGGAGGTGACGATTCGAGGCCACCTATTTATAGGGTTTCGACGATTTCGAGGCAAATTGGAGCCTTTCCAGGCCAAACTGGACATGGCCACAGGTATAAAGTTTGCTATACTCTTTGAGATCTTCATTTTTGTAACTTTTGAAAATTTTTAGAAATAGTTGAATTTTTCGGCGAGTCAAGACAGCCAACCGCCGCCCGCAGCGGCGCATGCGGTGGCGCATAGCCAGGGAGCTGACATTGTGTTTTTATTTGAATTTCGCTATTCTAATTATGCTTTTGAGATCTAACTGCTGTGGTTTGAATATTAATACGATTGTGGTATATGTGGAACTAAATTAATATTTTTGGATTTGGTTTGAATTTTGGAATTGTGAACTACGAATGGCTTGATCCCTGTTTAGGGTACGTAGGCAGTCTAATGAGACGTTAGATGCATCCATAAAATAAGTGAGGTTAAAAAATTCGAGGAATAATTTTAAGAATGAGAATTGATTTATAAAAGAAAATGATGGCAAGTGAGAACAAAATTAGTACGTTGGTGTGGAAAATTTTAATTATGAATCATGGATAGAAACAAGGAATATAATTAAAGAATTATGCTAGGTGGTACTCAAATAATAGAGAGGAATCCTTTGTTGTGAATTTGTATTAAAGGAAGGAATTTGGTAAATAATTGGAGTATTTTACTTATGGTTTTTAATTAAGGTTGGTCATGAATTTAATGTAAAGGATCAGTGAATTGAATTAAGAAATCGGAATTAATGGTAGTCAACTAAACAAAGATTTAGTTTGAGCCTATCACCAATATCATTTCCCGAAACTAATAATTTTCGGGGCCGAGGCGTGACACCTGACGTTTTGTAAGCGAATCAAGTTCAACTTGGATTGCTTGTTTCCATTTTGACCAATCAGATCTACGTCGACATTCATCAACGGAACACAGTTCAATGTCATAGCTCAACATGATCTCAGTAGCTATTGCATATACTAATGCATCGTTGACAATCATCTCATTTCTACACCACACATCATTTAAGCTAGCTTAATAGATCGAAAGCACACGATTCTCAGAAGGATGATTCATCTCGTCATTGACGCTTCCATAATCTAGAATTTCCTCATGAGTTGGATAGAATGAGTAAGCGATAGTTGGATTCACGGTAGGCTATGCGGGACCTTGTGCCATGGTTTTCCTTTTTCGAGGGTGTGAATCCTTTGAACGAAGGGATCTGCCACGCTTTTGTGTAGGGGCAGATGATTGGCTAGCCGCTAATGTAAGTGGATCACCAAGATTGGCGCCCCAGGCCTCTAGGAGGGAAGTCCGTCGTACATTTGGTACATCCATACATTTGGTACATCCATCTTTGCAGGCGTGTTCGTAGTTGGAATATGTGATCTTGTCACTCGTGCTAGATCGGTGAAAGCATTTGGCATGCTCTAGAGATCTAATATGCGCTGCACTTCAGCTTGAGACTGAGCAGTGCAAGGATCTAAATGAGACAAAGTGGGAGTCGTCCACAATAATTCGTGTTGTTCTTCAGGAACGTTGACATTCTTATCTCTTCCTAACGACCGGAAGACTGTCTCATAGAAGTGACAATCAGCGAAACGAGCGATAAACAGATTGCCTGTCAAAGGTTCTAAGTAACGAATAATTGAAAGAGAATCATATTCGACAAAGATTCCCATCCTTCGCTGAGGCCCCATTTTTGTACGTAAGGAAGGCAAGATCGGCATATATACCACACAACCAAAAACGCGCAGATGCGATATGTCGGGTTAGTATCCAGTAACCAACTGAAGAGCACTAAATGGTTGTGTCGCAACAAGCATTAGGCAGACTAACTTTTCTGCGTGCAATATTGCATGGCCCCAAGCAGCGATCGGGAGCTTGGTACGTATGACCAACGATCAAGCAATCATTTGTTAGTGCTTATGGAAAGTTTGTCCAACCACAAATCGGCTACGCTAAGAATATAAATCAAAATATCAAAATTTGACCAAAATTATTACCAAAATATACTAAGAATGGGGCAAAATATATAATAAGAAAATAACTCATCAAGATGATAATTATGTATCTCCTTGCTGAGATAATAAATATGAACATATGTTATTCTTTGGTAGGTTGAATATGATTATGGAAATGAATATGTTTTCAAGACGAAGGTAACTCATCCGAACGAGTTCGACGTTTATGATTTGACTAAGTACAAAATCTGTTTTGTTGTCACAATTTGATGTCAAATTCATTGATTTTACCATGACTAAAGGTGGTTCGAAATTGGCATATTTTCCTTAGAAAATTGACAGGCTAAGCTTGGTCATTTAGTCACACTCACAAACTTTGTAATTTATATATTTGACAGCCAAGCCACTCATATACGATCACGTATATGCATATGCCAACCACGACCGTCCATATGGTCCATTATTCTCAATCGAGAGGTCTTTGGTATGAAATGGTGACACTTCTTAGACTCACTCGATAATAAACACTAAAAATGCAGGCTTTTCGAGTAAAATATGTACTTAGAAAGCATACGCACTCGTGCTCCAAACAAAAATGAAGATACTCTTTTTTGGACGTAACTAAAATATAATCTATATATATTCATTAGCTGTATACAATCTAGAAAGTATGATCATTCAATGTAAAAGAAGAAAAAGGAAAAGTGGGATCGTATTTTTTAATATTAATAAGTTGCAAAAGAAAGAAGTTTTATTGAATAAAGAAGGATGGAAAAAATGGAAAAAGAACATCTCATGTCAGAGTTGGTAAACGGGCCGTGTTTGTTTTATTTGTTTTATTCGTTTCGTTTTCGTGTAATACTTGTTATCTTAACTGGTTCTTAACAAGTGACTAGATAATGACTTGATTCGTTAACAGGTCGTGTAAATTTGATAACTACCCGGCTCTTCCTAATGGGACAGATAACTACTTGACTTGTTAATATAGGTTGATCCAAAAATTTGTTATTTTTGTGTCATTTCATATTGGATTAATAGATTGTCCAAAAAATTGCCAAACCTATCCCACATGTCCGCCATGCAAATTTTCAAAGGCAAAACACAATTAAATTTATTAATTAGAACAATTTCAATGCCAAAAGACAAATAAAAAAGAATAATTAGGTGCGAAAACCATAATTTTATTATCTTAAACCTCGGGGGCAAATTGCACCAATCTTCTCCATGATTTAGTTGGATTTTCACTTTCGTTCTCATAGTTTCATTCTTGCAGTTTTATCGTTATATATTCTCTTTAGTTTTATCAATTAAGTTTCCATCAATTTTGTGCACATCTTCTCATTTTAAAAACCTAGCCTAAATAAAACTTTATTTTATTTGATGAAATGAGTACTAATATAATAAAATACGACAAAATAGCTACAAAGACCGAATTGAAAATCCGAATAAACTACGAGGACTACCGGTATATAAATAATCCTTTTCTTCACTTGTTTTCTAATAATTGGTGGGAATAAAGGCAACTATTAGGATAATTAAAAGATATATAATGTTCATATGTAAGGTAAGAGGAACGTCTAAAACATGGTTTGTGTGAGGTGGCGTTAACTTCAATGGTGAAGCCTACAAGAAACCTAGCATTATATAAAGGGTCACGCACTTGGACTAATCACCCATTCACATTTTACTCACCTCTTTAATTCCCTTCCTACCGAAAACCAAGCAAAAACAGCATAGCAGTTTACGATGGCAACCCTCACTGTTCCAGATCACTTCTCTTCTAACGAGGATGCAGAAGCTCTCAGAAAGGCATGCAAAGGTACTCTAGTCTCTCTAACAATTTTTTAGCCAGTCTACATTTGGTCTACAAATTCAAAAGCATACGGTTCAGATCATTGAAAAATATAATTGTGTGTTCCCCGATATTCACCTATATATATATATGTGTGTGTACAATGTATGTGTGTGTTGTGTTCTTCTTTTGTTACGTCTCGTAGAATGTTGACCTCAGTAGGCTGACCGATTTATCAATGTTTTTTTCTTACAAGTCGATCATCACATGTTTCTCTTTTAGATTTGAAGTTTGAACTCTCAAGTTTGATCTACTATGAGAAAATGAAAGAAAACAAGGAAAAAAAAATGAAGTAATTAATTAATTAAATGTTTTCTTAATCCAGAAAAGGTGATATAATCAAGAAATGCTGTATTAATTAGAGATTGCCATTTTGCAACCTCCTATTAGTGCCACACCAAAGCCAACCAAAACTCATTTAAACACCACCTCATTTGTGGACAATTAGTAGATATGCTAATTAATATATGTTCGTTTAAAAATTTGCTATAAATATTATTGTAAGAGCAAGAGAATAAGACACTAGTACGAGAGGAGTCAAACAAACCTAGAAATTATCTCCAACAATGGCTACACTAATTGCTTCTGAAAACTTCTCTCCCATTGAAGATGCCGAAGTTCTTCGAAAATCCATGAAAGGTTTAGTTATAGTTCAGCTATTTAATTCTTATTTTAATTTGCATGCAGATAATTAATTGCAAAATTATATATATGGTAAATTTATTTTTTATTTTTTTACTGTGTAGGATGGGGGACTGATGAGAAGGCTATAATCTCTATTCTGGGACACAGAAATGCAGCACAGAGAAAGCAAATCAGGCTTGCTTATGAGCAGTCTTATCAAGAAGATCTTCTCAAACGCCTTGAATCCGAGCTTTCTGGGGATTTTGAGGTTTCTCATATTCTCTCCTTAGTCAATATTACCATTGCTATTGTTATTTTTTCAATAAAATATTTATTAGTTGACAAAAATATATTTATTAGAATAAATACATGAAATTATCTTTTGTTTGTCCTTGTGTATCACAAAACATAGAGATCTCCGAATGTTTTCGTCCTTGGGGAGGGACGCAAAATGGAAATGATATTACGTTTTTCTTATGAGATTTTTGTTTTTGACTAAAATATTTTGATGGGATTAAAGGGTATGTTATTTTACTTTGGGATCCGAATGCCTTTATATTTTTGTATGAATTCTATTAGTTTTGTATTTCTGGGTTGAACAATTTGCGTGATACTAACAAAATAAATTTCATTTGGGATTGACACCTATATAGAAAGCTGTGTACCGTTGGATCTTGGATCCTGCAGATCGAGATGCTGTTTTGGCTCATGTGGCCATCAAGAAATCTGGGTGTAACTACAATGTCATCATCGAAATTGCAACCATACTATCTCCTGAAGATCTCTTTGCAGTAAGGAAAGCTTACCAAGTTCGCTACAAGCACTCCTTGGAGGAGGACTTGGCTGCCCACACCACTGGTGATATCCGCAAGGTACAAGCATTATTAACAACAATATTTTTTTGACAAATAGTCTGACATGTTATGTTGTCGAATTGTAGATTACATGAGAGTCCACTTTTTCTATTAGACAACATAATAATAAGTTGGAGAATTTTCCATTGTTTGCCTTCTCTTTTTTGTATTAGGTGAACTACCATTTTGGTCTCTGTGTTTTTCTCGAACTGTGTTATGAGAATTGTTGAACTAGAAGAACTGCTAATGTTGTTTGATTTTTTTGTTCAATGTTACAGCTTCTGGTTGCTTTAGTGACTGCGTATCGTTATGTCGGTGGCGAGATCAATGCAAAACTGGCAAAATCGGAAGCTGATATTCTTCATGATGCTATCAAAGACAAGGCTTTCAATCATGATGAAATTATTAGGATCCTCAGTACTAGGAGCAAGACTCAGCTCATGGCAACCTTTAACCACTACAGAGATGACCATAAAATTTCCATCAGTAAGGTATAGACCCCCTTACGTCAAAGTTAGAGCATCCAACTCAGAACTAATTAGTAATTACTTACACAGACTTCCTTCTGCTAAGAGTCTAAGATACAAGACTGCCGAGTTTGACCTCTAAGTTTTCTTCTTTTATCAGACTTTGTTGGAAGAGGGTGCTGATGATTTCCAGAAGGCACTGCATGTAGTCATCAGATGCCTCAATGACCACAAGAAGTACTTTGAGAAGGTTCTTCGCAACGCTATCAGGAGGGTTGGGACCGATGAGGATGCTCTCACTCGTGTGATTGTGACGAGGGCTGAGAGGGACTTGAAGGACATCAAGGAGGTTTACTACAAGAAGAACAGCGTTCCTCTTGAACATGCTGTGGCCAAAGACACTTCCGGGGATTACAAGGACTTCCTCCTTACTCTGTTGGGGAAGGAATAGATCGTACTGAAATTCTTCTCTGAGTAAACTAGTATGATCAAGTGCTATGAGTGCTTCTGTTTTTCTGTTGGTGTTTGATGACGGTCTTTATGTTCTGTGTTTGTGTTTCCTTGTGGTGCGACTATCTACCTTACCTTTATCTATGTTTGGTGGAGTTTAGGGTTTTTATCAAGAGTTTTCGTTTTCGGATGTTACGAAGTATTAATAAAAGTTGTCTGACAGCTTTTTAATCAAGGGTTGGATTAAGCAGAAGTTATATTAATAATCTAGTAACAGATTTTGATTAACAGCAACCGAAGGAAGTAAAAAGATGTGATGAAATTCAAAACTCCTATGTTTGATGATTAAATATGAGGAGAATGGATATGCTGAACAAAAATATATGATCGTGACTTCCCTAAACAATGACCATCTTGTTCTGCTAGAAGTTGGGCAAGACACTTTTACAAGGAGAACAAAGACTACAATCTGTATATTTATCAGAGAGACAGGACAATGGTCCACTTCCAACAACATCGATATTGTCCCCAACTTGTTAATTATCACCTGCATAATTTGTCAGGTGTGAGATTTTATCACAAAAGACCTTGGTATTAGTTAGAGTGGGATTAGGATATTCAAACTCTTCTTTTCTCAGAGATACGGTCTTCAACACAAACTTGAACAAATGTAAATCAATAGTATCAAAATCGGACCAATCCTCCCAGGTGGACTTAATAATCCCAAATACTAATAACATCTGTATCATTAAACTGAAATCAGCTGAAAAAAAAGACAATAGCTAAACCATCTCTTTTAGCCTGTCAAGCAGCAACTCAATCAACGGCCCAAGAAACACCTCCGCCATGCCCACCATTGTTTCTTTGGTTGTCAAGCAAGGATTGCAATGAATGAAGATGGGAAGGGTGAACAAAAGAAAGAGTAGTGAGTACTAGGAACTAAAACATTAAGCACTGCACACCTTGTCAAACTAGTTAGGCTGAGTACTGGAAACTGTGTGTTAATGAAGACTTCAATTCATTGCTAATCGCATTGTAAACCTTACACTTTCCCAAAGCTTGAATATTTTACTTTTTTATTTGAGGAATCCAAAGGCAAAGGTGCTTCAATCCACGGAAAATACTAGGAAATTCTGCATAACAAAAGGGCTTATTTACTCCAACGCTCCCAGGAACTCAAACTTCTTCTCACTCTGCCTCCTGAAATTTTGAGTTTCATGAGGTAAAATGAGAGAAAGGTTGAGTTTCAGGGGGCTGAGTGAGAGGAATGTTGAGTTTAGGGAGCGTTATAAGCTAACGAAAAAGCTTATTCCGGACGATGTTGAAAATCCTACTTTATTCCCTACACAGTAAACATAATTTACCATAACGTCTTTTTTTTTCCACTCAGTTGATTGTTTAATCGTACTTTGTACATTCTATTTAGAAGACAAACGTTGCATTGTAAACATAATTACAATCTAATGCTGCAATTTGAAGTGGTTTGAACACGAAAATCTGCTTATTGAAATGGTAAAATGCTCATTGATCGATTGATTTATTTCAGTTTCTTTTAATGATAACACAACACTCATACAGAACACTAAAGCTATAACAGCCATGAAAGGCCAAACAATTGAAAAGAGTAACACAGAGACCCTTCAAGTAATCCCAACAAACCCAACAAACCCCAAATTTCCGTCCTGCCGTTTTAGTCAGCCTCCTCGTGCAAGCAAGGTGAGTAGGAAATCCTTATAGTTCCCATTAGCCATCTCTTCAATTTTCTCGACTAAAGAGACTCCGTGGTGGTTCTTGAATTCCTCCTTGATCTCCCTCATGTCCGAGTCAGCTCGGGTAACAATTACTCTCGTCAATCCCTTTTTGCTATGCTTATGGACATCAGTTCTCAATGAAACTTCCAAGACCTGATGAAGAGCACAAGAGTTTAAGAATTTCATGCACAATGTATGAGTAACTTCATACAAAAATATATGACTCTGGCTTACCTTGCTGAAATATTTCTCAGGAGTACAAAGGCATTGTACTGTCTCTTTTAACCTCACAGCATGATCAAGATCCTAAACAAAAGCAACAATATGTGATTTTAGAAAACAGATGCAAGAGGCATTCTGAGTATTGGAAGTATTTTGGGTTGACAAAATTTCTGGATAATGTTGTACAGCCAACTCTTGCCCCCAACTTTTTTATCTTGACATTCGTTGGGTTGCATATCACATGCCATGTAAGTAGGCGAAGAAAATTCAGAAAAAAGCTGGGAACTTAAGCGTTTCTCTTTGGACCTTCTATACATACCTCATCAATGTTGTGGCCAGAAATCTCCTTGTAGTGTTTATAGACTTCCTTGAGATGGGGCTTGCTCCTTGTTGATAGTATCCTGATCACCTCATCATCTTCATTGGGATGCCTCTTATCGGCATGAAGAATGGCATTAACAAGTGTTTTGGCCTCTGATTTTGCAGTGTCATCCTTAACCTTTGATCCTTCATACCTATAGGCACTCACAAGAGCAACCAAGAGCTGGACAAAGAAATAAAAACACCAGTTAAATGAATTCACATGTTCATTTTATATACACACATTTTATGATTCATATATATGTTCATTAACAAATCATTTCTTTATATCTGTTCGACCGATGGAACCTATGTACTGCACAGTCCTAGCTGTTAAACTACCATACTGCGCATTTGGTAGCACTACCAGTACTATCCAGTTTTGAAACCTATCTTTGTTTAAGACGTGGTCAGTAAATATGGAAAAAGTAGTCGTGCAGTAAAAATTGAATTACCCCTGTAGAAGAGGATCCTGTCAAATTGGAAAAAAAAAACCACAAAATACAAGGCCCATATTTTTCAATCCTCACTTGGATGATCTATCTCAAATCAAAATTAGCAAATAGGAACTATTATCCATCAAACGAATGAAAACTAAGAGACAACTATGCAATTGTTACGTACGGAAGATGACATTTACCTTGCCTTCAGGGCCATGAATGTGGTAGGCAACATCTTCCTCAATGGAGTGATCAAAAAGGGAATGGTAAGCCTTCCTAGCTCCTAATAGCTCCTCGGACGATCTAGTGCATGCAATCTCAACAAGAATACCATATGATTCTGGACCTTTTTTCAAGGCCTCCTTTGCCAAACGAGCATCTCTTTCCCATGGATGCATTGTCCATAGCACCACAGCATTCTGAAAAAAAAAAAAGAAAAATCATAACAAAGAGCCTCATAACTCCAATCTCATCATTTATGCATAAATTTGAAGACTAATGTTTCTTATTAGACTAATCTTACGATTCAAATTATTGGACTGCGAATCTGAATCACATATGCAAACATAATTAACTTTAATTTACCTAATGAGATCTAATGAGATTCTCAGGCCGCCTTCCTTTTGAAAGGAGGGATGTGCAATAATGTGTCGATGAGTATCAGTAAAGTGTTGATAATCCGTTGATATCGATTTGTTATTAACTTATTAGCATTTAACTTGTTCAGCTTTATCAAGTTGTGCAAGTATGTTAAATACGTTGGTAGAACACCACAGCAGACATACAATTCTAACCAAATTCGGAATGATAATTAGAAGTGAAACCCAATAATTGTTTGATCGATAAAATAATCTCTTGTTGTCAAATAAGAAGTCTCATGTTCGAATCTTGTTTCTATCAGAGTTGAGGGATGTGATAAGAAAACCAAAGTAAAAATGCCTTAAAAATAAGATAAAATAAAACGACCAGAAAGTTACCTTAAAACGCAGGAACTCATGCTTGAGAAGCTTGACATGGTGATCATCCCAGCGCTCAAAGGAACGTTCATCTACCTTGAAAAAGTGGGGAGTTGCTTTCCTGAAGGATTGCCTTTCCTCAGGATGCGATTTTCCCAGTGTTGCTACTAGTGCCTTCTCATCAACTCCAAGTCCTGCTTCAGTTAAATTAACAGTAATTAAATAATAAAACAATTATTAATAATTTTTAAAAGATTAGTGAAAAAATTCAAATTCCCGTCAAATTAACTACAAAACGGGTTTATATATTGACTTCATATCACGGTGAGAAGGAATCGGGATAAAAAGTAATCCAAATGCGAAGTATAAAAATTACCATTTGATGGAAAATTGGGAAAGAATTGGATTTTTGGTGTTTTTGAAGCTACAAAAGATTAGTCCATATGCTGTAAATTTTTAATTTTTCACAAACCAGCATTTTGCATTTTGGGGTAGCGGAAATCAAACTCTGAACTTCATGAATGAATGTTCATAACCGACTGAACTGCATTTAGCTATAACATTAAGCAAATGGGGAAAACAAATATAATCCATCAATGTGATTGACTAATTTTCTAAGAAAAAAAATTTTGAAAAAAAAGAAAAATAACACTAAAGAAATAAAAGAATTAAAATTGGAACGTAAACGAATTGTAATTGTAAGAGAATTAACGCATTGAAATTGATATGATAAAATAAAACAGAAGAAAATTAATATTTATGTGGAACCTGAGAAGGCCTTGGTGAGAGTTTGCAACACAGGAGTAAGAGCCATTGTTTGTGTTGATTCTGTTGGTGTAGAGATCTTCTGACAAATGCTGCAATATATATGAGCCCGAAAGGTTATAATTGTCATTTCCTGAAGGGTACTTTAGTAACTTTACCTATAGTATAATAGTCAGTAGACTATAGTAATGAGGGTGTAATGAACTGATTAAACGGCAATGAAACAGAAGTAGAGTTCAATGTCGTATTTTACAAATGTATAAAAGTGAGTAAATATGTGTCATTAATCCATTTATTCATGCAGCGTTTCTCACCTGTACATTCCTTGTCTGCATATTTTGGTTTCCCAATATTGTTGTAATTTGTAGTTTTCACCCCTAAAATTTTGATGTTGCCTAAATCAAATAAGAGGTGAAGAGTGATGGGAAATGGGTCAAGATTGAATCACAATACTTGTGTCATGACTTGCCAATTTGGTTTAAAATTTCATGCCTTTTTTACAATTTTTTTAGCAAGCTATTATTATAGCGATGATTAAATTTGAGAGATTATATTCGCACATTTCAAATTACATCTTCCACACTCTTTTATTTTTTTTAATATTTTTCTATCAAAGGTTAGTGGTGTGTAGAAAATATTAAAAAATTAAAAAGATGTGGGAGAAGTAATTTGAGGTGTGTGAATATAATATCTCTTAAATTTTGATACAATGTAGTCATAAGATAATATTCTGTAGCAAAATTTTAAAACTGTGGAAACCAAATACAATTACTATGATATGAATGTTTGAGTTCAGCTATTACAATTATTACAATACTGATGTCCGAGTTCAAGTTTTGTATTCGTTGTCTTGTTGGCCTCTCAAAAAATACCTACCGAGTGTTTTCCCTATCTACAAAGACTTCCATGTCAAATTCCATGTCAAACTGCCTCATTGGGTAATTAACCTTAAGGTAAAACCTAAATACATTCAATAATGTTAGAGTGTTACTATGCTCACCACCTATTTCATTTTCCTTCACGCACTATATAGATATGGCATCTTTATTGAAAAATTTTGGTACAAGTTTTTCATTGAAAGTTTGTTGTGTAGTTGAATGAAAAGGAATAATAACATATGATATATAATTATATACAGTTGGTGTTATGAATTATTTTGTTACAACAAGTCTAAACACAGATATGAATGTTCATTTTGAAACCCCATGGCATGATAAATGTGACCCTATTAATTTGTTAGTGACCATATCGTGCAATGCGTATGGTCAACAACTCAATGCTATATTGTCTATTAATTCACATACGTCTACACAACAAATACATGACACATGCCTTCTCTAGAAGGGAAATCCATCTAGCACATGGACCTCACAAGTCACATCCACAATGCCAAATGAAAGTAAATCAAGAAGTTAAATGCAAGTTTGAAAGGTGCTTTTAAATGATTTGAAGAGATTTTAGATAAAATATGTTCATAAAATAAACGACTTACAAAATTATAAATATAACTCAATTAATTGGGAAAAAAAAAACATCATAAATTTACCGAGACGGTTGCATAACCCGCTAGACTATATTGTGAATTATTATTGTGAAAATAATGAATACAAACACTTATAATTAGAGAAAATTAAGTAAATCAAATCTTAATTCTTAACGGAGAAGAAATCCGAATCCTTGCCTTCCAGCATATGAACTATGTTTTAGCAAAGCTGTATACGTAGATGTATATCATATGCCTATAAAATTGCTATTTTCCTACTTTTTCTTTTAAGGCAGCACGTAGTGCTCAACCATCCATGCGAAATTCCTAATTTTTTTCTTACGTTAGCCCCACGACGTTGGTCTCTAACCAAAAAATATAAATACTTGAGCTTGAAAAGCTTCTGGTTCAATGGGTTCATAAAACTCACTAGGATATGAGGTATTTTTCATGTGGGAAAAGTATTAAAGTTAAGCGGCGATCCATATCATATATAATTCTGATGTAAAATATTTTAGTCGAGAATCTTCCTCTCGAGTGAAGAAGCTCGTGGGAGTTTTCTTGTTTAAAGTAAAGTGCCACCTGAAACACATGCAGGCAGGCACAACTAATAAAAACAAGAATTATTTAGTATTGTAGGGCAGCCTAATCCCATCATTTTCTGCTGCTTGTTGAACTGAAACTATATGATTGCAAGTACATAATTGCTAGTTATAGGTAAGAGTCAAAATCTTAGGGTGCAGGTACAGCTAGGGATAGATATCGATCAGATATGATCATATTATTAACAAATAAAAAAATTAGAAAGTTATCCTAAAATTAATTGATAATATAAAAAGTACATATAAGATTATTTTTTTGTTTCTTCAATGTAAGATTCATTCTCCAAACTTAAACATATTGATAACAAAAATCGAATATTGTAAAATGTATGGCTACTAGGCTTCGCATGTGGAACAAACATAAAACTAATTGATAATATAATAATCAGCCCTACTCATAGGCAAATTTAAAATTTCCTGTTTCCTCTTCACTCTCCAACAAAAGTGTTCATATTATTGTATGTGATTTCTGGGATATTGTGGCCATCACTGATTCATCGTTTGAAACCTGGAACAGGTTGTCTTATCTCTTTTCCCATTATTTTAAATCATTGTGATTCTTTTAGTAAGTATCACGATTCACATATGTTTTAATAGGGATTTTGTGCTAATCTTGTCCGATAAACAAAAAGTATCACGATAATCTTTACGATTTTTTTTTATTTTTTTGCATTTGAATGCTAGCACATTAATATAATCTAATTTTAATTTATTTCCGTCACCTTCCTCAATTTAAGAGGCTATTAACAATATTGTAGGTAACAATTTCAAATGAGACATCGTGTTATCCCAAGATGGAATTTACAATGTTGAGGAACTATCATTTCCCAAAAAATAAAGGGAATTTTAACGAAAAGCTCGCGGTACTGTTCACTTTAACGAAAAACCACATTTTTATACTAAAGAGTCAATCCTGACACTATTTACTTTACTTTTTATTTTGTCATTATCGTTAAAACTCAAAGTTTTCAAACCATTTTCATTAGTTTTCCTAAAAATAAATGGCCGACAAGTTGGTTGGCTATTGACAAAATTTTCAAGTACATATTCAAATGATCGAGTAAGTAAAAATATGAAATTATTTATGAATCCGGATTCTCGTCGGATCTTCTTTGTGAGGATTCTAGGAATCTGTGAATCGTGTCTATTTATGCAGTCAGAAATTATTTTACACGATTTACGGATTCTTAAGATCCTTACCAAAAGGATCCGAAGAGAATCTTGTTGGATTATTTATAAACCTAAACTCAATTTCGTAAGTAAAAGTAAGGGATATTTTTGGTCTAAGAATGCCCTGAAAAACAGAGTTGCAAAATATTCCCACAATATGTATGGGCGATCAATTATGTAAGCAGTCTTCTTTCTTAGTGTTGGCCCCTTGTAGTATATAGACGTCATTACACATGACACTTTATTGGAGTGACATTTCACCAATTTTCCTCATCTCTTATATTTAACAATTTAACTCATTAACATTGTTGGTTGTCAAATAAAAAAAAAAGGGTTATCTTGTTTTTTTATGCAGATATTATGGGATCTTACCAAGCTTGTTTGTTGAAAGTTGTTAATGCACTCAAATTGACATGTGTTTTATTATGGCCTTTATATCCCTATCAAACAAGCTGTTATAATAACGCACCAGAAAAATATCTATATATGCATTGATGAATGATTACGACATTGAAATTGATGTTTATCGCTCGAAAAGGGCTTGGAGAAATGAGAATTTGGTAACCGACTGAATGTGCATTTGTAGTGGATGCAAATTGAAGAATTAAAAATCTCCATGGTGAACAGAAAAGTAACAAAAGTTTGTGGTCTCTAGTGTCAAAAGCACAATTTACAGGGTGCAGTTATATTTTGGACAAACACCTGCAGGGACTTGTTCTTTGCTAGGATTGCCCTATTTATTTTATTTTCATTACTTGTTTGGTAACCAAGAAAAGTACCTTGTAGCAGTAGCACCAAAGGGTGAGTTCAGATGACAATTCTAACCGTTAAACTCGATAACTGTAGATAATCGTCTGGATGGATGGAAATTCGGGTATATTTTGGGTATGGAAAAAAACCGTGAATATTATTCGGTTATGGTTTTGGATATAGTTACAGGGATCCCCAATCCATATCCGTACCCAAATCCGAACCAAATAATATATAATATAATTATATATAATATTAAAGTATTATATAATATATGTATATATATATATATTCATTATTCACCGACATTATATAATATATGTGTGTGTGTGTGTGTATATATATATATATATTGATTATTCACCGACTATTAACTTGGAAATACAAAAATTGCATTGTGTGAGTTGCATTTTATGGCAAAGTTCAATAGTTTTGATATGAATCAAAATATATCAGAATTAAACGGAATTTATGGGCGATATCAAAGATTAACCAACATTAATATACATGCTCCACAAGATCCATTAATTAAATCATTTTATACATCAAATATTTAATAACAAAAGTAATATTTACTAAATTATCATGTGTCAATTGGGCGAATATATTTTTTATACTAACGAAGATGGATATAACCATTAACCGATAGGGAATCCGTTATTCGGTGGGTATGGTTATGGATAATACCTGATGATTAATTTGCGGTTATGGATATGATGAATTTTCATGGTTATGAGGATGGATGTAGCATTTCTGTCCCCAAACCGATCCGTTGTCATCTCTAAATTCAATCCTCTTACTTTTTTCCTTACCTTAGTTGTGTAAAATTGCGGGTTAGCAATATAAATTTTTAAATTCAAGTTTAGCCAATGTAGTTCATGCTATACATAGGCTCACTGAGGGCATGTCCAACGATGCAAAATGATTTAAAATCCGTATTTGCATTTTTGGTTGACCAAAAAGTTTTTCAATGAAAAGATGTAAAATAAACATTTTGGTCAGAAAAGGAAATAAAAACCTAACGTAAACATACTTTTTACATTTTCAATGGTGCGTCCTGGTCCTGCTAATCAAAGAGAGAGAATTAAATGGGATTGTAAATTTACATCTCTCGTTGGAGTAGAACTCCATTTTAAATTTACAAAAAATGTAGAATTAATGACATATAAATATGATTTTGCATCTCTTCATTTTGATAAAAATGACATTTTTAATAGATTAATATCAAATATCAATAAGTCAAATTCAGAATCGACGACCAATATTAAGTATAAAAAAAGTGATATAATGAAGTTAATTTTTTTTACAATGATATATTTACTTTAAACGGTCAGAGAAAATACACATAACACGTCATCATTGGTCATAATCTCTAAAAATCAACCAAACGGCTAAGTCAAAATTGTCATAATTCCACAACGTACAAATACCAAATTGTTACAAATAAAAACACGAGTTAACCATCTTAAAATCGTAATGTTCAGGTACTAGAATGGAATTAAATAGCCTCAAAGTATTTCATCGCAAATCAGGGGCAGTCATGTACATTCAAAATATATAAGATTTAGGGGCAACTTTTCTCTGGGTCTGAACTAAGGGCAAAATTGTGAATATGAAAAGATGATGATACAAAATCTTTGATTTTCCAGCGAAGGTTGAGGCGGAAGAAGAGCAAGAAAAAAACTGAATAAGGAGAAGGACACGGCTAAATGCGGAGGTTCTTTGGTAAAAAGCGTACCTCGTCACTTCCCAAACAAAACGCTTCGACTGGAAGCTCAGCTTCAGAGAAAGATTACAAGCTGCTGAGCGGATCAATGGGCAGTCTCAAAATACCAGAAACTGTTCCTCCTCCCGACCAAGACTGTCAGAGACTCAAAAAAGCCTTTGATGGTCTTCTTCTCACTCACTCACTCACTTTTACACATGATTCAAGTAGTATTTATGATGGTTTCGATGAATGGTTCTGCGTCTGTCTTTGAATGTTTTATTCAATGGCTGAACAAGGTTAGCGAAGTGGGCTAGAATAGTGTGTTGGCTCATTCTGCACTTTGAATTCCCGTCGATAAACTTTAGGCTGAATTAGATTAGAATATCGCTTTGTCAAAGAAAAGAAAATTTTATTCAATCTTGGTTCGCCAACTTTGTTGGGTTACGATGAGATTTCTGATTCTCTTTCTGAAATTTGAATGGAAGGAGTTTTGATTTCTTCATGGTTTTTAATTGGATGAAACATTTGTGGCTTTATTATGCATGTCACCATCTTCTCTTATCTCTAATTTTATTTTTTCTTGATGCAAAAGAATATGATTATTTTATATAAAATTGATTTTATTAATTTTTATTGTAAATGGATATAGGATTTGGAACGGATGAGGATGCTGTGATATGGATATTAGGACACAGGAATGCAAGCCAAAGGAGGGAAATAAAAAACACCTACCAACAGCTTTACAATAAATCCCTCATCGATGATCTCCAATCTGAACTTTCGGGAGATTTCAGAGTAATTTCTCCAACCCTTTATGCATCAAATTTCGGTCTTAAAACTAGTACCTGAATTCATCGAGTCGCAGATTTAATCCTTCATAAGAATGTCATGTTGTTATTATTTTTACGGTTCTTTAGATTTAAACCCTTGCAACTCTTAAACTCTAGACAAAAACCCATATATATTATAACTTCTAAATAAAAACCAAATTTTAAAGATGATGTCATGTTAGATAAAAGATGTCCATAAATTTGTGTTTATTTACAAAATCATGCCACCAAATCTCTTGTACATTTCTTTTTGCTAGACATTTAATTTGTTTAGTATATTTTTTATATTGTGTGAACTCCTCCAATCCAAAATCTAATTAGATCAAATATATACGGACATATATTCTACATTTATGTATACTAATACCATAAAAAGAAGTAGGTAAATTAATTTTGTCACAAATTTAAAAAGTAGGCACATTAATTTTCATGTAATTATACAATAGGTAAATTCTTTTCATAAAATCAAACAATAATAGATATTGTTTTCAAAAATTTAATTTTCATAGTAGGTAAATTTTTTCATGTACTTATACAGTAGGTAAATTATTTCATAAAATTAAAAAATAGATATTGTTTTCAAAAAAATTAATTTTCATAGTAAGTAAACTATTTTCATGTAATTATACTGTAGGTATGAAATTAAACAATTGATATTGTTTTCATAAAATTAATTTTCATAGTAGGTAAATTATTTTCATAAAATTAAACAATAGATATTCTTGAAAATAAACACTAAATTAGGTATATTCAAATTGAACCTTATTGTAGAAATTAAAAAAAAAATTCCAAATTAATTCCTCTATCTAGACCCATATTTCATGGCTACAAGGCCTTGCCAAATTCAATGCACGTGATCAATTAAAACAAAATTACAAGAACTTTCCATACTAGCTTAGAAGGGGTATATTAGGGATCCAAAAAATATAAAAACGGACATACAAACTTAATTTGGTAAGTTGCTTAGTTGGATCCTAATCATTGGGTTTTATTCGAATAAATATTTTATGATGGGCTAGAGGCTAGAAAAAATGAGTTTGGAGGGGGAAAGAGACGATTAATTTGGTTTATTCGTAACAATTCAAGTAATGATGCGTAACAGGATGCGGTAATTTTGTGGACATGTGATCCTCCCGAAAGGGATGCTAAGTTGGCGAGAGTTGTACTGACGAAGAAGAAGAAAGTTGTAAAACACCTGAAAGTGTTGGTTGAGATAGCTTGCGCATCTTCGCCGAGCCACTTGATGGCAGTGAGGCAGGTCTACAGTTCACTGTTTGATTGTTCACTTGAGGAGGACATTGCCTCAACCATTTCCCTCCCAACCAGAAAGGTAAAATCATATTTACCTCTCTCAAGAACAGCAGATTCAAATTTTTGGTAAATAGTCGTCATTATGATGCTTGGCAACTACTAACAGTTCGTCTGGAAATATCCTAAAAATCGGTGAAGATTCCCAAATTAATCGTCTTATGTTCCACTCTTACATTGCATCCTATTGACTCATCATGCCGGTTGGCACAGCTTCTCGTTGGTTTAGTGACCTCCTACAGGTACGACAAACAGCTGGTGGATACAGGCATTGCCGATTCAGAGGCATCTAGGTTACACGAAGCCATTGAAACAAAGCAATATGATCACGATCATGTTGTTTGGATACTCAGCACAAGGAACTTCTTTCAGCTCAGAGCAACATTTGAGTGCTACAAAGAAAAGTATGGACATTCCATTGACCAGGTATTTATCACCTCTACTTCTGCACCCTTCACTAGTCAGAATACTTGCGTTCTTTTCAATCCCTTGTTCTTCCGTTCAGAACTTGGCACTTTTCTTGACAGGACATTAAGAGTTGTGGCAATGGAGAATTGGAATCTCTCTTGATAGCGGTATATTGGTGCATAGCATCACCTGCAAAATACTTTGCAGAGGTTAGTTCATTGCCTCTGCACAAAGTACTTATATGAAGAATTATTGTTTTTGGTTAATTAGACTCCAATACTGATGAATGTGTTAGGTTGGATTATCGAAGTATTAATATCAGTTTTAACCTCCATCGCACGGGAATTTTTTTTAAATTACCCTTCCATTCTTGAATGAACCACAACCAGGTCATCAAAGATTCCATTGTCGGACTTGGGACGGATGAAGATTCTCTGAATAGAGCCATTGTCACCCGGGCTGAGATCGACATGATCAAAATCAGAGAGGAGTATTCAAAAATGTCAAAAACCAGCCTTGTCGATGACATTATAGGTGACACATCAGGAGACTACAAAAACTTCTTGTTGACCTTAATTGGAGAAAGACTTTAAGTTCATTCTACCAAGAAGCACCTATCTCGCTTCTGTTTAGACCTCGATTGATTTTATAATAAAACTGTTATGGTTGTGTTAGAGTACCGAAACTTGTGGCTTATTTTCAACTCTATTGACCGTTTGTAAATAATTCGAAGATTTGTTTCGCTTTCATTGTCAAAGGAAAACTGCTTTTGCTTAAGTAACTAAATTGTTGGTCTTCTTTTCTACCAAGTGATTATTTTGGAAACTAAAGCAAATTTTTACTCTAGAGAGAATACAGAGAATACGGAATCAAAATGAGCATAAGCGAGTGCCTGTCTACAGAGCATTTTACACATTATTCACAAAATCTACCGAACATGTTACACATTATGCACAAAAATCTAATATAAGAATTGTACGAAACAAAGTGATATTCGCTTCATTTGAATGCCATCTAGAACACTACCTATCGCTTCAAAAATGGAGGCTAAACCTTCATCAGCGGTACTAATGACAGTGATTGTGTCACTGAAACAAGAGCTTGGTTTGGATGGTGGACATGTACTAGAGAAGCACTTTCTGATTCAGAACCATTTGGTGCTTCTCCAACCGTTGCCTTGATGTCTCTGGTTGATAACACTATCAAAAGCTTTCCCAAATTGGGTGAACCCCAACGTACCAGCGGTCTACTCTGAGGACTCTTCGCTGTCTGCCATGATCTACGAAGAACTCCCCGTTTAACCTTGTCACTTTAATATTGCCCTGCTTGAAATTCCTCCATTTGACTTGGGTAGCCAAGTCTGTAGCGATATCTAGTTCTGGACTGTCCTTCAAGCTTGGTATACGCAGAATGCTTCATTAACATGGTAGTGAAAGGAATTTGTTATTGAAGAGCTATCCGGATTCAACTCTTCAGGTACGTACTTGAGCAGAAAATTAACAGAGGACTAATTAAAGAATGAAATCTCATATATCAAGAAAATGAAAATCAACAATACATAAAGAGATGCAAGTACCAAAAGAACTTTTGGTTGCAATATCATCAGCAACGCTTCAAATTTCTGCAGCCTACAAAAAGAAGATATCCCGATGTAAATTGTGTACTTTTTTTAACAAGTTGCATAACAATTCAAGAGGAAGCTGTTCATTGGAGTGGTCGGGGGAGTTGACACATTAAGACCCTAAATATCAAGTAGAATATTGAGTCCTGTTTTCTGGTTGAAAGTTGTAATTTTTTGGTAGAAATTAGTATGTTACGAAGCCCTTGAACACAAATTAGCAAGCCAAAGAGTTCTATACACTGAGGAAATCTTCACCGAAACCAAGCGGCGTCCAGTATTTCATCATTTCACAATTTCATGTGGTTGATCCTCATTATTTGCACAGGGTTTGGCGCTACAAGGATTTTCCTTCCTTCTTTCTTTTTTTTTTTTTTTTTTCATTAAGAAATAAGATTGTCAGATTACGATAATATGAATCAATCAAGAAGGAAGAGAAACCCTACCTTATCCCAGAGAGGAAAGAGAATTGAAGAACCTTCATTTCCATTGGCTTGAAATGTAAAAGCTGCAAACTTAATAGGATTTGAGCAGCTTGTGGTTATTACTTGGCAATATATAAAACAAAATATTTGAAGCCCCTTTACAAGCCTGGTATAAGAGGGATTTAGCATGGATTATAACCCATCAATGGCAAATTCTGTAGATAAGAAGCTCGGTTTACCTGTGGTGCAAGCTTTCACTGAAACTGATAACGTAGTTCAATTTTTCTGTTCGTATAAGCCAACAATGGCACACCTGAAGTAACAATGGCATCTTTCTCCTCTGTTAACTGCTGACATGGCAGGTGCAGGCCCACTCCCTCGGCCAACTAAAACAAGAGCGGATGAGTAGGAGAGCTTCAAGGGCAGTATACAATATAGGAGATTCCCGAGCCTGGATGGAGGCCACGGTGTTCTCATACAGAGGCCCCACATTATTCATAATGGTGGCCACAAGGTCTTCATCTGGTATGGGAGAACCAGAGTGCCAGTTGATCAGCCAAGGAGTTGATTTTTATCCAAGAAGTCGGTGATTGAGAGGTCACGACATCGCATGTTCATTAGCTTGCCAGGGAGCTGGACGACACGGTTATGCGATGAGGATGCATACCATTCTTGCAGCGTCTTCCATGCATCTGGTGCACAGGTTTTGTTCACAATGACAGACAGAACATTGGGAGTTAAGGAACTCGTTAAACAGGACTGTTCCAATTGATCTTGCTGTATCCATGCTTCGTAGAGAGGGTTAATTTCGTCAGTTAACCTTCCCTTAGCATCGGAAACAAAGGTGCAGGACAGACCGACATCCCATCCACAAAGGAGAAGGGGAATAAATTGTGCACGCCACCAGGGGTACTTAATGCGGTCTAATTTAATCGTGAGAAAGTACGCAACATTAAGGTGAGGGATTGGGTTGGCAGCGGTAGTGGCTAAGTCCATGATGAGTGAAGAGATGTTTGTAGTAGGACAGAAATGGATGATACCAAGATAGAAATTAAAGAGGGATGAGCCGCTTCTGTTTGTGTTTCCAGTTGCAGCGGCTGAGATGCTGCTGATTTTGAATTTGAGTTGAGATGGAATATCTGTTCATCAACTAGGACTTACTGTTGATTGATACCCTAGGCATGAAAGATAATGTCAATGTTGTTAAATGACTAATCTATTTATTCCAATTTGTTATACTGGTTTTCACATAAATGAAATTCAACAGAGGGCTGGCAACCTCAAAGCGAAATTCTGTACCACGAAGCAAAAATCCACTGCTATATTTGTATGAAATGCGTAAGTTTATGAATGTCATTTACAATGGTGTCAATCAATATAATGAAAGTTGTACTGTGTGCCTGTTGAAATAATAAACCTAACCAAAACCAAAAATAGAGAAAAGAATAGCTGACATGACTTCTGTAAAAGTGAGTGGTCTCGCTGAATGCTACCATGTTAACTCATGAGAAACTGCACAATCGTCACAAGTATCAAACCAAGAATGGTAACCCCAGATCTGTCGCCCTAAGGTGTACAATAATCCAATCGCACGCGTGCCAAACAGGGTCTATATCCAGTGCTACAGCGATGGGGCAATGTGAGTGATTGACGTGAGAACAAGGAAAATCATCATGCTTGTTGTTATCAGCTTGAAGGGGCCGTTGCGCACTGAACCACTAAGGCCTATCGACCCTGGATTAACAGATGCAGTTCCGGTACTTGTATTCGTAGAAACGCTGACTGACTGTGAACCTGAGAGAAATATTCATAGTTCATACATTTACAAATGAAAACACCGCTAGTATTTTCTGGTGCTTTTTTGCCCGTACTTTCGGAATATGATTTTCATATGGTGGATGAAATGAGTGCTGAACACTTGGAGTAAGATATAAGAGTAATATCCGAACTTACAGTTATATTGAGCCCAACCAATCCGTTGATTCGCCAAATCATACACAATGATCTTGTCTTTTAAGACGAGGTCTGTCGGAAAAGATGAAAATATTACTGTTATCTTAATGAAAGGAAAAATTTGGACACATTTATATGAATGAATAAGCTATAGCAGATGTGATGAATTAACAAGCAGATTTCCAGTCACAAAAGCAAAATTTACTTATATGAAAGAGAGTACGTATAAACTAGAACCTAATCTGCTAGTTTATATTTATCCAATTCGTTAAATTTGTCATACAGAACAAACACAATGGGAAGGGTTGAAAACTTTTGAGCTGATAGCGTTAGCCATTGGATTTGCACAAGCGATCTGATGAATGACTGCTCATCAAGATTTAAAACTTCAGGCTGTTAGTGAATGGTGTTGCAACAAACTTGAATAAAAGTTGCATTCATTTTTCATACCTCCTAATACAGTTTGTTGACCCTGATTTTTCGCGATGCCGATGCACCATACTTCAGCACCATTCTGTAGCCGGGAAAAAAAAGAAGATGAAATCTTTGGTTTCAGTTCAAGATGCAGCGTAAGGAGTAGACAGAGTCATATAACAAAAAAAAAAAAAACCACTCAGAAGTAAATAAAAACTACACAAAAAGATACTCACCATAGAGTTCTGCTGTAAAAGGTAGTCCTCGGGTCTTAGAATCATGGATGCATTGCCATCAAAGTTCAAGCTAACTTGAGGAAATGCAGTAGAGATGCTGAACGGAGTTATGCACACTTTAAGAATTACAGTTCGAATGAAATAGCAACGCTCAATGACGAATAGTGCAAAAATATTGAAAATGTGAACCTGGAAGTGACTATGTAGCACTGATCTCCCTGAGAGGTGACAGGGGTCACGGATTGTGAAACAGCGCTTGTTATCTGCAAAGCAACGAAATAACACGTTATTCAAACAGTAATCCAGGTTGAATTAAGTTTGAAAGTACGAAGAGAGAACAAATCACCGGTACACAAAATAGATCAATTGAAAAGCAAATTTTTTAACAAGAAATATTACAGCGTTGACGAGAGGATCATAGGCATTTTCTGCAAGGTATGCCAAAGTTGTCCCGGAGTCAACTATGGTTCCTTGGGTGTTCGATGTTGCAAACACTGATGAATCAATGTCAAGTTTTTGGCCATTAACAGCAATGTTCTTCAGATTTAAGTTATAGTGAGCCCTGAAATTTCGGACATGAACAATTAGATATAGTTAAACTTACTCATCCAAGGGTTATGTGATTCAAAATCCTCATGTATCACTAAAAATATCTTTTATGATGCATGTAAACTTAAGTGAAATTTTACTGCTGTTCACTTGTCAAAGTCGAGCTTATGATATGTTACGAAATTTAGATATTACTTGTACTGTTGCACATACTGATTCTGGACAAGTGGGCTATAAACTATGTTTGGTTCCGTGATCTCGCCAAGAACCAAAATCCCTCCACCGGTGTCATCTCCTCTAAAGCAGTGAGAAAATACTTTTGGTGCCAATCCCTGTGAAGACAGCTGGGAGATGACGGAAAGTTCCTGCTGCCCAAATCCAAAAATCCCATCAACTGCTGAAGCTGTTTTCTGCAAGACCCCTGTTGCTGAGGTGCTACAACTGTTTCATAATACACCATTTGAGACCATGTTCAATCAAAATATGGACAGAGTATACGACCGTTGTGCTTACTTATAGTGCAAAGTACATCATATAACTTACCCAAAGACAATGTTAGCTGAAGAGTTTGAGGTACCAGACTGATCACCGCCGGCTCTGTCAAGAAGCAACAAGTCTGATACATAGTAGCCTGATGCGCCACTGCCATCTCCGTACTCGAAATTGTAAGTACACTGTTTATTTTGTGCATCACAGAGAGAATCTTGAGTCTGCTGTCCAAGGTTACACAGTTTATCTGAACAAGAGACCAACGAGGCTGTTGAGGAGCTACTAGGATCAAAATCTTTCAGCTGGATCTGTATGAAGAAAAATGTTCAGCAGTATGTTATTTCTATGTTCCGAAAACTTGACAGATTTGAATTCGGAGAGGAAGGATGAGAAGGATTAAGAGAGGTGATGAGTTTACTTTGAGTCCAGTCGATTGTGGGCAGCCACTGCAGGAAGTGCAGCCAACCCACAAAACATCACTTCCGGTATCAATCTGCACATAGTACTCCGTTGCAGGTGTACCCAATTTCACGCTTGTAAAATAAAGCCTACGATCAAGTAATAAGTCCGAAGAAATTAAGGATATTATAATCAATATAAGAAGTACGATAATTTATCAAAATAAGACAATTATGTGTAAAATCAATCACTTAATGATTCTGATACTACACAACTGTTATGTGTTGTGAATCAATACATAAACTGTATGTTACATATTGATGAGCTTGTTTGGTTTTCTTTGTTTTGATCAATGGAACAAATTAAGATTCCAACTTGAACTAATGGTTGTGACGGAATTAATGAAACTACAAGAACAAAAATGCAACAACAAAAAGTACGAGGATGAAAGTGAAATTCCGAGTAAGTACTACAAAAGGACCTCCTTAAAATACAGTCCCTTAAGCACCATATCAAACCCATGTCATTCCACAAACAATTGAAGGAACCCAAAACAAAAAAAACAGACAGAAAAAGAAAAAGTTTGCCCTCTTGTTTCCAAGTAATGATGTGGATTAGATAATGTGATTGCGTCCCTTTATCGTGACTTTATAACCAACTAATCTAACCCTATCTTTACTTCAAAACCAATATGAGTACAGCAGAAGAAAAAACAAAAAGAAATGTAATTAACAAAACAAAAACATATATATATATATATATATATATATCTGTAACTCAAAGAAGTATTTGCATTAATTCAATGATTATTGGGTCTGAGTCAACGCTAATAAAATATTAAGACGTGAATCAAATGAATTAGAACGCTCTTTTTCTAGAATATCATGATATATTAATTACGTCATGATTCATAAGCACATATAGTTGTTATATTTTCCAGTATTTATCATGACAGAGGACGTGTGGACTAACTAAACATGTTTTGCAACATTTACAAGAAGAAAAAAAATCAACGATACAGAGAGGAATAACAAGAGTTAAATCATTAATTAATGGGGTTTTTGAACTTTAATCCTTGAAGAAGATTAAAATTTAATAAAAACCTGGTGTTAGATTGGATAATGATTTTAGTCTTTCAATATGTACTTAATTCAAATTCATATTATATTTTTGTTTAAATATTTAGTAGGTATCTTTGTTATTACATTAAATTTTAAATTTATTATTATACATATGTTAATTCATTAATTTTATTTAACTTCTTCTAATTCGTGTACCTAAACGTCTGTATCATAATATATTTTACTAAATTAGTGTACCGAAATATTTGTACCTAAATATATTATGATACCTAAATACATTGTAGTGAATTAGTGGCACATAAGAAAATATGCAAAAACATAAGTGTACCAAAAATTCCGTACCTAAATATATGATATTAAACTAGTGTACCAAAATGTCCGTATCTAAATATATTATACTAAACTAGTATACCAAAATGTTTGTACCTAAATATATTATATTAAACTAGTGTACCAAAATGTTCGTACCCAAATATATTACAATGAATTAGTGGCGCATAAGATAATATACAAAAATATAAGTGTACCGAAAAATATGTACGAAAATATTTTCTTATATAAGATACTTATCATAATGAGAATTGAAAAATTTATAATATAATCTTCAAATTTTATTTATGAACATCATAAAATTATAAATAAATAAAAAAACATTAAATACATAAACTGACATTAAATAGAGTCTAGGGACTAAAATCAAATTTTAATTCTGTATAAGACATTTTTTCTAAACTTTATCTTATTGAAGGATTAAAATCTAGTTTTCTATTAATTAATTACTGAATTTGCAAGAAATTATATTTACCCGACTAGGTATGGATTGAAGGTTCCTCCAACGGGGAAACTGATGACACCGCTTGGACTTGGCGACTGCTGCAACATCCTTCCATGCCTGACTCGATCACGAGCTCTGAGTTGACTCAGTTCCACTTTGTGATTTGTTGGAAAAGCTCTCTCCAGAGTTAGAGTGGCGGGAAAACTGCACAGAACCACCGCATGCGGCATCAGTAGCACGACGGCAATCAGAAGCTTTCCCAGCAAAACTGCCGCCATCTCTCTCTCTCTCTCTCTCTCTCTCTCTCTCTCTCCGTGTCTCTCACTTTATTTCTCTCTCCCTCTTCTCTTCTCCTCTCTCTGCCCCTCAAAGGGTGAATATATAACAACAGGGTAATAGAATTTTCAAAACAGGAATGACGTTAGCTTTTATATTTTATTTCATATCATAAATAAATTTAATGCTTTAATTTGGTTTCAACTTCCTTTTTTTCTTCTTCTTCTTGCCACCAGCGTTTCAGCTGGGACGACCTCCACCGGTCCCGAGTCTCTCCTTTAACCTAACATCTATACGCATTTAGGCTAATTTTGACCATTTAATTAATCTATTGAACTAAATTAATCCACGTTAGATTAGAACAGAATACACGTTTCTGCACCTTAGCACCCTACTCTATCCCACACCACGAGTCTTCTCTCTTGCCGTCTACCCCGCTTTTCTTCCGCCGGCCGCACAACGCCATAGTAATCGAAAAGCTTAAACTACTGTGTCGTAATTGTCCAAATGGAAAATTCAATTTCAACTAATATTCAATTTGCCTTTGGCATGACAAAAATAGAGTAGTTACGAAAATAGGTGTGCTTTGACTTTTTATTTTTTATTTTTTTTATTAATCGTGTTCTTCTATTGGATCACAGCAAAAGACATAATTAGAAGGATGAACTGATTTTAGTTACCCAAAATTCAAAATTCATAGCCTAAGACATTACTCCTTACCCTTCAGGCATCCATCATATATGAAGCCTGTTGTAAGTTTAACTTTCTTTGGTAAAAGACAAGTACATGGCTGGAACCACACAGCAACCACTGGAAGTTTTTTGTGATTTTGGCAGAGAGATGCTGAGTGATATGGTGCGACGGGGATCTCAATCTAAATTTGACGTGGAAGAATTATATTATGTTAGATTAGTTGAATGGCCACGATTACTGTAAATGCATGTAAATACAAAGATAAAAAATGCAGAGATTTGGAATACACCTTCACTAGGTGCGTTTAAGCATGATGTCTTTTAGTTTAAATAAAAAAATTTAGTTAAAATATCATATTTTTAGTTTAGGTACTAATGAAAAAGTCAACCAAAATAATTCACTAAATACTATTATATATAATTAAAAATTAGTACATATTTGTCACTCAACCCTAATACGTTCCGACATGTCAACGTTTTCCATTTCCGGTCTCTAGGTCACTGTTCAACAGTTAATTTAAAAAAAACACATACTAGGTGATGAATGTTCTAGTAAGGTCTCTAGTTTTATTGTGTGCATGTAAAAATAAAAAATAAACTCGCTGAATAAACAGAATTGAAGATGAAAAAAATTTCACCTATTTCTATTGTTATGTCATTGTTGAACAATGACTTGAAATTTTGTAGCGACTTGAAAAAACTTCTAGTATCAATGACAATGGCCAACAAGAATTTTTGGCACTGAAGCCGGTGGTCTGTAGATCGTGCGTGATGGGGGTGAATATATAAATATTTTACACAAGAAAAAATATAGTTGTACAACCAAATTAAGCGAGTTTCTTGTTACCATAACAAGACCCCACAAAATTTCAGGATATGTACAGTTGACGAGGAAATATGTTCAATTTCATTTAATTGAATGGTTCACTCTTGTAAATAATATTTTCTTATTGTACAAATTTCATGATCAAAATGGTTCAATTTCTTAATATTCAATTTAAAGATCATTCTACAATAAATCATTTAAATCGAAGATCGTTTACTTATCCAAATGTAGCGGATCGTGTATTTTTTTTCTTTCTTCTTTTTATTGTGTGATTGTACCTGAAAATGCTCGTGGGTTTTTCTTAGTCCCTTCTCCACTGCACATTAGGAGTTACAGGTGGGTTTGCTTTCTCCTTTGAGAAGAGGCTAGGTTTGATTCATCAAGAAGACAATTTTGGTTTAATAATTGGTTTTATGCTTAGTTGCTTCAAAAGGCTTTGTTTCCACTTTCTCCTTTGACAACATGAATTGTTAGCTACAGCTTTTAGTGCTTAGGTGATATTTGATGAAATTGTTATTTTGATCAATCAGTCCGGACTCTCCACTATAGACTTGAAGCCAATAATTGTTTCAAATACAACTGCGTCAAATAAGGATTGAAACTGAATCAAAAGGCTTGAAATATTACATAAAACCCATAAATTAAGAACTCCATCAAAGTGCATGAACATGAGGACGGTTCAACAACACACTTCTTCCAACATCCTTCAAAAACTTGATTTTGATTTTTTTGAACTTGGCTACAGCTTCTTGCATGTTTATTCTCTCGTCCGGTGGCACTGGCTCTACACATCAAGCAAGAGTTAATCGCAAAATGGACGATAAGCAATCTAACTTAGTCACAAAATCATTATCTTCCTCTTTTGTTACCAGTAGATTGGCATCCACAACTTCAGCCATTGCTTCTGATGGTAATGAATTTGCAACCCATTGCTTTAGATTCATTTCCTCAACAAACATATTCATTTGTTGGCTTCATTTTTTGTGAATGTTTCCATGACTATAATACCAAAACTGTACACATCCCCTTGAGTCGAAACAATTCTACTCTGCAATATTTGTTAACCACCATGGATGACATTGATTATGTTGCTGTAAGAAGGAAGAAGAAGATTCGAAGAGAGAGAGAGAGAGAGAGAGAAAGATATTTTCTGTATTTCTTAACTTCCAAGTTATTACATCTCACTTGTATTTATAAGCTACAAATCCTAACAACCTTGTCTAACTAACTCTCTACATGAGTGACAAGTGTCCTCATCTCAAACCATTGAATATTCCCTAACATCTCCCATCAAGATCATGGTTGAGGAATCCAAGCATAAGATTGCTGCAGTGAGTTCTAAACAAAGGTGCACTCAACCCCTTACTAAGAATATCTGCAAATTGCTCCCGTGAGGACACAAATTGTACCCCGAGTTGTTTCTTGGCAATCCGTTCTCGAATAAATTGCACATCAACTTCAATAAGCTTCATTTTCTGATGCTGCACAAGGTTAAACGAAAGTGCAATCACAGACAGATTATCACAAAACAGCACAAGTGGTGCTATGGTTGGAACTTTCATGAATGACAGAAGTTGTTGAATCCAATCAAACTCAGCTGAAGTAGTGGACATTGCATGATATTCTACTTCTATTGATGAATGAGAAACTGTTTGTTCTTTCTTAGAAGACCAGGAAATCAGATTTGAGCCCAAAAACACAACTAGACCTGTGGTTAATCTATGATCATTAGGATCCCCGACCCAGTCAGCATCACTGAAGGCTTTCAAGACTAACTTTCCTCGGGAATAGGTGATGCCATGACTGATCGTATCCTTTAAATACCTAAGGATACGCTTGACAGCAGTGTAGTCGACACCATGGGCTTCTACAGGAACTGACATACTTGGTGAACCGAAAAGGCAATGTCAGGTCGCGTGAACGTGAGATATTGTAGAGCACCTACAATGTTGCGATATGCAGTAGGATTTGTGTAGGGAACCTCATCATCCTTGAGAAGTCTGTTGTAGGGTAAACAAGGTGTGTCACAACTTTTGGAATCAGACATCTCAGTTTTGTGCAGCAAATCCTCAACATACTTGGACTAAGACAAGAACAATCCAGATTGAGCAAAAATAATTTGAATGCCAAGAAAATAATGGAGGTCGCCTAAATCCTTAATATCAAACTCAGATGTGAGAGACAAGATAACATCATGAATAACAGTTGTAGAACTCCCTGTGATGATAATATCATCCACCTAGAGAAGAAGTATCACAATATCACATCCAACTGTCTTCACAAATAAAGATGAATCTGAATAGGTTGACTGAAATCCAATTGTAGGTAGAAAGGTAGTAAACCTTTCATTCCATGCACGAGATACTTGCTTCAAGCCGTATAGAGACTTATGAAGTTTATAAATCAAGTGAGGATTCTTGACATCTTCAAAACCAGGTGGTTGGGACATGTATACTTCCTCTTGCAACAATCCATGCATGAAAGCATTTTTAACATCGAGTTGTCTCAGTTTCCAACCATGATGTGCAGCTAAAGCCAAAACCAATTAAACAGTTGTAGGTTTAACCACCGGACTGAACGTTTCTCCATAATCCAAACCTGGTTCTTGACTAAACCCTTTTGCAACCAGCCAAGCTTTGTGCCTGGCAATGGTGCCATCTAAGTTCATCTTGATTTGAACACCCATTTACATCCAACTAAGTTTTTCTGTGAGGGAAGAGAAACTAGGGACCAAGTACCCCGAGAATGAAGTGCCCCAATTTCCTTCTACATTGCTTTAAGCCAAACTGGAAACTTAAGTGTAGCCTTGTACGAAACAGGTTTAACCAAAGACAGATCCACATTCATTAAGTCATCTAGAACTGTCAATAGCGCTTTCTTCTTGATGATACCAGATTTGCTTCTCTTCTGCATGTGATGCATGTTGAGTGGAGCAATGGGGAGAACCATGATAGGAGCATATTTATGCGCCTTAGTTAGCTAGTTCTTATGCATTTTTGTTATGTTTTCTTCGTTAAAGTAGTCTTTTAAGCTACTTTCATGTGTTTTCAGGTTTAAAGGACATATTACATGAAATGATGCAATTTGGAGCTTTTGGAGCAAAACTGAGCTGGAATGTGGTGTATGCAAATGGAGCACGAGGAATGGACGTCCAAAACTAAACCCTAAGCCGTGGCCCCCCCATTTGATTATGCACCCTAATTCCTCTCCAAAACCGTGCAGCCACCATCACAGATTATTCCCCATTAATTCCCTTAATTTCCCATCAATCCGTGCATTTTATTCACACCCTAATTCCTCCTTATTAACCCTAACACTAATCAACCACCATCCCATTTTTAATTCTTATTCCCTAAGCCATTATCTCCCATTTCCTCTCCATAAACCGTGCAATTCTACTAACCCTAAATAAAATATTCTAAGCCATTCATTCCATTACCTTTCATCCCATTATTCCTTCCCACTAAACCATGCATCCACCATTCCATTTCATCTCCATAATCCATGCACTTCCACATATATACCTACCATTCACACTTAAATGCCCATTATCCCATTTTTTTAGCTTTTAATTCCACACCATCCCATTATCCTTTACATCCACTAAACCATGCATTCCATCCACCATAATTCCCACCATCCACACCTTTTCCCTTCCACCAAATACCTTAAACAAACATCCATTAACACCCATTCTCTTCCTATAAATACCCATTCATTCCATTCACCAAATCATCTCATTTTCCATTGTAATACACAAACACTTCCCCTTCTCCATCTTCTCCATTTCCACTCCATTCCACACTTCCATCCCCCCAACCAACCTATCCTTAAACCTTGTGCTACAACAACGAGGAAGAGAAGAGTGCCTAAACGTTCATACAATTCAAGTTTGAGTTGTTGAAATGTTTAGGTGTTTCTTTGATTTCAAAGTTTCATTTTAATTCTCTTTGTTTTGTACGTATAAGGAATGGAAGAGAAGAGTGCTTAAACGTTCATACAATTCAAGTTTTGAGTTGTTGGAATGTTTAGGTGTTTCTTTGATTTCAAAGGTATGAGGAACTAATCCCCCTTTAGCTAGGGGGTGATTCGAAACTATGTTTATATTTGCAATATGAATTGATTAACTTTCGTTGGAATTTCATAAGTTGTGGATTCAATTTGTTTAACCGTTTGATTGATAACTTATTTATGAATGTTTATTAAGAATGCGCGCTTAATTTTCATGCATAAATATGACGCTAGAATATAAGTGATTTTCACCTAATCGTTATGAACTTATATTCACAAGTAGTGGAGGTTGCTTATAAACAATCGCGTTAAATGAATTCTTGGCACGAGTTTCATGCTCATCATAGTAACGAATGCCTTGTCAACACTAGTTTTCATAATACTTAATGATCTTTGATTGTATCTTTATTGTGCTGTTCACGTAAAGGACTTTTGGAGAATGTTGTGAATTGCGTTGCGCAAACCCATCCAATTCATTAACTTAAGGAAAACTTGACGGTTAATTTAAGCGGACCTAATTAATCCGGAGTGTTGAGTTTCATAATTTATCGAAAGACCAACTGAGAATCAATCTTGTATGCAAGTATAACATGTGTGGAGAAGAACCCCTTAGCTAGCATTCATTCCATATTTCATCACATTCATATTTAAATTCTACCTTTAAATTACAATTTGTGCATTTAATTTATTTTCGTCAAAATCTCAATCCCCCTTTACTTTAGTGTCCAATTTAGTTAGAAAGTGTCTTAGTTTGTGTTTATAAGTGTTTTGTATTCTTTGAGTCTTTTGATTTGTTTTAGTGTTTTAATGTTTGTTTTACATTTTTGAGTCAGTTTCCAAGTGATTTAGTAATCCCTCCTAATCCCCGGTCCAGAACGATCCCTACTTACATCCATACTACAATTGTCAAAAAGAGGGTTTAATTTGAGTGTCAAGTAAATCTAGCATCAAATTTTGGCGCCGTTGCCGGGGATTAGCAACTTTGCTAATCCCTTGGATTGTTTTATTTTCGTTTGTTTTTATTTTTCCAGATTCTTAAATTTGTTTTGTTTCTTGTTTTAGGTACTAGTTCATGACTCGGAGTTTTCATCCGATTCGTGAACATATCCTGGAGTGATTGGGTTCTTCGTCCGGCTGCAAGACGTAAAAGAAAGCGCTACTTGGGAGGCAACCCAATACAGTGAATAAAGCTTGTTTATTGATTTCCGAGTGATTACAAAAAAAAAAAAAAAAAAAAAAAAAAAAAAAGGCAGAAAGATGGAGTCTTCACAAAGGTTGTGTACTTGAGGCCCCACTACGTGGCAACACTCTCAGAACAGGAGGTATCAGAACAGGAGGTATCGGAACAGGAGGTATCGGAGCAGGAGGTATCGGAGCAGGAGGTATCGGAGCAGAAGGCATCGGAGCGGGAGGCACCGAAGATAGATCATTCAAGGCCTCAAACCTTGGTGGAACGCTGGATGACCCAGGAAAGAGGTGCCTCTGGAAGAAAGCTGCAAACCGTTGACGGTCATCAAGCTCATCAAGCTTCCTCTTCATGCCTGTTGAATAATTGTTGGCAAGCACGTGCAAACTTCGGTTCTCGTACTTAAGCTGTTTGATCTCCTGCTTAAAACTTTCCACCTCCACCATCAAGGATTCAACCTGTCGGGAGCGAGCAAGAAGGCGTTGGCCCATGTTGGACACAGAGCCAGCGCACTGAACACTCAGAGCCAGGGATTCTTGAACGGCCAACTCATCGGACCGTCCTGAAAGCAGCTGACTGTCTTTGGGAGTGAGGAGGTTCCGAGCCACTATCGTAGCCGTTGTGGGATCCGTCATCACAGAGTCCTCATCTGTAAGAGGGCCATGGGAAGATAAGAAAGACGGGCACCATACCTTACCCTGACGAGACGCGACCGGATCACTGCTTAGACTCAAATCTAAGCAAAGGTTCGATGGGTTGGATGAGCTAGCCATTGTTCACGAAGTTTAAAGAAAAGAGGTGGACGGAGTAGATTTTCAAAAGGGCCGGAGACGAGTTTCAAGAATGGAAAATCTTCAGAGTGTGTAAGTTGGCGGTGATCGATAGCTCTATAAAAAGCCAAGGCAACGTGTCCACCAATTCAAAAAGCCTCGGCTTTTCAGAAATCGCGTTCAACACGTGGAGGCCATCATCGCAACTACACGTCTTTAGCCGACAAGCGCAAAGTTCGGCGACGCTTTATCTGCTTTTCAGAAAACGCGTGCAGCTTTATCGAAGAGGCGTCTTCAAAGATCGAAGAGTCGTCACTATTCCAAAAAGCCGGATTTGCGGGATCAAAATGTTTGTCGACAACGGTAAAAGAACAGTATCACCACTTGCTATTGAATTCCCTATATATGTCGACCTTCATTTTTTTTTGGCAAGACAGAACTGAAGAAAATGCCTAACTCTTTCTCACCTCTGAAGGCGCACTCTCACCAAAGCCTTTCGAAATACTCTATTCTTTCTTCTTCCCCAAAGATGATACCAGATGCCTGGAGTACAGATGACCCAGGAGGAAACAGCACCACAAATACATGTGCTGATTCATTCACCGCTTCTTCAAAAGCAAAGGTATCTCATATCATCAAGGGCAAAAGCAAAGGTATCTCATATCATGCTTTTTCCCTGTCTTTTCCTTTGTCCTTGATATTACTTGCATGGCAAAGTGAAAGAAGCAATCAGCCGGCACTTGGAGTCTATCTGGACTCTATTCCCTGGTTGCTTACCTAGCTTTGCTGAGCTATCCTCTAACCCTCTTCAATACGAATTGGAGAGATTGAACAAAGAAACAGATAAAAGGAGGAAGCTCAGACCTTCGGGGGAGACCAAAGGAAGCCTACTACCCAGTTCAAGAGTAGCACAAAGGAAAATCAACGATGGGAGCAGCGCATTTCAAGAGTAAGCCTGTGGAATCACTCAAGATGAAGCCTCACTGCAATCACCAAGGAGAAGATGGAATTTACACTTCATAACCAGATTTGCATCTCTAAAACTCTTCTCTTTGTTAGATACATTCTGCCATGTTTAGTATGTTTAGTGCTGTTTTATATGTTTTCTTTTGTTTGGTGTGTTTTAAGCTTAAAACATTGAGGACAATGTTTGATTTAAGTGTGGGGGGGTAACTAAGTATGTTGATGCAAAATTTGTTGGATTTTATCACCCATAACTTCAAGTGTTGTTCCTTGCTGTTTTAAAATGTTTTTAAACTATTTTAGTGTGTTTTGACTTAAAAATTCGAAAATCCCATAAAAATTTGAAAAAATTGTTTTGAAAAACCCAAAAAGAGTTGTTTTAAAGTTGTTTTTGTGTGTTTGTGTCGTAGGGTACCTTCCAACGCAATGATGAGGATTTGGTTTTTAATTGCATGATGGTTAAAGAAAGTTACAAACATGGATGGACGTTTGATATACTCTTTGGTTTATGCTTGGTTGTAGTTATAGTTCACGAATTCACATGCAATCACAAAGAAAAAAATTAGTTTTTATAACATGCTTGAAGGAATGAGCTCAAACTAACACTACATCCCTGTGAGACTTGAGCTTAAACGTTTATTTGGAGAGTTAAAATCTGTGCATTCTTTGTTTTCTAAAGTCGTTGCATGATCTCATTATTCTTTGATTGGTTGCTACTTAGAAGGCGTTTCATCACTTAGTTCCAAATGCTAGAACTCATGCCCATTTCATTCAAAGCATGTCATTGATTTGCATAACACGTATTCAAGATGAAGTTGTGTAGTGAACACCATAGCCAAATTGCCATATTTCCCTTTTCATTTGTTTTATAGGATTTAACCCCGTTGAGCCTTGTGTAGCCTACTTTCTTTGTTAACCCACATTATCTTCACCTAGCCTAGATTAGGACCATCCGTACCCTTGTTCTTGAAGCATAGTAAGCATGAATGAATTCCCTTTGATTAATGTGTGCAGAAAATAAGTGTGGGGGAAAGTGTATTCATGTGAGTTTTTGTGCCATAGGCACGGTCTTGACACTCAAATTTTGGCGCCGTTGCCGGGGATTAGCAACTTTGCTAATCCCTTGGATTGTTTTATTTTCGTTTGTTTTTATTTTTCCAGATTCTTAAATTTGTTTTGTTTCTTGTTTTAGGTACTAGTTCATGACTCGGAGTTCTTATCCGATTCGTGAACATATCCTGGAGTGATTGGGTTCTTCGTCCGGCTGCAAGACGTAAAAGAAAGCGCTACTTGGGAGGCAACCCAATACAGTAAATAAAACTTTTGCTTGTTCATTGATTTTTTTTTCGATAAATTACAATTGTATCTAAACATGGCAGAAAGATGGAGCCTTTACAAAGGTTGAGTACGTGAGGCCCCACTACGTGGCAACACTCTCGCAGCAAGAGACATCGGAGCAGGAGGCATCGGAACAGGAGGTCTCGGAGCAGAAGGCATTGGAGCAAGAGGCATCGGAGCGGAAGGCATAGGAGCGGGAGGCACCGAAGATAGATCATTCAAGGCCTCAAACCTTGGTGGAACGCTGGATGACCCAGGAAAGAGGTGCCTCTGGAAGAAAGCTGCAAGCCTTTGACGGTCATCAAGCTCATCAAGTTTCCTCTTCATGTCTGACGAATAATTGTTGGCAAGCACGTGCAAACTTCGGTTCTCGTACTTAAGCTGTTTGATCTCCTGCTTAAGACTCTCCACCTCCGCCATCAAGGATTCAACCTGACGGGAGCGAGCAAGAAGGCGTTGGCCCATGTTGGACACAGAGCCAGCGCACTGAACACTCAGAGCCAGGGATTCTTGAACGGCCAACTCATCGGACCGTCCTGAAAGCAGCTGACTGTCTTTGGGAGTGAGGAGGTTCCGAGCCACTATCGTAGCCGTTGTGGGATCCGTCATCACAGAGTCCTCATCTGTAAGAGGGCCATGGGAAGATAAGAAAGACGGGCACCATACCTTACCCTGACGAGACGCGACCGGATCACTGCTTAGACTCAAATCTAAGCAAAGGTTCGATGGGTTGGATGAGCTAGCCATTGTTCACGAAGTTAAAAGAGAAGGGGTGGACGGAGTAGATTTTCAAAAGGGCCGGAGACGAGTTTCAAGAATGGAAAATCTTCAGAGTGTGTAAGTTGGCGGTGATCGATAGCTCTATAAAAAGCCAAGGCAACGCGTCCACCAATTCAAAAAGCCTCGGCTTTTCAGAAATCGCGTTCAACACGTGGAGGCCATCATCGCAACTACACGTCTTTAGCCGACAAGTGCAAAGTTCGGCGACGCTTTATCTGCTTTTCAGAAAACGCATGCAGCTTTATCGAAGAGGCGTCTTCAAAGATCGAAGAGTCGTCACTATTCCAAAAAGCCGGATTTGCGGGATCAAAATGTTTGTCGACAACGGTAAAAGAACAGTATCACCACTTGCTATTGAATTCTCTATATATGTCGACCTTCAATTTTTTTTGGCAAGACAGAACTGAAGAAAATGCCCAACTCTTTTTCACCTCTGAGGGCGCACTCCCAGCAAAGCCTTTCGAAATACTCCATTCTTTCTTCTTCCCCAAAGATGTTACCAGATGCCTGGAGTACAGATGACCCAGGAGGAAACAGCACCACAAATACATGTGCTGATTCATTCACCGCTTCTTCAAAAGCAAAGGTATCTCATATCATCAAGGGCAAAAGCAAAGGTATCTCATATCATGCTCTTTCCTTGTCTTTTCCTTTGTCCTTGATATTACTTGCATGGCAAAGTGAAAGAAGTAATCAGCCGGCACTTGGAGTCTATCTGGACTCTATTCCCTGGTTGCTTACCTAGCTTTGCTGAGCTATCCTCTAACCCTCTTCAATACGAATTGGAGAGATTGAACAAAGAAACAGATAAAAGGAGGAAGCTCAGACCTTCGGGGGAGACCAAAGGAAGCCTGCTACCCAGTTCAAGAGTAGCACAAAGGAAAATCAACGATGGGAGTAGCGCAGTTCAAGAGTAAGCATGTGGAATCACTCAAGATGAAGCCTCACTGCAATCACCAAGGAGAAGATGGAATTTACACTCCATAACCAGATTTGCATCTCTAAAACTCTTCTCTTTGTTAGATACATTCTGCCATGTTTAGTATGTTTAGTTGCTGTTTTATATGTTTTCTTTTGTTTGGTGTGTTTTAAGCTTAAAACATTGAGGACAATGTTTGATTTAAGTGTGGGGGGGTAACTAAGTATGTTGATGCAAAATTTGTTGGATTTTATCACCCATAACTTCAAGTGTTGTTCCTTGCTGTTTTAAAATGTTTTTAAACTGTTTTAGTGTGTTTTGACTTAAAAATTCGAAAATCCCATAAAAATTTGAAAAATTGTTTTGAAAAACCCAAAAAGAGTTGTTTTAAAGTTGTTTTTGTGTGTTTGTGTCGTAGGGTACCTTCCAACGCAATGATGAGGATTTGGTTTTTAATTGCATGATGGTTAAAGAAAGTTACAAACATGGAAGGACGTTTGATATACTCTTTGGTTTATGCTTGGTTGTCGTTATAGTTTCCGAATTCACATGTAATCACAAATGATAAAAATTAGTTTTTGTAACATGCTTGAAGGAATGAACTTAAACAAACACTACATCCCTGTGAGACTTAAGCTTAAACGTTTATTTGGAGAGTTAAAATCTGTGCATTCTTTGTTTTCTAAAGTCGTTGCATGATCTCATTATTCTTTGCTTGGTTGCTACTTAGAAGGCGTTTCATCACTTAGTTCCAAATGCTAGAACTCATGCCCATTTCATTCAAAGCATGTCATTGATTTGCATAACACGTATTCAAGATGAAGTTGTGTAGTGAACACCATAGCCAAATTGCCATATTTCCCTTTTCATTTGTTTTATAGGATTTAACACCGTTGAGCCTTGTATAGCCTACTTTCTTTGTTAACCCACATTATCTTCACCTAGCCTAGATTAGGACCATCCGTACCCTTGTTCTTGAAGCATAGTAAGCATGAATGAATTCCCTTTGATTAATGTGTGCAGAAAATAAGTGTGGGGGAAAGTGTATTCATGTGAGTTTTTGTGCCATAGGCACGGTAAGAAAAAAAAAAAAAAAAAAAAAAAAAAAAAAAAAAAAAAAAAAAGAAAAGAAAGAAAGAAAAAGAAAAGAAAAAAATGGAAAAAGAGTTGAAAATAGTTGAAAAGTATTGGTTGTTGAAGTAAGGGCTCAAAACAATGAATTATGCCCTAAGAGTTGTTTGAATCTCCCCTATTTGTTTAAAAGTTGATTTCTGCATTCTAAGGGAATTCTTAATTTCATTACTTTACTTATTATTGCTTAAAGAACGTTTGTTATTCCTTACCTTCCCTTGTTAGCCAAAACCCCAAGCCCCGTTACAACCCTTGACTTCTATCTTGAGTGTTGTGCATTTCAAATGTGGAGTTTGAATTTGGTATGAGCATATGGTGTCACTGGTTCTCGCATCTAAGTAGTAGCATCCCATTCATGAGATCATATCCATACACGTTTAATTACTCCCGAAATTGCTTTCTTTGTATAACGTATGTGAGTACTAGTCTTTCATGTTTACATCAATCTTCTCACATATAACTAGTGTAGGGTGTGTAGTCAGAAAATTTGAGTGAAAATTGAGTGCATAACGAGTGAGGAATTGAGGGAATTCTCTAAGGCATGTTACAACATTCAAAATATGTTTTAATTGATTAAATGCGAACTAGTGAATGGTGACTATGATTAAGTATGTGCTTAAGGGGAAGTAAGACTAAAAGCTATGTGAGTAATGATTTTTGACATGTCATGTTTCATTGGAAATCCCTGAGGCAAACGTTGGAAGGTTTAGGTTATGTTTTCTTTGTTTTGTTTCGTTTTGTTTACTTTAGTTGTTTTGTTTTGCTCGAGGACTAGCAAAAGTTAAGTGTGGGGGAATTTGATAGGAGCATATTTATGCGCCTTAGTTAGCTAGTTCTTATGCATTTTTGTTATGTTTTCTTCGTTAAAGTAGTCTTTTAAGCTACTTTCATGTGTTTTCAGGTTTAAAGGACATATTACATGAAATGATGCAATTTGGAGCTTTTGGAGCAAAACTGAGCTGGAATGTGGTGTATGTAAATGGAGCACGAGGAATGGACGTCCAAAACTAAACCCTAAGCCGTGGCCCCCCCATTTGATTATGCACCCTAATTCCTCTCCAAAACCGTGCAGCCACCATCACAGATTATTCCCCATTAATTCCCTTAATTTCCCATCAATCCGTGCATTTTATTCACACCCTAATTCCTCCTTATTAACCCTAACACTAATCAACCACCATCCCATTTTTAATTCTTATTCCCTAAGCCATTATCTCCCATTTCCTCTCCATAAACCGTGCAATTCTACTAACCCTAAATAAAATATTCTAAGCCATTCATTCCATTACCTTTCATCCCATTATTCCTTCCCACTAAACCATGCATCCACCATTCCATTTCATCTCCATAATCCATGCACTTCCACATATATACCTACCATTCACACTTAAATGCCCATTATCCCATTTTTTTAGCTTTTAATTCCACACCATCCCATTATCCTTTACATCCACTAAACCATGCATTCCATCCACCATAATTCCCACCATCCACACCTTTTCCCTTCCACCAAATACCTTAAACAAACATCCATTAACACCCATTCTCTTCCTATAAATACCCATTCATTCCATTCACCAAATCATCTCATTTTCCATTGTAATACACAAACACTTCCCCTTCTCCATCTTCTCCATTTCCACTCCATTCCACACTTCCATCCCCCCAACCAACCTATCCTTAAACCTTGTGCTACAACAACGAGGAAGAGAAGAGTGCCTAAACGTTCATACAATTCAAGTTTGAGTTGTTGGAATGTTTAGGTGTTTCTTTGATTTCAAAGTTTCATTTTAATTCTCTTTGTTTTGTACGTATAAGGAATGGAAGAGAAGAGTGCTTAAACGTTCATACAATTCAAGTTTTGAGTTGTTGGAATGTTTAGGTGTTTCTTTGATTTCAAAGGTATGAGGAACTAATCCCCCTTTAGCTAGGGGGTGATTCGAAACTATGTTTATATTTGCAATATGAATTGATTAACTTTCGTTGGAATTTCATAAGTTGTGGATTCAATTTGTTTAACCGTTTGATTGATAACTTATTTATGAATGTTTATTAAGAATGCGCGCTTAATTTTCATGCATAAATATGACGCTAGAATATAAGTGATTTTCACCTAATCGTTATGAACTTATATTCACAAGTAGTGGAGGTTGCTTATAAACAATCGCGTTAAATGAATTCTTGGCACGAGTTTCATGCTCATCATAGTAACGAATGCCTTGTCAACACTAGTTTTCATAATACTTAATGATCTTTGATTGTATCTTTATTGTGCTGTTCACGTAAAGGACTTTTGGAGAATGTTGTGAATTGCGTTGCGCAAACCCATCCAATTCATTAACTTAAGGAAAACTTGACGGTTAATTTAAGCGGACCTAATTAATCCGGAGTGTTGAGTTTCATAATTTATCGAAAGACCAACTGAGAATCAATCTTGTATGCAAGTATAACATGTGTGGAGAAGAACCCCTTAGCTAGCATTCATTCCATATTTCATCACATTCATATTTAAATTCTACCTTTAAATTACAATTTGTGCATTTAATTTATTTTCGTCAAAATCTCAATCCCCCTTTACTTTAGTGTCCAATTTAGTTAGAAAGTGTCTTAGTTTGTGTTTATAAGTGTTTTGTATTCTTTGAGTCTTTTGATTTGTTTTAGTGTTTTAATGTTTGTTTTACATTTTTGAGTCAGTTTCCAAGTGATTTAGTAATCCCTCCTAATCCCCGGTCCAGAACGATCCCTACTTACATCCATACTACAATTGTCAAAAAGAGGGTTTAATTTGTGCGCGTATAAATCTCGCATCAAACCACTTGAAGACTTTCAGGATCAAACAAAGGATCCATAAGGAATGAGGAGGATTAAGTTGCAGTGCCAGTAATGGACTCAGGAACGTCAATAGGCGCAGGACTATGAGAAGATGAAGGATTAAACACAAGTTGTGTAGTATGGAGAATGGAAGAACTTGACACAGGTTGTGATAATTGTGATGACACTGGTGGTAAAGAGGGAGAGACTAAAATATTATTAAGAGTAGGAACTAATGGTGGTGAGTGACTAACACGAGAAATGGATGGATTGGAAAACTGTGCAGACTGCGTTAATAAGCTAGAATAGGGAAACTCTAGTTCATTGAAAACCACATGTCTAGAAATATACACTTTATGTTTGAGAACATCAAAACATATGTATCCTTTGTATTGACAGACATAACCAAGAAACACACAATTAGTAGTTTTAGCTTGCAGTTTGGAAGTGTTGTAAGAGTGCAATAAAGGAAAGCTGAACAGCCAAATACTTTCAGGTGAGATAGAACTGGAAGTTTGTCAAACAATAACCATGTTAACCACCATGGATGACATTGATTATGCTGCTGTAAGAAGAAAGAAGAAGATTCGAAGAGAGAGAAAGAGCTAAAGAAAGAGAGAGAAAGATATTTTCTGTATTTCTTAACTTCCAAATTATTACATCTCACTTGTATTTATAAGCTACAAATCCTAACAACCTTGTCTAACTAACTCTCTACATGAGTGACAAGTGTCTTCATCTCAAACCATTGAATATTCCCTAACAATATTAACATACCAAATAAAGTTAGAAGTTCAGCTCTTCATGATTATACAATTGAAAGACATTAAACTAGCAAAACCCTACTTGTCGTTTTCATTTTGCAAAATAAATACCCAAAAATCATTTGTAAAACATTGCTGGAAGGACACTTGGTCATTAAGGAAATAAAATTAAAAGATAATGCATGCATAGTAACAGAGAGGAAACAAGTTATCGCCGTTGTTGTGTGCACTATGTACCAACAAGGGAGTAGGATTTTCTCCCCCTTTTTTTTTTTTTTCCCCCTCCTCTTTCCTTCCCTCCTATTCGAACGGTCACAGTAAAACTACGTCAGCATCTTATATTAAATTTTATGGAAAGAGAAAGACAAAATAGAGAATGTGAGAGGAGAAGATGGAAGGGAATGGAAAGAGGAGGGGAGAGAATCTTAAGAAAGAAAAATGGGAACTTAAAGGTAGTCTTTTCTAACTTTGAAAACTTGAATGGTATATTGAATGACTGCCAAAACGAAAATAAATTATTGACTAATTCAACATTTAAAACACAAAAAATCCTCCATATCTTTTTTTTGTTTAATGGGATGTGTATCTTGTGGAATATGTTTGTGGAAACACTAAAACAAATTTCTCTTTTTTTTTTTTTTTTTTTTGGTAAGGAGACAACTGGTGACAAGCCATAGTTATCCATTCCTTCTGGGGGCTGAAAAGACTCGCAGAGGCATTTCAGTCTTCCCCTAGCCACAAGTCTGGCTTCCACACTAGCATATTATACACTTATATTATTTTTAATTAAATTATTAATATTTCTTTAAATCCAAATTTATTGCCTAATTTTGTAGTGGATACCTTCGCTTGCCATGACCTTCTTATTACTGACTGTCAAATTTGGGATCACTGTATTCCTTCTTTTGCTCAGCATGCACTTCATTTTGATAATGTAGGGAACAGTTGTACTCGAGGGTTTCCGCTTTAATATAATTTCTTCTTGTTTCAAAAAAAAAAAAAATATTGGTGAAGTGAATATTCACCGTACACATTAAAATCTCTACATGTGCTTATGTGGCATGCAATGTGTGAGATCCCATATCATTCAGGGGAGTGGATCCTATATGCCTTACATGTACATACCCACCTCCAATTAGCATGAGGCTTTTTGGGAGCTCACTTGCTTCGGGTTCCATCGGAACTTCGAAGTTAAGCGAGTTTGGCTTAGAGCAATCCCATGATAAGTGACCAATTGGAAAGTTGCTCGTGAGTTCCCAAATACAAAACCATGAGGGCATGGTCGGGGCCCAAAGCGGACAATATCGTGCTACAACGGAGTGTAGCCCGGGATGTGGTGGAGCCCGGGTCGGGATGTAACAATTTGGTATCAGAGCCAATTCTTGGTCAGAAGTGTGCCAATGAGAACGTCAGGCCCCTAAGGGGGGTGGATTGTGAGATCCCACATCGCCCAGAGGAGTGGATCCTCTATGCCTTATATGTACATACCCACCTTCAATTAGCACGAAGCTTTTTGGGAGCTCACTGGCTTCGGATTCCATCGGAACTCCGAAGTTAAGCGAGTTTGGGCTAGAGCAATCCTATGATGGGTGACCCACTGGAAAGTTGCTCGTGAGTTCTTAGAAACAAAATCGTGAGGGCGTGGATGAGGCCCAAAGCGAATAATATCGTGCTAGGGTGGAGTGTAGCTCAGGATGTGGTGGAGTCCGGGTCGGGGTGTGACACAACGTGTGTTTGACAAATCGTACACGTGACACGTAACTCACCAAAAATAGACAACATCAAGAGTGACACATGTTGGCATTTGGCGGAAATTAATTAAATTTAAATTTTCATTAAATTAATTAATTGATTTAAATTTTAAATGTGATTGATTATTTGGGTCTTTATCACAAATGATCCCTGAGATTAATCAAACTTATCATTTTGGTCCCTTACTTTCAAAATCAATCAATGTTGTCCCTGACATTCACTATTGCACATCAATTTGGTCATTCCGTTAAGATTCCGTTAACTATTCTGTTAGTTTGTATGTGGGACCCACACATCCAATGAAATGGATACATGTGGATTACACAAATAAGGATTTTTATCACAAATAGTCACTGACATTGATCCAACTCCTTACTTTTGTCCCTGAGTTTCAAAAATCAATAAATTTGGTCCCTTACTTTCAATACCACAAGCCAATTTAATCCTTCCGTTAAAGTTTTGTCAATATTTTTTGTCTCACTAATCCAATCATATGGTGCCACATGGATTAACTATAAGAAACTATTTTTTTTAAGATTAAAAACTAAAAGTAAAAAAAGAAACTAAAAACCAAAACTAAAGAAAAAAAAAGTCATCGTTGTCTTCATCATGGTATCTCAAAAAGAAAATGAAGGCAACATGACATTACTAAAGTACTTGGTCTCCTGAACTCACCCTTTATTTTCTGTAGTGGGTTATAATCCTATGAAATTTAGATTGAGGTTTTTTTTTTTTTTTTTTTTTTCAATTGGGACGCAAAAAATGTCAGCGCATTCGTTGGTTCACTCTTAAAAAAAAAGCACACAAACGAAAAATATTGATGAATTAAAAGAATGACTAAATTGATGTGTGGTAGTGAAACTCAGGACCAAATTTATTGATTTTTGAAATTCAAGGACCAAAATAAGAAGTTTGATCAATGTCAGGAACCATTTGCGATAAAAACTCTTATTTTGTGTAATCCACATTTCACCATTTCATTGGATTTGTGGGCCCACATACAAACTAAAAGAATAGTTGACGAAATCTTAACGAAACAACCAAATTGATGTGCAGTAGTGAATGTCAGGAACGACATTGATTGATTTTGAAAGTGAGGGACCAAAATGATGAGTTTAATCAATCTCAGGGACCATTTGTGATAAAAACCCTTATTTGATTATTGATGAAGTCAAATCACGAACCAAGTCCAAAATTAAGTCTTGGTTCTTTTATCAATTAATCAAGTCCACAATCAAGGCAAATCCAGTCGTCGACAAGACTTGGAGAACCTATAAATACGAGGCTCCAAGACAAAGAAAGGGGCTTAGAAATTCATCCATACAACTAGCCGCTCAAACTCTCAAGCCCTGAAAACTCTCAAACACTTAGAAGATTCAGAAAACTCTCTGCATTCTTTGTCACACTTGTGAAGAACCACCAAGCAACCCTAAATGTGCCGGGTCCCCCATCACCACAAGCCAAAACCTTGAGGCGTTTTTTCGTTCTAGATTAAGTCACCACAACCCTCGGATCAACAACACACTTACTTTTTACAGTGGATGTCGAATAGAGAAATTCAAATTTGTAACAGAAATTGTAACCCTACATTTACATTAATACAATTATTATTCTATAGACTTTTATCGCAAGAATTTCTCGTTTACAATGACGTTTGTGTTTCTTTGCCAAGTAAAAACGATCCCAGGGCGAAGATGGCACAAGAAAATTGAAGGAGAAGCGAAAACCAAGAAGTCAAATTTTTTTTTTTCCCTTTCTTACTAGTAAATAACGTTAGCCGTTGTATACATCCAATTTTAGTAACCATCATTTTCAGACAAATTATAAGTTTTATGTGTTGCACAAGTCTTGAATATATTTTAAATGAGGGAGGTAGCGCCTTGGTCATTCAACTACCATGCACATTCAAATTGTAGAAAATGGTAATACATATGATAAAGACTTTAAGAAACAGATAATATGATAGAGGTAGATGATCTTTCTCTTTCATTCTCAAAAATATATATATCTCAGTTATTTAACTATAATAATGCTTCACCTTGTTGCAAGTCCAAACAAAAAAAAAAGGCCAATAACTGCACTTGGTGAAATACTGGACGGTGGGCTTCACAACTATATTTGTTTTTTCAACTAAATAACATGCATGGTTTTTAAAATTTGCATATGCGGCTGCCTTATTCAGCTGCTATATTTGATTCTTAGCTGAGCTCCGTAGCATTTGGCATTTGATGCCAAGAGATACATGTGCTCAATTTCATTTGATTGAATAGTTGATCAAGTTTTATATTGTTTGAAGAACTTTAATTGGTAAATTTTTTTTGTCACTCTAAAATCTTCGTTATTCAAACTCAAAACATAATATTTATGACCATTTAGTATTATGGTCTAGTGGTATTCATCTTCATTGGTAAGTGAGATATCTTAGGTTTAATTCTCGTCAAAGGCGAATTTGAACCATATTATTGTTAGCCCATTATAAGGCTTAGCTCACTTTCCTACCCTTTTAGTGTAGATAATATCATTTATTAAAAGAAAAAAAAATACAATATCTATGGATTTGACTACAATACTTATATTTATTTAATATAATTATCATTTCAACAGTCGGTCTTCTAGTTTGTTTATTGATTTAAAATATATCTAATCGTCAAATAATGATTGTACTAAATATATGGCAATATCAGGAAATAAGACTTGCCCTACAAAAACGTGCCCAACGGAACAATTTTCGTCGGTTAAAAACCTTTACCCGACGAACTTGTCATTTAGTAGGGAAAATTGGAAGGTTTACAGAAAGACTTTACAAATATTTGCAGAGCAAGTTTTTGTTTTTGTTTTTGTGTTTTTGTGTTTTTTTTTTTTTTTTTTTTTTTTTTTTTTTTGTTTGTTTTGTCGGGCAAGATTTTGGCGTCAAGAGAGAAAAAAAAAGCTCGCAATACCTTGAGGTTTGCAGTAGTTCGTCGGCTAGGTTCCTTTGCTCGACGATCATATTTGTTGGCTTACTATATATTGCGGGTTGTAGGGCAAGGGACCACAATGATGTGTTAAAATCCAACAGTGAAGCCCTTGCTCGACGGTGTCATAATGATTACCTGACAGAATGGTTCGTCGGGCAAACTCTTACTCATAAATTAGGTATGTGGACAATTAGGGATTCCCAGCTTATGGTATGTTATGGGAATGGAGCACCAAGGGTTATATGATATGTCCAACATGCGGTGAGGACACTTCGTCCTTTTGACATGCTAGAAATGTATGGTACTTGGGTCATCGAAGATGGCTCTCCTGAGATCACAAGTGACGTGACAAGTCTGAAACATTTGTTGGGACAACAGGGTATCAACGTCCTAGATTCAAACTCTTTCTCTTACTTTTAATGTAGATTAGTATCGACTATTGCTTGTATTTTAAAATATAAAAAAACCAATATGATTACGGAAAAGATTCAGGGTGATTGATTCTATTCTGACACGTATGTATACATCGAATTTTAATAAATATCATTTTCAGACAGGTTATAAGTTTCATGCGTTGCATAAGTCTTGAACGTATTTTATGATATCCCTGGAAAGGAGGGAGTAGCGCCTTGGCCATTCAACGACCACATTCAATGGTAGAAATTGTAATATACCCGTAGGATTTAGCATTTGATGACAAGAGATATATATATGCTCAATTTTATTTTGATTGAATAGTTGACCCAACTCTTTATGTTATTATTTGAAGGAAACTTCCACATCAATTGGTTTTTTTTTTTTCACAAAAAAATCTTCGTTATTCAAACTCAAAACACTATATTTATAGATTTGAATACAATACTTACAGATATTTAACAAATCATTTAAATCCAAGATTGTTTATTCATCTAAATGTAACACATAATATCTTTTTTTTTTTTTTTTTATTGTATGATTGTTCTGAAAATGAAAAAGATGCTAGGGGTTTTTCTTATTCTCTTCTCCACTGCATATATGATTCACAGGTTGGTTTTCTTCAAGAGGATTGGTTTGACTCGTCTTCTAGTGCTTAATTAGGTGATATTTTGATGAAGTTATTTATTTGATCAATCAGTCTGGATTCTCCACTATAGGCTTCAAGAAAATAATTGTTTCAAATACAACTGCATCAAATAAGGACAGAAACTGATTCAAAAGGCTTGAAATATTACAAGAACCCATAAATTAAGAACACCATCAAAGTGCTTGAACACGAGGACGGTTCAACAACACTCTTCTTCCAACATCCTTCAAAAACTTGATTTTGATTTTTTTGAGCGTGGCTACAACTTCTTGCATGTTTATTCTCTCGTCCAGTGGCTCCGCACAGCAAGCAAGAGCTAATCGCATAATCGACGATAAACAATCTATCTTAGTCACATAATCATGATCTTCCTCTTTTGCTACCAGTAGAGTGGCATCCACAACTTCAGCTATTGTTTCTGATAATAGTGAATTTGCAACCCATTGTTTTAGATTCATTTCCTCAACAAACATCTCATTTGTAGGCTTCATTTTTGTGAATGTTTCCATGACTACAATACCAAAACTGTATATATCCCCTTGCGTCGAAACAATTCCAGCCATTCCATACTCTGCAATATTAATATGCCAAAGAAAGTTAGAAGTCCAGTTATTCATGATTAAGGACAACACGTATAAGGTTGAAAGATATTAAACTAGAAATTAGATCACCTGGGGCCATATACCCAACTGTGGCTAGGGTCATTGTTCGGGTCATGGAATCCCCTAAACCCAAGAGTTTTGCAATGCCAAAATCCGCAACATGTGCAACCATATCATCATCTAGTAGTATATTGCTTGGCTTCAAATCACAATGGACAATTGGTACTGAATAACCATGGTGTAGGTATTCCAATGCCAATGCAACATCTACCATTATATTCAATCTCTTTAGGATATCAAAAGAAGAGTTTTGAGAATACAACCACTTCTCAAGGCTCCCATTAGGCATGTAGTTCAGTACCAAGCCTTTGAAATCCAACTGGCTGCAACAGCTGATGATTTTGATAAGATTTCGGTGCCGAATATTGCTTAGCATTTCACATTCCCTCTCAAAACTCTTGAAAGCCCCTTCTAGCTGCAAATCAAAAATCTTTACTGCAACATCTATCCCATCTGACAATGTTCCCTTATATACTGAGCCAAAACCCCCCCTTCCAAGTAAGTTGCTATTGTTAAATCCATTTGTCGCCCTTAGAAGTTCAAGGTGTGAAACTCTTCTCCAAAGAGATAGAGGTAACAAGGTAGCCTCTGTGGCAACTTCAACTTTCCTTTTCCTATGCAGTATAAATATAGCTACAAAGGCTAGGAATACCGTTGCTATTATTATTGCTGGAATAATATATTTCAAGTTGGACGAACTAGCTTTCCTTGAACTTGGTTGAAGTGTATTATTTTTGCATGGTGGGACATGGAGTCGAGCTGCGCCACACAACGCCTTATTCGAGACAAATGATAGAGCAGAGAAGTTTGTGAAAGGTCCGCCTTCTGGAATTTCCCCTTGGAGTTTGTTGAAAGACAAATTCAGGTACTTCAGATTCAAGAGTGCTTCTAGAGACTTTGGAATTGCTTCAGTCAAATTGTTCTTGGATAAATTTAAGTGTACCAAGCCTTTTAAGCTGCCGAATGAACTAGGAATAGGGCCTTCTAAATAATTCTTTGCCAAGGACATAGTAACCAAATCTAGAAGATCCCCAATGCTGCTTGGTATAATACCAAATAAATGGTTGCTTGATAAATCCAAGTACGACAGAACTTTCAACTTGCCAATATCTTGTGACAGAGATCCGTTTAGAATATTGGATGACAAGTCAAAGTACCAGACTTGTTCAAGCCTCCACAAAGTAGATGGTATTGTAGAAGTTAACAAATTGGACTTTAATGATAGCTTTCTAAGATTTGCAGCTAGATTACCAAAGCATGAAGGTATAAAACCAGAAAGTTGATTAGAACCTAAAACTAAATCAGCTAGTCTGGTTAGTTGACAAAGTTCATTGGGGATATGTCCTTGCAACTTGTTACCTAACAAATACAAACCTTGGAGACTCCCTAGTCTTCCAATAGAAATTGGAATTAACCCACTCAATTGATTGAGTTCCAGGTTTAAATATATCAAGCTGCTCAAGTTGCCAATTTCATTGGGAATGCTACCCTTCAATTTTCCTTCACTTAAAGATAGTTTTTGAAGCGATGTAGAGAGATTCCGAAAGGAAATAGGTAGAGGAGTGTTTAATGGATTACGTCCCAGGATGAATACCCTAAGATATCTAAGATTAGTGAAACAAGAAAGGATGTTCAATTCTGGAGTTGAAGTGTCAACCGTCAAATTATTCTGGTATAAGCCAAGATACTCAAGGTTTGTTAAGGCACATAGCTTGTTAGGAATAAACCCAGAAAAAGAGTTGTCAGTCATGTCTACGTAAGTAAGCTTTGAAGCATTGGAGATAGAGTTGGGAATTACTCCGCTGAGTTTATTCATTCCTACTACTATCCATTTTAGGTTTGGAATTCCAAGGCCTATGTCTGCTGGGAGGCTGCCTGAGAGTTGATTACCAACAAGTGAAATTTCTATCAGCTTAGACATATTGAAGATTGTGGACGGAATGGGGCCATTGAGATTGTTCATATTGAGTAACAAATACTGTAGATTTTGAAGATCGCCAACTTCAGACGGTATAGTACCTGTCATAATTAGTATTAGAACACAAGTTCAATTTTTTAGCATTCTAAAATATCATACTCCCAAATGGTTCACATCTTGTTCTAAACTATTTCAGAATGTGAAATATTTACTACACATAAAGATTGATGTAAGATAACTAAAAAGTCTTTTAAGACCATTTGTTGAAAAATGGTCACATTTATGTCAAAGATGGGAACTTTCTATTTTCAATCTAACTTAGGAAACCCTTTGATATGTATTTCAGAAGGGTAATGCTAGAGAGGCTAAATTTTGGAAACTAAATGACATGGAAGTTGATGATTGGTTTATTACTTAAACGTTGATAAACGTGCATATTCCTATTGGTGCCACATTATTTAGTTTACAAATTTAATCTCCAAATTTAGTCTCCCTAGCATTACCCATTTAAAATTTATGAAATTCTATGTGGCTTGTTTGATAACTATTTTGTTTTTAGTTTTTGTGTTTAAGATATGAGAAAATATACGAGGCACAGAGGGATGGGATAAGGGTGATGAGAGAGAGGAAGAAATAAAGAAGAATGAATTGAAATAAAATCGTGATAAGTATAGAAAATCACTTAAGTTGGTTTTTTTTATTTTTTATTTTTTTATGCTTTTTTGTTTTTTTGTTTTATATTTCATATACACTCCCACCAACCTTCACACTCACGTATTCCTAATTTCTCCTATACATTCTCCCCAACTCTATAATACAAAAATAAAAATTACACAGTTACCAAACCGTCCCTTAAAATTTTTAAACTATTCATGATTAATACCCTAATTTATTTATTCATTGAACAGGATAGAAGAAGCACCATGAGAGGGACGGGGGAAGGATGTGTCTAGATGATTGGAACCAGAGAATATTAGATAAATAGACTTGGCAATTAAGTACCTGTCAAGGTGGTGTTGGAAATATCAAGCTCTGTTAACTTGGTCAAGTTCCCAATAGTTCTTGGTATGCTTCCATTGAAATTGTTGAAGGCCAATACCAAATTAAGAAGCTCCGCGCACTGCCATAACTTGTGTGGAAGTGGACCATCAAATTGGTTGTTCACCAAATTCAACAGCTGAATACCTGGAAGATGCTGGCATATATTGTCTGGCAAACTACCACTTAAGTTGTTTTGGGCTAGAGCCAAAATTGTCAAAGAGGACATGTTGAAGACAACAATAGGAATATGACCTTTTAGGGCATTACCCTGCACAAACAACCTTTCCACCTGATCTTTACTGCCAATCAAGTTTGGGATTTCTGAAAAATCAACACATATGTGGAAAAATTCAGTAGGCAATATTAGACAAGCTTATATTGCTATAACAAACTTTACGGAGTTATAACCACAAATAATCAACTATAACAGATACATTATAACAATGAAATGGCTGGAACAAAAAGTAAAAATATTCGAAATAAACTGACTTGGCACCAGATAGGGGATTGCATAGTCGCAATGTCTTACAAAACTTTGCCCCTTCTCGTTGTTTGAAGTTCAATGGACGTGTATCTCCTAGGATGCAACTCACCTATAAATTAAGGATCCAGCATTGACCTCTGGCAAACTTTTGTATGCTTCTCTCGCAAATGGAACTATTTGTATGTGAAATTATTTAAAGAGATTTTTACAGCAGCTTGTATGTGTTGTAATTTATATTTCACATTGTATGATTGTCCAAGTCTTTGGTAGATTTGGTCCCGTGACTCTTTCCTATTTAGCACTTGTATTCCTTGCAGAGTAAGTTTCTCTCACCTTATGGTTTACAATAAATAAGGGCACTGATATTATGGAAATTACATTCTACAATTTCTTTAAGCATTATTCTCTCCACTCTCTCTTGGTTGCGCGTCTCTCTCCCTTTGGTAAAGTGGGAAAATTACATTATCAAGCACGCTCTTGATGTTGCGCTAAGGAATCTGAATGGTATTTTTTGCCACAAACCAATTCACACCTCATCAAACAATCCAAGTTCTTCTAAAACATAGTCTCAATTGTTGATAATTTTACAACCTTAATTGCATGAAATATTCACCATAATGTATGAATCCAACTTTTACATTATCCAAACTACACATTCTACTGTTCTCAAAAAACAAAAAGCAAAAAAAAAAACCTATACATTCTACTTAAATTATGTTCTCATTATATTATAGATCTATTATTTTGTGAATTGATGATTGTGAAAGAAAAAAGAAAAAAAACGAAGAAAACCAAAATGAGGGATTTTCTACCCAAAATAGCATGAGCCACGGTGTAGAGCCGTTGGAGCTGAGTCGCCAACAAGCCAAGGCCTGTAGGCCACACTATTGAGCCAAGCCACCTAAGTCACCGAGCTTATGGGCCGGGTTGACCTAATCCGTTGACCCAACCCGCTCAAAATATTCTTTAGAATCTTTCTGGAATATTCTTTAGAATATTCTTGAAATATAATATTCCATATTTTGACTTTATGAAATTTTCTCGGGAACCCTCTTAGACTAATTTTGACGTCCTAAATCTTTTTTTGACATCCGTTTAGTGAAATTCTGAAGTTTTGACGTAGTTGATTGGCTCAGTGTCTCGGTTGACTATTTGGGTCAACTGTTGACTTTTTACAAAATTTTCCCAGGATCCCACTTAGGGTAATTCGACGCTCCGATTCCATATTCCCGCTCCGTTTTCCCAAATTCAAGCATTTTTAGTAGGGTTTTACTAATTGATCTCTTTATGTGTTTAGGTGCGTTTATTAATGGCAATCTCGTTCTCCCTAGTTTGAACAGCTCTTCGGGGACAAAGTATCTGTAACTGGACCCCTTCTTAAATTGCATGATTTTTACTAAATGCTAGGCTTGCATTCACGAAAAGCATGATTTCGTGATTTTACATTTTATGCATTTTTTATGATTTATCGAATTATGTTTTACGAAACGTTATGAATTATTGGATTTACACATATGAAATATTACGAATTTACGAATGATTTATTATGGTTTATGAATTGACGCTTTGAGCTTTTGAGCTTTTGAGTTCTGATGATTTAGAAAGATTATAATTTATGTTTTCGGTGCTTATTTAATGGATGATCATACAACACATACACACAACCTGAGTATGTATACGTCTATGGCCATATGACACAACTGAGGATATTTATGACATACTTCCAACTTCACTAGCAAAGTTAGTGTCAGACAACTTCACTAGTCACGGCTAGTGTCAGTGTGTTATGTGTATGTTTCTTTTATAGCATAACTCAGAGTCGTATAGCTTCATCTTCAGGTGATGGGACCTACCATATTTCTTCACTGGCGTAACCCAGTGTCGTACAACTTCACCCTCGGGTGATGGATATGATAACCATTCTAAAATTGTGCATAAAATCAAGACTTTGAAGAACAAATGAATGAATCTCTAGAGAGAGAACATATGAAAAAAAAATGATATTTTGTATTGATGAATGTTGAATGAATTACATTTACATAGCTTGGTCGGTTATATAGAGTTCTAGAAACTTAGCACCCAAGCTACAGAGCCAACTACCACAACCAACTCCTAACAATCTATTTAACAGATTGTGCTGACATGGCACTCCAAATACTAATAGCCTAACATCCTTATGCTGATATGGCTCACCTACTAGCAGATTACATTCAACATCCCCCCTCAACATCAACTAAGATTTCCTAGTTTGAGATTGTAAAAGTGTTTAATAAAGGATAGACTATGTTGCCCTTTGGTCAAAATGTTTGTGTTTGATCTTCAATGGGAATATACAAAACCTCCAAACCTCCTTGTTGTACAAGTTCCCAAACAAAATGATAATATGTGTCCAGATGCTTTATTCTAGAATGGAACATTGGATTGGCACTGAGAGAAATGGCAGACATATTATCACAATGAATACTTGGTGGATGAGACAGAAAAACTCCCAAATCCTTCAATATGTTTCTTACCCATGCTATATCAGCAATAGTGTGTGCTAGTGCTTTGTACTCAACCTCAGTAGAACTTCGAGAAACTAAAGTTTGCTTCTTAGATTGCCATGATATAGGATTATTACCTAAGAACACAACATAACTAGTAATTGACCTCTTTGTGTTCAAATCAGCTGCCCAATCAGAGTCTAAGAAAGCATTTAATTGGGATGTTATTGTTGTAGAATATAAAACTCTAGTGTTCATTGTCCCTTGTAGGTATCTGAGGATTCGTTTCACAGCTCCAAAATGAACTTCAGTAGGTGATGACATGAACTGATACATAGTATTGACTGCATAGGCAATGTCTGGCCTAGTAAAGGTCAAGTATTGCAAAGAACCTACCAAACTCCTATACAAGGTTGGATCTGTCAACAAAGTACATTTTGACTCTAGCAATTGATGGTGTGGTTTACATGAAGTAGGGGCTGGTTTACATGTTTCTAGACTAACTTTATTAATCAAATCCTTGATGTATTTGGACTGATTCACAAAGATATCACCATTGTCCTTGTATTGAATCTGCAACCCCAAAAAATATGTGAGTTTACCCATGTCTTTCAAATCAAACACTGTAGATAACTCATGAATCACTCCTTGTATCTTATTAGAATTAGAACCAACAAATCCTTGAGGTTGCTTCATGTATACTTCCTCTTGCAAATCTCCATGAAGAAAAGCATTTTTAATGTCCACTTGTCTAAGATTCCAATGATTCATAGCAGCCAAAGCTAAAACAACCATCACTGTAGTGTGTCAAACCACTGAACTAAAAGTATCCAGATAATCAATGCCATGTTCTTGAGAAAATCCCTGAGCAACAAGTCTTGCTTTATATCTTGAGATTGTACCATCAGAATACTTCTTTACTTTATGGACCCACTTGTTTCCAACTATAGCTCTATCTTCTGGATATGCAACCAAAACCCAAGTTCTCCGAGCTCTTAATGAATCATACTCTTTTTGCATTGCTGCTTGCCATTGTGGGATTGTTGATGCCTTTCTAAAAGATGTTGGTTCTTGTATATCACATATTTCAAATAAGAATGAACATTCTTCAGTGAATGGATCTTTTTCAATAATTTGTAAATAATGAAGTTCAGGGAATGAAACTAGCAAAGCTGCATAATTCTTTCTTATAATAGCACCACTTTTTAATCTGGTTTTCATGGAATGTGTAGATTCAGAAGCAAAAGGGTATGGTTCAGGAGTAGATGAAAATGAAAAAATTACCTCGAGTTGGTTAGTTAAGTGGACAAGCAACATTGATGTTGTACCAGAAGTAGGAGAAGAGTGATGATTTGTATGATGAAACTGCAAGTTGTTGTCATTTGTCTCTTTGTGCTTTGAATTCTCAGTTATATCAACAGTGTGTTGGGAGTTTGAATTAACAGATGGAATGCTTCTGTCACTAGTACCTAAAGATTGACTCATCTCATATACTAACATATCTCTTCTTTCTTGAACCATGGCTTGATCATTATGGATATGCTGAGATACCCCTCTTGGTGCATTGAGTTGTATAATTACTAGAGAACTAAACTTCTCTGAGTTTCCCTTGAACCATGAGTAGCACAAATATGCCTAAATAGAAAGACATCTTCATCATGTATCACACTTCTGGAAATAATAAATTTCTTTGTTTGAATGTTGTAGCATAGTACCCCTTTATAGCCAGTAGCAAATCCCAAAAAGACACATTGTATTGATCTAGGTTGAAGTTTGTTCTCATTAAATGGTATGAGGAAAGGATAAATAACCATTCCAAAAATCTTCAATGAATGAATATCAGGTTTGCATTTGAACAGAACATGATATGAGGATTTCATGCCTAGATTCTTGCAAGGCATTCTATTTATCAGAAAAAACAGCATAAGAACAATTATGATACCAAATTGAGTTAGGAGTTTTGCATCTGACATTAAACTAATGTTCCCCTATTCAACCGCCCTACCCATTTAGATACTTTATGATATTGGTTGATGTGATATCTACTTGAGTAATTACACACTCAAGGGGAGAGAGAAGTGCGGTGAATCCATGGTTCTAAAAGACGCTACTAGTCGAGCAGTGGGTTGAAGCTTAACACTTAAGCAGACTAGATAGATTTAAGTAAATTTATTGTATATCATATAAATAAGTACCTATTTATACTTAAAAAAAACTATACTTATATTGAGAATTTGAAAAAGATAAAATGCAAAATAGAAGAATACATAATATATTATTTATACAACATATAAGTTTATTGAGAAAAGTGTCTTCAATTTTGGCATTGTCATATTTGTATGATATTTCTCAAATGAGGAATGCTTGTTTGCATGTATTAATATAAGATTTTGTTAATTATTTAATTAATTAAGTATTATTGTAATTCCTTGTGGTTCATTGTTGGTGGATTAAAAAAGTGGGCTGCATGAGTGACTTGTCATGGCCTACAAACCTTTTTGGCCCAAAACTTATCAGCTCGACTTTACAAAAGCGGTGTCGTTCGCCAAATTAAAAGAATTGCTATATGCCTTCTGCAACTCTACTCTGCCACGCGCCGCCGCCATCCTGCCTAATTTGTAGGTGGCAACCTACAGCCACCTTTCCAGGCAGCCACTTATGCGCGGCCGAATGCACTGTCCACTTTCCTTCACGGTTATGGATTAATCGAGGCAGCTGACTACCGCCGAGCGACTAAAGCGTCATCGAGACCAATTTTTAGAACACTCGGTGAACTATAGTATGTAATTAAATATAGGGGAAGAAAAACTAGTGTAATACATCCAAAGATGTTGATTACAAAATTACTAAGAAGTCCATGCACTGAAGAGGGAAGACTTAACCACCACGTCTTGATGTTAAGAATTTCAAAGCCTACTAAAACATGAAAAGGCGCAAAACAAAAGGTGTGGTTGGGCAAAAATAATCATTTTTAAAACCTTTCTTTTTCAAAGTATAAGTAACCTCTTACCATAAAACAAGTATGAGTTCGCAAAATATTGTACTTTGTAAGTATGCAAAATGAGGTATTAAATTAATAATAATACTCATACTCAAAATATAAAACCATTTACAGGAATGAGGCAAGTAAAATTGCAATTCCAAAGTATGTCATCGCTGATGATGATGATGATGATAATAATAATCAATGGCATCAACGGAAAGATGATATTTAAGTAGTAGATAATCACACTCAATAATCAACATATAAAGGATGCTCATCACAATTAATGCAAACATACAAGCTCATGCAGAGATATTCATACATAAAACATGCTGAGTGTTTAAGGTTTACACTCTAGTACTACATACATATGAAGTTGGCACAAAACACTTACATAAGAGTCCTAGTTGCCTATTGCAATCTAGGACATGCTAGCACATATATTGGATCCAATAAAAACGTAACAGTGCATGTGAACATAAACATAAAGCTAATTCTTAGCCCGGAAATACAAATAAAGAACCTATGAACACCGTGTAAACATTCATAATGAGTAAGTCAGTCATCTAAAAACATGACATGGATAATATGTCAAAACACAAGTGTCAAACCGTAATCTCACATAAAGTATTTTAAATCCAAGAGTAAAGTACAATGGTGAAACTTTGCCGAGCAAGATTCACCATTCATATAAATCACATCGCCGACAACACATAAAGTATTTGTGCTTTTAAAGTAAACGTAAAGCAAAGCAAAGCATGATATAAAAACATATCATAAAAACACGTTTGAAAACATATAATGTAATAGTTTAAAAAGGAAACCCCACTGACAGTCATGTCGTCAGATTGAAGTTACCTTGTGGGCTTCAAAGGTTCTCAAGATATGTTTCACTTAAGCAAGAAACCACATTAATAAAAGCTAAGAGCATTTTGAGTGGAGTCTTAAAATAGAGACAACCACTGTATATAATGGGTATAAAACAAATATAGACACAAATGAATCTCCAATGGTTTGCAAAGTGAGTCCTTAAAGTATAGGGACTCATCGGATACATAGTGTATGTCCTCACATATAAGGATTGTATAAGAACAACCTTGAGTGAAAAAACAGAGCCCACAATTTTGATTGAAACATTTAATGCTTTAAAATAATTAGAAAAGGTTAATATAAACAAGAATATGTGCACCTTAAATGGAAAACGAGGCCCACAATCTTGATTGAATAAAATGTTTTTTTTTTTTTGAATAAATGATATTTTCTACACTAAAAGATAGAGGGTAAGCTTAACCTCATAACGGGTAAGCAATAATTTGGTTCAAATTCGCCTTTGGTGAGAATTGAACCTAAGACTTCTCACTTACAAATAAAGATAAATACCACTAGGCCGTAGTACTAAGTGGCAATAAAATGCTTTTAGTGTTTTTAATTTTAGTGCTTTTAATTAATTAAAAAAAAGTTAACATAAACACAAAATGTGCACCTAAACAAATTATCATATAAAATCATAAAAACTTCAAATTTAAGGATTCCACTATTAGGACCCCCACCAAAAAAAAAAAAATGGCAGCAATAATCTTTAGGGACACAAAGATTCCCTTTAAGCCCTTAAATAAGTACTCTAAACTTTGTTCCTCTTGCAGGCACTCGTATTGCTGAGTGCTACAATAATATGCCAAGAGAATAGCTCATACATGTCATGAGAATGAGTCAACCAAAGACAACGATTTCTCTTCAAGGAGCATTTTAATCATTTCACCCCTCTGATGATTAAAATATTCTAATTTTCGGACAGCTGTAACATTATTTGTACTCAATCTTCAACAAATGTGTTTAAATTATTCAGCTGGCCCTTTGAAGAGGGTTTTGTAACTTTTGTACTCAATTTACGGATTTTACTTCCATTAGGAACGTGTTACAATGTGATAAACATAAAAATGTGGTATATCTAACATTAATCTAACAATGCAGAATGACAAAATCAAGTCTATGGTACCTTCGAACATGTTAAAGTCAAGGAATATCCTCTTGAGCATGGTTAAGTTTCCAATTTCTCTTGCTATGCTACCTGTTAAGTGAAATATGTAGACACCCAGTCGTAGTTAAAAAGGGAACCAACAGAGTAAGTTATATAATAACTGCAACAAGAGTATATGTAATTGTGTCATACCTTCGAAATTGTTATATCCAAGTAACATCTCCTGCAACATTGTTAACTTCTCGACTTCTCTTGGTATGGTACCTATCAAAGTTTAGGCTTGTAATACATAAAGATAAGGAAAAACTAAATAAACTAGCAGATAAATAACATGGTGTTAAAACAAAAGTAAAGTAATGAATCACAAAGTTTTCCAGATAACTTGTTTGACAACTGGTTTGGCTGTACGTACCGGATAGCTCATTGTTTCTAAGATTAAGTACTTGCAGTGCAGATAAGTTGAATATAGCATTTGGTATGGAACCTGAAAATTGATTACCATACAGATCGAGTGTTTGAAGTTTAGATAACGAACCAAACCATGATGGTATGGTTCCTTTAAACTCGTTGAATCTAAAGCTAATAAACTTCAATCTTCGTAGATGAGACAACTCTGTGGGCAAGGTACCACCAAAACTGTTGTTTCTAAATTCAAGACCAACAAGAAATGAGAGGTTGCCAAGGTGGGGAGGAATGGTGCCCGTGAGACCCATGTAGGAGAGATTCAAGGCTGTCACTCTAAGGTGGTGTACACCGCAAGTAACGCCAACCCAGTTGCAAATGTCGGAATTGGAGTTAGACCAGTTGGTTGTCAAGATGTTTTGAGCGTCAATAGTTATATGGGATTTGAGAGCAAGAAGAGCGGACTGGTCTGTGCTGATGTTGGTTTGTGCTGCTACTGAACCCACTGTTAAGATAGCCATGTATACGGAACAGTATTGGAATAGCAGCAGCAACAACAAAGTTGTCGACGAGAGGAAACAAGTTCTCGCCATTGTGTCTACTGTTCAGGCGGCTAACTATTGATGTGGAAAATGTGGTGTAGTCTGCAGTGATCACTCTCTGGAAACAAAAAAGAGAGAAGAAATTGGAGTTCAAAGGTTGCTTAGACTTTTTGTATTTTGGAACTTCAATTTATAAACATTTGAAACATAATAATCGTCCATATCTATTTTATTTTGTTTAATGGGGTCCGTATTTTGTTGATTGTGTCAATTCAACAACATGTTCCTCTAAAACTACTGGAAGAATGAAAAGTGTTGAGAATGAGTCACAAATTAATGGGAGGATGAATCTTGCATAAGCTTATAAGAGGTTGGGCTACTCCTCATATTACCAATTGGTTTTATGGTGCAACCTAAACTCTCTTCATGATATTAAAGAAGGCTGTCCCACGTGTGAAGTCAAACAGCCACACGCACTCCACGTCACCCCGTTGTGTTGTTCACGTGTTAAGCTTGAAAATTTGCCATACGTGAAGGGTGAAGTCAAACAGCCACAAGCACTCCACGTCATCCTGTTGTTTTGTTCACGTGTTGGGCTTGAAAATTTACCACATGTGAGGGGGCATGTTGAGAATGAGTCTCACATTGATGAGAGTATGGACCTTGCATGTGCTTATAAAAGGTTTGGCTACCCCCTATATTGTCAATTGGTTTTACGGTGAAACTTCAACTCTTTCTTCAAAGAGTTTGAATGACACGGTGAATTAAAGAGAAAAGTATTGTCCATTAAGGCAATCCATTATTTGCATACTAAATAGAATTATGCGTACAGACACCTTGTTTTATTACTTGTGAGTATATATGTGTGTGTGTGTGTTTGCGTGTGTTTCTAATCCATTGTGGTAAATATCCTGCAATAATTACAATTATAATTCATAAGAGTCTACAAGAACCGAAGAAATTGAGGTTTAATCATTAAATTAATTGGTAATACGGGGAGTAACTCAACTTACTTATAAAGAACTTGTAAGGTTTCTTCTTTCTCCCACGTGGGATTCATATATACTTTCAACACACACCCTCACATGTAACACGTAGAGGACATAAATTTGGTGACATGTAACACATGTGCCTGTTAGGCTTTACTCAAGAGACAATCTGCTCTGATATCTTAAAGTAGTTGAGGTTCCACCATAAAATCAATTAGCAATATGAGAAATAATTCAACTTACTTATAAGCTCATGCATGATACCTTCTTTTTCCGGATGTGAAATTAATACTCTTAACAAAAACCAATAATTATGTTGAAGACTCCGGAGTGATTAATGTTGAATAAAGCAAAATGTCTCACATGAACTATCTCCCAAAACAAATCATAACTTGTATCAAATTGTTCTACTTTTAATTGTATCAAAAGCTTTTTCATAAAAACCCAACACCTATTATTTGCACGAGTGTTTTAAGTGGAGAAGTACTGATGCTATTATTGATAGGCTGCAGCCCATCTCTCTAAAACATTAATAATTTGTTCTAATCTAACACGCATGTGTACATTGAATTTAGCAATTATCATTTTCAGACTCATTATAAGTTTAAGGAGAAATGCTAAGATGACTCTTTTAGAGTTGGAATTTTTATAAACTTTCTGTCACCTCACAGTTTAACGTTAATTCTCCTCTTAACGTTATAAAATATTGTGTCAAAAATATAAGTTAGCAGAATTTACAAAGTCTCACTAATTTAAGTTTAAGTGTTGCATAAAGTCTTCCAACTAATTTTATGATACCGACAGAAAGGAGGGAGGTAGCGTCTTGGTCATTCAACTACGAAGCCCTGCATTCAAATGGTGCCCTACTGAATCATTATTATATAATAGTTATTAAGCAGATTATCTGATATGAATGAACTGTAATGATAATAATAAACCTTGTTGGAAGTCCAAATTGAAAAAAATGGCAATAGTGGTTGAACTGATGAAATGGTGGAAATATGTGGACGGTGGGCTTCCCAAGTATTAATTTTTTTTTTTTTTTTCTACTAACATGCATGGTTTTCAAAATTTGCAAACACAGCTGGCAGCTGCCTTATTTGATTTCTACGGCAGCTATATTTAATTTTTAGCTCTATATCTTTCCAATCCAGATGAAGTATTCAGCCAAGAGTTGTGACCAATTAAATTAACATTAAATTAATTAATATAATAGAAAAAATTATTGAAGTTTTTTTATTTTTAAATTATGCGGGAGAAGGGTTGGGTTATTAAACTTCTAGATTTTCTTTGTAAGTCTTAATAGTGTGTTTGCTCTTCTAAATACTTGTTCAGTTGTTCACATTATTATCTCTTTTGTCCAATTTTTTTAAGAGTATAGATCAAGCTGGGTTCTTAATTAGCAAGACCTAAGCCATTGAGTGTATCATGACTTTTTTAGAGTACCAATAGCAACTCAAAGAAAGAAAAATAAAACAGTAGTTATATCACGAATATGTGGCCTTTGATAGTAATCATTTTTTTGTTGGAAATAGTTAATTGGTTAGTTGGTTTGGTTTATTATTGTGTTAGGAAATATTTGGTAGTTTGTACCCTAGGATTTTATGTAGGATTTGGATTTCTTAAATTAGGATTAAGGTTAATTCTCTAACAAAAAATGTTTGTAATTAATTGGTATATGTAAGTCTAGCAAGGTGTAGACTCTTCAAGTTATGTAGCGTTCTTGATAATTTTGTAATGTTTCATTATTTTAAGTTAATTTATAATATATTCGTTATTTTTAGGAGTTATTTTGTTCGTCTCTTCTGTGTACTATGATTAACAAATCTGCTTAGGTGACCTATTAACTAGATGCATGGACAATTAATTTTGATCCTTCCGAGCTTTTTCTTTTAAAATAATTTAGTCACTGTTATTTTAAACATACATTTGGATAGAAAATTGAGAATTTGACGGTAAGGTGCAAATTTGCCAGTTTTATTTAGCTTCATACTAAGTTTTTATGCTTTGTTTTTCAAGAGGTTTTGTTTTCTCTTTCTCCTTTGACAACAAGAATTTCTAGCTAAAACTTTAAGTGGTTATGTGATGTCTGACGAAATTTTTATTTTTGATTGCCAGTCGACTCTTCATTATAGACTTCAAGCCAATAATTGTTCCAAACAAAAAGGCAAACAAGGACATAAACTGAATCAAAGGGCATCAAATATTTCATAAAATCCATTAATAAGAACTTCATCGAAGTGCTTGAACAGGACGACGGTTTAACTGCACACTTCTTGCAGCGTCCTTCAAAAACTTGTTTTGATTTTTTTGAGCGTGGCTACAACTTCTCGCATGCTTATCCTCTCGTGTGGTGGTTCTGCAGAGCAAACAAAAGCTAATCGCAAAATGGACGATAAGCAATTTATCTTAGTCGAAGACTCGTGATCTTGCTCTTGTGCTGTTATATGAGGCAATTTTAGGGAATAAGGAATGTAGAGTTATTTTGGGTGTAAAGTTATGTAATTGGTATCCTTGTTGATTTGGGATGTTTGTTTCCTAGTTTGTAGGAGATTGTATAAGCCTATATATTCCTCTATGTGAGAAGAATAATATCATAACAATACTCATCCAAAACCTAGAATTTTATCTTGATACCAAAGCAGGTTTCAACCTGTCTCTTCTCAGGGAAAAAAAAAAAAAAAAAAAACCTAAACCCGTGTATACTCTAGCCGTCGGAAAAATTCTGGTGTTCATCAAACTTTGAACCCAAAAATATCAAAGCTTTGTGGTCTTTGGAATCAACAAAGCCACGATAAAGACAAATCGCTACTCTGGTACAATGGCAGAACAAAAAAGTGGGGCCATAATTTCCATGCAACCTGTAGCTGTCCAAGGTGAATCTACCAACATTAATGGCATTCCTTTTGGGTTTCGGTTGAGCGACACTAATTTCAAGGTTTGGGCGAAGATGATGGAGGTTCATGCTTCAGGTCTCAATAAATAAGGATATCTGGCGGGGAAAATTCCGGCAGTAGATGAAGATGATCTAGGATATGTGAAGTGGTCAACGGAAGATGCTATTGTGCGTGGGTGGTTGCTCAAAACCATGGAACCACATCTGCTTGGCCTCTTTGTAGACTTGCCCACGGCTAAAGATATCTGGGAGAGTGTCACACAGATGTTTTATGATGGTTCTAATGAGTCTCAATACTATGAACTTCGGTCCAAGGCAACATGGATGAGACAAGACGGTCGTCCAAGTAATCAGTACTTCACTGAATTGAAGGGTGTGTGGCAGGACCTTGACAAAAGATGTCTTCTTCATATGGTGTGTGGAGCAGATTTGAAAACTCATAAAGAAGAACTTGCAAAGGATAGGGTGTATGATTTTCTTGCTGGATTGGATAATGGTTTTGACCAAGTTCGGAGTGAGATTCTCAGGATGAAACCTATCCCTGGAATCCAAGAATGCTTCAATTTGGTACAACGTGAATCCCAAAGGTGGGCCACTATGATGGGAACAAAGACTACAATGGCAGTACCTCTCATGGCTGACACGCCCCGACCCCGATATTCCCCGAATACCAGGATAGGCACGTGCTGGCCGACACCCGAGGGTGACGAAAGCCATTTATTAAGTGCAAATGCTGAAAATAAAGGATAAATAAGGTTTATAAATATAAAAGAATAATGAATATGCAAATAAGGATCGTGTTCAGAGCACACCACTAATCTAGAACACTAAAAGAAAATAATATAAAATTGAATGAAACGAAGGAGTGGATCCTACACCGAGAGGACTCGAAGATGCCGATGCTGAAGTGCGTGGACGTCGGGATTGTATGCCTCGATTCTAAGTCCTGAAGGGGGCGCAAAACAAACATGAGTGGACCAAGTTGATATATATATAATAAAACAGTTATCAACATACTAACCCCCAGGTTTTATGAAAACACATATATATGATGATAGACATAGGTTTTCCGAAACCTAGCATGTCGTGCAATATCTCAAATCATAATTCGCATAAATAATAAACACTAGTGAATGTCCGATATAACTCTCCAGGCCTCATGCCGGCTCCCCGTCTCTGAGCACACAGTCAGAGGAAAATGCACTTCAGGCCCCTTGCCGGCTCCCCGTCTCTGAGCAGACAGTCAGAGGAAAACACACTCCAGGCCCTATGCCAACACCAAACCGTCGCCCGGGACGGACCGGATCTATCCCTACGTCCCGTAGCGGAAAGGACCACTAGGTAAGTACAAAACCAGTGAACATACATATATTGAAAATCAACTTCATAGTATAAAGTCATTCATCATCTATACTATAAAGAGGTGTTCTAAACATGTTCTAAATATCATATCGTCATCCATCAGATATTCTACAAGAACATGGGTTATAGGAAAAATAGTAATAATTCAAACTAGCCTCAGTAAGCATGTTATCTCGTAAAACGTTTCATAAAACATAATCGTAAAGTCATGCTTTTCATGTATGCAGTTCTACTATTAAAACATGCATTTTTAGAAGGGGTCCACTCACAGTACTTCACCGTCGAAAAGCCACGTCATCTAGCGAAGAAGGAAACGTCATCGATAATTGCCCCTAAGCACATAAACGGTACATTTAGTCAAACTCCACTCAAACGGTTGAATTTGGGAAAACAGACATCGGAAACGGGTTCAGGACGTCGAAATTAGCCTAGGAGGGGTCCCGCACGAAAACCGAAAAAAGTCAACCCGAGGTCAAAGTCAACGCTGACCGTTGACCGGGTCAACGGTCAACGGGTCAGTGTCAACGGGTCAGGTCCGGGTCCGGGTCAACGGGTCAGGGCCACGGGTTTGGGCTTTAGGGTTTGGGTTAGGGTAAATGGGTTTAGGTTTTAGGTGGGTTGGGTTGGGTAAAAACAGAAAATGGTTTGGGTTTTGGGCTAACAGGCCTGAAGGCCTTAAATAAGAAAAAGGGAAATGGGTTTTGGGCTGCAACCAAGGCCCTAAGGCCTTTTGGGTTTTTAAAATGAGATAACTAAAAACAAAAAAAGGAAAGGGTGAGGGTATTGGGCCAAAGACCCAAGTCAGGCCTAAGGCCCGCGGGTGTGGGAGATGGCCCGAAGGCCTGGGTGCGCCGGAGAAGACCACCGGAGCTTCCATAGCTCCGGCCGACGCCAAACCTACAACCTATACCCCGATCTAGGTACCAAAATGAAGCACTAGCCGAGAGGAGTAGTTTTATACCTTGGGTTCGCCGTGAAACGGCTTGTGGTGGCCGGAAAACCCTCGGAAACCACACACACTCGCCGGAAAATTTGGGTGCCTTCACTCGTGCCAAAGCACTCCAAAACCTTGGAAAATCACGAACCCATCTCAGTAACTACATTTAACCAACATCTAACAAGACTAAAAAGGGAGAAACCATGCTTACCCAACCGGAAAAACAACCAAAACTCGCCGGAGGTGCTCGGCGTACTCCGGCACTGCGAGCAGGGGAGAGAGAAAGAGAGAGAGAGAAGCAGTTCAACGGCGATGATGGTGATGATTTCCTCGAGTAGGTGTAGCTGTGGGTGTGTGTGTGTGTGTGGTTGTCACGGGTAGAAGAAGAAGAAGAAGAGGAATGAGAGTTTTCGAAAAGAAAGGAAAAAGGTGCAGACAACAAAAGAAAAGAAGGAAAAGAAGAAAAAAGAAAAAGAAGAAAGAAGGAAGGAGGGACACGGCAGGGGGGACAAAATAAGGGGTGGGCCCCTTGGGCTCACCAATTAAGGCTCAAAAACAATTTTAAAATGGAAAGTATCCCCCAAACTTAGTGAAAAATACAAAAAATACCCATTTTCTTACGTAAATCACAGGACGGGTTGTTACAATGGCTATGGCAACTAAGGCACCCAGTTCTCATCCACCATCCAATGGAAATTCTTGATCATTCCATACCCAGGAGGATATTGATAAAGACAAACTCCATTGCAATCACCATAATGGAACGAGACACACTAAGGAAACCTATTTTGAAATTCATGGGTACCAAGAATGGTATTGGGAAAGGAAGAAGAAACTACAGGCAAGAGGGAATAAACGGGCTGGACAAGCCCGAGTGGCAGCCACTGGATCAGGAGCTGGATCTAGTGCCTTAGAAAGCCAAGTTAGGCCCAAAGCCCAATAGGAATGAGTTGATACGGGCAAGGGGTAGCTGCTGTTGCAGCGAGTCAATCAGGGCCCAGCCCGTCAAGTTAAATCTTGGCAGCCAATTATGTAAGGCCAACTTCAAAGACAGGATCCACGGAAACTGAAACAGACCCACTTCTATCCTTAATCAATCAAATTTCAATTGGTGACAACTCGAAAAATTCAGGTAAAATCAATATTGTTTTAATAACATCCACCAAAAGAGATACTGGTTGGATAATTGACTCAGGAGCTACAGACCATATGACTTACGATGCATCATTGTTTTATCACATGACTTCACCATCTAAAGACAATGTTATTACAACCAACGGTGATGTTGCTCTTGTAACGGGAGCGGATTCTATTCCTCTTACTCCATCTCTATCTATTCACAACGCACTGCTTGTTCCATCATTATCCAATCATCTACTTTTTGTTGGTCAAGTTACTAAGCAATTGATTGTGTTGTGTTAATGTTTCCCACTTTTTGCCTACTTCAGGATATCCAGACTCTGGCGATAATTGGGTATGGTACCAAGAGGAGAGGGTTATATTATGTGGATGATGTATCGGCAAGTCGAGTAAATCAAGTGAGCAATGGCCACCAAAACAAGAATAAGGCAATTGGGTTATGGCATCGTCAATTAGAGCATGCATATTTTGGTTATTTGAAAAAATTGCTTCCATCTTTATTTCATGGCACTTCAGATTCTGATTTCCTGTGTAATGATTGCATTCTTGCAAAAAGTCATCGTACTTCTTATCAATTAAGTTTCAATAAAAAAAACCGTTCCTTTTGAGTTAGTTCATTATGATGTGTGGGGACCTTTTCCAATAGTTACCAATCATGGGGTTCGTTGGTTTGTTATCTTAGTGGATGACTGCACTCGGATGACTTGGCTATATACTATGAAACATAAAAGTGAGGTTGGATCGATTTTTCACCAATTTTACTACACAGTTAAAAATCCATACTCTCTTCCCCTTAAGGTTCTTAGGTCAGATAATGGCGGGGAATATCTCAACACTAAACTCTCTCAATTTTTTTAGGAGCATGACATTCTTCATAAGATTACTTGCCCACAAACCCTGCAACAAAATGGTGTCGTAGAGCGAAAATATAGACATTTTGGAACCCACTTGTGCATTCCTCATTGGTGCTCATACTCCTCACTCCTATTGGGCGGATGTCGTTAGATACTCTGTTTATCTAATGAACCGAATACCATCCTGAGTGCATAATTTTCGTGCTCCTATGGAAGTTTTTGCTGATCATGTGACATTACCATCTTTTCTTCCTTTATCTCCACGTATTTTGGTTGTGTGGCCTATGTGCATCTTCACAAACATCAATGTAGTAAGTTGGACCCATGTGTAATTCGTTGTATTTTTCTGGGATTTAATAATCAGCAAAAGGGGTATCGGTGTTATCACCCACCAACCAAGCATATGTACGTCACCATGGATGTTACATTTTCTGAGCATAAGATGTTTTTTCTCACTGAACACACCTACTATAATCTTCAAAGAGAGATGAGCACAAATGAAGATTATAGGTGGATTAATTTGCCAACGGTGCAAGAGGATAACACCTGCCATGGTCCAGTAGTGGGTCATGTGAGTCAAAATCATGAGCCCAGCAGCTTGGGTAAGCCAAATATGGGCTTGCCGAGTTTAGAAAATAATATAGGTGGGCCTGAGGGCCTAAAAGCTGAAAGCTTGACAAGTGAGCCCGAGGAGCCTGAGGACATGAGGGCTGAAAACCTTTCTGAAAACAACAAGCAAATTAGGCCGTGCAGCAGAGCCGAAAGCCTTTCTGGAGATAGTGCAGGTTGCAATCTTCAACTAATTTTGACAGCCTAAATACTTCAAGAAATAATCCTCCTCTAATTGTACCCATCCGTGTCCCCGAGGATATCCATGAGGTAAGTTTATCCCAATCTAATGAAGCTCGTAATTTGACTAGCATTGAAAGTACTTATGTATTGCCCCCTAGACAAAGTCGTGGGAAACCTCCTAACAGGTATTCTCCAGATGGGAAACTTAGATATGTTATTGCCAAGTATGTCTCTACACACAGACTGTCTTCCAAGTACCAAGCCTTGGTGAATACAATGGATGGAATCAAAATTTCAACAAAAGTGGAAGAAGCTTTGCAAGATCCTCGATGAACAGAAGCAATGGTGGTAGAAATGAAGGCCCTACAGAAAAATGGAACTTAAAGCTTGGAATCACTACCACAAGGGAAAAGACCAGTGGGATGCAAATGGGTGTTCACCATCAAATACAAGGCCAATGGAACCTTTGACAAATACAAGGCAATGTTGGTAGCAAAGGGGTACACACAGACTTTTGGAGTAGATTATCAGGAAACATTTGCCCCAGTAGCAAAGATGAATATTATACGGGTCCTGTTGTCTTTAGCTGCTAACTTTGATTGACCATTAAAACAATTTGATGTGAAAAATGCTTTTCTGCATGGAGACTTGGAAGAAGAAGTATATATAGAGCTTCCACCTGGGTATGAAGTGCAGAATAAAACAGGTAAGGTATGCAGACTACGAAAGGCTCTTTATGGACATAAACAATTGCCAAGCCTAGTTTAGAAGATTTACTGATGCAATGAAGAAATATGGGTATTGATAAAGGAATACGGATCACACCTTATTTATCAAACGCAGGGGAGGAAAGGTTACCTTGTTGATAATATATGTGGATAATATGGTAGTCATAGGTGATGATACAAAGGAAAGGGAAAGATTACGAGAGTATCTTTCTTTTGAGTTTGAGGTGAAAGATTTGGGAGGTTTGAAGTCTTCTTGGGAATTGAAGTTGCTCGTTCCCGTGACGACATTTACTTATCTTAGCAAAAGTATGTTCTGGATCTTTTGTCTGAAACTGGGATGTTGGCATGCAAACCAACAGAAACACCTATAGTTCAAAATCATCATTTGGTTATCTACCTATACCAAGTTCTAGCAAACAGGGAAAGATACTAGAGGTTAGTAGGAAGGTTGATTTACTTGTCTCTCACGAGACCAGATATTGCATATGTTGTTAGTGTAGCAAGTCAATTCATGCACTCTCATAGTGAGGATCACATGGCTGTTGTTATGCGAATATTAAGTTCTTTGAAAGGTGCACTTGGAAAATGGTTGATTTTCAGGAAACATGGGCATATGGAGGTAAAAGGGTACACTGATGCTGATTGGGCCGGGAACATTACTGATAGACGCTCAACATCAGGGTACTTTATATTTGTTGCAGGAAACCTTGTGACTTGGAGGAGCAAGAAACAGAATGTAGAGGCTAGGTCCACGACAGAGGCTAAATACCGTGGGATGGCGCATGGGATTTGTGAGTTATTATGGCTGAGGATTCTTCTTATAGAGATTGGGTTCAAGCGACGTGGAGCGATGCTTTTATATTGTGATAATTAGGCTGCGCGAGAAATAGCTAATAATCCAGTTCAACATGATCGTACAAACCATGTTGAGGTGGATAGACATTTTATCAAAGAGAAGTTGGATGTTAAGTTAGTTGATATTCCATATGTAAGATCCGAAGATCAACTGGCTGATGTGTTGACACATGTAGTGGTGACAAAGGTGTTTCAGAACTCACTGGATAAGTTGGGCCTAGATGATATCTACACACCAACTTGAAGGGAAGTGTTGCATGAGGCAATTTTAGGGAATAAGAAATATAGAGTTATTTTGGGTATAAAGTTATGTAATTGGTATCCTTGTAGATTTGGGATATTTGTTTCCTAGTTTGTAGGAGATTGTATAAGCCTATATATTCCTCTATGTGAGAAGCATAATATCATAACAATACTCATCCAAAACCTAGAATTTTTTCTACTAGTAGAATGGCATCCACAACTTCAGCTATTGCTTCAAATGATAGTGAATCTGCAACCCATTGCTTTAGATTCATTTCGTCACCAAACATCTCATTTATAGGCTTCATTTTTGTGAATGTTTCGTGACTACAATACCAAAACTGTACACATCCCCTTGCGTTGAAACAATTCCATCCATTCCATACTCTACAATATTAATATACCAAAGAAAGTTAGAAGTTCAGTTCTTTATGATTATAAGGACAAGATGTATAAAATTGAAAGATATATAACCAGCAAGCCATATAACCAACTGTGGCTAGGGTCATGATTCGGGTCATGGAATCCCCTAAACCCAGGATTTTTGCAATGCCAAAATCCGCAATATGTGCAACCAACCATATCATCATCTAGTAGTATATTGCTTGCCTTCAAATCACAATGAACAATTGGTACTGAATAACCATGGTGTAGGTATTCCAATGCCAATGCAACATCTACCATTATATTCAACCTCTTTAGGATATCAAAAGAAGAGTTTTGAGAATACAACCACTTCTCAAGGCTCCCATTAGGCATGCAGTTCAGCACCAAGGCTTTGAAATCCAATTGGTTGCAACAACTGATGATTTTAATAAGTTTTCGGTGCCGAATATTAGCATTTCACATTCCCTCTCAAAGCTCTTGAAAGCCCCTTCCAGCTGCAAATCGAAAATCTTTACTGTAACATCTATCCCATCCGACAATATGCCTTTATATACTGAGCCAAAACCCCCACTTCCAATTAAGCTGCTCTCGTTAAATCCATTTGTCGCCCTTAGAAGTTCAAGTTGTGAAACTCTTCTCCAAAGCAATTGAGTTAACACAGTAGCCTCTGTTGCAACTTTATCTTTTCTTTTCCTATGCAGTATAAATATAGATACAAAGGCTACAAAGAAGATTCCTGTTACGATTATTCCTGGAATAATATATTTCAAATTGGATGATCTAGCTTTCCTTGGATTTGGTTGAAGTGTACTGTTTTTGCATGGAGGGACATGGAGTCGAGCTGCACCACATAGCGCCTTATTCGAGACAAATGATAGAGCAGATAAGTTTTTGAAACGGACCGCCTTCTGGAATTTCCCCTTGGAGTTTGTAAAAGACAAATTCAGGTACTTAAGATTTAAAAGTGCTTACAGGGACTTTGCTTCAGACAAATTGTTCACGGATAAATTCAAGCGTACAAGGCCTCTCAAGTTGCCGAATGAACTGGGAATAGGGCCTTCCAAATTATTATTTGCCAAGGACATAGTAACCATATCTAGAAGGTCCCCGGTGGTACTTGGTACAATTCCAAGTAAATGGTTGCTTGATAAATCCAAGTATGACAAAACTTTCAACTTGCCAATATCTTGTGACAGATATCCTTTTAGAAGATTGGATGACAAGTTAAAGAATCAAATTTGTTCAAGTTCCCACAAGGTCGATGGTATTGTACAAGTTAACAAATTGGAAGCTAATGATAGCCTTCGAAGATTTGCAGATAGATTACCTAAGCAAGAAGGTATAAAACCAGAAAGTTGATTCTCACTTAAATATAAATCAGCTAGTTTGGTTATCAAACAAATACAAACCTTGGAGACTCCCTAGTCTTCCCATAGAAGTTGGAATTAACCCACTCAATTGATTGGATGCCAGCTTTATGGATATCAAGCTGCTAAAGTTGCCAATTTCAATGGGAATGCTGCCCTTCAATTTGCAATGGTCTAAAGTGAGCAGTTGAAACAATGTAGAGAGATTCCGAAAAGAAACAGGAAGATGAGCGTTTAGCGGATTACGTCCCAGGATCAATACCCTAAGATTTCTAAGACTAGCGAACAGGAAATTCTGGAGTTGAAGTGTCAATTGTCAAATTATTTTTGTATAGGCTAAGATGGTCAAGGTTTGTTAAGGCACATAGCTTGTTAGGAATAAACCCGGAAAAAGAGTTTTCACTCATGTCTACATGAGTGAGCTTTGAAGCATTAGAGATAAAGATGAGAATTACTCCACTGAGTTTATTCATTCCTACGAATATCTATTGTATGTTTGGAATCCCAAGGCCTATGTCTGCTGGGAGGCTGCCTGAAAGTTGATTAACAAGTGAAATTCCTATCAGCTTCGACGTATTGAAGATTGTGGATGGAATGGGGCCGCTGAGATTGTTAAAATTGAGTGACAAATACAGTAAATTTTGAAGATCATCAAGTTCATACGGTACAGTACCTGCCACAATTAGTATTAATTAGCACCCAAATTCTGTTCTTAATTTATTTCAACAGTAATTTAGTGCTTGATCAGTAGAAAATTGGAACTTTGTGTATGAACTTTTCTAATCTATTATATAATTTGTCATGAGTTTGACTCCATTTGAGTTTTAAGTTTTGACTTAATGTTTCAGGTAGTCCTCGGTAATATTAGGCAATCATCTTCTCAGTGTTGGCATCCATTTTGTTCGAAATACAATAGGACTTTCCTTGCTATGATACAAATAATATTACAAAAATAAAGCTATAACAGTATTGTGAACCATTACTATTCATTTATCTTTATGCTCTATACTAATGAGAATAAAACCAAAAAGGTAGTTCATTTGATAGCTGTTTCATTTTTAGTTTTTTTTATTTTTATTTTTTTGATATGTTTAAGACATGAGTAAGTATATGGAAAAAGAGGGATGGAGAAAGGTGATAGGACATAGAGGAAGACATATAGAAGAATGAATTGAAAAAAAAATCTTGAAAGCAAATAAAATAACTTAAATTGGTTTTTGATTTTTTGTTTTGATTTTGTATTTTTCATTTTATACACTCTCCTGCTATCCTTAACACTTCTATATTCCTAATCTCTCCTATTCCCGAGATTCAGCCATGCGTCGCTTCGATTCGTCACTCTAAAAAAAAAAACAAAAATTCTCCTATTTCCCTCTAGCTCAATACAAAAATAATAATAATAATAATAATAAATTGAAATTGTTGAATTTTCTTTCCTCTTTTTTTTTTTTTTTTTTTTTTTTTTTGGGGGGCTTGATAATGGTTAGGTGAGACTTAGGGGTGTATTCAATTTTGGAAGATTTAAAGGGTGTATTCAATTGAGGTTTTGAAGGCTTATAAAAGAGTTAATTGTGAAGTTTGATGGAGTTCTTAGAGTCCATGTAAATTCATTCAAAATGGGAGATGGATGGCTGATTTCCTAAAGCCTAAATCACACTATAAAATCCTTAACTTTTTAAAATACTTTAAAGTCAATTTCTAATTGAATATACATTATGTGACATCCCACATCGTCCAGAGGAGTGGATCCTGTAAGCCTTATATGTATATTCTCAGCTCTACCTAGCACGAGGCTTTTTGGGAGCTCACTGGTTTCGGAGTTCATCGGAACTCCGAAGTTAAGCGAGTAGTGTGCGAGAGCAATCCCATAATGAGTGACCCACTGGGAAGTTCTCGTGTGAGTTCCCAAAAACAAAACTATGAGGGCATGGTCAGGACTCAAATCGGACAATATCGTGCTACAGTGGAGTTGAGCCCAGGATGTGGTGGGGGCCCGGGCCAGGATGTGACAATTTGGTATCAGAGCTCATCCCTGGCCAGATGTGTGCCGATGAGAACGTCGGGGCCCCTAAAGGAGGGTGGATTGTGACATCCCACATCGCCTAGGGGAGTGGATCCTATAAGCCTTATATATATATATATATATATATATATATATATATATATATTCTCATCTCTACCTAGCACGAGACATTTTGGGAGCTCACTAGCTTCCTTTCAAATTTTGATTAAATATCCATGAATTGATTTAAAATTTTGATTGAATTACCCTTGAATTTGTAAAAAAATTTAAAATCTTTAAACTCCTAATTGAACATAACCCTTCTCCCCCTTCCCCTCCCCCACCACCCCCACCCCCCCCCCCCCCCCACACAAAGAGGTACAGATTCATGGTGTTTAATGGATTTCATAGACTCTCTGTCAATATTCGGTGAATTCATTAAAAATCTTAAGGAGAGGCCTGATTTCCTAAAGCCTAAAAAACACTGTAAATCCCACCAAATCCATTAAAATTCTTTGGCTTTTAATATACTTTAAAATTAAATCCTAATTGAATACACATGTTTTATGAATTATTTTAAAATCCGGAATGAATTGCACTTGAATTTTTGTAGAGTTTTATAAGCTCTTTTAAAATATTGATTGAATACTCATGGACTTTCATGAATTCAATTAAAATCTTGATTGAATACATCTGATTTGTAAACTCTTTTACAATCCCTTAAACTCCTAATTAAATACACCTGACTTCAACTTGAGTACTTAATCTTATTTATTCTTTAAGTATGCAATTTTTTCTCTTTTTTGGTTAAATGACAGATTTTGTTAGATTAGATGTTAGATTAGCCACTGACGAGATTCAAACCCACACCGTATGCAAGGACTCAAACTCCTTTCCATCACTGTAGTAAAGTGCCACGCCCCGATCCCTACATACGTCCAGGATCGACACGTGACGTCACCAAATATTCGTATATCTCACATACCCCGTCTCCGGAATATGGCAAATCACAATTCAAGAATCAATTTGCAAAGAAATTTTTCGTTCACCTTATGGCTGCATCTAACCTTCTCGTTAGACTGCCTACGTACCCTCAACAGGGATCAAGCCATTCGTGGTTCACAACACAAAATCAAACGTTTATTCCACTAAGTTCAAGTAGAAAAGCATAGCATTCCTCAATCATTTATTATAACTTGACAACATGTAGTTCCTGGACTCAGGCTACATAATCAATCCCCATGAAAACATGATTTCTCTCCTATCCAACATAAAAATCATTAAGTTTCATCATGATATCGCAATTCACAACGCACATCATATTTAAAAGCCGACTAACACAAAACCATCCTCTAGCCGCATTAAATAATTAATTAATTTGCTCAAAGTAAAACAATCATTCTCATATCTTCTAAATTCATACCTTATGAAATCATAATCAAATCATAAAAAATCCTGAAGAAGTCACTCAGACGTCCAACATCTTTTCTAACTCAATTCACAAGACTCTCAAAACCATTGACACAAATATATATATATATATATATATATATATATAACTAAGGCCAGAGTGACACAGTTAGGCCAAGCCTACTTCTCCAAACAATGGGATTTTAGGCCGCCCCATGAAATTCAACAACCTCGGGTTCCGAACCACTCAACGGAACCAAACCAAATATGATTGCCTACACATGTACCATGTACAATTAGTCACCATCATCTCTAGAATGCGTATGGTCCTCCATCGCTGATATACCAAGCAGGACCATAGGCATAAACTCATCGTGCAGGCAGTGATCACCCATCGCGGATATACCAAGCAGGACCATCCATGTACCATCACTACGTGGTGCAATCTCATCATCACACATTAAACATAATTATACGCATACATGCTATTGATTCCACATATCAACCAGCATCAAGTCAGATGGAGCACAACACAAGAAATTCCCTCAATTACTATTTCTACTAAAATTCAATAAAGTACCTAACTCATCTCCAGACTTTCATCTCCATCTCAGGAAAATTTTTAGGTGTACCGGGTACACCAAATTTTTTTGGTGTACCCTCACTCATTAGAATTTTTTTGGTGTACAAAAAGTGAGGGTGCACCAAATTTTTTTGGTGTACCCTCACCATTATGAGTGAGGGTACACCAAATTTTTTTGGTGTACCGGGTACACCGAAAAATTGCTCCTCCATCTCATGCTAGGTAATAGTGCCAAGTTCAAATAGGTATCCAGTTGGCAAGCATATCCAAATAATTATCAAACAATAATTAGCTCCCATAATCGTCATAACATTCATCATAATTATCGTTCACATTATTAAAAAGATAATCAAACACATATATATCACAAACATCATCAATACACAAGCCAAATCATAGTTAATTAGCATATATTTATGGCTAAATATATAAAATTCACATTTCAATAGAAATCACATTATAAAACCAACTCACATTTTCATACTAGTAAACATGCATATTATTTCTCAACTATGCAATCAACATCGTAAGGTTCTATGCCTATGCTTCATAACCTTCTTTCTCTATCCTTTAATAAACCAACCTAAAGTTAATGATTTTCAAAACACTATCTCTTCACTCTTGCCACTACCCTCTTTTTGACGTATTAAATGGCAAATATATATATATATATATATATATATATATATATATATTAAGAGAAATTGGTTCGTTTACCATTGATTTGAATAAAAATACTCGTAAACAAACTAAACTCTTAAACCCCAACCAAACACACTCAACTAAGCACAAAATTAACAAGGATGTTATTTCAACTAGAATTCCCTTCTAGGTCTAGATGCTTGGTAACGAAAGAAGCATTTCATAAATCAAATGTTACATATCGGAAAATTTGACTTTTCTCAAAAATTCTCAAATTTCACAAGAATGAAGATCTCAACAAGTAGAGTAAACTTTATACTTGCGGCCAAGGCCAATTTGGCCGAAAAACACCCCAAACTGGCCACAAACCGCTAGAACCGTAAGGTGGGTGTTCTTCAATTCGACTTCTTTGGTTTTCCAATGCCTCTACAACCTGATGGGTCTTGTTCCTGGGTCCAATGGGAGTTGATTAAGGGTGGTGTTGAGTGGTGAAACTCGCCGAAAAGGCAAAATCGGCGTGAAACCCCTCTGGTTTCCCCGCACTATTCTTCACTATTTTTGATCTAAAAACCCATAATCTTGGGTGGAAATGGTAGAAGGGATGTTGTAGAAGAAGTTGTAGGTCTTGTATGGTGGTGGTTCAACGGAAAAGATGGCGAAAATCGCCGAAATTTGCTCAGGTGGGGGCGCGGGTGCACAGACGGGAGGGAAGGTTTCTTCCTTCCATTTTTCTTTTCATTTCCCCTCCGTTTCTTTTTTCCTCCTCCTCATTGGTTCTTTTCTAATCCCCTAACCGGTTCCCTTAACCCAATTAAATATTTGGGCCTTTTACCCTTTAGTGGAAATTAAATAATTTTCACAACCTAAAGTTTCACAACTTCAAACGTCCGTAACTATACCATTATAATCCGAATTCGCAAACGGTTTTCGCCTATGCACTCGTGGCTTCGAGATATATTCGAAAACGTTACTTGTGACCTCAAGAGGTCAACGAGTAAATAATAATTTTCCAAACTTCACCCTTCGTAACTAGTTTAATTGAAATCTAATTTCAAATAAACTAATATAAATTCTCGAAAAATAATATAAAATCAATAATACAAATACATAGATTATAGCAGTGAAATCCGGGAACAAAATTTCACATAAAGGGTCACTTGCATTCACAATACACAATAAAAGCTTTTTCTATTCTTTTATTAATTTATTTATGTATAGGATTCCATTCGCCCTATGGTTGGGAATTAATGATTGGCTCTGTCTACAAAGATTTTGGATTGGTATATTAAAGCAGTGGCTCATTATATTAACACCCCACAAATTGTTGAATAAACCCCACATTTGCTTTTTCACTTAAAAATTATCTTAATACACCTCACATACTTTTTCATAATACCCCCCACATCCCACACTCTCAATATACAGCTTATATTTTGTATATACACCCCACATTTCTCAAATCTTATAACACTCATTTTTTATTTTTAGGGACTGAATCTAACCATTTGAACGTTTAGTTTGCCAAAAAATTTCAAATCATCTAAACGTTTAGTTTGCCGAATGATTTCAAAATGATGATTTGCTAGGTAGGGTAACAGCAGCAATGGCTTCATTGTTAGGTTTAATTTTATGGTACGCAATTTTTGTTTTCACTTTCACGAACTTCATTTCTGCAATGTGGAGCACTTCTAAAACATTGGTATCCATTACTTCCAAACACTGAGAAATTTGAGAAAATATTTCTTGGACGGACAAAGGTAAGGAGATTTCATGTAAACTCTCATTGTGATCCCCAAAAGATGAATATGAATATAAAAGTTTAAATAACGCAGCAAACGCAAGACTAAATAATTATCGATGTCATTGAAATCAGTAAAACAATGAAAAATATGAAGTCTTACCTCATGTGAAGCTGGGTTTTGATAGTTGAGAAGATAAATAATATGCTAAAATTGACTTGGGATGTATTTAGAAATGTTTATTTTTTTAAAACCTAATAAGGTCAAAATTGTCATTGCATAGTGGGATAAATAAGTCATTTAATATTAATTTTTAATGTGGGGTGCATTCAACATTTTGTGGGATGCTAATATAAAAACCCTAAAGCATTTATAATTAAGTTTCACCAAAATTTATTTATCAATTAAAATAGGGACCCTTTTTTCTCACAACCATAATTATGGTGTTTGCTCACCATATACCTAATCATTTTTCATGTGTCATTTCAACTAACTTTAATTAAATTTCACATTAATGTTACTTTTTCAATTTTGAAAAAAATTAACCAAAATTAAGTGAAATGACATATGATAGATGAGCATTCAGCAATGTTTAGGGTGGCGATCAATAATCATGACTTGAGCAAGGGAACATATATTACTCTATGATAAATGGACTTCGAAATAAAGTACCTGTCAATGTGGTGTTGGCAAAACCAAGCTGTGTTAACTGGGTCAAGTTCCCAATAGTTCTTGGTATGCTTCCACTGAAATTGTTGAAGTCTAATAGTTGAATCCCACCTTGGCTATACAAAAAGAAAAGTAATAGCTTAAATATCATAATCCTATTCTAATTAATACCGAGGTCTTTTGTGATAAAACCCCACACCTGACGGATTGTGCAGATGGTAATTACCAAGTTGGGGACAATATCGGTGTTGTTGGAAGCGGGTCGTATGGCCCGTCTCTCTGATAATTCTACATGGTATCAAAGCCAGAGAGCGAGCCCATACTGTACTGCCACATGATGGGTGGGTCCCCTTAACCCCGCACGATGATGGTGGGTCCCTTGGCCCTGCGTGTAGGGTGAGTCTCCTTAGCTTAACGTGGTTGCCGATGTGTGGATCTCCCACGTATGACCCACTAATTGAAAGTAGGCCGTATGGCCCGTCTCTCTTATAATTCTACAAAAGTAGAAGCTCTTTGCACTGCCATAACTTGCGTGGAATTGTACCATCAAACTGGCTGCGGGCCAAATTCAACGTTTGAATGCTTGGAAGATACTTGCATATATATTGTCTGGCAAACTACCACTTAAGTTGTTTTGGGTTAGAGCCAAAACTGTCAAAAAGGACATGTTGAAGACAGCCACAGGAATAGGACCTTTTAGGGCATTAACCTGCAGAAACAACGTCTCCACCTCATCTTTACTGCCAATCAAGTTTGGAATTTCTGAAAAAAAAAAAAAAAAAAAAAAAAATCACATATACGTTTAACAATAATGTGAAAAATGCTGGGAACGTGGTACAAATGTGCATAGTTTACTGCCAATCAACTTCTCGACCTGATCTTTAGTGCGTCTACCTCTAGAAACGTGGTGCGTAGTTTACAAAAAATGTGATTTCGCTAGCATATTAATCTAATAATGATGAGGAATGACAAATCCAAGTCTGTCCTACCTTCAAACATGTTAAAGTCAAGGAATACCCTCTTGAGCATGGTTAAGTTCCCGATCTCTCTTGCTATGCTACCTGTTACTTAAATGAAATACGTAGATGCCCGTAGTTAAAAAAAAAAAAAAATGAACCAACCGAGGAAGCCATATAATCATTGCAACAAGCTGATTGAGTCATACCTTTGAAATTGTTATTTCCAAGTAACAACTCCTGCAACATTGTTAACCTCTCGATTTATCTTGGTATGGTACCTATCAAAGTTAAAGGTTTGTAAGATATACTTGCCGCAGCAAAAGAATAAGCAAAAGATAATGATAAACCAGCAGAGATAAATAACCTGGTGTTAAAACATAAATACATTAAGTAATGATAACAAAGACTTCCAGAAAGCATGTACGTACCGGATAGCTCGTTGTCTCTAAGATTAAGCACTTGCAGTGCAGACAGGTTGAAGATATCATTTGGTATGGAACCTGAAATTTGATTACCGTACAAATCGAAGGTTTGAAGTTTAGATAACGAACCAAACCTTGATGGAATGGTTCCATTAAAGTCGTTGAATCTAAGGCTAATCAACTTCAGCGTGCGTAGATGAGACAATTCCGGTGGCAAGGTACCACCCAAACTGTTGTTTCTGACTTCCAGCTCAACAAGAAATGAGAGGTTGCCTAGGTGGGGAGGAATGGTGCCGGTGAGACCCATGTAGGAGAGATTCAAGGCTGTGACTCTATGGTGGCGTACACCGCAAGAAACGCCAACCCAGTTGCAAATGTCGTAATTGGAGGTAGACCAGTTGGCGGTCAAGTTGTTTTGAGGGTCACTAATGATATGGGATTTGAAAGCAAGAAGAGCAGACTGGTCTGTGCTGATGTTGGTTTGTGCTGCTACTGAACCTATCGTTAAGATAGGTATGAATATAGAACAGTATTGGAATAGCAGCAGCAACAAAGTTGTCGACGAGAGGAATCGAGTTATGGCCATCGTGTGCACCTTATAATTTACTTGTGAATATATTACAATATATATAGGTGCCTCTGACCTATTACTAGTTTAATGCATCTCGTACGTTCAAATAGCGGCCCACTGAATCGTCATCGAGCAGATCATAGGTAGAGATTTAACTAGAGGTTCTAAAAGGCGACAGACACTAGTTGGGCAATGGACATGAGTAATCTAGCTTTTAGGTGCTTAGGCTATATTTTTTTATTTTCATTGAATTCATTATATAACATATAGATAAGTGTCTCTTTATACTTAAAAAATACGTAATTGTATTGAGATATATAAATTGCAAAATAAAACAATATAGTAGTCAAACATATTGAAAACATAGAGTAAACGTATAAACATATAATAAGTGTTCCTCCAAATATACAGTAATTCTCTTACAGTTGTATAAGTGAGAGTCACAACCCAAGTCATTTTTTTTTAAGTAAAACCAAATAAAGCAAAAAAAAAAAAGAAAAGAAAAAGGTAACAAAACCGCCCAGCACGCTTAGACTGCTTTGGCGGACTAGGAAGATGTCTATACTAGTCTGGATGGGCTAAGTGGATGCCTAAAGAAGTCTATACATCCTTAAAATTAATCAAAATGTTGGACAGCCACCTATCACGTAGGTGGCCCTAAGTGCAGCCTTATATTACACTAAGGGTACATTTGTTTGCACTCGCTAGTATCCACTAGACTGGAATGGACTAAGTTGCAGTGCAATCTCGCGTTTGTTCCATTTCGAGACAAGCTTTAATGAGACTCGCCCCGATTAAACAAGACTAAGGGCTTCACTAAAGGGGCTTAGCGAGGCCCCCCTGGAATCGGTCGGATTGCTAAGACCAACTCCCTACTTCGCCCCTCTCGAAACCAAGATCCCCTATAGCAACTCTGGCTTGCTTCTCCCCTCTCATCTACCATTTACAAACCTAAATCCCTCAAAAATCAAAACAAAAAAAGGCAAAAAATTCTACATTTTTTCCATTCTCATAGCCAAATCCAAACCCAAACCCAAAATTCGAAACAAAAAAGTAAAAAGAAAATTACAAAATCGTTGTGCGTTTCATTACGCACAGCAGTTGTCCAATCACACATGCACAACAGTCGTTCTAATCACACATGCACTCCAGACTCCCTGATCGCAGACCTTCACCGTTGATGCCAAAGAAGCGGACCGATGAATACCAAGATGACCCAGACTCTAATCTGGGTTCTGATCTGGGTTCTGATTTGCCAATTAAGTCCTAGAAAATTAGAAAAAAAAGGAGATGATCAAAGAAAAATAGGAAGAAAATGATGGAGATGAAGAGGGAGAGGGACGAAGAAGACAAGGGATTCGAACGAAGAAAAATTTGGAAGAAAAAGAGGGAGGGGAGAGAAAAAGAGGGCGAGGAAAGAGCAAAATTATGAATGATGAGGGAGATGAAAAGTAGGAAGGGACTAGAGAGGTTTCTAGAATGGAAAAAAAGGGATAAAAGTAAGAATTAAATAATAATTATTATTAATTAAATAATATAATATTAGATTTTATTATTATTTTGTTTTTTAATTCAAACGCTTCATTAAGTCAATCCAGTTTAGTCTAGTTTACGCCAATCTAGCTTAATTCTTGAAACTAATCAAGTCCGAGATAATCCCCTACAACAAACGCACCCTGATTTGACTATAACAATGCTTCACCCTGTTGCAAGTCCAAATCAAAATGAATACCAATAATTGTGAAATTGGTGAAATAGTGGACAGTGGGCTACACAACTATTTATTTCTTGACCAAAAACCTTATCATGTATAGGTTGAGAAATGGCTTCTCTGCTGTCCCAGTTTCTATGCACTTTCATCTCTTTCTATTTGTGCGGTCACATTAACATTTTATATCATTATTGTTTTTTATCTTATTATCTCTATTAAAAAAATCAATATAAAATATTGACATAATTTAATCATGATCGCATAAATTAAAAGGGAATGAAAATGTATGGGAACTGAAAAGGCAGAGAAGCCGGGTCTTAAGATTGCATGAGCAGCTGCATTATTTGAATTGTACAGCTGCATTATTTGATAGCTCCGAGGCATATGATGATAGGATGACTGTTCGCTTTTCTTACATACTTGGATCATTTTGTTACTTCTTTCGTCCAATTTCTTTGAAATTACATCAAGTAAATTAAAGCACTGGGATTTGTTATTAGTGAGAATTAAGTCATCGAGTGCATTATGATATATTTAGAGTACAAATAACTTCAAAAAAAATAATAAATAAGTGAACAACAATATGTTTGTTTTTTTTTTTTTTTGGGTCAAGGAAGATTTTATTAAAACCAAATATATGGATTACATACAAAAGGTCCACAAATAGAGAAACATAAACAAGCACAAAAAGAGGCAAACCAGACAAAACCAACAAGAGCCCAGCTAAACAGCTAAGGCCCAACAACAAAAAACACAAAACCAAGAAATCTATTGTAGCCACACCTCCACCGGAACAATACATCTCGATTTGCACAAATCTATGTTCATCAACAAGCATCGCCTCACCAAACTCATCATCCAAACCTGAACAGCTTCTCTGAGCATGGCCACAAAGTAGAGATAACCAACTGAAAGTAATCAATCAACTATCAAGATAAAAAAAGCCCATGGAAGACCATGAGCAACAATGCCAGAAACGACAGACAACAAAGAGAAGGTGGTTGTGTTGGGAGCACTCGAATCGGTTGAAGAACCATAACTCTACACACCTTCTAGACTAAAAGTATGGCTGAAAACATATCACATAATAAGGAGATCGAAGCCCAGAACAAGAGGAAGGGATGTCAGAAAGATAAGAAGAGGATGACACATTGAGATGAAAAGGAGGGGAAAACACAGTAGAAAAGACAAAACAAGAAAGGGGAAATTGGCAACCAACTCCAGTTGAAGCTAGAGTTTGCGCCAACTATTTTCAGTAGATTGAAAACAGAAAGAGGGGAAATTTTTTACTATTTTATTTGTCAAAGAAAAATAGAATATATTATAAAGAATTAATTAATCGGTTGGATATTCAGGAGTTAAAACTTGTTAATTTTATAAAAGCATTTTGAATTATTTGATCCATTAAATCTCTAATTTTAATGGATTTTTTTTTTTCATTTTCAACAATTCATGAAAGAATGAATCGAGGAAAAACTTTTGAATACACCGGCTACAAGAAAATACCTCATGATGGTCAATGTGGGCCCCTGCCACCCATCAATGCATGATGTTCTTTAACTCATCATTTCTCTAGATGATGAAGCTGTTATTGACAGTGAACCAATATTAGATTATTTACATCGTGAAATGAAAAAAATTACGAAAAATCGAACAATTATATAGTATAGAGAGAGTCACTCATGAAAGGAGAGAAGGGCCTGCAAGCTGCCCGATATATAAACAACAATAGTAAAATTATCATTTATTTTATGGATTATTTTAATTAAAATGAAAGGTCATTTACCTTTATCTTCAATATACTTTGAATATAGTAAGTTATCAATTTCGATTTCGAGACCAAAAATGTCTTGTGATACTGTTTGGGGATTTGATAAGCTAATTCAAGTGATGTCTATTTGTTGGGCCGAGCGACTAATTCAGTTATTAGTGTATTGATATTTTTCTTCTCAACGTTACAATATGTCCCTAGTTAAAATCACCCCTCAATTGCTAAAAAGTGCATATTATCATTAGATAGTTAGTAGCCAACAATGCATACCAACAAGTGGCTCAGTAGAAAAGTGCAGACAGTAACTCCCTAAAAAAAATAATGAGAGGTCATGATTTCGATACTTTGTAAGTTGTGAAGTTGCTTGATCATGACCATGGTAGGTGCAATTCTTAACTACCCTCCGTTAAACACGAAAGAGATGGATAATTGTGATTCGTCATTGGTGTTCCTTTTTTGAAGGAAGAAGGAAAAAATAACAACGCCGACCGACATGTTCCACATGGGCAGAGTTGATCTGAGAAGGCCTTAAATTAGTCTTTAGCATTAATACCGTTTGACAAAATTGGGAAAGCTCAAATTAGTCTTTAGCATTAATACCGTTTGACAAAATTGGAAAAGCAGAAAAGTTAAATGACACTGGCAGTAGTCAGGGTGGTCATCAATGAAAATAAACATCATATGAGCTGCAAATATAAACATCAATGAAAATAAACATGAACTAATCGGTCTCGATCTGACTTTTCCATTTGCTTCAGTCCTACATATTTCTCACATATGTCCGATTCTGCAACCATCTCTTCCACCCGCGTTTTGCGGTTTGCTAGGAAGGTGTGCAGAGCTTGGGCCCATATGGTGTCCACACCACCGCCTTTCAATTGTATGCCGTTTTCGGCTTTGTTGCTGGGGGAAAGTTCTTTCCCTCTGGGATGCTGGATCGGCGGCCGGTTCTTGGTTAAGTAGTAGTTATTTGATAATCATTTTGTATATATCCTTGGTTATTAGTTCATCATATGTATTTGTTTTTGTCCTCATACGTAATAATCTTACGCACGTCTCTGTGTCTATTCTAGTGCATAATGAAGAGTTGCAAAGAGCAGAAGCTGCAGAAGTCAATGAAGAGGAGAATTATGGATTCCCTCCACACAAGCCAATCGTCAAGAAGCCCCCTCCACCTCAGATCTATCCTCCAAAGCGCCTTTTCATGCCACGCCCTCCCTACAGAAGGGGTCCTCCACCGGTTGCGGTTGTGGAAGAAAAGCCATTTGTGAAGAAGCCAATTTTCCATCCACTTCCAAAATTCAAGAAGCCATTTCCTCCGCATCCATTCCTTGGGAAGCCGTTACATCCCACTGTTCCCTAAACTGGACTACATGGAGAGAGAAATGAAGCCTCTATTAGATGAGGCCAGATCAGCATATCCATCAGCACTGTACCAGCTAGCCGTGTCAAATAATGCTCCCAGAATATCCATTCGCTTCAAGCTTTTCGATACTTCATTTAGTAGCTCGCCGTGTTAAACTTTAGGATTTAATGTTATGCAATGCTCCAAGTTTTGTTAGCAGATGATGGCAGTTTACATTACTCAAATTGATTAGGAAAGAGTTGAGATAATCCTATATGTGTAATCCAAGTAAAATGTGTTTGCAAATTAATGAAGTAGGTCATGACTGCGCACATTGACATGCGAAGAGAAGAGTTGGAATGATCTTACTGTAGAGAAGCAGCCATGCAAATCACCAATGCATACATGATTGTCCCCAGTCTCTCCAAGAAAAGCCAACCACACAGTATAATGGTATTTAAAAGAAAAAAAACACAAAAATGCAAGAAGATTATGGAACTTGTGGCTTGGAAAGGAGATGCACAGTACAATGGATTTTTTTTTTCTTTTCGTTTTCAACAATTCATGAAAGAATGAATCAAGAAAAAACTTATGAATATACCGGCTACAAGAAAATACCTCATGATGGTTAATATGGGGCCCTGCCATCCATCAATGCATGATATTCTTTAACTCATCATTTCTCATGGTGAAGATGTTATTGCCAATGAGCCAATATTGGATTATTTACACCAAGAAATGGAAAAAAAATTACGAAAAATCGAAAAATTATACAATATAGAGAGAGTCTCTCATGAGAGGAGAGAAGGGCCCCATATAATCTCTTTCTATACCTAATTTACTCTTTACACACATTTTATTTTTAAATAAACTATCAATATCTTTTTGAACCCAAATTTATTGTCTAACCTACCCTCACAAACCCAATCCATATGTAAAATTTGTCTCAACACCCATTTAGAAAATAAATAAATAAAAAAACCAATTTCTTTGGCTCTTCAGTGACTCTAGTCACTGCTGTAGACTTTCCAGGCTTCTCAATTGCGCGAACATACTTGAGAATCGATGGCTTGGCGAGCCTCCACTCCCACCCCGGCATCCGAACTATTCTTTTTGAGCAAATGAATTGTGCTTGTTGGGTTTATTGACACCCAAAACCAGCCATTCCAAAAGGTTCTTATAGCAGCAGCTGTTTTTGTTTTCCCAAAGGGTTGGCTTCATTTTTATCAGAATGCCGGGTACGATTTCACCACTGTTTTCTCAGTTTTAAATAGCTAGAATCGAAAGATTGTGGAATTTCTGATGCCATGTTTCAGTCTGATATAGATATGATTGGCAGGATGACAAAGGGGTTTCTCACTCATGACATTGGCAATCTCACTCTTAACAAGCAGCAATTTAGAAAGTTAAATCATATTATTTGAAGATAATTAAATGGTTCTGAGTGCATGATCTAGTAGTTAATTGCATACGAGTGTTTGAAGTGCATGTGGCATTAATCTCATGAGTTTGTGGTTTGAGATTAAAAATTATCATATGCTAAGCTATTGTTATTTATGGGGAGGAGTTTGGACTTGAGTATAAGAGCAAGTCCACCGTTATGGACTGGTCGGGGGACAGTGGACCAAACAGGGCTCAATAGCCCGACTGCAAGCCTCCAGCGTTGGGAGCCCAAGGGACTGGGCAGGCCCGAACAACAAACCCGTGAGGAATCGCCAGCCCACGAGCCGGAGGCACACCTGACGTAGGACTGACATCAGGCTGGCGTCAGTCCATTTTTAAATTTTTTTTTGTCTGGCCCATGCACCTCATCCGCGCGTGGGGGCGCGTCAGTAGACAAGTTTCAGACTACAGGGGCCTGCGAAGCAGTCGGCCTCAGTTACCATTGGGAAGCCACGGCTTCCCACAGTGTGTTCGATCTCAACGGCTCTTTAACTTGGATCGTTAGATCTCAACGGTAAAAAAAATAAAAAAAAAGCTTATTTAATATCAACCATTAGATCTAAGATCAACGGTCGATATTAAATAGGCTTTATAAATAAATAAATAAAAGAAAAAATAGTTTTAAAATTAAGAAAAGTTACCGTTGTGACATGTGGCACAATCTGGAGTGTTGGAATTCAAATTTTTTTATATCCAACGGTAGAGATTAATTAGTTGAATAAAAATTTTAAAAAAAAATGTAAAAAAAACCTTACACCACAATTTCATATTTTAAGAATACATTGTAAAGAAAGAAGCAGAAATTATGAATAATGATAGAGATTTTTGTAAAGAAGGAAGCAGAAACTATGAATAATGATAAAGATCTTGAGAAAATTGGTGTGAGATTTGTGAGGATGGATGGTGGATTATATGGAGGATTCAGAAATGATTAGGTTGTAGATAATGCCACGTGACATGCCGTCATTCGTTAAAAATCTGATGGAAATCCATCCTCAAAGATTGTCAACAGATTATGACACGTGGTGCGATGTGATTGGTTTGTAATCTTATCAGAAATCCATCACCAATAATTGTATTTTCGGATAATGACATATGGTGTAACGACTACGATTAAAAATCTTATCGGAAATTCATCCCCAATAATTGTCTTTTCAGATTTTATGACAAGTGGCGCAACGAGAACGATTAAAAATCTTATCCGAAATTACAAATAAAATTATTTTGTATTATTTAATAATTTTTCGGATAATGACAGGTGGCACAATGAGAACAATTAAAACTCTTATCCGAAATTACAATTAAAATTATTTTATAAATAAAAAAATACTAATATTTTATTGCCTATTGCCAGAGCTATTGAAGTGCAACGGTGGAGATGCAAAAGGCGATTACTCTTTATTAAGGGCAGCTACTCTTTACCGCGTGATTCGAGTATAAGGGGATAGGTTTTGTCTTGACCAACATTCCATACTCATTTCCTCCTTCATTAAGCATATTAAAGAACATAGGATATACAACAATTGCGTGATTCGAGTTTGATGGTAAGATAAAGATTGCGTGATGATAGGTGTAGAGTTAGGTTGTATGATTTCAAATAAAATTTATCTTCTATTTATAGGGAAGTGATCATTCTTTTTAAGGTTTTTATTTGCTCTCTTTATTTATGACCAATCAAATGAATAAATCAAATAAAATTAACGATCACTTAAAAGACCTTCCTAACACGAGATCAAAATTTTTACACCCAAAATCCTATGTAGCATCTATGTGACCTATACACATAGCAAATATTTAAAACGCACTTAATAATATTAACTCTTTAACTTATCAATTTAATAAAAAAATAAAAATTAAAGATAAATCAAGTCAATAAGTCATGCGTCTCTTAACTAGAAAAGGTACAGAGGCTACAGAAAGTTTTGGCCGCAGAAGATTTGAACTCTTCAAATTGGACCCGGCAAAGAAAAGGCACGGTAGAGGAAATGAAAAGGGCCGCCGCACCACCAGCAGCAGCCGCCGCGGAGGACTCTTCCTCCATGTCATGCAAAGACGTTCCCAATCTCCTCTCCTCTTTCGTTGACACGTTCGTCGACTTCTCCGTCAGCGGCGGCCTCTTCCTCTTACCGCAAACCCCCAATCATCCACTTCCCGCCTCCCCTCAAAATCACCAGAATGCCCTCCCTGCCCGCCACAGCTCCGACGATCCCCTGCCCTCTCGCCCACCGCTGCAAACCTATTACCCCCCGCAGGACCGTTTGGTCGCAATCGGCGATCTCCACGGCGACTTGGAGAAGACCAAGGAATCGCTCAGGCTTGCTAAATTGATCGACCCGGAGTCGGGTAAATGGGTCGGAGGGTCCACCACCGTGGTCCAGATTGGCGACGTGATGGACCGGGGCGGCGACGAGATTAAAATCCTCTATTATCTCGAGAAATTGAAACGAGAAGCCGCCAGATGCGGCGGCACGGTTATTACGATGCACGGCAACCACGAGATCATGAACGTGGAAGGAGATTTCAGGTTTGTGACCCGCAAGGGTTTGGATGAGTTTAGAGTTTGGGCTGATTGGTATTCCATTGGGAACCGAATGAAGTCTTTCTGTAAAGGCTTAGAAAAGCCGAAGGATCCCTTTGATGGGGTGCCCTTAGGGTTTAAGAATGTGAAGGAAGAGTTTGCTGATGGGATTAGGGCAAGAATTGCAGCATTGAGGCCATCCGGTCCAATTTCGTCGCGGTTCTTGTCCGATAACGTGGCTGTGTTGGTTGTGGGGGACTCTGTTTTCGTCCACGGCGGGCTTTTGAGCCAGCACGTATCATATGGTTTGGAGAAGATCAATGAGGAGGTGAGGGATTGGATTCATGGGTCGAAGGGAAGAATCGCGCCCGAGTTTTGTCATGGTGCGAATGGTGTGGTTTGGCTAAGGAAGTTTTCGCGTGGATTGGAGGATCAGTGTGATTGTTCAGCACTTGAACATGTTTTAGCTACCATTCCCGGCGCAAAGAGGATGATTATGGGTCATACCATTCAAGAGTTTGGGATTAATGGCATTTGCAACGAGAGAGCAATTCGGATTGATGTAGGGATGTCCAAGGGGTGTATTAATGGCTTGCCCGAAGTTTTGGAGATCAAAGGGAATTCGAGTTTGAGGATCTTGACGTCGAATCCACTGTACAAGAACAAGGAAAAATCTACTGTGTATAATGAGTGGCCTGCATTTTTGACGCAAGGACCAAAACAAGTGGAAGTGAAGGCTTAACTGTTTCGGTATTTTTCAATTTGTTTTTTTAGCTGTTTTGTTTCTTCAGTGTGAAACATTAGTACCTTACATCGAAAATGTTGTGCATAAAGTACAAACTTAAGCCCACAGTATAGGAGATAATGTTCTCTAGCTGAACTGTGGAGATGCATAAAAGTTTAGTTTTGTGATGTTTTCCATGTTTCTACTGTTTGTCAAACTCCTGGTGTTGCTTGTGCTATTGTATCCTTCTTGGCTGTCATTTTATCCCCAACATGTTACCTATAGGCTTTTTTTTTATGCGTTGTTGATCAGTCGTATCCCGACTTAAGCTTATCTGCTGGAGGATAAGGCATTGTATCCATAATTTGCTTCCATAATGATTCTAATGGTTATCTTTACTGGAAGGATTTTACTTGAATGCTCTTTTCAGTTGGTTTTGTTCACAACTTTGCTGTAATATTGATGTTGGTAAAACAAGGGATATTATTAAGGTCTGATGGCCATGAGAGGAGTATATACGACTGATGAGGGTCAAGTATTTGGAATCTTAAGAAAGGACAATAATTTCGTATTATGAAAGGTTTTGGCCGTTAGTTTTGGCCGTGATCCTAATTGAATGGTTGTTTTGGACAAGTAACGTATTCCCTGGATTTTGCACAATAGTTTGAAGGAATAACTTTGGTGGCCCAAGTTTTAAAAATAATGGATCTGGATACAGTTATTGTGTTTGAGTTCCATTTTATAAGCAGCTTCAAGAGACCCTATCTTGAAATAGAAAATTTTCAAGAGCATGCTTTATTGCAGTTTCTCTTGAACTGGATTTAGAAACTGAAATCAAGGGCATCATTTCTCTGTGATTCAGCTTACTAATTATGTCCTCTATTGAAACTTGAAAGTTAGTTTAAGCAAAAGTGATTTGTCTAACAATGCAAGTAACGGGTTCGGGTTTGCTTGCAGTTATTCAGCTGCCACTATCCCTCTTAGCCTTCTTTGTTTCAAAACTGCCTCAACCTCAAGCTCGCCTGCAAGCTCCTGCTCACCAGGTATTAAAAAGTAATTAAGGAAATTTTAGAACTAATGAATGTGACAGTACCTGGAATTGAGTCATTCAAATTTAAGTAATGCCTGTTAAAGCTGAAACATACATGAATTTGGTATTTAACCCCAGATAGTGCTTAAATTGTCGATTTACCCCAAAAGCCCATGATGTCTCATTGTGTAACAAATAGCTCCACCCAATTTGTTTCATCTGTGCCTTCAAATCTGTGTGTCGTTCATTTCCTGCATATCTTTCATTTAAAAGTTCATAATTCGAAGGTTACATAATGATTTTGATTTGTCACATAATTTGGAAGGTCTTGAGATTAGTGTCCTTTGTAATATCAAATGTAAAGGTATCCCATAGTTTACTTGAACAGTAAGATACCATTGTTGAAAGTGATAACTAAATAGATGGACACCGACATCTGAAATTAGAGCCAAACTGAAAGAAAGAGTGCTAACTAAGCAATATGATGTCCGAAAGTAAATTCCATTTCTTATACTTTTCCATTCTTTTCAAAATGACTTTCAGCGTCTTGTTTCCCATACAGTGTAACTTGGATTACTCCTTGTTCGTATATATAGGTATATTTATATAATTTTGTAATTGTTATGAAAAGGTCATATCATTTGAGCTTATGAAATTGAGCTCAAGAAGACCTCCAACAGTTAATTGTAATTTGTAGGTAACATAGACATGTCTGAATTACAGTTCCATTAAATAAAAGCCTGCCTTTGATTTAGTTTAGTTACAATGCACTCAAATGGGTTTACTCAAATAGGTGGATTAACGTTGGATTAATAGAACATTGTTCACCTCAACATTTTTAGTATTTTTGCTTTTTCCGTCGGATCAGTGTTGCCCCATCCTTTATGGCTTCAATTATAATTGCTTGGAACAGCTCACTCAAACGCATGGTCGGAACATTCTTGCTAATGGATAGAAGGGGTTAAGTAAATCATGCGAAATGACTATCCGAACTTGCTTTTTCTCTATTATGATTGAAGTGCATTCTGTGCTTTAAATATTGATCAATACATTTCAGATTGTCAACCGTTTGTTGGTAAAAATATTGCCTTTGGTTGATTGAACCTGCACTCGTAGCATGAGTGTTACCATAGTCATGCTTCAGTCGTCACCTGGTCGGACATGCGGTTTGCTGACGGTCATCTGCAAGTCCATACATTCAGTTGTCACTTATATTTACATCTATTATTAAGGAACATTGTAACCATTTCACATTTTCCTCTTTCTTATAGATGGCTAACAAGTGTACGTGATCAGACGAAGACGAGCAATTCTGGCCTTCCTGAAGGGAGTAGTTCCAAATGTCCAAGGCCAATGTTACCTGATACGCATTGTTTGACATAAAAAAGAAACTGATATCCGATGCAGTAGCTTCGTTTGATATTGGATGAAGTGCATGGAAGGTACGATAACTTGTTTACCTTCATTACTTCCTGAGGCTACAGTCTTATAATGGATTGGATTGACATATTCAAGCGTTTGATATGTTCAAATTGTTGAAAATGTCGACGCTGAAATATTTGGTCGATTCTGAAAAGCATAGGTGCTGAATTACAGAACTTGTAGGGAAGGGCACAATGTGATTTAATGGAGAATAAGATGATCAATGAACTTGATAGCGAAGCATTGATCGTCCGATCTTTCTAGCTGCCCTACAATAATAGCGGACTGTTAGCGTACAACTCTGAACTTAAGACGCTCGCGCGTCTAGATTACATTCCGTAGCTATCGGCATACAGTTCTATTGCTGTAGAGAGAAGAGGTAGAGGTCAGTATTTGAAGTCCAAGTTTTGTAACTTCCGGTGACAGAGATATGTTTCTGTCCCACCATCCTCTCACTCTCACCACCCAAACCCCTGCACCTGCAGTCTGCACCTCACCTCCCCAGGAAGATCAAATCTCAAGATGAAACTTAATTGCTCAGCTTCTAAACTCACCACCATATATGTGAATAAAATCCACCTCGAAGCCATACACGATTTCATCTTATGAAACAAGAAGATTTCATTTTATGATACATTTCAATCGGCCCACAAATGGTAGGATTAAAATAGATAAGATGGTACGATTATAAGGGATAAAATACTGTTTTATGCAATCCCCTGAAAAGTCATTTACCTTTATCTTCAACTAGTTTTCATGCATGCGCTTACATTCATGTAGAAGGTATCTTTTGAACTACGGCGTGCTATGGTCAACTTACACGTTTTAAATGTATTTATATGCGTTAATTGCTTTAATACTTTTTTTTATGACAAAAAGAAAGTTAAATATTTGAAGTAAATGAATAGCATTCAACCATGCTAGAAGAAACCTCTTATAAACCAATCAAAGCAGTTGAATTTATATAATAAAATTGGTCTTTCAATTTTCATCTACGTTCTATTGAATTTACATTAGGAATAGAGAAAATAATATTTAATAAACAATTAATTGAATTATATTATTGCTTATCCATTGTGAGGTTAAGCCTACCCCCTCATCCTTAGTGTAGATAATATCGTTTGTTCGAAAGAAAAAAAACACATTTATTTGATAAATAATCAAATCACATTATTATGCGCGTGTGAAAGACCTTTATTATAACCGGCAGTACGTGCATCTTAAGATGTTTTGAACGTTTTTAAAAGTAGAGAAAATAATAATTAATAAACAAATGATTGAATTATATTATTGCTAACCCATTGTGAGGCTAAACTCTTCCCCTCCTCCTTAGTGTAGATAATATCGTTTGTTCGAAGAAAAAAAAAATCATTTGACAACTAATTAAATCACATTATGATGCGCGTGTGAAAGATTTTTTTTTTACAACCGGCACTACGTGCCTCTTAATATGTTTTGAACGTGTTTAAAAAATAAAGGAAATAATATTTAATAAACAACTGATTGAATCATAATATTGCTAGCCTATTGTAAGATTAAGCCTGCCCCTTTCCTTTTAGTGTGGAAACTATCGTTTGTTCAAAAAAAAAAAAAATTATTTGACAACTAATTGAATTACATTATTATGTGCGTACGAAAGACCTTTTTAAGCCTGCCCCCTTCCTTTTGAGATGTACCAATTATATAACATTAAAAAAAAAAAAACCAAAAAAAATGTATGAAAAGAATTAATTATTAAAAAAATATTATTTATATGATGAAGTACCCCTACATTATTTTGGATTGATTTTGTTCTTTTTTGTTTGGGGCTATTTTTGTCCACTTATTTTTTGTGAAGCTTGTGACCCAAAAAACACTGTTCACAGCATTACGCGCCTCTTAAGATGATCTAAACGTGTTTAAAAATAGAGAAAATAATATTTAATAAATAACTGACCGAATCACATTATTGTTAGGTTATTGAGAGGTACTAATTATAAAAAATAAAAAAAAAAGTACCAAAAAAACTGTACAAAAATAATTATTATTAAAAAAATACTATTTATATGACAAAACTACCCTTGCATTATTTGGTGCATTATTTTTAAAGAAAAACTAATGAAAATAGCTTGAAAACTTTGAGTTTTAATGATAATTAAAGGGTAAAGTGAATAGTATTAGGATTGATTTTTTAGTGTAAAAATATAATTTTTCGTTAAATTGAACAGTACCTTGGACTTCGTTAAAATCCTATTTTTAATTGCTTTTAAACTTTTTTGTTTGGGGAGTATTTTTGTCCACTAATTTTTTGTGAAGCTTGTGACCTAAAAAACACTGTTCATAGCAGTGTTGGCTGTATACATAGAGAAATACTTTGAATATCGTAAGTTATCAATTTTGATTTCGATACCAAAGATGTCTTGTGGTACTGTTTGGGGATTTGATAAGCTAATTCAAGTGATGTCCATTGGTTGGGCTGAGGGACTAATTCAGTCATTAGCGTGTTGATATTTTTCTTCTCAACATTACACTATCCCAAGTTAAAATCAACTGTAAGAGAATTGTTAATAGCACTTCAAAAATCACATTCTATGTTCCAAAATAAACATCATCTGGGCTTTGTCTTACTCAGCATTAATTCCGTCTGACAAAGTTGGACAAGCAGAAAAGCTCAATGACAGTGGCAGTAGTGGTCAGAAAGCTAAATGACACTGGTAGTAGTTAGGGTAGTCATTAATGAAAATAAACATCATCCGAGCTGCAAAGCCAGTGAGCAGGAAACTTTTTTAGTGGATTTGAAACGCGAGTTGACATAACACGTGTCACAGTATAAGTAGAAAAATACCAAAATATTTATTTGTCTCTACTTATATTATAATATACAATGTACTAACTTGTGTTTCATGTATATAGAAAAATCTCTCGTAAGAATGTTGCACCATTATACAGTACAGATACCGTTTTCCAATCTCAATGGAGCTCCATGTCAAACCCTCAATTAATTAATTAAGGCCTAAGCCTCCTAAACAGCTCATCGCACTTGCTATAAATACAAGGCCTGTGGAACTGATAATAAGCACCAAAACCAAATGGTACGTTTGGACTAAGCACTTTTGCACTGTTAGTATATCCGGTGGTAGCATTTGAAAGGCTTAATTCTCAATGCAGTTTCGTATTGCTTTTCAAGGGGCTTTTCTGGGTCTCTGGTTCTGCTTCTTTGCTGCAAGCTTCTGCTATAGCAACGGAGAGACCATTGAGGTAACTGGTGAACAAGCAGCAGCCAAATCTTTTTCAGGTAATTTATATACTTACATAGTTTCCTTTTAAGTACCAAAGTATTTCAAAGAAACTCTAATATGACAACCATTTATTGAGTGGTTAAATGGTGTTGGATTTGCATGGTTTTTTGCAACGTTGATTTTTGAGAAAAGATCTAAATGCTAAACGGTTCATAATATTGAAATACATTGTTGAATGGGCCCTCAATTGAACCTCCTATACATGCATGCATATGATAAAACAATTTCAAAACTAATCTTAGTTTCCTTTTAGACTCATATGTAATCAGAAATTAGTCTAATGTGTGATTAAGCAGAAGTTATTTAATAATCATTTTGTTTATAGTCTTGGTTATTAGTAAATTGCATGTTTGTTTTTGTCCTCATACGTAATAATCTTATGCATGTCTCTGTGTCTATACTATGTGCCTAATGAAGAGTTGCAAAGAGCAGAAGCTGCAGAAGTCAACGAAGAAGAGAAATTTATATTGCCTCCACACAAGCCAATATTCCCCAAGAAGCGGCCTCCACCTAAGGTCAGTCCACCAAGGCCCTTTTTCAGGCCACCCCTTCCACCAGTTCCAGCCTACAAAATGCCTCCTTCCTACCAATTGTGTCCTCCCAACAAGACGTGTGGTCCCTACACAACGTGTGCTGATCCTTACCAAAGAAGGTGTCCTCCACCGCCTCCGGTTGTGGAAGAAAAGCCATTTCTGAAGAAGCCAATTTTCCATCCACTACCAAAATTGAAGAAGCCACTTCCTCCACCCGTTCCAGTTTACAAGAAGCCACTTACTCCACCAGTTCCAGTTTACAAGAAGCCGTTTCCCCCTCCCATCTTCAAGAAGCCGATTCCAAAGTTCAAGAAGCCACTTCCTCCACGTCCATTCCTCGGGAAGCCATTGCTTCCCACTGTTCCCTAAACTAGACTAGCTGGTTTTCCTTCCAAATAATAAGAGATGAGTAGCATATAAATACCTATAGAATAAAATCCTACATGGAGAGAGAAATGAGTTTGTTGTTGTAACTTTATTATCTTGAAATTGTGTGTTGTGTTGTTGTACTTGTTTGATTCTGCTGTTATGCAGCTACCTTGTTATACGACCTTTGCATTTATATATTACTGGAAGAAAAAAAAAAAATTTCCTTAACTCCTAAGACTCAACGTCGGCCCTTCAAAAATCCTTAAGATGAGATCATTAGCACATTGATATCGATAAATTTTCAGGCTCAGCATGGTCCACAGCGTCTTACTTAATCACTTATATATTACTAGCCTTTCTGCACATGCTAATGCACGTGAGAAAGACATTTTTTTACATCACAGAGCGCTAAGCGTTGCATGTAGTTAATTTTTTTCTTTTTATATTTGTTCATACATAAAGTGTGACACCCCACATCGTCTAGGGGAGTGATCCATATATGTATATTCCCATCCCTACCTAGCATAAGACCTTTTGGAAGTTCACTGGCTTCGGATTCTGTTGGAACTCCGAAGTTAAGCAAGATGGTGGCTAGAGCAATCCCATGATGGGTGACCCACTGGGAAGTTGCTCGTGAGTTCCTAAAAACAAAACCGTGAGGGAATGGTAAGCCCAAAACGGACAATATCATGATATGGTGGTGGAGCGGGCCCGGGAAGTGATCTGTCCCGGGGCGGGATGTGACAATTTGGTATCAGAGCCTAACCCTAGTCGCGAGTGTCCTGACGAGGACGTCGGGCCCCTAAGGGGGGTGGATTGTGACATCCCACATCGCCCAGGGGAGTGATCCATATATGTATATTCCCATCCCTACCTAGCACGAGGCTTTTTGGGAGCTCACTGGCTTCGGATTTTGTTGGAACTCCGAAGTTAAGCGAGATGGTGGCTAGAGCAATCCCATGATGGGTGACCCACTGGGAAGTTGCTCGTGAGTTCCTAAAAATAAAACCGTGAGGGAATAATAAGCCCAAAGCGGACAATATCGTGCTATGGTGGTGAAGCGGGTCCGGGAAATGATCCGTCCCGAGTCGGGATGTGACATAAAGACATTCTTATAATTACAGCGCGCTATGCGAAACATACAACGTTTAATTTTAATTTGTACATTTGTACCTGTCAAAAGACATTCATTCATTTTAACTTTTTTTGTTAATAATTTGTAGAAAATTTTGCATTGCTAAATTTAAAATAAGATACTGTAAGCCTCTCAACCTGAGAAAAAAAAAACACTCATAAACGAAATGAATGATGTTCCTGATCGATCTCCTACATCACAAATGCCACAAAAAATTGAACTTTATGCCCAAATGATAGCAGACAAATTCATATGTGAATACACAATTTAAATTGTCATCAAACTCAGTAAATAAACCGCACAAAAAGACAACCTCGATATACATAGAGAAAATTAACCCTCTATAAGAAGAAAGATCACAATGAAATTACAAACTTGAAGTCCGAATTGGTCACCCAACATGCATCAACATATCAAATCAAACTAAGAGAATAAAATAAAATTATTTCTTGCATTCCTGAAAACGTAAAGGAAAATCGTATTAGCTGTAAACTAAAAATAACACAATAGAAATGTTAGCTAAAAATGACACTACAAAAAAAATGAGCACTGCACACAAAAAATTATATGTGCCTTTTGAGGCCAAAAAGCACCAACATTTGTGCTCATAGACCAATAGCAACAGTGCAGCAACTAAGTTTGTATCTGTGCCCTCTGGGCGTCACCATTACTTATAGCACACAATATGATGTTTTGTGCCCAAAGCTAAGCACAAATACAACCCTTATTGTGTCTTACCTCTAATAAAGGCTACTAAATGTATGGTGTAAGATGGGCACAATTGCTATTTTAAAGGCTTAGATTGCTGTATAAATGTTAAAGCAAGGGCACAACTTTAAAATTGTGCCACTATTATATTTTAATAAATACAATAAACTCCAGCACAATTAAAAATTTGTGGCATAATTGGATATTTTTATTTAAACATGGAAATCATCAGGTTGCTCATAGAACCTAATTTCCACCTAAATTTAGAAACTTACAAATCATCCATTACAAACTAAACATAAATCAACATTAGCACTAAAATAGTGAAGTTAATATATTACATAACCCATGTTCTCGGCTAAGACCGATTCATGCAACCTAACAATACAACCCATCCAAATGTTAAACCAAAAAATACATGTTATCCTATGCTGGACATACCCGGGATTCTCTATATACAACAAAATATAACATATCCAAGCTTGTATCCCCAAGTCAAACGTACTAATGGTTAAACTAGCAATATATAAACAAAATACACATCTACAATGGCTGCTTGATGACAACTAACCAGTATTCTCACTTTGGCAGTCCTCATGCATCATAGCACTAGAAATTGGAGGTCCACACTGCACATTCTTGTCATTTCCACCTTCGAAACGCGTTGAAATCTCAGCGTGTGAGCTTCCACACCCTTGTTGCTGATATATATATCTTAGAATGACATTCCACCCCCTCCTGCCAATATTCTTTTAGAATGACATTCCTACCCATTTGCAAAACAAATTACAAACAAATCATAAGAGTATCTTCATTCAGAAAACCTGACTTCTAAACATGTCAATGTCCAAAATTCTCCCATTTTCAACATGCATTTTTCAAGAAGAGACATACACTGGCACACATACAATGAAAATCATATGAAACAAAGAGCCAAGAAATCACATAAAAGTATCAATCTTTGAAATTTTATTTTCCTTTCCCCCATCACAGCCAAAAAATAAAGGGTAAGTCTACAAATATCAATTTTCATGCCACAAATTTGTGATACATTACAATCTAAAATCACACACATACATCATGCATATACATACATCAGAGGAAAAAATTAGGATTAGAGTTTGATGGTTCTCACCCAAAATTGGTTGCTATCGAGCACACTCACACCAACGTCAATTAGACCATAGGCTGAAAATATCAACAACAAAAAAACTGAGCATTGTTATCCATCGTAACAAAATCAACTGTGGAGTATTAGACAGTGCAATTACAAAATCGGTATGCGTTCTCAACTACCTTCGTTGTCCTCAGGTCTAAAGACATGGTCAAACTTGAACAACTTTTTCGAGGAATCATAACAAATGACCTGCAGCTCGTTATCTAGGGAGGATTCGAATTCAAAAACGAAACCAGATCCGCTTGAAATTTCAGTTTGATTTAAAGGTATACATCTGCAGAAAACTCGGATGTTGCCCTTAAGCTCAATCACTTCATTGTAAAGTCAAAAAAGGAGAAGAAAAGCGTGAGAGAGAGAGAAAGCAGACCAGCGGACTGAGAAGGGAGGGATAGAGAGGGGGGCTAAACCACATTTAAATACCTGATTCTCTTTACTTAGGAATATGGCATTTTCCATGATCTTCAAACATTTCAAAAGCAGAACCAGGCTCCGCACCATGCCGTTTTCATTTTCCCAAATAGAATGTGAGCTATCTTTTAGCCAACCCTGCATATTAATTTATGGTGCTTAGTAAGCCAATTTCCCCAATAACAATTGAGTACCATATAGACCCCAGGATTCAAATGAAAAAGGTAAGTATATAAATGAAAAAGTTATATTATGTCTAAGAAATTTTGGTTATCATCACTCAATGCGTGTGATATGCACATAATAAGTAAAGAAAACAAATCAATGTGATATTGTTAGCATGCAAAACCACTCATGTTACTCCAAGAAGAAAATCAGGAACTACAACGAACAATAAGGAAGATGACGCTATCCAAAGGCAAATAGATAACTGCCCATTTGTTACCATAAAACAACCAAAGTGTAGTCAGTGTTGCTCATAAACTGAAGAAATATATAGGTTACAGAACAGAAGAACCTTGTGAATCTAGATACAACTAAGGCTGCACACCATCATTTTGGTTCTTTACCATCACATGCATTATTTTTTCACAGAAATTTATTATTTACAGAGTGAACCAAGAAATTATTGTTGAAGTAGCATAGTGAAGTAAATATCTTTCATAACTATTTAAAGCATTACGGTCCCTTGGTATTCTTTTAACATTTAATGAAACACAAAGTGAGATCAAACAAACATACAGGTTCACACCTCCATATTGGAATGGCAATCCATGGTCACCTCAAATACAGCATCAAGACCTCCAAGCTCCCGTAATTTTTCCTTAAAGTTGCCCCCCCTCGACTTCCTTTACTGCACCAGTGGTTTCTGAAAGTACAGGCCAAAAGCTTGACATCCTGACTAAATAATGCATAAAAATATGTATCATGACCAGAAAATCATAAGCTTCAACACAGACTCAGACCTTCAAGAGAGATAGTAGATAAGCAAGCTTTCTCCGTAGTCAGCAAAGCTATCCATTTTGGGCATAACTCTGGATTCTCCATTTCTCCTTTATCCGCACAACTCAGTTCAGTAGCAACAATTCCTAAATTTATTACAAAAAGAATTGCAGAAATTACCCACCTTTGTCGCTCACATCACTGTCCACCTTGCTTGCAATCGTCTCTAGGGTTTTAACCGAAGAAAAAGAGGGATCAAATCAAATCAGAAAATCTCCAAATTCTACATTTTCTTGGACTGGAAAATAAAATTAAAACTATAAGAAGCAGTAATCTTCGAATCCGAACCTCAAATTCAAACTTTTCTTGTAATTCAAAAATTAAAAAAAAAGGGAAATGAAATTGTTTACCTTGAGCATAGAGGGCTTCCTACAACCAATTGTCAAGACTTGTGTTTGATCTACATACATGTCAAGAATAAAGTTTAAAACTTTATCACAAAAATACATAAGCAACCAAGAATTGCAAAAAAAAAATCCATCAATAGAGGAGCAAAACAATAAGTAAAACAACCTTCTAACTTCCTTATCACACAAATACAGAAGCAACAAAGCATGGAGAAACAATCTAGCAACAGAGGGATATTCAAAGGATGTAAAGCAGAAAAGGAACCTCAATTCGATTTGTTGAGAAGAAAACAGCAGCTAAGCGTGAAGAAACACAGAAATGAGCACAGTGCAACCCCCTAAGTAATAAGGACACGAACCTGACTCTAACAGTGTACGAAACAGTGCACTAAACAGACCAATCTTCCAAACGCCCAACTAAACAGCCTATACACATCCATTACAATTTTATTGAAACAAAAAAAATGTCAATCACAGTTTTAACAAAGCAAATGGGAAACCAAACAATAAACAATGATTTCTGAACAGTGTTTTACCTGTTGAATCAGAGGACAAAAATGAAAACCCACTCTCTCCCATACCTCCCTCAGACATCCTCTCCTCACCAACCCCGTGGGGTAACCCGTTAACCCCAAAAAATGCACGGCATGCTCTCTCTCTCTCTCTCTCTCTCTCTCTCTCCATCGTCTCTCAAAAAGTGGGAAAAAAATCTCTAAATATCTCTCCCACTCAGTTGAAACCATGTTTCTCTCTCTCTCTCTCTCTCTCTCCATCCTTGTCTAAAAAATTCAACAAAATCCCTAAATCTCTCTCCCACCCAGTCGAAACCCCTAGCTCCCATCTCTCTTCAACCTGTCAGTCCCTCTGTACCCCTCCTCTCCTCCCCCAACGACCCTCTGACGGATGCATCACCTACAGCCACACCCACCAGCCCCCGAGCCAAAATTCCCGGTGATCCTTTCCCTCCAACACGTCAACCCTCCCGTCCATTTTCCGTCTCTCTCCCCGAACGGTTAGGGTTTGGTCCAAAGTAACAAAAATCGAAAATAAAAACTCAAATACAACTATTATAAAATCTACCTGAGTTCGATAAAATTTGTTTCACCACGATTTGAAGACAGGCCGCTCCCACACATCGTGGGCAGGAGGAAAATTCGATATGGGTTTGTGTGGAGGTGCATCGATGATTGTTCGACGGATTTAACTTAGATGATGAAGAGGAATGGGGTGAGCAGCGCTAGGGCTAGGTTGAGAGAAATGGAGAGAGAAGTCTCTCGAATTTGAGAGAAATGAGAGAGAAACGGTGCTAGGGTTACAGAGTGAGAAAAGGGAAGAACGGGGGATTTGATGGATGGTTATCGAGAGAGTAGGGAGAGATAAAGAGGGAAAGAAAAGGCAGTGGCAATTTTGTAAATAAAGTGAAATTCGGCTCAATCCTACGGACACAATTACCCCTAACTTTTGGGAATTACCTTCCCAACCCAGCCCAGATCTGATGGTTTTTGTTGTAAATAGCATGAAATCGAGGGGCAAACAATTGACTGTAGCCCAATGAACAGTCAATTGCTCCCTAGTTTTAGAATAGATAATGTCTCATAACCTTTGTGTTGCCACGCTGTGAATTCACTGAATTCTACGGTATGAAGCAGACGAGAAACATAATTATAACCTAAAAAAATATATACTAGGAGTAAATCTACAAGGGCTAATTAGAAAGAAAACATTATTATATTGGAATACGACATAAGTTGATAAAAGGACCCAAGAGGAGTCCAGCATAGCATAAGATAGTTATATTTTCATAGTACACCAGTGAAATATAACATAATACAAAATATATTAATTGTCCTCGTCATCGCTGCTTAAAATCTCAACGGTAACATTCTGCATATTTCGTGAGCTCAACTGTGGGACAGACAGACCTCTAGGACGAATTTGTGCTTGATAAGTGCGTGGTTCTTCAATAATAACGACAGAATTGGTAGACTGTTCAGTTGTTGTTTCAGTAGAAACCAAATTGACAGGATATTGTTCTGTCCTACCTGGGTTTGCCCATGCTGGCAATACACGTCCTTGAGGTGCGCGTACGCATCTGTTATTGAAGGGTAATGCGTAGCCAAGGCGACCATCAACAAAAGTAGTAAGAATGTACTGATTATTAAAAGGACGAGGCATGCGCCCGGCATTAACAGGTTGTCGTGGACGTTGAACTGGAGGATTCGTTGTGGAATTTTCTGTTGTAATGTTGGAAGCAATATACGAATGTGATGCTGGAGATTCAGTTCCAATTCTAACTCCACGACGTCGCCTGTCCGCCATTGTCAATGATGTAGAACTTGCTCAAATTCAAAAGAAACATATGTGTATGAAGCAACCTTCTTAATTTCCATATACAAATTAGTAAGGGAGTGTGTGGACGTTTTGTAGTAGAATAAAGGCACAAATCCATAATTGTGCCAACATATTCTTTTGCTATAGAGTATTTATTATTTATTAATATTTACTGGACACAATTTCTAACATTTGTGTCAGAAAAGAGGAATTTATAATTATTAAAATATATTCTCTATTTGAAGACCTAATGAGAAGTAGAGTGATTTATTATTTATTAATATTTAGTGGACACAATTTCTATCATTAATGTCATAAAAAGGAATCTACAATTATTAACTCATTTGTCTATCTGAAGACCAACTAACTTTTGCACAGAGACCAACCCTAAGGGCACAATTGTTGGTTATGTGTCACTGCAGGTAGGACTTTAAAACCAAAAACCATATCACCAAGTATAAAAAACAAACCTGCAAGAAGATAACAATCCAAAAAGCAATTCAAAAAGATACGAATCTAACAAACATTCATTGCACCTGGAAATGATCCTTTGTAAATCTAAAACATGCCACTTAGTACTATGGTGTAGTGGTATTCTTCTTTACTTGTAAGTGAGAGATCTGAGGTTCAGCTTTCGGGAAAAACAAATTTGAACAACATTATTGCTAACTTATTTTGAGGCTAAAATATTGCACGGTAATAAACAGCTTCATACCATTATTTACCACAATTTTATAAATTTTAATTATTGGTGTGCTAGTGGAGGTAAAGACAAACGAGAGAGAACATATAGTGCCTTTGACAAATAATTTTTATAGACACAAAATATTTTTTGTGCCCATTTTCAGTAAAAAAGTTGTCATGTGATCCCACTCGACACGATTTCCGTGCCCATTACTGTTTTGTGTCTGCTTTTTTTAACATTGGGCACAATAGATGGTGCCCTCTATGGAATGGGAATTGTTTAAGCTTTTTGGTGGTCAAACTGACACAAAATTCTCAATTGTGCCCTTTATTTTGTACCCAAAGCTCATTTTTCTTGTAGTGTGAGAACCTTAATTGTTGCTAAGACGACTTTTTCTCTCGATGTCCAAGTATTATGCTTAATTTTGCCAAAGAAACACAAAATGTTGCAGAGAGAATGAATGTCAAGGGAAAATTAAACCGGTTAGAAAACATAAAAATGAAGTCAACCTTATGATGGAGATATAAAATAGAGAGGAAAAAAAAATCTTAACAGAACCATGAATACGAATGAGAAACACAAAGTTGTCAAAAAGAAAGCCTATTATAGCATGTCAAGACACTTATAGCATCTTTTTTACGGTATTATCCTTTTCAATTCATTAAACAAATTTTCGTTTGGAAAAGCTTTGCTATGATTCTCATATTATAACATGAATTCATGGTTCAACAAATTTGTTTAATAAAAAAAATTAAAACAGAATTAAAATTTAGCAAGAAACGTACTAATCCAAATGAAAGCAAAACTTTGATAAACAAAGTAAGACAAACATAAAGAACATACCCGGTTGAATCCTCTAGCTAAACTTTGATAAGTCGAATGATTTTCGTTTTGGTTTTACAATCTGTACAAAAAAACTTTCAATCATGCAACTAAAGAAAACAAATACCAAAAAGTAGAATTCCAAAACAATTAACTTAAGTCCCTCAAACACAAAAAGAAATGATTAACTCAAAAGAGAAACAAATGGAATTAGTAAAAAAACAAAGACATCGTTTATCCACAATTCATCCATTCAAGGGCCGGTAACTCCCAAAGGTAGGGTTCTGGCTTTCTGCCTGCGCTTTCCCTCATGTGAGATGACTTTGTTTTATCATAGTGCGCTACGCGCGAATTTAAAAACTTTTGTGACTACAATATATCATTTTATTTATTCTATGACTTTATATTAGAAGTAATAGTCAGAATTAATTGGCTCTACTTACCTCGCTGAAAGCTTTGCACGATAAGTAATAGTATTTTTTCAAACACTCTTCGACTATCGTAATTTGCCTCCTCGTACAGTTGTGGAGTCATGAACGATGATGGCCCTACTTAAATCAAAATGTAGATAAATCTAAACATATATTAACTTCTTTGTAAACCATCATATTTCTCACAAACTAAACACCAACATTTGACAGGGAGGTAAAGATTTTAAAGAGAATTCTAATTGTTGAAGCAATAACTTGCTAATAAACAATTACTAATGTCCATAGTGCAAACGGAGAGAATAAAACTATAATTCATATTCTCTCCTGAAGGTATTCATAATATATAACCAACGAATGGTTTTATCAATAGTTTACACATGCTGATCCAACTTCAGAAGTTGGAAGAAAGAGTATGTCCATGGAAATTACCTGATTACATGCTACATATCTGAATTCAAAGTAACCCACGATCAACTTGCGTTCCCAATTCTATCTCAACCAAAATTCACCTTCCAAACACAAAAGTTCACGTCAATTCAAACTCATCATACTAAAAAAAACAGAGGAAAAAAAAACCAATTTCACATGAACAAATCAATTTAAGTCCGTGATGGAATATCATAATTACCACGAGATATGCTCGTAGTGATTACATCAAACTACCACATCATCTTTTGTGAATTCACCACACCTTTGGCCTGTGATGGATATTTTTATCGTACATAATTGAAAATATTTGGAGAAGGCGGGAGATTAAAAATTTGAAGGATTGCCAAAATTTTAGCATGGCGCCCAAAATCTCAATTCCCTATTTCCATTTTGTTATTAAAAAAAAAAATGAACTCCCTTTTATCAAATCTAGGGTGTGTTTGTTTGAGCTCGCTAGCTTTCGCTGGCTTGGACTAGATTATGTAGTAATCTAGTCCCATGTTTGTTGACAGTCCGGGACTAAGTTTAATGAGATTAGAAGGGACTCGCAGGGACTAACTACCTTGCTAGCAAACCCGTCGTGAACCATGGGATTAGCGAGGACTAACTCCCTCGCGTCTTCCGCTGCTTCTATGTTCACAAACGCCGAGAGCCATCATCATTCCCCTTCGCCAATTCCCCCTTCCCCTCTTCCTCTCTCCTCGCTTTCTTCTCTTTCTGCTCTGCCGAGATCCGAGCTCGGCTCGAACTTGGCCACCACGACGACAGTTGCTCCATCCTGATGGTACTGTAGTTCTGCTGCTGCGACGACGACTCAGTAGCAGTCGGCTTCTCCTGCATAGAAGATATTCTAAGCACGCTTGGGAATCGCTGTAGGCCGGTTCTCCGCTCCAAAGATTTGCGGCTCCGATTGAATCCACAGAATTGGAAAGCTCCCTCCAGTTGGAATCTTGCACCGAACAAAAACCAGAGAAACCAAGCTCGATTCTTCGTTTTGCAAAATTTTTTTGGCAATTAATCGGAAAAAAAAGAGGAAAGGGAAGGAGAGTGTGGGACGGAGAGAACGAGGGAGATAAAGAGGGAGAAAAGGATGGAGGCTTCCAGAGAGAGGGAGGATATTATTAGAATAAAAAAGATAGAATTAATTAATATAATATTATTAGATAGAATTAAAAAAAATAATATTGTAGTTTGTTATTATGCTTCTTTTTAGTTCGACACTGCACCAAACGCTTCATTAAGCTAGTCTAGCTTAGTCTAGTCTAAGCCAGTCTAGCTTAGTCCCTAAAGCTAATCCAATCCGATATAGTACGGTGCAACAAATGCACCCCTAAAGTTTTCTTAGTCTAGTATTAATCCAGACTATTCCAATTCACTTTCGTCTTTCTTCTACTCACTACTCTTGCATTGCACCGCCGTGACCCAAAAACCAAGAGTCCGCCGATCTCATCTCTCAGTCTCTTTCTCTCTCTAGCGCCACGACACTTGAATCCATGCCGACACAGTAACGGTCTCTCTCTCTCTCTCTGCGCACCCGACCCTACCACCTACTTCCAGTTTTTAATTCCATCATTGAAAACCCAAGAACCCTGGAGCCACCAAATCCACGGCTAAAAGCCCCCACATCTATGAGACTGCACGGTCGCTCAAAGCTTCAAGGTTATAACAATTCAATTTCTTATTAGTCTTTTTTAACTTTGCTTTTGGATTTACAGGTAATTACTTCCAAAATTAAGCAAGCTAGCAGCCTTTCACCCCCATAGCCATCCTCTGAGGCCTTTAATTAGGTAATTTTGGTTTTATTTTTCGGATTATATGTATTTGTCCATGGCTATTTTATTTTACGTAATTGTTGGGGATTATTCAAATGATTTATTTGCACATATGGAGGCTTTAATAAGTTGTTTTATTTGGTCTTTGTATTTCAGTTTTTTGTTTGTTATGAACTTGCAGGTTGATATTTTTTTCGGTGTTAATTGGTTTTCATGGTGATTGAAGGTAAAAAAATTTGAGTTGTTGATACCATTTATTGAAAAAGAAAGTTGTTTGATTTGGCTTTGAATTGCTGTGAAATTTGAACCATAATTCTTTTAAGTGCTCTGCATTTGAAATAATTGAAAATGGTCTCTTGTGCAAGCAGAATGATTTCCCCCATCATAGATGATTGTGTTGTTTGCAGGTTGGTCATGGTTTTTGATAAGGGTAATTCTCTTGTTTGTGTTTTTAAACCAAGATGTTGCTGGTATAGGTTTTATACTCTGCAAGTTTTTGGGTTGTTCTGCATTCAATATTTTCATCTTAATCTCACTTTATCAACATTTTTGTAGTGTGCATACCCGAGCCCAATTCCACCTTTATCAACATTATTCTGTAAGGTAAAAATCCCAAAGCTTGTTTCAATACGCTCAAGTATTTGGAATCTTAAGAAAGAACAATAATTTTCTATGATGAAAGGTTTTGGCAGTCGGTTTTCCTGATTTGTTGTTTTGGACAAGTAACGTATTCTCTGGGTTTTGCACAATAGTTTGAAGGAATAACTCTGGTGGCTCAAGTTTTGAAACTAATCGATCTGGAGACAGTTATTGTGTTTGAGTTCAATTTTATAAGCAGCTTCGAGAGACCTTATCTTGAAATAGGAAGAATTTTCAAGAGCATGCTTTTTTGCAGTTTTTCTTGAATTGGATTTAGAAACTGAAATTGAGGACATCATTTCTCTGTGATTCAGCTTACTAAGTATGTCCTCCATTGAAACTTGAAAGTTAGTTTAAGTAAAAATGATTTGGCTAACAATACAAGCAATGGGGTTCGGGTTTCCTTGCAGTTATTCAGCTGCCATTATACCTCTTAGCCTTCTTTGTTTCAAAACTGTCTCAACCTCAAGCTTGCCTGCAAGCTCCTGCTCACCAGGTATTAAGAGAAATTATAGAACTAATGAATGCGATAGTACGTGGAGTTGAGTTCATTCAAATGTAAGTTATGCCTGTTAAAGCTGAAACAGAATGAGTTTGGGATTTAACCCCGGGTAGTGCTTAGAGAGTTGATTTACCCCAAAAGCCCATAATGTCTCATTGTGTAGCAAATTGCTCCTGCCAATTTGTTTCTTCTGTGCATTCAAATTTGTGTATCGTTCATTTCCTGCATATCTTTCATTTAAAATTCAAAGGTTACTTATTGATTTTGACTTGTCACATAGTTTGGAAGGTCTTGAAATTAGTGTCCTTTGTAATATCAAATTTGTGAAGGTATCCCAGAGTTTACTTGAACAGTAAGATACTATTGTTGAAAGTGAGAACTAAATGGATGGACACCGACATCTGAAATTAGAGCTAAACTGAAAGAAACAGTGCCAACTAAGCAATATGATATCTGAAAGTAAATTCCATTTCTTATTCTTTTTCTTTCCTTTCACAACAGACTTTTCGATTCTTGTTTCATAGCGTACAATGTAACATGAATTACTTCTTGTTCATATCTATAAGGTACATTTATATAATTTGATAATTGTTACGGAGAGGTCATATCATTTGAGTATTTGAAATTGAGCTCAAGAAGACCTCCAACAGTTGTTGTAATTTGTAGGTAAAATAGGCATGTCTGAATTACAGTTACGTTGAAGAAAAACCTGCCTTTGATTTGGTTTAGTCCAATGCATTCTTTTGGATTTACTCAAATTAGTGGATTATCATTGAATCAATAGAACATACTTATCACCTCAACATTTTTAGTATTTTGGCCTTCTCCGTTGGATCAGTGTTGCCCGTCCTTTGTGGCTTTAATTATAAATGCTTGGAAAAGTTCACTCAAATGCATGGTCGGAACATTCTTGCTAATGGTCGGACATTCTGTTTGTTGACGGTCATCTGCATGTCCATACATTCAGTTGTCACTTATATTTACATCTATTATTTAGGAACATTATAACCATTTCACGTTTTCCTCTTTCTTTTCTAGATGGCTAACAAGGGTACGTGATCAAACTAAGAAGAGCAATTCTGGCCTTCCTGAAGGGAGTAGTTTCAAATGTCCAAGGCCAGCGTTAACTGATATGCATTGTTTGACATAAAAAGGAAACTGGCCTTCCTGAAGGGAGTAGTACCAAATGTCCAAGGCCAGCGTTAACTGATATGCATTGTTTGACATAAAAAGGAAACTGATATGCGATGCAGTAGCTTCGTTTGATTTTAGATGAAGTGCATGGAAGGTACGGTAACTTGTTTACCTTCATTACTTCCTGAGGCTACACTCTTAAATTGATCGGATTGATATATTCAATCATTTGATATGTTCAAATTGTAGAAAATGTCGACGCCGAAATATTTGGTCGATTCTGAAAAGCATAGGTGCTGAATTTCATAACTTGTAGGGAAGGGCACGATGTGATTTAATGGAGAATAAGATGAACAATGAACTTGATAGCGAAGCATTGATCGTCCAATCTTTCTAGCTGCCCTACAATAATAGCGCACTTGTTAGGTTACAACTCTGAACCTAGACGCTTACTCGTCTAGATTACATTCCTTAGCTATCGGCGTACAGTTTTATCACTGTAGAGTGAGAAGAGGTAGAGGTCAGTACTTTATTTGAAGTCCAAGTTTTGTAACTTCCGGTGACTGAGATATGTTTTTGTCTCACCATCCTCGCTCTCATCACCAAACCCCTGCACCTCACCTCCCCAGAAGATCAAAGATGAAGCTTACTTTGCTCAGCCTCTAAACTCACCACCATATGTGAATAAAATCCACCTCAAAACAAGAAGATTTCATGGTATGAACACCACGAGATTTCATAGTATGATACATTTCAATAGGCCCACAAATGGTAGAATTAAAAGGGATAAAATATTGTTTTATGTAATCTCCTTAAAATGAAATGTCATTTACCTTTATCTTCAATATACTTTGAATATAGTAAGTTATCAATTTTGATTTCGAGACCGAAAATGTCTTGTGATACTGTTTGGGGATTTGATAAGCTAATTCAAGTGATGTCTCTTTGTTGGGCCGAGGGACTAATTCAGTTGTTAGCGTATTGATATATTTCTTCTGAACGTTACAGTATGTCCCAAGTTAAAATCGCCCCTCAATTGCTAAAAAGTGCATATTATGAGTTGAAAGTAGAATATCATTGGATACTTAGTAGCCAATAATGCGTACTAACAAGTGGCTCAGTAGAAAAATGCGGACAGCAGCTCCCTTAAAGAAAATGACAGGAGATCCTGATTTTGCTACTTTGTAAGCTGTGAAGCTGTTTGAGCATGGTTATGGGTAGAGTGCAATTCCTAACTAGCCTCCTTTAAGCACGAAAGAAGTGGATAATCACGGCTTGCCAATTGTTCTCCTTTTTTGAAAGGAAGAAGAAAAAAAAAAAAAAAACAAAGCCACCGACATGTTACAAATGGGCAGAGTTGATCTGAGAAGGCCTCAAATTAGTCGTACTCACCATTATACTGTTTGACAAAAATTGGAAAAGCAGAAAAGCTAAAAGACACTGGTCGTAGTCAGAAAAGCTAAATTACATTTATGACATCCTGCATTGTTCATGGAAGTGGATCTTGTAAGCTTTGTATGTATATTCTCATCTCTAACTAGCACGAGATCTTTTGGGAGCTCACTGGTAAGTTCTCGTGTGAGTTTCCAGGAACAAAACCGTGAGGGCGTGATCGGGGCCTAAAGCGGATAATATCGTGTTACGGTGGAGTCGAGCTCGGGTTGTGGTGGACCTTGGGTCGGGATGTGCCAACATTGGTAGTAGTTAGGGTAGTCATTAATGAAAATAGACATCATCTGAGCTGGAAAGCCCGTGAGCGTGATATTTTTTTAGTGGATTCGGAACACGAGCTAACATAACAAGTGTCACAAAACAAAAGATTAATGAAATATATATTTGTCTCCACTTATATTGTAATATACAATGTATCCATTTGTGTTCTGAGTACATAGAAAAATCTTTCGTAAGAATGTTGCATAATTGTACGGTACCAATACCGTTTTCCAATCTCAATGGAGCTTCATGTCAAACTCTCAATTAATTAATAAGGCCTACGCCTCCTAAACAGCTCATCACTCATGCTATAAATAACAGGGCCTGTCGAACTGATAAAAAGCACCAAAACCAAATGGTACGTTTGGATTAAGCACTTTTGCACTGTTAGTATATCCAGTGGTAGCATAGAAGGGCTTAATTCTCAATGCAGATTCGTGTTGCTTTTCAAGGGGCTCTTCTGGGTCTCTGGTTCTGCTTCTTTGCTGTAAGCTTCTGCTATAGCAATGGAGAGACCATTGAGGTAACCGGTGAACAAGCTGCAGCCAAAGCTTTTTCAGGTAATATATATACTTATATAGTTTCCTTTTAAGAACCAAAGTATTTCAAGGAAACTCTAAATGACAACCATTTATTGAGTAGTTAAATTGTGTTGGATTTGCATGGTTTTTTGCAGCATTGATTTTTGCGAGAAGACCTAAGACTAAACAGCCTTAGTTGAACCTCCCTATACATGCATGCACATATAAACAAAACAATTTCAAAACTAATCTCAGTTTCGTTTTCCATTATATAAGACTCATATGTAGTCATAGATTAGTCTAATGTGTGATTAAGTAGTAGTTATTTGATAATCATTTTGTATATGTTCTTGGTTATTAGTTAATCATATATATATTTGTTTTTCTCCTCGTACGTAAATCTTTTGCATGTCTCTGTGTGTAAACTATGTCCATAATGAAGAGTTGCAAGGAGCAGAAGCTGCAGAAGTCCATGAAGTAGAGAAAATTGTACCTGGATATCAAGGCATTGATAATTCTCCCTGGGGTCCTCCATCGGTTCCGGTTGTGGAAGAAAAGCCATTTCTGAAGAAGCCAATTTTCCATCCACTTCCAAAATTCAAGAAGCCACTTCCGCCACCAATTCCAGTTTACAAGAAGCCACTTCCTCCACCAATTCCAGTTTACAAGAAGCCACTTCCTCCACCAGTCCCAGTTTACAAGAAGCCACTTCCTCCACTTCCAAAATTCAAGAAGCCACTTCCTCCACCAATTCCAGTATACAAGAAGCCACTTCCTCCACCAGTTCCAATTTACAAGAAGCCACTTCCTCCACCAATTCCAATTTACAAGAAGCCACTTCCTCCACCAATTCCAGTTTACAAGAAGCCACTTCCTCCACCAGTTCCAGTTTACAAGAAGCCGTTTCCGCCACATCCATTCTTCAAGAAGCCGATTCCAAAATTCAAGAAGCCATTTCCTCCACATCCATTCCTTGGGAAGCCGGTACCTCCCACTGTTCCCTAAACTAGACTAGCTAGTTTTCCTTCCAAATAAGAGATGAGTAGCATATAAATAGCTATAGAATAAAGTCCTACATGGAGAGAGAAATGAGGTTGTTGTAACTTTATTATCTTTAAATTGTGTGGTGTTGTTGTACTTGTATGATTCTGCTGTTATGCAGCTACCTTGTAATACGACCTTTGCATTTATAAATTACTGGAAAAAAAAAAAATTTCCTTCACTCCAAAGAATCAACTTCGGCCCTTCAAAATCCTTATGAATGAGATCATTAGCACATTGATATCGATAAATTTTCAGGCCCATCATGGTCCATAGCGTCTGGCTTAGTCACCTATATATTATAAAAGGCATCGGTGATATTATGTGGAATTCTATTCTCCAACAGATATTTCATGAACTAAACTTGAATATGGCAAATGAAAAGAACTAAAAACCTGCACAAATTTGCAAAGAACCATTATATATATCACCCAATTTTTAATAGTGAGAGTGTAGAATCCTATAATTCTGGAAGGCATATTCTTGTTGTGCAAGATTCATTGAGACGGGTCAACAACCTATACCATCCCAAAACTTGCATCTTAATTATTACGACATGTTGAGTTTTATTGCAAAAGACCTTGATATGATAAGGAAAGGAACTATTTATATTGTAATTTGTTTGATCAATTATTGTACTGTTCAACAATAAGAAATTCCGCTTCATGCTTATTAAAATTCTTTCTGCACTGCTCAAGCATTTGAGACACCTTTAAACACAGGCGCAAGCTTGAGTGTGTGGTGCAATGTATACAAAATAATCTAAATTATAATCTACTATTAAATTGGAATCCACCAAGAATTAAGAAAACCTCAAAATTTATAATCGAATAATAATACGAATGATTACAACCCGAGCACCCCACAGGTTGCTTATAGTGGACTTTCTAGGAGTACGAATAGGAAATGAATTAAACAAATAAAAGCTTAAATCCCGTTTTGTGTTAGTAATTTGATCAAAAATGCCCATACGTTAGGACAAAGCGCTTAGTGTTGTTTGCCTCACCGTTCAAAACGGTTGATCTTGAGGACAAATCAGATATTGGAGTCCAAATCTACAATGCTCGAGACTTGATGCTGATTTTATGCCTTTCCTACTGTTCTTCGATCTTTTTAGACATATTTTCATAACAATATTATTTTGTCTTGTTAGTTGTAAGATATTGTAAGGACAAGTTACCTTTTTTTTGCCTAATTTCTTTACCAGGGAAAAGATTAAATTGGAATACAATCAATTTTCAAATTAAATTTGTCAAGATTGGACCCCATAACATTATTATTTCTCAACTAAATGGTGTATAATAGCAATCATATGTCCCTTTACATTCCTCAACTGGCATTTATGCCACCGATTTTTCTGTTCCCAGACAAGCACATGTGACATGCCCTTAACCAAACTTTTGGGAGCAACACTTAGAAAGGTTAGAGTTATTAATGCAGTTCGACATTAATTAGTACTCTACTAGAGGCTTCACGGGGACCAAACTTCGAAATTGATCGTATAAGTCAAAAGTACAACTTTAATGTACTAAAATGACTCCTACTGACATTCTCATGCTCACCATTTAACCCAAAAAAAAAAGACATTCTTATGCTCACCTGTCAAACTACATACAAATATACGTTTCAAGGATGTGTATTTGCACATACGTTACACTACAATACGTTCTTTAACGGTAATGTATTCGTTGTTAAATGATATTTCTCGTTAAATTATCATTCTGCGGTAGCGGCAACAAGTTATGCATAAGTAATTTTCTCTATCTAGTTCTAGTAAAAAACTCATTCTTGTGTTTGAGAAAATGAATAAACGGTTATGTACAAAAAAAAAATTTTAAACTATGTTTCTAGGAATTTTATTTACAAATTAATTTATGAAAAAGAAAAGGCTTTGTAGCCAAAATGGTTCATGAGATTTGCATAATACATCACTTTGGTTCCTGAAATTGAAAATCAATAGAAATGGTCCATCATCCATTATTTTGGTATTTCCGTTAATTGTCCTGGAGCTCTTGATCGGAATTTTGGGCAATTTTCAAGGCTTCATAATTCAATCGTTTCTTAACCAAATTCAACCCATAATATATCAAAATGAAGATAGGAAAGTGTAGAACAAGATTATACCATTTGGAAGCCCAATGGTTGCCAGAAATGGCTGGAAAATAGCCTGAAAGGTCACCGATGCGCGGAAAAACTGGAAAACTCGTCGGAAACTAGATAAACTTTAAACGTTCATAACTTCTTCAATGCTCAACGAAATTGAGTGATTCAAAAACAAAAATCATACTTCTCAATGAGATGATGAATATAGTGGTATCTTTCTGCATGGCTAATTCGCCATGGTTTGGCCGGAAAACGGCTCGAAAGTGGCTAACTTGAGACCAAGACAGCCACTTTCGAGTCATTTTTCGGCCAAATCACAACGATGTAGCCATCAATAAAGGTTTCATGCTCTTCCTCTCGTCGAGAAGTATGCTTTTTTTTTTTTGAATCACTCAATTTCGTTGAGTATTGAAGAAGTTATGAATGTTTAAAGTTTACCCAATTTCCGGCAAGTTTTCCAGTTTTCCTGCTGACTAGTCATCTTTCAGGTTATTTTCTGGTCATCTCTAGCAACCATTGGGCTTCCAAATAGGTATAATCTTGTTTTACACTTTCCCATCTTCCTTTTGATATATTATGGATCAAATTTGGTTAAGAAAAAAATTAAGTTACGAAGCTTTGAAAATTGTCCAAACTTTCAGCTAAGAGCTCTGGGACACTTAACGGAGTTTTCAATGGAATGACCAAAATAATGGATGTTGGACAATCTCAGGACCATTTCTATTGATTTTCAATCTCAGAGACCAAAGTGATGTGTTATGCAAATCTCATGGACCTTTTTGGCTAAAAAGCCAAAAGAAAAATACTCCACCAAGTGAACCATCAGACAGAAGATGCGTCTAACAATACTAGCATGACTCGATCTACTAATACAAGACTATCTGAATAGTGAAAATTAAAACCCAATATCTTTTATTGCTTTTACTTGTGACTCAAGGTACATATTATTCAAGTGTAACAAATAATTTGATCGCATCATAAATGTTGCTGCTAAGCCTGCTACGCCACGGATGATTCGATGTTATCAGAAGTTCTGTATACCTTTACAACTAACAATCTGCAGACCAATCTGAACGCAGCTATATATATATATGTGTTTCTGTCCCTAGGCCTTGCTATATGTGCCAATGCCTTGCACTGCAAGACGTGGTGATGAAATATTGAAAAAGTATTTAGACCTGATTCTCCACATCGAAAAAAGATGAGTGCTTGAGTTTATAATGACGAAGAAGTAACTAAAGGCGGCGTGTGGCTTGACCCTGATTCCATGCAATTCGAAGGACGCAAACAAGGGGGGTAATAAGCAGTGCTAGCATTCTCATAGTTAAACTCCACCTGATTGCACTTCTCATCATGTTCATCAAATTCCTTGGCATTCTGAAAGGAAGTGCCAATTCAATTAAGTTCAAAATTTGGACAAGATCAAGCACCATAAAAAAGCAATCATCCGTAGTTACTACAACAAATGCACCCAAGGAAATGCTTACACGACTTTATTCAAAGCTAGTTAACAGATTGTTTCAAGGAACATGCTATAATGTTCAAGTGTTGCTTCCCTCACAATCCAGTAAATATACAAAAACAATTTTAGCAATATACCTGAATAGATAAAAGGTGGAATGCAGGAAGAAAACGCATCTTGCAGTACTCATTAATCATCAATGTCAGCACTAGAAGTGGAATTGTGGAAAAGGATGCCGCCAGCTTTGATTTCAGTCCAAAGAGACCAATCATAGTTATTTGCACAAGAATGATTGCAACGAGAATATAATGATTGATGTAAGGCCAATACTGTCCACATGTATCATAAAAAGTCTCATAAACATCTTCAATCTGCAACAGAACCGAAGTTTATAAAACATACAGTTGATATCAAAGTGCACAAAATGCTCATCTCTGGTGCAAAATAAATTTCAGCAATTGTCTTTAAAGATAGAGATACTAATTAGTAATTTATAACATGTTATAATTGAACACAAGTATCTAACTCCCGGGGCAGACCTCAACCTAAAGGCGCAAGATGGACTGGCTGTTTTGATGACCCATGTTCCGCTTCTCGCCTCAGATTCCAGAGAAAGTCTACTTTAAGGTTGATAGGTTATTGTTGGCCCATGCCCTAACAACTTAAACTTTTGCCACAGGTTGATTTCTACGAGCTGCAACAAATAACGCTTTCAGCAGTTACTAAATGAAAGTATTGAAAAGCTTGAAGCCAATGAATATTCTGGGATCTGAACTTTAAGTTGCATCTAAATGCAAAAATGTTTCTAAAATAATTACTTGACACCCTATATACGTATTATTCTCAACCGCTTTTTGAAAAAATGAAAATCTTGATCTCTATGCTTCTCCTTAATTTTGTTTAGCTTATGAATGTTAATTGGGAGAAGAAAGAACAAAAGCACAACAAAAGGGACCAAAAGAATGTGGAAGCCGTGAATTTACAAGAACAGACTTTCATAGGAACAATAACAATGACTTAAATAATAAATGCAAAGTTGCCAAAGTTAACCTGGTTTATATACACCGCATAGCCGAGCAGGAAGTAACCAATGAAAAATGGGAGCATAAGTGGTGCCACAACTGCATATACTGTACCAATCAGCACGGATAGCGAGACCACAGGAATGATTCTGAAGTAAGGTAATGAATAAAGATAAGGAGTCTTCTCTTTTCCACGGCCATATGTACAGGACCTTATAGCATCCCAGCAAAGTAGTCCTGGTTGGAGGATCTCCAAAGAAAATCAAGCTTTATTAACTAAATCAGTATTTTCAGAATTATTTAGAAACGATAAGTTGAAAACAATAAAGAAAAAGAAAGTATGCAACACAACAGAAAATTATCCAAGAGTCCACAACTATTTAAAACTTGTACAAGGAAAAGAAAAAAGCAAAATTGAAATAGCTTTGGAAGTTATGAAGAGCGTGGATTAAAACGAAACACAAACAGAATATTACAAAAGTATTAAGACCAACTCACTTGAGCGGAGACAGCTCTAGCAAGGTGACTGGGGATATCTTTCGGATGAGTAAAAGATTCGCCAATTTCATCTATTAAAGAGCCAGATAACAAGCTCCAAAAGAAGACGTTTCCAACTAGGAAATAAAAACCCATGTTGCACGCTTTTATCTCCTCCGAGTATTGCAAATGGAACAATGTAGACAAACAAATTCAGAACGGCACTCCGAAGATACCCTGTTATGACAGAGCTTAACCCTGGTCTGTACATATTAACATTATCTAAGATGTCAATTCATAAAAACTATAACCAAAGCACTACAAAGTTTGCTTATAGAAGCTCTGAATTCAGAACCATGAATATTCAATTCTCTAATTTATGGAACTGTTTATCATTCAGATCTTTATACTGGTCCTTTCAATGTTTAATTTAATGTTCCAAAAGTTATGAATTAATAGTCAGATTGCTGAATTAATTGAGGCTTATATTCCACAAGTCAAAGATTCAACAAGGACGCATGATATTCAAGCAAAAAAGAACGGCAAGAAAATCTTACATCAATTTTAAAGCCATGGCAGGGGGAAACCATTTCTTTAACTTTTCAAATTTGGCGATTCCCTGGACGGCAGTGACTGGGATAGCAAAGAAAATTGTAAGAAGGGGGGCTGCAACAGTAACTCCAAAATTGCAGAGTGGCAAAACTCGGACTGGGATTGCCAAATTTCTCCATGATACATCCCTGGGTTCTGGAGCATCCTCAGTGATCCAAAGAAGTGGATTTGAGTGCTGCACCCAACCGAGACTTGAATGTAACAAAAGCAACAGCCAACTCCTACAAATATAAAAAACTCGGGATGGTTTTTTTTGCGTACTTATGGAGTATAGTTTGCTGAGTTATTTGATAGAACTTAAATGTATACAATTCTGAGCTATGAATACGGGAAGATCTACAGAAAATCATCGACCGAAGATCTCTTCCCTCTCGTCGTGATCGAACATCAATTTGCCTATTTACCTACTCATGATTTTTTTCAGTCCTATTTTTGCAGATGAATAAGACCGTGCTGATTCCTGTGTATTCTATTTCTATGACATTGAGTTTACCTTTTTCTTTCACTTGACCAAACATCTCATGACACGAGCTGACGAAAGCCATGCAGTATGAAAGTAAGTACCATCCCATTAGGCTTATACTGCTTGCCCTTGTTTGATATGTTCATTCAGCACCAATACAAACTCCAACAACACAAAAAAGGAAGGCCCGCTATAGAAGCTAAAAGTAGCTTATAGTAGAGTAGTCGGCCTGTTGGACTTACTTTCGATCTAGGCGTCTTAGCAGAGCCCCTTCCTATTGAGGAAGGCGAAGAAGTAGCCCAGCCGCACCCCCAAAACACCCCCACTAATCTGGTCTCTTCCCAGGGTGAGGAAGCAGGTCCATCTAGGAGGAGATTCTGTTTGCTCGATTGAGCGCCGCCTTTTGGCGAAATTTGATTTTCCCGAAGCCGAGGACATCCAATTTGCCCGTATTAAGGCTCAAGATCTTTTCGAGATCGTGGTCGAAATTGTCCAACATATGGCAGGCCTTGATCCAGCGGGGGATTGGATGGGGCGCGGGGCTCGGGCGTTCTACAATCCGCGTAATGAAAAGGTCTAGCTGGGTTAGATTCCCATCTCCCTCTTGTTGCTTAGGCAACTTAAACCCTCAACATAGTGAGGTGTGGAGCGAAAGGCCTAACTCCACAACTGTCGATATACTGCTGGTGAGGACCGAAGGGCGTCAAAGGGATATCCATATGACGTTGGATACCGAGCCTAAGTTGTAGCGTACAGAGTCTATATCGATGTCAACAAAAGCCAAGTCAAAGGAAAGAGCGATGCCCGCATTAAAAAAAGGGATCCGTCTTGTTTCTTCTCTAAACAAATTGAAGAACCTAATGGATCGAATGAATGGAAGAAGCTAATGTGTTACGTAGTTGATGTCTACTTTATTGTAGGCTCCAACTTAATGATTGCTAAGAATTAGACCAGAAGTGGTTTTATGTACTTTTTCTTTGAATAGGACACCCACCATTTACGAGTCCAAAGAATAATTGACAAGCAGGAGGAAACATTTCATTGCTAGCTACTAAGAACCCAACAGAACTCTTTTTTGAGAGAGTAAAGAAAAAGAAGCCATTAATTAATAAGGCCTAAGCCTCCTAAACAGCTCATCACACTTGCTATAAATAACAAGGCCTGTGGAACTGATAAAAAGCACCAAAACCAAATGGTACGTTTGGATTAAGCACTTTTGCACAGTTAGCATATCCAGTGGTAGCATTGGAAAGGCTTAATTCTCAATGCAGATTCCTGTTGCTTTTTAAGGGGCTCTTCTGGGTCTCTGGTTCTGCTTCTTTGCTGCAAGCATCTGCTATAGCAATGGAGAGACCATTGAGGTAACTGGTGAACAAGCAGCAGCCAAAGCTTTTTCAGGTAATATATATACTTATGTAGTTTCCTTTTAAGAACCAAAGTACTCTAAAATGACAACCATTTATTGAGTAATTAAATTGTGTCGGATTTGCATGGTTTTTTGCAACGTTGATTTTTGAGAGAAGACCTAAATACTAAATAGTTCATAATATTGACACATTGTTGAATAGGGCCTTAGTTGAACCTCCCTATACATGCATGCATATATAAACAAAACAATTTCAAAACTAATCTTAGTTTCCTTTTCCATTATATAAGACTCATATGTAATCATAGATCAGTCTAATGTGTGATTAAGTAGTAGTTATTTGATGGTCATTTTGTATATATTCTTGGTTATTAGTTAATCATATACATTTGTTTTTCTCCTACTACGTAATAATCTTATGCATCTCTGTGTCTATACTATGTCCATAATGAAGAGTTGCAAAGAGCAGAAGCTGCAGAAGTCAATGAAGAAGAGAAATTTAAATTGCCTCCACACAAGCCCTTCTTCAAGAAGCCGCCTCCACCTAAGATCTTTCCTCCGAAGGCCTTTTTCAAGCCACTCCCTCCACCAGTTCCAGTCTATAAGATTCCTCCCTACAAAAGGGGTCCTCCACCGGTTCCGGTTGTGGAAGAAAAGCCATTTCTGAAGAAGCCAATTTTCCATCCACTTCAAAAATTCAAGAAGCGACTTCCACCACCTGTTCCAGTTTACAAGAAGCCACTTCCTCCACCAATTCCAGTTTACAAGAAGCCACTTCCTCCACCAGTTCCAGTTTACAAGAAGCCGTTTCCCCCTACCATCTTCAAGAAGCCGATTCCAAAATTCAAGAAGCCATTTCCTCCACAATCATTCCTTGGGAAGCCATTACCTCCCACTGTTCCCTAAACTAGACTAGCTAGTTTTCCTTCCAAATAAGAGATGAGAACCATATAAATAGCTATAGAATAAAGTCCTACATGGACAGAGAAATGAGGTTGTTGTAACTTTATTATCTTGCAATTGTGTGTTGTGTTGTTGTACTCGTTTGATTCTTCTGTTATGCAGCTACCTTGTAATACGACCTTTGCATTTATAAATTACTGGAAAAAAAATTTTCCTTCACTCCAAAGAATCAACTTCGGCCCTTCGAAAATCCTTATGAATGAGATCATCAGCACATCAATATCGATAAATTTTCAGGCCCAGCATGGTCCACCGCGTCTAATTTAATCACCTATATATTATAAAAGGCCTCAGTGATATTATGCTGAATTCTATTCTCTAACAGATATTTCATGAATTAAACTCAAATATGACAAAAGAAAAGAACTAAAAACCTGCACAAATTTGCAAAGAACCATTATATATAACACCAAATTTTTAATAGTGAGAGTGTAGAATCCTATAATTCTGGAAGGCATATTCTTGTTGTGCAAGATTCATTGAGACGGGTCAACAACCTATACCATCCCAAAACTTGCATCTTAATTATTACGACATGTTGAGTTTTATTACAAAAGACCTTGATATGATTAGGAATCGAACCATTTATATTGTAATTCGTTTGATCAATTCTTGTACTGTTCAACAATAAGAAATTCCGCTTCGTGCTAATTAAAATTCTTTCTGCACTGCTCAAGCATTTGACACACCTTTAAACACAGGTGCAAGCTTGAGTGTCCGGTGCAATGTATACAAAATACCCTAAATTATTATTCCGTATTAAACTGGAATCCACCAAGAATTAAGAAAACCTCAAAATTTATAATCGAATAATAATACGAATGATTACAACCCTAGCACCCCATAGGTTGCTTATCGGAGTACAAATAGGAAAACAAATAAAAGCTTAAATCCCGTTTTGGGTTAGTAATTTGATCAAAAATTCCCATAAGCGCTCAATGTTGTTTGCCTCGCCGTTCAAAACAGTTGATCTTGGCACAAATTAGATATTGGAGCCCAAACCTACAATGCTCGAGCCCTGATGCTGATTTTATGTCTTTCCAACTGTTCTTCAATCTTTTTAGTCATATTTTAACCATGATATTATTTTGTTATGTTACTTGTAAGATATTGTAAGGCATCTTACCTTGTTTTTTTTACCTAATTTCTTCACCAGGGAAAAAGATTAAATTGAAATACAATCAATTTTCAAATTAAATTTGTCAAGATTGGACTCCATAACATTATTATTTCTCAACTAGTATAATAGCAATCATATGTCACTTTACATTCCTCAACTGGCATTTGTGCCACCGATTTTTCTGTTCCCAGGCAAGCACATATGACATGCCCTTAACCAAACTTTTGGGAGCAACACTTTGAAAGCTTAGAGTTATTAATACAGTTCAACATTATTTAGTACTCTACTAAAGGCTCCACGGGGACCAAAGTTCGAAGTTGATCGTATAAGTCAAAAGTACAACTTTAATGTACTAAAATGACTTCCACCTGACATTCTCATGCTCACCAGTCAAACTATATACAAAGATACGTCCCCAGGATGTGTATTTTCTCATAGGCTATGATGAGTCTATATTATACTATGTATTTTACCCTAATTTTAGTATTAATCTATTAGTTATTTTGGTGGAATTTTGATATTTTGTTATATATTTTCAATGTAGGACATTTGACTTCCATTGGAACAAAAAGTGATCAAACGGTTGAATTTTGGAGTCATTCCAATTAGAGGATGTTCGTGAGTCTTTCAAGATGATTATGCCAAAATTCCAGATTTTTCTATTAGGCCGTTTGACCGTGGCAATGAAATTAAGGCCCAGCGTGCAACTTTCTCAGATTGACGTTTCTGGACGTTTTGGGTATTTTGGAGGTCAAGATGGCATATTCTGAGGAAGATTTCTTCTGAGGATTTGTAGAGGACGTCTTAAGCTTTCAAAAGAGACCTTTTGGACAAAATTGGAGTTGATTTGGTCGGTCAAAAGACTAATTTTCTGAGAACTCCAAATTTTAGTCCAAATTATGTTCCCTAGTTTTATTCTAAAACCTTTCAAGGTAGGGTTTTATTTTCTAGTAGTATAAATAAGACTTTTAGCTAGCCATTAGAGGTGGGGGTGTGGAACGTACGTGGAGAATTTAGCTAGGCTTTGACGCTTTGTATTTCCAAGATGTTTTCTATCCTTTTTCTATTTCAATAAAATTCCTTGTGTTTTATGGTTGTTTGTAACTAATTTTCGTTTGCTAGGGCGATGCCTTGAGCCTTAGCATGAATATGTAGTTTTTATTTAATTGCTTATGATGTTATGCATGCATACGTTGAATTATTAATCACTGTGTTTAAACTATCTCTATATCTTAATGCTTAGCTACCATTAGGATGTTTAGATAAGTAATCAGATGCAATTCGGTCGGAATGCCACCGGGGAATTGAGTATTGCTTCTTGTGATTGATAGTTTTAATTTCATTTTGGGTGAATGCCACGTCTTAGGGGTTGCATGGTTTTTCAAACAAAGCGTAATGAGTCATACATGTTTATATTTGATATGAATGCCACATACGGATTGTATGTTTAATATACGTTCTAGCTTGAATGCCACAAGTAGAATATGCATAAGGAAAACCTAACCTTCAAAGTTGCATGGGTAATTCATAAGTAATTGGTAAATTTACATAGGATTGTGAAGGGGACAGGGGAACCCTAGGCTTTTACAATTTGGTTTTCAAAACATTTTCTTTTGTTTTCTTTACTTTGTCAATTTATTTAATTGTTTAATTTAAAATTCGTTTTTAGGTCATAAAATCAACCTTTTCCAATCTTTGTTTTCAAATAGTTAATTAAGAATTAGTTTAAATACAAATTATTCATTCAATTTCTGCGGAAAACAACCTTGCTTGAGCTGCTATACTACGATAATCTTGTACTCTTGCAAGTATTTTTAAGTGTTTTTATCCCTTATTTTTAAGTGTTTTTATCCCTACTTTTGCAAGTGGTAAAAATGCCTATCAGGCTACACTACAATACGTTCTTCAATGGTAACATATTCATCGTTAAATAATATTTTCCTCGCTAAGTTATCATTCTGCAATGGCGGCAATAGGTTATGCATAAGTAATTTTCTTTGTCTAATTCAAGTAAAAAAACTCATTCTTGTGTTTGAGAAAACAAATAAACGGTTATGTACACATAAAATGTCAAACTATGTTTCTAGGAATTTTATTTACAAATTAATTCATGAAAAGGAAAATTAATGCACCAATTGAACCATCAAACAGAGATGCGTCTGACACGACTTGCATGACTCGATCTACTAATACAAGACAATCTGAACATTGCAAGTTAAAACCTAATATCTTTTATTGCTTTTACTTGTGACTCAAGGTACAGATTATTCAAGCATAACCAATAATTTGCTCGCATCATAAATGTTGCCGCTAAGCCTGCTATGCTACGGAAGATTCGATGTTATCAGAATAAGTTCTGTATACGTTAACAACTAACAATATACTCTAGACCAATCTGAACGCAGCTATATATATGCGTTTCTGTCTCTAGGCCTTGCTATATGTGTCAATGCCTTGCACTGCAAGACGTGGTGATGAAATATGTAAAAAGCAATTAGACCTGATTCTCCACATCGAAAAAAGACAGAGTACAGGGGGAGCTTGAGTTTATAATGACGAAGAAGTAACTAAAGGCGGCGTGTGGCTTGACCCTGATTCCATGCAATTCAAAGGACGCAAACAAGGGGGGCAATAAGCAGTGCTAGCATTCTCATAGTTAAACTCCACCTGATTGCACTTCTCATCAAGTTCATCAAATTCCTTGGCATTCTGAAAGGAAGTGCCAATTCAATTAAGTTCAAAATTTGGACAAGATCAAGCACCATAAAAAAGCAATCATCCGTAGTTACTACAACAAATGCACCCTAGGAAATGCTTACACGACTTTATTCAAAGCGAGTTAACAGATTGTTTCAAGGAACATGCTATAATGTTCAAGTGTTGTTTCCCTACACAATCCAGTAAATATACAAAAACAATTTTAGCAATATACCTGAATAGATAAAAGGTGGAATGTAGGAAGAAAACGCATCTTGCAGTACTCATTAAACATCAATGTCAGCACTAGAAGTGGAACTGTGGAAAAGGATGCGGCCGGCTTTGATTTCAGTCCAAAGAGACCAATCATAGTGATTTGCATGAGAATGATTGCAACGAGAATATAATGATTGATGTAAGGCCAATACTGTCCACACGTATCATAAAAAGTCTCATAAACATCTTCAATCTGCAACAGAACCGAAGTTTATAACACATGCAGTTGATATCAAAGTGCACAAAATGCTCAGCTCTGGTGCAAAATAATTTTAGCAATTGTCTTTAAATATAGAGATACTAATTAGTAATTTATAACATTTTATAATTGAACACAAGCCTCTAACCCCCGGGGCAGACGTCAACCCAAAGGCACAAGACATACTGCCTGTTTTGATGACCCATGTTCTCCTTCTCGCCTCAGATTCCAGAGAAAGTCGATAGGTTATTTTTGGCCCATACCCTAGCAACTTTAACTTTTGCCGCTGGTTGATCTCTATGAGCTACAACAAATAACGGTTTCAGCAGCTACTAAATGTAGTATTGAAAAGCTTGAAGGCAATGGATATTCTGGGATCTGAACTTTAAGTTGCATCTAAATGCAAAAATGTTTCTAAAATAATTACTTGACACCCTATATACGTATTATTCTCAACCACTTTTTGAAAAAATGAAAATCTTGATCTCTATGCTTCTCCGTAATTTTGTTTAGCTTATGAATGTTAATTGGGAGAAGAAAGAACAAAAGCACAACTACAAAAGGGACCAAAATAATGTGGAAGCCATGAATTTACTAGAACAGACATTAATAAATGCAAAGTTGCCAAAGTTAACCTGGTTTATATACACCGCATAGCCAAGCAGGAAGTAACCAATCAAAAATGGGAGCATAAGTGGTGCCACAACTGCATATACTGTACCAATCAGCACAGAAAGCGAGACCACAGGAATGATTCTGAAGTAAGGTAATGAATAAAGATAAGGAGTCTTCTCTTTTCCACGGCCATATGTACAGGACCTTATAGCATCCCAGCAAAGTAATCCTGGTTGAAGGATCTCCAAAGAAAACCCCGACAGTCCATCTGTCAAAATATACGTCACAAAGAAATCTGCCTGAAACATTAGAAATCAAGCTTTATGGACCAAATCAGTATTTTCAAAATTATTTAAAAAATGATAAGGTGAAAACAATAAAGAAAAAGACAGTATGCAACACAACAGAAAATTATCCAAGAGTCCACAACTATTTAAAACTTAAACAAGGAAAAGAAAAAAGTAACACTGAAATAGCTTTGGAAATTATGAAGAGCATGAATTAAAACGAAATGTAAACAGAATATTACAAAAGTATTGAGACCAACTCACTTGAGCAGAGACAGCTCTAGCAAGGTGACTGGGGATATCTTTTGGATGAGTAAAAGATTCACCAATTTCATCTATTAAAGAGCCCGATAGCAAGCTCCAAAAGAAGACGTTTCCAACTAGGAAATAAAAAACCATGTTGCAAGCTTTTATCTCCTCCCTGCTCTTTGAGATGCAGCCTGATAGTTTAGCCATTCCGAGCATTGCAAATGGAACAATGTAGATAAACATATTCAGAACGGCACTCGGAAGATACCCTGTTATGACAGAGCTTAACCCTGGTCTGTACATATTAACATTATCTAAGATGTCAAATCATAAAAACTATAACCAAAGCAGTACAAAGTTTAACAAAGTTCGCTTATAGAAGCTCTGAATTCAGAACCATGAATATTCAATTCACCAAATTCTGAAACTGTTTATCATTTGAATCTTTATACCGGTCCTTTCAATGTTTAATTTCATGTTCCAAAAGTTATGAATTAATAGTCAGATTGCTGCATTAGTTGAGGCCTATATTCCACAAGTCAAAGATTCAACAAGCAGGCATGATATTCAAGCAAACAGAATGGCAAGAAAATCTTACATCAACTGTAAAGCCATGGCAGGGGGAAACCATTTCTTTAACTTTTCAAATTTGGCAATTCCCTGGACGGCTGTGACTGGGATAGCAAAGAAAATTGTAAGAAGGGAGGCTGCAACAATAACTCCAAAATTGCAGAGTGGCAAAACTCGGACTGGGATCGCCAAATTTCTCCATGATACATCCCTGGGTTCTGGAGCATCGTCAGTGATCCAAAGAAGTGGATTTGAGTGCTGCTGAGAGTGGACAACTAGGGCTGCACCCAACCGAGACTTGAATGTAACAAAGGCAACAGGCAACTCCTACAAATATAAAAGGACTCGGGATGGTTATTTGCATACTTATGAAGTATATTTTGCTGAGTTATTTGATAGTTAGAACTTAAATGTATACAATTATGTAAAGTAGGGGTGAAAATGGTTATGGACTGTGAATGATTAAGCGAAAATAAACTATGAGTTTGGGAAGATCTACAGACAATCAATAACAATAGGCTTTTTCTAATGGAATAACAATGTGTGTGATGAAGGGAGAGAGAGAGAGGGGGGGGGGGGGGAGAGAGAGCAAAAGGAACACATTTCTTAAAGCAGGTAGGTTTATTAAAATAAATAAAAGTATTTGTTTCCGACAAAGTGGAGACACATGTCACTAGACCAAATGGTCATTGGCGTGTGCATTTGATGGATATACAAATGACTAAATAGAGAATTTGCTAAAGATGGAGTCACAATGAAACGATAAAGAATTATTACTATGCATAAAGAACATACATATTCCGAATCTGCCTTATGCGATGTATTATTAAGGCTACTATCACTATGATAATCACCTTTTCGTGGAGCATATCTTCACACTGTAACTGGTGTATCTTGTGATGAAGTTCTTCAAGCTTTTCCTCATAGACCGATAATTTCTCAGAATCTTCATGAGATGGATTCAAGAGCAAAGGGGTTTGGTTATGTTTCTTGACCACAGATTGCTTTCTCAAGTCCTCTATCTTTTTTTCGATGGATTTTGATTGGTTCTACACATAAGATTATCTTGATTAAATGACAATCAAATATATAATAGGGTAAGAAAAAGAAGAATAATCAACCATAATAACTATAAATGTTAAAAATAAATCATATTCCCACATCAAACTCTCAACAATTCACCATAAAACCACAGAACCATTAACCCTCATCAAGAATATGAACCATTATCCTTATTAGTATGTGTTTAACCAGATCGCAAACAATCCCATGATACAACTCAGAGTATCAATATTTTTATCAAATAGATAATTCTTTAATTTCTAATCTCACATTCTCAATATATGGAACAGACTGCACGACATAAAAATATAGTGGACTGAGGCAGGGAGCTAATGTGAAAATGTTCAAGGCTTACCAACAACTCCTTAAATTCTTTCCCATCATACAATATCTGATAAGAATGATAGGCATACGGGTGATGTTTAGAGAAGAACTCATCAACACAACACCCGCGAGACTTGTGTTTGCTGCAGAATGGAATTTCCCGAACCAGAACATTAAACTGATTAGGCTGATGCCTAACGTTCAGAAGTTGCTGAATCCTTTTAGCCAAAATCTCCTTATATTCCTGAAGAAGAAATTATGCAGGAAATCACCTGTTATGTAGACTCATCTAAGTGTTACGGTTCAAGAAGAAAACATTATTAAATCCAATAACTAATAATTCTTGAAAATATGGATTGTGAGAGTGTAACATTCACCTTGTGCAATAGGTATATGCCATAGAGAGATATAAACCATAGGCATGAACAATGCACCCAAAGCCTGTGGAAGTTGGAAAACTTTGGTAACCTAAGTAATTATGAAAGAATCTGATCCACTGCAAAACTAAGACAGTCTTACCTGTTGGAACCTGGACTAATGTTAGATATTGAGAAAAAATCCAACGAATGGTCACTCCTAGCTGTAAGACCATCGCCATTATAATTTACTGGAACAAGTACCACCAATCCAATAAGGGAGCATACCACAAAGAATCTGATACTGCAAAGAAAGAAATATATCAACATTGGCATTTGGCACCCAACTTCTCTATCAAACCTATGAAAGGCCACAAAAAGCAAAACCCAACCCCACCCAACCACCACCCCACCCCACCACACCACCCCCCCCCCCCACGGGCCCCTCGGGGCGCCCTTCCCTCCCTCCCTCCCCCAGGGGCCCAAGTCATTGATTGAATGAGGGAGGCTCTAAGCATTATTTTTCCTGCAAAAATTTTACTATTATTAAGAGAGGGGCAAAATTTGAAACTATTACAATAATTTATGGAAGAGGGAGTTTTGAACTGGAGTGCATGGATAAAAACCTAACATCCTAGTAGACCGCATGCAAATATGCCAAAGAAGAATCTGAGATACTGGACCTAATCACTCTCAAATTATCAGGGGTTTGATTTCTCTAGTTCTCCTACCCCAAACTCTATTATATACTCACCAATATAGTTCTATGTATTGGTACTATGAGAAATGCTAAGGAGACTCTTAAAAGTGGGACACCTCATGTTTTTTGCTTAATATTTTATAATCTTGGCACGGAAATTGATGTTAAACTGTGAGGTAACCAAAGGTCCATGGAGAGTCCCATTTTTAGAAAGTTTCTTTCGCATTTCTCTTGGTATCTCTCCCCCTTCCATTCCCTCCTATTTCAATGATTACGGTTTAACCACATTAACATCTTATATTGATTTTTTTTATAGAGACAATAAGATAAAAAATAATATGTTAGGGGAGAGGAGGGAAGGAGATGGGAATAGAAGGGGAGAGAATCCTACTAGGATTCTCTTCCCCTCTCTTTTCATCCCCTTTCATCCTCTCCTCTCACATTTTCTTATTTTGTCTTTTTCTTGCTATAAAACATTAATATAAAATGTTGATGTAGATTAACCGTGACCTTTCAAAGAAAAAAAAGAGAGGAGAGAATCCTATTCCATTAACTAATGCCTTGACTCTTGTTTCAGTAACTTATGTTTTCACAATATTATAAAATAATTCTTTTTTTATTCACATTTACACATGCAGAAAATGCTAGTGATAATAATTAAGCGGAACTGAAAATTCACTTAATTTATGTATTTAATTATTGTTTATTTTTCCTACACTAAATTTATCTGAAGTAAAGAAAGGGATCCGAATTTGATTGCAGAAAGAAAGCACATCGTTTTAGCCAACTTATTTAAGACGTTTGTAAGATAAATGCATTGAAAACAAGAAAAAAAAAAGCCGCCTATATATTAAAAACCAATGAACAATATAAGTGAACAAGATTAGACGCTATTAGTGGAAAAACAAATCTGCTATACATTCCAATTCTATATAATATTTAACTTTAATAATTAACGAACCCGAATTTGAAGAGCCTAATGATGATAAGAGCGTCGAGGCCATTGGATTGGAGGATTTCATCCTCGGAGACGCGAAACGCGCGGGAAATCCATGTGACAGAAGGGAGGAACCGGCGGAAACCGACGGGTGACGAGGCGTAATTATCATCGAAGTCCGGAATGCGGCGGTGGCTCTGGCAGTTGGATTCAGAGAGGCGGCGAGGATAGTAAATAGGGGCATTTGACGGTTGTTTCTTGAGGACGGAGAAGAGGGTGAGGATGAAAATAGCCAACCCTATGTTTATGGCCGCTGAAGCTATCAGGCTTTCAGGGTTCATGATCTCGCTCTCTTGGTTATAGATTGATTTTTTTTGGAGGTTGGAAGAAGAGTGAGAAAAACTATGAGGGAGGAGAGAGAGGGGGTGATGTGCATGCAAATGAAAGAGAGATGCCGAAGTTGGCAGGTCTGGTGGGTACGTGGCGGAGTTTCATGTGAAAGATGACGATATAACTGGTTGGACATGTTGTGTATCGAGTTTGTTTGCTGCTTTTGAGGGGTTGAAGTTTGAACCTATAACATTCCACATGAGAGTAGATCATTTAAACCTTATATATATATTCCCATTTTTATCTAGCAGGAGATTTTTTGGAAGCTCACTGGCTTCGGGTTCCATGGGAACTTCGAAGTTAAGCGAGTAGCGCGCGAGAGCACTTCCATGATGGGTGGCCCACTGGGAAGTTCTCGTGTGAGTTCCCAGAAATAAAACCATGAGAACGTGATCGAGGCCCAAAGAGGACAATATCGTGCTACGGTGGTGGAGCGGGTCCGGATTGTGGTGGGGATGGTGGGGGTCCGGATTGTGGTGAGGGCCCGAACCGAGATGTGATAGAGCCTTTGTAAATGAAAATTTTCTAAATTACTTTTTTCTTTTTGGGATAATAAAATTAGTTGATATTATTGATTTGAAAAAAAAAATTACAATATGCTCATCCATATAAGTTTAAGAACAAAACCTTCAACAAACCGATTTTGAAAGAGAATTCTAAAGGAAGAAAAAATAACTGAAAATATGACTTTAACCCCTTAAATTCAATTTTTTCCATGTAAAACCCAATATAAATTTTTTATCTCAAAAAAATCCAATGACTAGGATCCATCTAAGTGAATTCATTAATTACATATTACTTTACACATTTTACATTTTTTAGATACCTAAAATACCCCTATTGCATATTTGATGTGCACAATTAATTCTATGCAGATTGTAAGGAGAGTTAATGATTTTGCAAAAAGAAAAATAAGACATTAATGTTAAAAAATTTATTGCATATTAATATCAAATATGAGAATTGTTGGCTTAATTCTATGTATCTGGCATTATGAGTTCATATATATATACAAAAAAAAAAAAAAAAAAAAAAAAAACACCTATGTGTAATAATACATAAAAAAAAAAAAAGTTTATTTACCTACCATGTACAAAAATGTTATTTGATTCAAAATGTGTATAAATATATATATATATATATATATATATATGTGTGTGTGTGTGTGTGTGTGTGTGTGTGTGGTGTGTGTGTATTGATATAATTAGACGATTTTAATTTACCTACCTACTATTTGAAATGTTCATTTCCAATGATGCAAAATATTGTATACCAACAACAAAATATTGCATAAACTTAGGAATTGGATCATGCTTTTGATTTTATCTTTTTACCTACAAACAATCATATACACATTTATCACATCCCTGCCCAGGGTCCACCACATCCCGGGCCTGTTCCTCCACCGTAGCACGATATTGTCCGCTTTGGGCCCCAACCATACCCTCACGGTTTTGTTTCTGGGAACTCACACGAGAATTTCCAAGTGGGTCCTCGTTGGCACATCACAGCCAGGGTTAGGCTCTGATACCAAATTGTCACATCCCGACCCAGGGTCCACCGTATCACGGGCCTACTCTACCACTGTAGCATGATATTGTCCATTTTGAGCCCTGACCACGCCCTCATGTTTTTGTTTCTGGGAACTCACACAAGAACTTCCCAGTGGGTCACCCATCATGGGAGTGCTCTCGCGTGCTACTCGCTTAACTTCGAAGTTCCTATGGAACCCGAAACTAGTGAGCTCTTAAAAGGCCTCGTGCTAGGTAGGGATGGAAGGATCACTGTGACAGCCCGTCCCGGAAATTTTAAAAACGTACGCGTGAAAAGACAATTTTGCCCCTAGTGCGATTTCTTTACGTTGTGTGGTTGTTTGAGTTGGTGTGGCTGGCTGTGGACCACACACACTCCCATAATCTCCCTCACCCTTTCCCCCTATCCCTGCATCTGTCTCGAGTTCCCTTTCCCTTGCCATTTTTCATACAACGTACGGACACACACACAAACCCATCAAACCTTCACAGATCGAAGAAACAAAATACGTATCCATGCTCGTGAGGCTCGTAAGAGTCCAACCATACCCATTTCAGGTAGGGTTACCTTCGTTTTCACGTCGAACTCGTGATGTCTGATTTTTGGTACTGTTCATGCACACGTGATTTCTCATGTTTTAGGGAATTTCAAGCTTGTAGGAAGTTTGGTGAGGTCCCTAGGAGGCTTGGGGTGGATCGTTTGAAGGTTTTGGACGTCGGGATAGTGAGTTCGAGGTTGGCCGGAATTGGAGGAGTTTTCCAGGTGAGATTTCGTGGATTTTAGCACTTGAAAGTGGTATGATTTTTTTCCTCTTGTCGTAAGCTTCAATTTGGTACCAATTTTGTGAAATTTGGTTGAAAAACGAAGAAGATATCACGATTTGAATTTTTCTTGATTTTCTGGCGCCGACGACGGCGCTGGAGGCTCACCGGAGAAGACGACGGAATATTCCGTCAAAACTGACGGAATATTCCTAACGCCGTTGACAGAAACCGTTAAAGATAACGGAATATTCCTGACGGCGTCAACTGACACCATCAGCGTGCCAGGCACGTGCCTGCGCGTGTGGGCGCGTACGGCGGTGGAAAATTTTTCTAAAAATATGGGGATGTTCCTGAGGTTGAGTAGATCACGTTGGTGTATTCATACACCCCATTTGAGCAATGTATGAGAAATTATTTCTAAAGTTTGGTTATGTGCTTTAAAATTAACATTTTTATAGTTGTTTCGCATATAGGTGAGACGTATCCCGAGGACGAGCGTGGTCACTCGAGGCAGGGGGGTTACAACCCTTCTACGTACCAGTGAGTGGGCTTTTGGTTTTCCGTATATACCTATATACTTATATGTTTCCCAGAAAATGAATTAAAATGTTTTTACATTATTATGCCATGTTTATTGGTTGCCATTCGTTTATGCATTATTGGTTATATATATATATACATGTGTATTGGTGTCGTGGACGCACAGGTAAGTGCCAGGTGAGTATAATTTATATTTTCGTTCAGTAGTGATTCTAGAGACTTAGAGAGCTCGTAACCTACACCCCGATGTTAGTGCTCCCGCCCAGAGTCGGGCACAGTCCTTCACGTGATGTTCACCTCCCGCACCACACGCTCATCTTGGATCCAAGTTAGGTGCACAGGCTTGTCGTACAGACCACTTTAGGTGGTTCCGACTCGTAGGTGACCCGCGATTATTCACCCAGCCTTCACGTGAACGTAGCACTAGAGCGTACTTATATTACACCTAGGCCTGTCGTACAGACCACTTTAGGTGGTTCCAACTCGTGTGCAGGTATAGTTAGTGAGATGGAGATTCGAGCTCTAGATTCAGCCGTACAGGTCACGTTAGGTGACTCCGGCTGACAGATTACATGGTATTGATTTGATGTTTCCTGAGCACTGGCATATTACTTCGATACATACTGCATGGCACGTTTTTCGAGCATGACTTGTATATATATTTTATTTTCTGGGAAGTATACAGGTTTTACGGCGAGGGGTTAGAACTTATTTATTAAATTGGTTTTCGAAAAGCTTTGTTTTTGCCCACTCATGCTTTTGTTTTGCGCCCCTCCAGGTTCTAGTTGGCTAGCGCGTTTGGTGGCTTCCCTGAGGATTTCCCAGGCATATCTGACAGACCACCACCAGTGTAGGACCACCTTCGGGTGTGCTTTTGTTGTGTCGTTTCCTTTTGGACTACATTAGGCTTTATGCTCTGAACTTAGTGTCACACCTACGCTTGCACTTGTTGTTATTACTTGGTGTAAAGCTAGTTTTTATATATTCGTACCATTTATCTTATTATTTTATTAGCTTCCGCACTGTGCACATGGTTACGTCACTTCCACGTGACGGCCAGCATGCTCTGATCTCTATCGGGGTGTGTCAATCACTCCCCTGGGCGATGTGGGATCTTACAATGGGAATATACCAAATTGTCACATCCCCGCCCAAGGTCCACCACATCTCGGGCCCGCTCCACCACCGTAGCACGATATTGTCCACTTTAGGCCTTGACCACGCCCTCACGGTTTTGTTTCTGGGAAATCACACGAGAATTTCCCAGTGGGTCACCCATCATGGGAGTGCTCTCGCGCGCTACTCGCTTAATTTCGGAGTTCTCATGGAACTCGAAGCCAGTGAGCTCCCAAAAGGCCTCGTACTAGGTAGGAATGATAATATACATATAAGGATCACTTCCCTAGGCGATGTGGGATCTTACATATTACTTTATATATTTTTACCAAAAAACGTCCCTAGTAGGCGAATATATGTAATAATACATGAAAAATAATTTACCTACCATGTATACAAAAATGTTATTTGATTCAAAATATATAATCTAGGTTTTCTCAAAAAAAAAAAAAAAAAAAAAAAGAAAAAAAAAAATATATATATATATATATATATATATATATATATGATCTAGGTGTAGTATATATATATATATTTATATATAATTGGAACAAATTAATTTACCTACCATGTACAAAAATGTTATTTGATTCAAAATGAGTATATATATATATATATGTGTGTGTGTGTGTGTGTGTGTGTGTGTGTGTGTGTGTGTGTGTATTTATATAATTAGACCATATTAATTTACCTACCTACTATTTGAAATGTTCATTTCCAATGATGCAAAATATTGTATATGTTACAATCCGTCCATAATTTTATTTTATTTTTTAAATCTGAAACGATCAAAATGCCCTTAGAGGGTATGTGTCGACTTTCATTGACTTACTGGTCATGACATGTGTGACTTATTAATTAGTATATTCTGACAGCACTCTTTATTATGAACGACTGATCATAAGCGTAGCGAAAATTAAAATAAAATAATTTTACAGAACACGTATAAATTATTTTATGTAAAGTAGTGGAAAAGATAATAGCACTAGATATAAAATATTAATGATAGAATAAAATAATAAAGAAAGAAGAAAAAAAATGAGAGGTCAAGAAGGATCGAGAAAAAGAAAAGGAAAGGAAAAAAAAGGTTGGGGGGGGGGGGTGGGACTCCCTCGTCTCTTGATTTTTTTGGGGGTGGTTTGAGGGGACACCCATAGGGAACAAGTCCTGCGAGTTTGATCACCAAAACACTATCAGGGAAGCGAGAAGGAACTGGGAGAGGATGTGCAGATAGTCCTGACGAGCAGCCTTACTAGCTTATTGGTTTTTCCCCATTAGTCTACCTAAAAATAAAGAGAAGAAAGGACAAATGGAAGGAAGGGATTAGAAATTAATTAGGAGCAGAGAGAAGGGAGTTGAAGATATTCGTATCCTTCTCGCTTGGGATGTCAACCTGCAGTATGCGTTCATATTCTCTACTCTCTTTATCCTTTCCGTTTAGCTAATTCTTATTAATATTTCTTTCGGTTAATCTGTCGTGGATTAGCTATTGTTTGCAAAACTAGTATTATATATATATATATATATATATATATATATATATATATATATATATATATATATATATATATGCAAATGCCTAAACCCTAGAAGAGTATAAAAGTCGAAAGGGATGTTTTGTTTATTAGCCCTGTTTCTGAAGACTTGTATTATGCAGAAAGCTATATTGTTGTATTAGTACGCTTGGCAAAGTATTTCAACTAGTCCACTTTGGGAAGCTGGTTGTTTTCCAAACGATTCTATACTGAATACATAATTACTTATAATGAGAAAATATATATATAGGTGGTTTTATTTACATGTGTATCAAAGAACATGCATATCTTCCTCACTCAATTTTTACTATCCAATCGGATTGGTTTTGAAGAAAACAAGCTATTTTATTTGCTACAATTAGTCCAGCTAATTATTATCAAACCATAGTTAGATTATTGCTTTTATATGTACTATTGGCCCTATGTTTTGATATAGAATTTGAAAGGGGTATGCATGGTATAGATATCAATAGTTTGACAAATCTGATTCGATGTGATTATTATTGGCCTACTGGGAAGTTCTGCTTGCATGAGTTCCTAGAAACAAAGCTGTGAGGGCGTGGTCAGGGCCCAAAATCGACAATATCGTGCTACGGTGGAGTCAAGCCAGGGATGTGGTGGGCGCTCGGGCCTGGATGTGAAAATTTGGTAGCAGAGCCAGGTCGGGAAGTGACAATTTGGTATCAGAGCCAATCCCTGGCTGGAAATGTGCCGACGAGGATGTTGGGCACCTAAAGGGGGTGGATTGTAACATCCCACATCACCCAGGGGAGTGGATCCTGTAATCCTTATATGTATATTCCCATCTCTACCTAGCACGAGGCCTTTTGGGAGCTCATTGGATTGTGAGATACCGCATCGCCCAGGGGAGCGGATCTTATGATCTTTATATGCATATTCCTATCCCTACCTAGCTTGAGGACTTTTGGGAGCTCACTGTCTTCGGAGTTCATCGGAACTCCGAAGTTAAGCAAGTAGGGCACGAGAGCAATCCCAAGATAGGTGGTCCACTAGGAAGTTCTGCTTGCGTGAGTTCCTAGAAATAAAGCCGTGAGGGTGTGGTCAGGGCCCAAAACGGACAATATTGTGCTACAGTGGAGTTGAGATGGGGATGTGATGGGCACCCGGGTCAGGATGTGAAAATTTGGTATCAGAGCCAATCCCTGGCCGAATGTGTGCCGACGAGGACATCGGGCCCCTAAGGATGGTGGATTGTAACATCCCACATCGCCTAGGGGAGTGAATCCTGTAAGCTTTATATGTATATTCCCATCTCTACCTAGCACGAGGCCTTTTGGGAACTCACTGGCTTCGGGTTCCATCGGAACTCCGAAGTTAAGTGAGTTTGGACGATAGCATTCCTAGGATGGGTGACTCACTGGGAAGTTCTCGTGTGAGTTCCTAAAAACAAAACCATGAGGGCGTGGTCGAGGCCCAAAGCAGACAATATCGTGCTACGGTGGAGTCGAGCTCGGGATGTGGTAGGGGTTCGGCCGGGATATGACAATTTGGTATCAGAGCCAATCCCTGGCCTAGTGTGTCGACGAGGACGTCGAGCCCCTAAGGAGGGTAGATTGTAACATCCCACATCACCCAGGGGAGTGGATCTTATAAGCCTTATATGTATATTCTCATCTCTACCTAGTACGAGGCCTTTTGGGAGCTCACTGGCTTTGGGTTCTATTGGAACTCCGAAGTTAAGCGAGTTTGCGCGAGAGCAATTCTATGATGGGTGACCCACTGGGAAGTTCTCATGTAAGTTCCTAGAAATAAAACCGTGAGGGCATGGTCGGAGCCCAAAGCGGACAATATCGTGTTACGGTGGAGTTAAAAGCTGAATGTGGTGGGGGCCTAGGCCGGGAAGTGACAATTTGGTATCAGAGCCAATTTCTAGCCGAAAGTGTGCCGATGAGGACGTCGGGCCCCTAAGGGGGGTGGATTGTAACATTTCACATCACCCAGGAGAGTGGATCATGTAAGCTTTATATGTATATTCTCATCTTTACCTAGCACGAGGCTTTTTGGGAGCTTACTGGATTGTGAGATACCGCATCGCCCATAGGAGTGGATCATGTGATCCTTATATGTATATTCCCATCTCTACCTAGCTCGAGGACTTTTGAGAGCTCACTGGCTTCGGAGTTCATCAGAACTCCGAAGTTAAGCGATTAGCACGCGAGAGCAATCCTAAGATGGATGACCCATTGGGAAGTTCTGTTCACATAAGTTCCTAGAAACAAAACCGTGAGGGCATGGTCGGGGCCCAAAGTGGACAATATCGTGTTACGGTAGAGTCGAGCCCGAGATGTGGCGGCGGCCTGAGCCGGGATGTGAAAATTTGGTATTAGAGCCAATCCCTGACCGGACGTGTGCCGACGAAAACGTCGGGCCCCTAAGGAGGGTGGATTGTAACATCCCATCGCCTAAGGGAATGAATCATGTAAGCCTTATATGTATATTCTCATCTCTACCTAGCACGAGGCCTTTTGGGAACTCACTGGCTTTAGGTTCCGTCAGAACTCCGAAGTTAAGCAAGTTCAGACGAGAGCATTCCTAGGATGAGTGACCCATTGGGAAGTTCTCGTGTGAGTTCCCAAAAACAAAACCATGAGGGCATCGTTGAGGCCTAAAGCAGACAATATCGTGCTATGGTGGAGTCGAGCCTGGGATGTGGTGAGGGCCCAGGCCGGAATGTGACAATTTGGTATCAAAGCCTAACCCTGGCCGCGTGTGTGCCGACAAGGACGTTGAGCCCCTAAGGGGGGTGGATTATGAGATCCCACATCACCTAGGGGAGTTGATCCTATGATCCCTATATGTATATTCCCATCCCTACCTAGCACGAGGTCTTTTGGGAACTTACTAGCTTCAGAGTTCATCGAAACTCCGAAGTTAAGCGAGTAACGCGCAAGACCAATCCCTAGATGGGTGACCCACTGGGAAGTTCTCGTGTGAGTTCCTAGAAACAAAGCCGTGAGAGTGTGGTAGGGGCCTAAAGCGGACAACATCGTGTTATAGTAGAGTCGAGCCCAGAATATGGTGAGGGCCCGAGCCTGGATGTGACAATTGTAACATCTGACATTGCCCAAGGGTGTGGACCCTGTAAGCTTTATATGTATATTCTCATCTCTACCTAGCACGAGGCATTTTGGGAGCTCACTGTCTTCGGGTTCCATTGAAACTCTGAAGTTAAGCGAGTTCGTGCAAGAGCAATCCCATAATGGGTGACCCACTGGGAAGTTCTCGTGTGAGTTCCTAGAAATAAAACCGTGAGGGCGTGGTCTGGGCCCAAAGCAGACAATATTATGCTACGATGGAGTCGAGTCTGAGATATGGTGGGCGCCCGGGCTGGGATGTGACACGCTCGGTTCCGTTAAGTGATCCGGAACTGGGTTTCTGCTGGGGTTTCGTGGAATAGTCTAGTTCCCTGCTCCATTTGGATTCTGTTGAGTGGTCTGGAATCCCTCATGCTCCGCGATTTCATTAAGTGGTCCGAAATCTTATCCTACCTTGGATTTCATTAAGTGGTCTGATATCCATTGTACTCCGCGATTCCGTTGAGTGGTCCCAAATTGTATTCACTCGGATTTCGTTGAGAGGTCCAGGATCCCTTTTACTCTGTGATTTCGTTGAGTGGTCTGGAATCGCATCTTGGTCTGGATTCCGTTGAGTGGTCCGGAATCCCCTTTGGTGTTTTGATTTCGTTGAGTGGTTCGAAATCCCTTTTGGTGTCTTGGTTCCTTTGAGTGGTCCGGAACCCGATGTTGATGGATTTTGTTGAGTGGTCCGAAATTGCATCATTTGACTTGTTGGTTCCTTGGATTCAATTTCAGCTTCAAAAATGTAGGCTTCGACTGAAATGTGTCGCTCTAGCCTTGCATTTCGGTGTATGTATGCGTTATTGATTGATGTAATTGTCGAATGATATTAGTTGTGATTGTTGTCATTATGATTAGACTCGTTGACCAATATGGCTAGAAATTTATGTTGTGCTTCGTCGAATGTTCCACGTGATGTTGCATGCCTATTGTGTGGTATTATGTTGAGACATAGTGATTTATGTGATGATTGTTTGAGTGTAATGAAAGACGAACTACGAATGGCTTGATCCCTATTTAGGGTACGTAGGTTGTTTAACAACGATGTTAGATGCAGCCATAAAGTATACAAAAAATTACTATGTGATTCGATTCTCGAGTTGTGCTTTGCCCATATCCCGGAGGCGAGGTATATTAGGTATACGGATACTTGGTGACGTCACGTGTCGATCATGGATGTAATTATGAAAACTAAACACGTGACATGTGTGATATTAAAATATTGTATTGTCAAAAACAAAAAAAATCATCCTATTCACAAGTGCACGTGTGAATGCTATGAAAAAACAATTCAAAATTTATGCAATTATGAAATTATGAAAACTAAACACCCAAATCAAATTAGTAGAGAAAATGTACCCGAGTCTTCCAGTTTTCATAAATCGAAGTAACTCAAAATAAAAGTAAAGCAAGATGCCGTCTAGAAACGGCAATACTTGTCAAAACTGGAAAGTAACTCAAAAGTTCCCACAGAATATTTTATCAACCAGATCTTTGGAATCTTTCCAGTGTGCTACTTTGCAAAGCAGCCACACCCACACACACGCACACGTAGCAGTTGACCCACAAACCTCGCAAATTCCCCTTTGCACATTCAGAGCCACGTTAAAATACAAAAAGCTCCGGCAGTTTGATGCAAACATGTATAAATCTATATAAGTATATAATATAACCAAACCAACAAAGCAAGCAAATGGAAACGGAATGAGAGAAAACCAATCGGAGGCGGAGAATTTATTGCCAACTTTTGACTGCTTCTCCTGCGTTCCACCGTTTTCTTTCAATGGAGGAACACCAACAACAACAACGAGGAGGAGATATTATCATTACATGACTAAATAGTAATCAGCCGAGTCAACAGACTGACGCTGACCCTTTTGATACCTCTTTACATAAATCCGAACCACAAAGCTCCAACCCTTTTTATCTTTCACTATATTCCCCTCCAAGACGGCCAAAGAAATCAACGTTTTAACTCATACTTGCTTTGCAAGTGGATTTCAATGGTTAATTTCTTATTATTTTCCTTGAATCTTGATCTTTGTTGCCATTTGGTAAGTATTTTAAGGATCTGAACCATCTGGACGGTACATATCATCCTTATCTCTTTTGGGTTTATCTTTTTTAGTCTGCTCTGCTTCTTTGCAGTGAGGAGAAAGGGAAATTATGGAGGAGGAGAAGAGATGTTTTGCAGAAGTCGTGATGGAGTTAAAAGCTTTGGTGATTGAGGTAAGTTCTTTGGCTCAAAACTCAGAAATTCAAAGAGAAGTAGTGACTGAATTTGTAATCTTGGTTGGGAAATTAGCTCCAATTTTTGATGGATTAATGGATACTGAGTTTCTTAATCACCAACCATTGAGAAAAGCTGTTGAGTCTCTTGGGTTGGAACTTAAGAGAGCCAAGGCTTTGCTGAAAACCCAAGAGACAAATTCATTTGTTGGACAAGTAGAGGATGTGGCTCATGATCTTGGGAGGTCATTAGGGTTAGTGCTCTTGGCAAGTTTAGAAGTGTCCACAGATTTGAAAGACAAGGTTGGGGGCTTACACAAGGATTTGATGAGTACGCGGTTTGATGTGAGTTCGTTTGCAAGTACTAGTTATGGTTCTGGTGTTGTTAGTGAGTTGGAAGTGGAAGGTGTTGTTAGTGAGTTGGAAGTGGAAGTGGAAGAGGAAATACAAGAGGAGAAAACGGTTTGTTTTGGTATTGATGATGTTTCTTTGCAAATTAAGTATGGTGATGATGAACAACTTAAATTTGCTCTTTTGGAATTAAATGAGTTGATTGTAGACAAAAGGGTTGGATATGAATGGATTAATGATGAAGGTGTTATTCCGATTCTGTTTAATCGGTTGAGTTCAAGTAATTCAGAGAATCGGCTTTGTATACTTCGATTGTTGAGAAGCCTTGCTTCAGATAATGCTGATAACAAGGTAATTTTCACTTTATTTTTTGCGTTCGTATCAGCCTTGATTTAATTTTATGATTTCCATGTGAATTTGTTATCTCACATTGTAAAGTAGTGTGCAGGAGAAAATGGCAGATGTTGGTTTTTTGTCTGCAGCCGTGAAATCATTGGTACGGGATGAAGAAGAAAGGAAAGAAGCTGTGGGGTTTTTGCTGTATCTCTCAGATCTTCAGTCAGTAAGGCGCCGGCTTGGGCGCATTCAAGGGTGTATCGTTATGTTGCTTGCCTTGCTAAATGAGGATGACCATGTCGCTTCACATAATGCAGGGAAGTTGTTGAATGCATTATCTAGCAACACGCAGAATGCGCTTCATATGGCAGAGGCTGGTTACTTTAAGCCCCTAGTGCAGTACCTCGAAGAAGGTGATGCAAACTACTTCCTCTCAATTTTGCACTCTTCCATTTGATGATTATGTGTTTTCGTTATCTTCATACTAACTTTATAATTGGAGCATGAGCTTTCTAGAATATAACCACAGTTACTTATCAATGTAAATTGCAAAATTTCCATAAAAATGTCTGGGGGACAGTTGAATCTAAAACGATAACAATTGAAAAACTGATTCTTTTTTGTAATTTGGTTGAACCTGTGGTTTATATCTAAGGGTCTGTATGCATAATTTCAACCAGGTTATTAGCTAAATGATGATCCCAATTCACCTCTAACTTCGATTAGCATCCAAGCTGAACCAACAGATTAGTAGGATAACGTTTCCTTAGATCCTGTAATACATCATATACTTATACGACCGAGCAATTTAGCACATAAGCGTGTGTTTATATGGATCAAATTTGTTTGTCAATGAAATTACTGAATATGAAGATCATGCTTCCTTTCCCTGTTGGTAAGGTTTAACCTTCATCAGTCGTGCAAATTCCGGGGCACTTAACAAACTATCCATACCATGCCTTCGCAGGTTCGGACATGAGTAAAATCCTGATGGCAACAGCACTCTCAAGGATGGAGCTCACTGATCAAAGTCGAGCTTCCCTCGGGGAAAATGGTGCAATTGAACCCCTTGTCAGAATGTTTAGCATAGGGAAGCTAGAAGCCAAGTTATCCGCTTTAAGTGCCTTGCAAAATCTATCAAACCTGACAGAAAATGTCCAACGGTTGATCAGTTCAGGCATCGTAGCATCTCTGCTTCAGCTCCTCTTCTCTGTAACATCAGTACTTATGGCTCTTCGGGAGCCTGTATCAGCGATTCTTGCAAGGATTGCTCAATCAGAATCTATTCTTGTGAATTCAGATGTTGCTCAGCAGATGCTCTCCCTTTTAAATCTCACCAGTCCGGTAATTCAAAATCACCTATTGCAAGCACTTAATAGTATTGCCTCCCATTCCAGAGCAGGCAAAGTTAGAAGAAGGATGAAAGAAAATGGCGCCTTTCAGCTTCTCCTACCCTTCCTCATGGAAACTAACATTCAAATCAGGAGCAGTGCCTTGAATTTGCTTTACACTCTTTCTAAAGATTTATCGGAAGAGTTGACAGACCAACTCGAAGAAACCAATATCAGAAAAATCATCATTATCATCTCAACATCAACATCTAACTGCGAAAAAGCCGCTGGAGTTGGCATACTTAGTCATCTTCCCATTAGTGACAAAAAGGTGACGGATATATTAAAGAGAGCAAATTTGGTACCGATAATGGTATCCATAATGAATGCAAGATCTGAAATTCCAGCGGAGAAGATGTGCTGTTTAGCAGAAAGCATTACAGGTCTATTAATTCGGTTCACAAATCCTGCTGATAAGAAACTACAACTTTATTCAGCAGAACAAGGGGTAATTCCTTTACTTGTCAAGTTACTCTCGAGTGGATCACCTGTTACTAAATGCAGGGCTGCAACGTCACTAGCTCAGTTTTCGCAGAATTCATCATCTCTAAAGAAGTCGATAAAACCAAGGTGGACATGCGTTCCTCCTTCTCAAGATGCTGTTTGTGAAGTTCATGATGGAAAATGCTTTGTGAAAAGCACATTTTGTCTGGTCAAGGCAGGTGCTATCTCTCCTGTAATCCAAATATTGGAAGGTAAGGAGAGGGAAGCTGATGAAGCAGCACTGAGCGTCCTTGCAACCCTCTTGCACGACGACATTTGGGAAAACGGAAGCAAGTACATAGCCAAAAAGTCAGGAATTCCGGCCATCATCAAAGTCCTCGAATCCGGGAGCATCAAGGCTCAAGAGAAAGCACTACGGATATTGGAGAAGGTATTTGGAGTTGAGGAACACCGAGTAACATACGGGGAATCTGCTCAGGCAGTGCTGATTGATCTAGCCCAGCAGGGTGACTCCAGATTGAAATCAACCACTGCAAAATTACTGGCGCAACTAGAGCTATTGCAAGCTCAATCTAGTTACTTTTAAGGCAATAGTGCCATGTTGATGTAGCGAAGTTGTGCTTGTGATTTCACTTACTGTCATCATACACCAATTTTTCTCTAAGTATCTACAGATAATCAGCAGCAACACAAATTTGATTGTTACCGATGGAGTTTGAACCCATGCCGTCATGCAAGGGTTCAACACCTTTTCACCGCTGTGGTATAGAGCCACTTGCAAGTACATACCCATTTGATCCCATCCCTACTTTCTACCATGTAAAATCTTATCTTGCTATCCAAGTAACAAAATGCATTAGCCATGCTAAATCCCTATATGAATGCCTCTAGTTCAATGCCAGATGCATTTTCCCTATCCATATAAACTAGTATGACTGGTTCATAAGCTTAGTTGCTATATACATGGACAATGTATATTAATGTTAATTGATGGCTTAAGATATTGGGGTATGCTAAAATATTATTGTTTTAAGGCTTAGCGAGACACAATAACATGACACTGCTCATCAGATTATTTTCTACCTGCTATACTCTTTCCAAAAAACTAAAAAGCACATTTTCTAGTGGTAGTAACACGGAGTGATATTTGACGAATAAAGCCAGGAAGGAAAAAGATAAGAAACGTTAGGTTTTATCGAATTTGATATGTGGTTGAGCTAGTTTATAGACAGAAGTCAAACACCTCCATTTCGTTCTTCTTGATAAGGTGAACAACTAGTTCCTTTACCTTTTCATGTATAAATTTCAAGGGAAACTGTTTATTTTCAATCGTCGTGAAGAAACAGTCTAAATTTTTGACTTGTCAGTTATCAGATATATTTGACTACCTGTTATTCTCTTTTCAAATTCGCAGAAGACTAGAAACCAAACCATATCCTTAAAAAGCTATTGGTTAAGCTTGTATGGTTCAGAAGGAATGATAAATCCAAACTCAGAAGCGTTGTTTCTTTATCATGAAGCAATGTGACTACAAGTAGCTCAATTTGGTATTTATGAGGCTAATCACCTGATATCTAAATTTGCAATGTGGAATTCTTGTACTCATAGGTGGTCTGATGTCCCCAAGTTGATTATAAGTTGTCTTTTGAAATAAAAATGTGTCGTTCTTGGAATAAAACGTAAATAAATCCCGTCTGCCAGTCATAACAAAGTTTACTAAATTCACGGAGAATATTGTAAATTCGATTTACAGAGAAAAGGCAGTCTTGAGATTGTGGCTAAAAGTCGACCTCACGCTAGTCAGGAGCTGCCATAGCAGCTAGAAGAAAATACTGAAAGCTTTGGCTGTGGGACGAAAGATTGTAGAGAGCGCAAAAACTGGTTGACTAGAAGAGTGGATCAAACCAATAAGGTTTTAAGTGCATGACATTGCAGTCCAGCTATTTCCAGCATTCAAATTTGCTCAAAATTTCTGCCATTCAAAGTGTTAACTGATCGTAATTTGAAAATCATCTACTTCTTTTCTTTCTTTTTCTTCCGTTGTTTTTAAAGCTCTGCGAGACTCAGCTTAACACATTTTTGCATTTTATGAATTCAGATTGGAATTACATTGCTTCATCTAGTTTCTTGTGTACGGTATCTTGGATTCTTGTTGCAATTTTCATTGTGTTTTTGTTACTTACTGTAATTCATATCAATATTCATTTGCTTAACACATTCGTTTTTTGGTAAGGGAGAACGGCAGTGTTGTAAATAGGTAAGAAATTGGATAGTTGTTACTTGTTATGCTGTTTAAACAGCAACTGAGGGGAGAATTAGACTTACATGGAATGAGTTCACCGTCATGTGGCGTTCTTTGTCTCCGCATGGCAATGTATTATTAGATCAGGTCCACATGACAGTAAATTTGTTCCATATAAGTTGCTTTCGACTGAGAGAGACTAGAATGATTATCCCTAAACAAACAAAAAAGAAACTTTCAAAACCCCCACCACCCCCCGTGACACAATAGACAATACTACTCTCTCTCTCTCTCTCTCTCTCTCTCTCCCCCCTCCCTCTTTCCTCCTGATACAACGCATTTGCCCCCGCCCTGTTAGACCAAGTCCGAGATCAGTATGCTAAGTGTCTGCCATCATTACAGCAAGAGGACATGTGATTGCTGACTCATGGACAGCAGGGAGGACATTTTATTATTGATGTGCTATTGCTCCGAGTGCTGTGATGTGCTGTTGCTGTGCTGCTGCATGTGTGGAGTGCAGTCCTTGTAGCAGTCCATGTATTTTAAATTGTAAAGGTTGTATGTTGTAATGTATATAACAAAGCCTTCCCATAAGGCCTATGAGTGAATGATTTATACAGATCAGAAAATCTTACATGGTATACGAGCCCTAGCAGTCTAACGACTTAGATCCTGTTTCCTTTTTTTTTTTTTTCTCTCCATAGCTGATACCACAAACGGCACTGCAACTTCCAACCCTACTATGAATCCTTTCTCCTCTATGACTACGCTTGTCAACATAAAACTAGATCGAACCAACTATCCTTTGTGGTTGGCTCAGATCCTTCCAATCCTCAAGAGTCGTAACCTGATGGGATATGTTGATGGGTCCATCGTCTGTCCACCCAAACACCTTCCTGGTGCTGCTGCTGTCAACCCTGCCTACACAACCTGGGTGCAGCATGATCAACTGATACTAAGCTGGATCAATGGCTCTCTCACACCCTCTGTGTTGTCCGTTGTCGCCAGCAAGAGGTCCTCTCATGATACCTGGGAGGCTCTAGAGCAACGGTATGCTTCTACGTCCCAAAATCGTATTTTGTTTCTTCGCAATGAACTGATGCAAACTAAGAAAGGTGACATGTCTATTGCTGATTATCTTGATCGAATGAACTCGATTGCTGATAACCTTGCCCTAGCTGGCAACCCCGTGACTGATGATGAACTGGTCCAAATTATCTTGAACAATTTGGGTCCTGCCTATGAAATGACAGTGAGTGCTGCTCAAGCACGTGATACTCCAATCGCGTATCCTACACTTGAGGCCCTCCTTCTGACTACCGAGAGACGCATGGCTGCACAGAATGCTCTGTCTGTGGAGGCTGCTCCGGTGAATGCTTTTGTCACTACCAGAGGTCGTGGTGGACGACTTCGTGGAACTGGACGTGGTGCTTTTCAGACCGCACGTGGTGGTGGTGCGATCAATCCACGGGGGTTCTTTCCTCGCACCAATAATCAAAGGGCAAACTCGGCATGCAATGGTGAGAAAATCACTCCCACAGGAGAACGACTCACATGCCAGATATGTGGAAAACAAGGGCATCCTGCCCTAGATTGCTATCAAAGAATGAATGCAGCCTATGAAGGGAGAATTCCAGCAAAACAGCTTACTGCCATGGCAACATCTTCGGTTCCTCTCAATCGGCAGAATAATGGACAGTGGCTTTTGGACACCGGTGCTAATGCTCATGTGACTCCAGACATCCAGAATCTGGTAAACCCACAAGAGTATAATGGTAATCAGAATGTGGGTGGTGTAGGTAATGATACTGGCATTTCTATCTCTCACATGGGTTTGCATCAACTACAAACACAATCTTGCTCATTTAAATTGCAAAATATTTTACGCTGCCCCACTGCCTCAACAAACATTATTTCTGCACACCGTTTTACCCTAGACAATAATTGCTATTTACTCATCTTTCCTCATTTTTTTCTTGTTAAGGACCTCAAGACCCGGAGGACGCTTTTCCGCGGGCGATGTGAGAATGGCTTATACCCATTTTTTGGTGGCAGTGGACAGTTCCATAACCCTATTTCAGTGTGTCTAGGCATTCGAGTCTCGGCCCAAAAATGGCATTCACGTCTTGGTCATCCTGCGTCGTTTGTTATCAAGTTTTTAATTTCCAAAAAACAAGTACCAATTCATGGTACTGCGGATGTAACGTTTTGTCATTCGTGTCCTTTAGGAAAAAGTACTAAGTTACCGTTTAGTACTTCTGAGTCTGTTTCCCAATTTCCCTTACAACTTTTACATTCCGATGTTTGGTGTTCTCCAGTTATTTCAATTGAAGGTTTTCGATATTATGTTTTGTTTGTGGATGATTATTCCAGATACTCTTGGATTTTTCCCATGAAAAATAAGTCTGAAGTGTTTGAAATATTTGTTCAATTTAAAGCTAAGGTCGAAAATTTGTTTAATACTTCAATAAAAACCCTTCAATGTGATGAAGGAGGTGAGTACAAAAGTCGAAGTTTTCAACAGTTCTTGCAACAAATGGCATTTCTCAACGGTTTTCGTGTCCAAAACACCCCGAGCAAAATGGTCTAGCAGAAAGAAAACATCGACATATTGTCGAAACGAGTATTGTCTTGCTTTCTCACTCATCCCTTCCAAACAAATATTGGTTTGATGCATGTTCAACAGCAACTTATTTAATTAATCGATTGCCAACTCGAGTTCTGTCTCATAACTCGCCCTATGAGACATTATTTGAAAAACCTCCAAACTATGAGACCTTAAAGGTGTTTGGTTGTAAGTGTTTTTCGTGGCTTGTACCTTATGCACAAAATAAACTTCAACCCAAGTCCAAACCGTGTGTATTTTTAGGCTACTCACTGAATCATCAAGGGTATAAATGTTTGGACCTGTCCACAAGACGAATTTATTTGTCTCGCCATGATGAGGACTCATTTCCATTTAAGGAACTCACATCATTGCGGGAAAACGTTGATGACACAGGTAGTTTTGCTTCTCCTGATCTTTTGTTCACATTTCCTATACTTTCAACATCTACTTCTCCCTCTTTGCTGAATTCTATCCCTCCTTTAGCGTCCCCATCCCAGCCAAACATCACCACGACCAACCAACAAAATCCTGAACACCCTACCCTTCCTCACCCTCCCATGTTATCCACTCCTTCCAACCCTCAAACCACCTTATCTCCTCCTGACCCTAGTTCCACGAACCAAACTTTAAATGAGCAAGTCCCAGTTGTTGTGTCACTCCCGCCTCATTCTCTGCCACCTTCAGACCATGATCGTGCTTCCATAAGGCCGCGCATGATGACTCGCTCACAGTCTGGAATACAAAAACCTAATCCTAAATATGCTATGCATGTCTCAACTGATCTTTCTTTAGTTGAACCAACCTATTTTAGTCAGGCAGTCAAGCACCACAAATAGAGAGAGGCCATGGTTCACGAATTTAATGCACTGCAGTGCTGTGGCACGTGGGAGCTTGTTCCTTATCATTCAAAAATGAATGTGCTGCCAAACAAATGGGTCTTTAAGATCAAACGACGGGCGGATGGCTCTGTAGAAAGGCACAAGGCGAGGTTAGTTGCAAATGGGTTTCATCAACAGCCTGGACTTGATTACACCGAGACCTTTAGTCATGTGGTCAAGCACAGCACCATACGCCTGGTTCTTAGTTTGGCAGTTTCGAAAAAATGGCATATCAGGCAATTGGATGTACAAAATGCTTTCTTGCATGGATTTCTGAAGGAGGAAGTCTATATGCGACAACCTGCAGGTTTCATTGATGAGCAGCATCCAACACATGTCTGCAAATTGCAAAGGAGTATATACGGGTTGAAACAAGCTCCGAGAGCCTGGTTTCAACGTTTTTCAGAGTTTTTGCTTCAATTAGGGTTTCAGGCATCCACGTGTGATTACAGTTTATTTGTTTTCAATAACTCTGGTGTCTACTTGATTTTATTGATCTACGTCGATGATATATTGTTGACAGGGAACAGTACTCGCCACATGTCTAGCTTGATATGTAAACTGGGCACTTTGTTTTCAATGAAGGACTTGGGGCCTCTTCATTATTTTCTGGGTGTCGAAGTAACTTATTGTGGTGATCAAATGCATTTGAATCAGGCCAAGTATGTTGTGGACTTGCTTCAGCGTACAAAGTTTTTGGATGCTAAACCAATATCCACTCCTGTTTCCTGCGAACAGAAACTCAGTGCTTACACTGGTGAGCCACATGACAATTCCGAGATGTATCGAAGTGTTGTCGGAGCACTTCAGTATTTAACTATCACGCGACCAGATCTCTCCTATGCCGTAAACCAGGTTTGTCAGTTCATGCACTCTCCAAAGACTACTCACTGGATGGCAGTTAAGCGGATCCTTCAATATGTTAAAGCCACATACAATCATGGTCTTGTGTATAAACCTGGTACTGCACAACTTACAACATATTCTGATGCTGATTACGCTGGGAATCCTGATACACGGCATTCCACAGGTGGTTTTTGCATTTACTTAGGGTCCAATCTCGTGTCTTGGAGTTCGAAAAAGCAGAAAACTGTCAGTAGGTCAAGTTCCGAAGCTGAATATCGGCAGCTTGCTTATACTGCTGCAGAAGTATCATGGTTCCGCTCTTTATTTCGTGACTTACACTTGCATCTTGATCGACCAACAATCTGGTGTGACAATGTCTCCTCCATTGCCCTTGCTTCAAATCCAGTTTTTCACTCCCGTACCAAACACTTGGAAGTGGATTATCATTATGTTCGTGAGAAAGTGGTTCGTCAAGAGTTATTTGTGAATTTCATATGTTCTCAAGACCAGATTGCTAATATGTTTACAAAAGGATTGTCCTCTTCACGGTTCAAGCATCTTGTTTCCAAGCTTCCAGTTGTTTCTCCTCCTGTTAGCTTGCGGGGGGCTGTTAGACCAAGTCCGAGATCAGTATGCTAAGTGCCTGCCATCATTACAGCAAGAGGACATGTGATTGCTGACTCATGGACAGCAGGGAGGACATTTTATTATTGATGTGCTATTGCTCCGAGTGCTGTGATGTGCTGTTGCTGTGCTGCTGCATGTGTGGAGTGCAGTCCTTGTAGCAGTCCATGTATTTTAAATTGTAAAGGTTGTATGTTGTAATGTATATAACAAAGCCTTCCCATAAGGCCTATGAGTGAATGATTTATACAGATCAGAAAATCTTACACGCCCACCGTGTGCAGTGCCATCGTATCGAAACCGAAATGAGATAATTAGAAAGTCATCCTAAACTTAAATGGGTGTGAAACGTAGTTAGTCCTTTCACATTAAAAAAACGTAGTTAGTCCTATAATCCAATATTTCATTCCTGTCAATATATGTATATATGCATAAAACATTTAATTTGTTCTGACAAAATTGTGTTTGGTAGGTAATAATAATATATATGCATTTATTGTGTAGTTGGGACCAAAGTTGACGATGAGGGGCGGTGAGGAAGGGTGGGGGTGGTATTGTCTGGAGTGGGGTTCTTTCTTCATTTTCCTTTTAATGTTTTAATTTTCATTTTTTGCAATTTTCTTTCTATTTATTTTTTAAGGCCACACACAGTTGATTTGGCTCTGTCAATTCTGTTTGTTTTAGGCCACTTTCTCAACTTGTACATTTCGACAAACGTTGACTTTCTGCAATTGCGATGCTAATGCAAGTTTTGACAGGATTGCTCTTCCCTGCTGTATTTTGTTGAACACTTGAGAAACTATGGCAGTTGGAGAGATTTTTCTTGCGGCATTCCTCGTGGTGCTTCTTTACAAGTTGGTGCCTCGTGAGATCCTCACAAACTTTGGACGCCTACGGGGCGCTGGAAAAAAGCTGGGGAAATGGAGGGGAATCAAAAATCAAACAAGGACAATTCAACATATGTAATGCATGACCTTGCTGGTGATTTGGCACGTTCAGTATCGGGAGAAATATGTTTCAGATTGGAGGATAAGCTGGATCATATATGTTCTCCGAAGACCCGTCATTCATCATACATTCTTGGTAAGCATGATGGGGTTATTAAATTTGAGGCCTTCAAATAAGCCACATATTTGCGGACTTTCCTACCACTAAAACTTTCAAAAGGTTGGTTTTGTTGTAAAATCGATGGTGTGTGCAATGGAATAAATAAAATAAGACACAAAATTTACAAGGTTCCTCTACAGTCAGTGTGACTGGAGTACGTCCTCGGGGCAGCAGTGATGCTTCCATTATAAATTAGAATAATAGGAGTACAAAAGTAACTCTCTCTATTATCTCCTCTCCTCTTCCTCTCTTTTCTCTCTTCCTCTTCTTCTCTTTTCTCTCTTCATCTTTCTTCTTTCACAATCTCTTCCATGAACCTCTTCTTCATCTCTCATCCATTTTATAAGCAAATAGAACACTACTCACTTAACAAATTTTCCACAAATGAATAGTAAAAATACTGTGCATAAATAGTAACAAATTATTCATGTGGGCCATCCACATTATTCACAATACTCTCCCTTGGATGGCCACAGGTCTTCGATTGACTCGTTAAAATCTTGATCTGTTTTGGATGCTCCTCCTGATGAGTATCATCCCCTGATTGCAAATCATTTAGGTTGATCGTTGATCCTTCTGCTTCAGTCTCTTAGCGAGAAGAGTTGCCGAAAGAGGCGCTTTACTTGTTGTTAACTTTCCACAGGCTTGTTCTTGAACTGGGCTAGAGGGTCTTCTGATTTCCTCCAAAGGTCTGAATTTACTCCTTTTATCTGGAGCTGAATTTGATTTAAGGGTGGTGGACACTTGATCTTGAATCGGACTTGTGATTTCTTCAAGGATCGTCTAGGCTTGATCTTGAATGAAATTGGACCATGAGGAGCTTCACGTGACAAGTGATCTTAGGCTTTCTCGGGGATGAATCAGCACGTGTTTGTTGCGCTTGTCTCCACATGCTTCAATGTATCATTTTCATTTGTCTTACTTGTTCCCCTTCCATAAGTGGTATTTTCCCTGGTTTTCCCTCATGCATGTGTGGCATCTTCTCTTGTAGTATTTGTTCATTGATGCAGGAGTGGAATGCAAAGCTTGCATTTGAAAGGTCCTTCACTTCTTGGCGACTCATCCATGCGTGGCAGCTTTAGTGTAAAAAGCCATCAATGAGCCAATTATTCTATGGTGTTGATGACTTGAGACCCAGTTCCACCAGCAGTTGAAGATGAGTACTCGAGAGCAATTATAGGTAAGCAATCAGGAAAGGTTCCAAGCAGTCGGTTCCTTACCAGAAGTTTGAGTGGAGGTTCCGACATATTACTTTCTTTATCCTTATTTTTGCAGGTAAGAACAAGGACAAATGAAAGGACAGGGAGATTGCATGATATGAGATACTCTTGCTCTCATCCTTGATGATATGAGATAATCTTGCTCTGGTGTGACTGGTTTTGAAGAGGTATTCTCGAAGAGGAAGAAAACTGAGTATTTAGAGATGCTTTGTTGAAGATGCATTCTTGGAGATGAGAAAGAGTTAGGTATTCTTGCAAGTTTGCCTTGTTAATGAGAACGAAGGTCGACATATATAGAGATTTTTCAATAGAAAGTAGTGGTGATGTGCCTTTACTCTTGTCAGCAACTGTAGTGTAATTAGAACAGTAAGATTTACGCGTTTTCAACTTTGTCAGAGATCCTTAACAAAGTTGCAGGCGATATTCAAAAAAGCTAAGATTGCATCTGAAAAATGTCAACGAACTTTATTTAGGAAAATCTAGCTTTTGAAATTCGGAGAGCGGTGCCTCTTCGATCTCTGAACAAGTGGCTCTGTTGCCTCTTCTTTTATAGAGACATCAATTGTGTTCAAGAGTATGCTCAGAAAGTTATTGCCTGTAGAAATTTTCCTTTTCTTGCACTTCTGAGATTTCATTTGACCTCCTTTTTCCTTCATCATTTCTGAAAATGGCTTACCTATCTAACATTTGTTTAGATTTGAGTATTAGGAGTGATACACACGAGCAGCGTCAGGATAATATATGACGCCCATCCTTCTTATCTTTTAATGGTTCTCTTACAGTTGGGGACTCTGTAATGAAGAATAACATAACCACTTCTATGATAGCTAGGAATCTTCTCACTCCAAATGATAACAGAATCATTTCAAAATGGTCTGATGAGTCAGCCATTCAAGACTCTTTGGCTCGCAGTGTTCAATGTGCAAGCTCTATATCCAATATGGGCCAACGCCTACTTGCTCAAACTCACCAAGTTGAATCATTGATGGCTGAGATGGCAAGTCTTAAACAAGAAATCAGAGGGCTCAATCACGAGAATAGAGTGTTACATGTGCTTGCAAATAATTACTCTACGAGCATGAAAAGAAAGCTCGAACAACTACAAGAATCCGAAAGTCGAATTCAAAGTGATCACCAGAGGTTCGTTGCTAGATTCCAAAGGCAACTGATGTCTTCCCCTTCTCGTGTTTTTCCAAGTACTGGAGTGTCACATGATTAATCTCCAGTGCCTCCCCCTTCTAGGGTATTGCTGAGTACTGAAGTTTCACATGAGCAACCTTTGTGAAGGTTTCATCCTGTTTGTTTGTTTTAACTCATGTGTATGATTATATATGTAATTTCTCGGAGATATCAATATATAAGCTTTATTTCATTCAATGTATTGTGCCAAATACAATAAAGCATATACTTTACTAAGATGTGCTACTTCTGGACCAAATATCAATTTATCTTTACCCTCACGAAGATAAATGATCATTCTTAGTGTCTAAATCATTTGAGTATTCAACTCATAATCTTCAATCCATATGATTCTTTAATATCATAAACATCAGGGATAAGATTCGTGTTGGCATATTGTTCGATCTACAGTTCAAAACAATATTTCTTTCAACACTTTATAATCTTTCTTGACTCTTCAGGAGTTTCAATTTAATATCATCAACTCTTGCAAGAGATTTTAGTATGTTGCAACAATATCATAATGAAAGTACTCACTAAGGCAAATTATACTATCCATTGGTATTGAGTACATATTTTATGCTTTACCCTTCCGGGGCTTACTTCAAGCAATTTGAGCTGGTCATAACAAAGTCTACTAAATTCATGAAGAATATTGTAAATTCGAACTGATTCAGTATTGGATATTGATGCACCAGATGATTATTTAGTTTTGCATTACTTATTCAATTACAGGTTGCCCATGTCTACATGTTTTTTTCTCATACAAGTAACATTTTTTGAGAAAACCACCTTCGACAAAATTCAAAGAACATTTACAAAGAAAAGGAAGTCTTGACATTGTGGCTAAAAGTTGACCTCACGCTAGCCAGGAGCTGCTGTAGGAAGCTAGAAGAAAGATTGAAAGCTTTGGTCGTGGGACGCAAGAGTGCAGAGAAGCGCAAAACTGGGCGATTAGAGGAGCGGTTCAAACTAATAAGGTTTCATCTGCGCAAACATTGCAGTCCAGCTACTTCCTGCATCCAAGTTTGCTCGAAATGTTCGATATTCAAAGTGTTCACCGATCGTAACTTGAAATCATCTACTTCTTTTCTTTCTTCTTTTTCCGTTGTTTTTTAAGTTATGTCGGGCTCAGCTTAACACATTTATGTATTATTATATATGAAGTCAGATTGGAATTACATTGCTTCATCTTGTTTCTTGTTGTTTACGGTTTCTTGGAGTCTTGTTGCAAATGTTCAATGTGTTTTTGTTTGTTACAGTAATTCATTAAGATATATCAATACTCATTTGCTTAACACATTTGCGTTTTGGTGAGGGAGAATGGTAGTGGTGTAAATAGGTAAGAAATTGGGTGGTTAATAACTTTTTATGCCGTTTAACTGGAGAGATTTTTCAATGTGATCGGAACACAAGATGGTACATCACGTGTCACTATACAAATGAGGATATGTGTATTAAAAAGTTAATAACTTAAAACATACAATTTTCCACCACTTATATAAAAACACTTGATGTACCATCCATATTCTAATCATATAATGAAAATTTTCTGGTTTAACTGGTGCTGTAAGTGATTATCCATCGACGAACAAGCACACAAACAAAATTTCAAAACCCCACCCACCTCCAGACGACACAATACTACTCTCTATCTGAGCCACCAGTTTTTCCTCCCACGCCACGACGGTCGACCGCCGACGGCCATAGCCTGATATAACGCCTCTGCCCCGCCCACGGCCCACCTTGTGCGGTGCAGTCATCTTGGAAACCGAAATGGCGCGGGAAACCCGATTGGTACTCACTGCCAATCTTGGAGTGGTTGATTTTTTGAATTATTGTCTTAAACAATTTTTGTAAGTCAGCGCGGCACCAATGATCACTAACGGCTATCATGCGGCCAATGTGTTTTCTAGCAGCGCAAAAAGTAGGGGTGGGCACGGGTCGGGACTTTTGTCAATGATGGCAATAAAGTCAGTTTTGATATTCACCGGGTGACGATTGTGATTTTGGAGGGCTGACTCTCTTCCGCTTTCGCCCCTTAGGCAATAGATTTGTTCCTCCTCTTCTTCTTGCCATTACTGTTATAAATAAGACCAAGCGTACTGAGTTCTAGGCCTGCATACGCCAAGAATATTGGGAGGAGGAGCTAAGCTATTATGGGACAAACCTATGAAAGAAAATATGCATGATTTGGACGAAGCTGGTTATGCTTTTGACTAACATCCATGTATGATGAGGCAGGACCAAGCTATGAGCCATCTGATGATTATGATCTCAGTAATTACATGGGTAGTACCATAGCAGTGCATGCATGATCATGATCCTCTCGGCCTTGCGCATTTGCGTCTTTCCTTGTCTCTTGATTCTCTTCTTGCAGGCCGTCATATTCAGCCTCGTTCACGACAGCCTCACTCTCAACCTCGATCACGTCCTCAGAATCTCCCAGTACTTCTCTGGTCCGGTCAGTGACAGTGGAGAGCAGATATATAACTCAATGGATGATGATCCTCTTGCGCGCCTTTGCAGATTCTTTGCATGTCGTTCTTTGTCTCATGATCATTCATCCACTCTCTCAGCCCACGTTCAGCTGGACGCGTGAGTCTGTTGGCCTTCACCATTTCGAGAGAGCGAATGATCAAGGTGGTGATGCATTGCCATCATCAGGCTCATCATCACATATATGAGTCAAATCACAGTCATCATTTTGTCAAATGCCTCTTTCCTGGACTACATATCACCGCTAGCTTCATTATCAGCAAGTCGATATTTCATATTTCTTTCAGATTCATATGATTTTTCTAGTAAGTAATTGTTTTGAATTTTGAAGTTACATCGCATCCAGAAACATTTCAACATTACAAACAACGATACAAGACGCACATCCGATGATTCGAGAAATACCACTCGTCCACCGTCCAAAGCTAGCATCCATTCCAAAGCGTCTGCCCCTTTCATTCACTCAACTTTACATATACAATACAACGAGCGTCCGCTTATAAGAACAGCTACGTACTTCCATTTGGTAGAACTGGGTTGACATAACCACCATGTTGAATGCATGGTGTTTCTTTATTTTCGTTTGTGCTTTCGGCTTATGTTTCCTGGGTTTGGTTTGTGGTGCAAATTATATGATCACAGAATTTCTAAACTACAACGACCATATGGCACCGGCAAGATTAAATTCAGCCGCCAGAAAATGCAACCTGTAATCAAGCGACTAAAACGCATCCCATTACTCAAGCAACTAATGACGTTCATCTAGTAACATTACATCTTAATTCATTTGCACGCTAATAGATCGTAAGTTCATTGAGGTTACAGGTGACGGTGCTACAGAAGGATTTCACCTACTTCAAGAAGGGTCAGCCAAAAACATGTAAAGTTCCAGTAGGTTTCGGCATACATTTCGCACTGTACAGAAAACAAGCTCTAAAATGAATCCCAAGTCTCAGAATGTACTTCGCTGTCCGACAAGCACCAACCTCGCACAGCGCAAGTGTGGCCTTTGGCGTATAAAAGATTAGGCATTAACTATCCACTGGCTCACAAGCTACAGTCATCACTTGCAGGCTCACTGGCTACCAAAGCAGCATAATCTGAGTTGTATTGCGGCTTCGTGAGTGGCATCCATACAACGAAAGAGACTGCACTTGCCTCGAGTATACTAGCAGATTTGAAAATTACACAAAAAGAAAATCCAAATCTAACTACTGCTGAGCACTACTCTTCCGTTTCTGTTTCATCAGAATTGCTTTCAGGTGGCACATTTATGTCATTCAAGCTAGCTTTAGCATCTGTCTCCCCATTTGACCGGTTTTCAAATGATGATTCCGTGATCTGCCCATTGGTGGCAACATCGCCTTTAGTGTCTTCTTCCATATTGCTTCCATGCTGGCCATCATCTGTTGGTGCCCCATCAGAAGTTAAAGCCATATCTGTATTCATGGGATGGTGCCCATCTGTATCCATCGGAAGGATTTCATCTACTCGACCTGAATAAGGCATGTACAGATGGAACTATACCTGACAAAAAATAACAAAATTCCTTTTTGGGTTAAATCTGCTGAACACAAATCAGAAATAACATGGTTACACAAATCAGAAATAGCATGGTTATGGCAGTTAATTTGTTAAAATTTAAAATTATAATGACTACATACAAAATTGAAGGCTTAGAAACGTTTAAATAAATATATTTTAAATTGTGGAGGGTAAGTAATTTAAGGGCATCAGATATAGGAAGATGACCCCCCAGAATAATGAATACACATGAAAGTGAAGGCTTAGAAACCTTTAGATCTCACTAGTATTCTCCTATTAGGAGACCAACTCAGTCAAATTGAGGTTTGTACTGTAGAAACTTGATTTTAATTGCATGGGATCGGAAATTCATAGTTATGGATGATACACTAATGCAGATCCAAGGGGCACTCCACTGATCAAGATATTTTTACACGCTCACCATCTAACTCCTTAAATCAAAATATGACGAGAAGGAAAATTGAATGCACGACAGGAAAGCATACCTCATAAAGCTGCTGGTAGATACCAATCATCTCATCAACACTGCTGACAAGATGAATAGGACCAGTTTCTTCAACGTGACGCTCAGTGTTTGATGTAATCTCGTTCAAATTAAGAGCAAGGTGGTCAGGTCTCTGAAGTAGACGTTGAAATGTAGGCTGAAGTTCATAGCATTGTTCAAACAAAGAACGACGGCAAAACACATAAAGACCCAGTCGGGCACGAGACATTGCAACAATCAATCTTCTAACATCACGAAGGTGACCCACAATGCGAGTACGCACAAGAAATAGCAGTATAAAATCATTTTGCTGACCTTGAAATTTATCAACTGTTGTAACCTGATAACAGTGCACAATAAAAACGTTATTTTACCAATGGGATCACAAAGGTCAACAGAGACAGTAGTTTACTAAAGCAATCACAAAGCGTAAAATTGTCATGTCATCAGAGCTAATGGGTAAGGATGAATGAAACTTATCTCTGACAGAGAACTGTCAGAGAGCCCAAAATGCCTTAACAATACTGTATAAAGACACCTTCCAGGTTCCTGGTCATTTTTTCTGAGGGATTAACAAGAACTAAACTAGCCTACAGAGACACCAACTTGCTGACAGGCCTTTAGATTTCACAAATGGACTGTTCGATTCTTATTTGTTTAACATCTATTACGTTTGTATTTCATTAGTGTGCCTGATGTTTACTTTGATACATTCGTATTCTAACCCATTTTAAAGGTCAGAGACATCTGCAAATTGTAAAGTATAGTGGTGATCTTATTCTTACCTTGCTGGGAAGGCCTACGAAATCATAAGGAGCACATCGTCTGTTGATAACATCGCGGATTAAAAGCTTCTGGCCATTGTAAGTGGTCAATATGGAGATTTTGCTTGCAGGGTACCCAAGTAGACGCATATAGATATAGACACTGACCACATATTCTGCTTCCCCCACATTTTGGAAGAAATAAGGTGAAGGTGTAGACTCACCTCTGCCATGGTAATCTGGCACATCCACCAACTGATATTCATAGGAGAATCCAGAATTTGCTCTATGGAATATGGCACCCTCCTTTACATATGGAAGGTCACCCAGATCTCTGTACCTCCAGTTGTACAGTTTGGCTATACTTGGCCTGGCTCTACCCTGGGCATTGAGTTCAATATAAGGAATGCCCAAACGGACAAACCTCGTAAAGAGACTCTGATCCATGTGGCTGTATTTTTGGAATGCTATATTCTTAACAACAGGAGGCAACTGGTGATGATCACCAATCAGGATGCAGCATTTAAGCCGAGCATAACCATCTTCCTGCCTCTGGAGCAACATTGGTATGAAAGTTTCAATCTCCAAAATTTGAGCACTTTCTTCCATGAGCAAGTTGTCATACTTGAAACCTAACTCAAGGAAGTCCTTTCTCTTTAGAGCTGCATGAGTGCATGTCATGGCAACTATCTTTGCCTGCTTGGTCATCAGGTAATTTGCACGATTAGCAGTAGACTTCAGTAACTCAAATGCCCTACACTCTTCAAGCTCTTGAAACATGGTCTTCAGATGACGGAAGCAACCCTTAGCTGCCCACATATCTTTCTCAAATGACTCACCAGTAAAGACTGGTTTCAGTGTGTTGGAGAAGAACTCCTTGAAGGGAAAACGATCTTTGACAAATGATGTTTTATCTTTATTCTCCTTACAAGCAGCGAGGAATTGCTCCCAATGCGAGTATACATGAAGCAACCAAAAGTACCCAGAAGTTTCACATGTATAACCTACATCCTCAGGCAACTTGAGTGATCTAGCCAGCCTCTCCACTTCACTTAGCAACTCTAAGCACCGCACAAGCATGGCATTGACACGGCCTTGTCGGCTGAAGTCCTGATCAGTTGCTAGCTCTTGCTCTCCTTTCCCAAGTCAAAGAAGATAGCGTGCAGGAACATCCCTCTAAAATCGCACAGGGAAATATTAAAAAATTATGACAACATAGAAAATAGCTATAAGCAGGATTGAACACCCTAACCGATAGAAAACTGAACCTGCATAATCTTCTCAAAAAAGTCATTTAGAGCCTGGTTCGAATGAGTAATTATCAATGTTCTCTGAGACGGACAATTATGATAGAGAACGTTCAGAATTTGGACAGCTGTATAAGTTTTTCCAGTACCAGGTGGACCCACGACCATTGTTAGTCCTGGCTGAATACCTGAGATGATTGCTCCAACCTACACAAGAAGGACGATTAGAAATTATTAAAACAGAGTCTAAATGGCACAAACGATGATTCCTAATTCAAAGTTTGTTACTTTAACTATCCATCATAACTTCACAAGTAACTAAAAGATGTTAAAAATATCTAAAAGTAGAACAACCTGCAAATTCCTATTTTGTATTACTAATATGGTACTATTACATGATTTATAGAGAATCACTAAAAACTGTAGAGAAGCTTAATCACCTATACCTTAATAACATAGTTTCTTATTATTGGTTTCTAATTCATCCAAGGGTCTTATGTCAATTTTACAAGTTGGTATATTGCAATAAAAGAAAACACTGTACATGATTATAAAAATTTAGCCTCACAATACATAAGCAAAAAAATCACATCTCACAAACGGGCAAATGAGGCAAATGAAGGAATAACTACCTGAGTGGGTGTAAATTTAACGGTGTTCTTCCTTGGTTGATCTTGGGGATACGGACCTGGGTCAGGAGGTGTGTATGCTTCAACAACAATTTTTTCTTTCTTCTCATCGGAATTCTCCATGGGGACATGACTCATAGAAACAATAATAGATTTCTTATTCCCTGGAAGAGCATTGGTGCTGCTTCTGATCGTCTTGGGAAGCTTTATTCGAAAAGGGGGACTTGGATTCAAGTTTTCTGTGCCATCTGGACTAGTAAAACAAACCTGAACAATGAACATGTCAACAAGAAAGTCATCAGTAAGATCACCCTCCAAGATGCTAACAAACAGACAAAAAAAAAAGTTCCAGACATCAGTAATAAAGACATTATATAGGCAAACCTGATCATCTGGAAAACATTCTTTCAAATGGTCTGCATCCAGGAAAGTATCTTTAAAATCTACAGTTTCCAAAAGATCTGGCATGTTAGTCCATTGTGCAGCAGAAGGATTACCATACCCCAGAAAAATGTTGTGCAACCAGTCAGGAACATACAATATTCATACATAAGATCTCTAATGGATTCCAAAATTGCTTTAAAGTTATTTTCCTTAGGCTTTCTCCTCATCAGTATATTGAATGTCCCATAAACATCTTCTGCGCCTTTTGCGGCAATGTTGCTGACGTCCATGTGGTATTGTGCTGTATCTAAAGCAACAGTCACAGTTCTCAGTTCTCCTTTTGGAGGCTTCCACTCATCATGTTTAATTCTTCCAGTAAAATCGTTCATTAGAGTTCCCTCTTCATCACGAATCTCGATGATTTCACAACCTCGTACATATTGAAGACCAAGACTCTGTGGCACACTCGCCTTGCCATCCTCTTCTGTACTTAGAGGCTCAAAGGATGGGTGAATAGAAAGTAAAAGTAACTTCTGCTGTCACAGCAGCTGGCTTGACTTCTCCAATATTTGGCTGTTTTACCTCACTGATCTTAAACTCTTTGATTGGCACTGCCATCCTTGACCAACCACGAAAAGCTGTTTCTCCTTCATTATTAATGTATGCATGAAGATGTGGAACAACTTCCTGAATATCCTCCCGAATCTCATATGTTGACTCAAGACGGAAGAGATTAAAATTTCTGAGGAGATAATCATGTAATGTTAAAAATTGCAAGTTCAGTTTTGGAAGGGCCAGACAACCATCTCCAGAGTAATTGATACTTGGCACAAGGCTTTCGTCCCACATAATAAGTTCATTTGGGTACAGAGGAAGGGCATTTATTTTTTCCTTTTGAGACTGTTGCTTTTCAAAAAAATGAAACCATGACTTCAATAAGGAAATCAACCCTATTGGACCAAGGGTCATCCCTTGAAACCAGCTTCAGCTGCAAAACGGAAAAAAATATCAGCAAAACAAAATTTACAATATCCATAGTGTACAACCAAAAGGAGAAGATAGTGAGAAAATGGAGAAAAATACATTGGAAAGCTGACATTCCTAAAGCAAGTAATTAGCCAACTCAGAGACAAATGAAATAAAGATTGCAACATGTTTGTCCTGATTCCTGAAACAGAAAAGGCACGGGCAGACAATCTTCACTTAAATACACAACAAAATTAAAATGAAATCATTTACTTCATTTCTAACTCCCAACAAATTAAAGCTCAAAAAAATCAAACATAATTATTCTATCAAAAAGAAAACAATTACAATTATAATCCTAATGCTAAATTCATGATATCAAGTCAGCTTGACTAAGCCTTTAATGTAGAGTAAAAGTCTATACGAGCAATCTCTCTCCCTATTTTTAACTGACCTACTTTCAGTCACCATATTTTCCCTCCATTTCACAGCTATGAAGCATGGATACGCGAGCTGGAGCAGGGATTCGGAAGCGGGGGAATTCAGAAGCATGAAAACTCAAAGAATCCCGATTTAGGAACGGCAGGGATTCGCCAATTAAAAATATTTAAAATATATTACATATAAATAAATATTCAAAAATATAAATATAGCATTGGTAGATAGGCTTGTTTTAAATGATTATTTAAATTTCTTAATTTCAGGTAGGTTTCATTTTAGTGGCCTATGTTTTTAGTTTTGGCGTTATATATCGAACTCTTTATTTGAAGTTTAGTGCCTACTGCCTGATGAAAGAGATGTGATATGCTGCCTACCACATGTTAAAAGAGAAGAAAGGTGGACTTTAAATGAAACAAGCAGTTTTGCTCTTTTGGTGTGGTGATGGCCCACAACAGGTTCTATCATCTTCTTCATCAGTTCCTTTCAGGCCATAATCGCTGAAAACGCAGCCATAACTGCAGCAAGCGAAAGCCTTGTGCTTTTTACAGCAAAAGAGAACGCTGTTGGGCTTTTTACTGCAAAAGAGAACGCTGTTGGGCTTTTTACGGCAAAAGAGAATGCCTTTGGGCTTTTTACATAAAAAAGAGCGGCATTTTTTTCTTTCCGATTTGTAGCAGCACCAAGCCACTCCTGCTGCACCCAAGCTGAATCCCGCCGATCTCGCTCCCAGAGTGTGAATCAGAACCGATCTGGAGAATTGATGCTTCATAGCTTAAAAGTATACACTAAAAATAAAAATGAACCCAGAGAAAGAGTTGGACTTTCTAGAAGCCCACAGGGCTAGGCCTACAAAACTTCCTACAATGTCAAATTCAACCTAGAATTAATAGTCCAAAGTCCAAACGCTGACTAACCACAACTAAACGCTTACTATGTACAACGGCTTTAAAATAAAACAAAATATTTCATGCTACCCTTGCTACTCATCTCACCAAAACTATTGCAGTCAACCATTTACCCTGCCTCTTCCTATCCTTGTTTATGTCTCTCTCTCTCCCTCTCCCTTGAGTCATCATCCAGCATATCACTTTCACTTTCACCTTCTCTCTCTCCGTAATCTCTCTTCTTAAGCTTCTTTTTAGGTAAAAGTTTTTTGATTTTCTTCAATGCATTTTTCCAGATCAAGTCCATGAAGGTCAAGATTTCACCCTCCTCGTACAAGCCTCTTTTACTTGGCCAGACGACCAAAGGAGAGATTTATGATCACTTGCAAAACATTAAGAAAAAATGGAAAGATAAAATGACCAATATGGCCACACTAGAGCTTGACCGTGGCCTCTAGGGCTAGGCTGTGGCTTGATGTGGCCCTAAGGTCAGGCCAGGAATGTAGCACCCATGATTTTCTCTTACCTAGTCATTAACTTTTCACTAACTGTTTCGGCACAAAACACTACAAAGAAGATATTCAAGCCCCATACTCACTAGCAGAATAAATACCAATTTAGGGAAAAAATTTCAAACTGCGCAATCTTAACTAACGTGGCTATAAATGTCATGCATACCTTTGAACACACCAAATTCTTCAATTCTCCAGGAGAAAGAACAGACAATTTCTTTGACAGATCATTGCGCTTGTCAATTGAACCAATGTTAGCCAATGCAAGCTCTTGCAACTACAAGCACAAAGGAGAGAAAAAATTCAGAACGCTAGCACCATTATATAGAGGAAAACACATAATAAGAACCTTTTTAAATGCATACCTTAGGAACCTTTTTAAATGCAAGTAGCTGGAAAGATTGGACGTGTTCATAATGAGATTGAAGCACCTCATCATCCGTCAGTTGTGTACCAACATGATCATTAATCTCAAATCCTTCATAAAACTGCAGTAAGTCGACCAACTGTGCAAAGAGTTTCCCCTTCTCGTGCCTATACAGAGCACTCAAGTGGCATTTGGCAACTACAGCTACATCAGCAACAAGTGGCCTCAAGTACCTGCAATCACAAGAAGATAGAAACAATGTAATAAATAAAGAAGTAAAACTAATAGGGCGTGAAGAATTGACAGCTCTAATTCATGATAAAAGTACATAATGCCAATAGGTTAAAACTGACGTCTGTTCAAAAATTTTGAGCATCAAACAGAGGAAAGAGGAAATGAGCACATTTGCAAAACGTACCTTCTTGTTGGTAGTTGGCTCAAGAGGTCAATAAGAAATTCCATAAACCTCTCACAGTACAAAATACAAGCATCATCAACACGCATAGCACCAGCAAGTTGATCATCTTCATTCATACTGGGATCTGGGGGTAAAACCTGCGAATCAAGTATCTAGAACAGGCACAAAAATAAAAATAAAAGTTTCATAAATTCCTTGGTATTGACAATCAAAGACCACAAAGCACTGCTCAGAATTTAAAAGTGTGAAATACAACCTCAAGGAACTCTTCAATGAGGTTTCTCAAGAACTGAATTTCAAGTGTAGTTGAGGGATTAAAAGGCTCTCCACGTTTTGCAGCCTCTTTGGCCTCCCTCTTTATCATCCTTTTCCATTTCCTGATCAAATCAGAGTTAAAACAAAGTTCCATCCGCAAATGAAAGAAGAAAATCAAGCACAATAAAATACAGGTCACATATATTCGGATGATACCAGAAACAGAAAATAGACACCATATGTGTTACCTGAAAACGACCGTACGACAAACTGTACCAAGATTGCAAACTTGCTAAACTAAGGACAGTATCGCTCACGATCTCATCTTCCAAACTCTGTCACAAAACATCAGTATTGTATAATATAAGTACCTTGCCACAATACCCAAATCAAATGAGTACTTCACTACAATATTCATATCCTTCAATAGAAATACGTGCATCAAGACTTAATTGTATGTTTTTAACTACATTCACCCATTAAGCTCAGTACACATGTGACTGATATACAAAATGGATGCCACACCAAACAACTGAACTATGTGTACGGGCTAAACTTCTACCAACGCGGTATCATATACTATAGCAGTAGATGATGTACACAAAATAAATATCATCTCTTTATATAGAAAAAGATATGATGCGCTAGCATCGAAGCCAACCAGAGCTTAAATAATTCAATATTTCATAATAACTCAATTGTGCAGAGATAAATTTTTATGATGAACAATTCGAAGATATAAAACAAGCAATCAAGAATAACAACCTACAGTTGATAAAAGCAAATTATGAATGTTTTCTGGACTTACGAAAGAGTCTGTCCAGACTAAACAAACTAGAGAAAGGACAATTACACTGATGCTTTTGGATGTAAAAACTAATAAACCACTCTACAGGGAGTAACCTGCTCACAAATCTTTCTAGAACTGGATATATCAGATAAAGTGTTAAAAACCAAACATTTAAGATGCTATCATAGCTGAAAGGCATTAATCATGAAAACTAAATAATTTGTCTTTTCAGCTATGCTTAATTCTCTTCCCTGCAAACATAAAAGCATCAATATAAGTCTGAAAAATAAAACACCTGAAGAAGTCATTCGAAAATAAATGTATCTCCTTAATAACCTCCCCTCCCCACCTAAAAACACAAAAGAATAAAATAAAAATCAAGCAAAAAGCAACTTTGTTGACCATATGTCAAAAGCATCTTTCAGTTTCTGAATCCTCATTGACCATTTGACCAGATGGTCCATAATACATCATACAAATTTGCTACTGTTTATATTTAAGTAGGCTTCCTGTGTCTATCTCAAAGCAAGCACGAAATGAAACAACTACGAAGTAGACCACAGTTGATTAAAATAATGAGCATGGCAACCATGTTTGCAATAATATAGAGAACATATGAATCGTGCACCAGCATGTAAGCATGTATAACTCTTCTTAACAAAGGACATCAACATATAAAAGTCTAACACGGTGTGATTGCTATGCATGAACGTGATAAACTTATGTATGAAGATAATGACCAGATAATGAAAAGGTATTGAATTAGAAAAACAATAGAGATTTTGTAAACTTTTCATTCCACTTTTTCAATACTTACCAGGAACAAGTTTGGGACAAAATTATATGAAAAAATAGATAGGAGATCAGAAAGTGGGACACTACTATGAGAAGATGTCAGCCCAAGCCAAAATCCAAAAGCACTATTGGGTGAGAAGGTGGCTTATTTGTTCAAGAGGGTTCACTTGTGGGCTTCCCCTTGGGAATCAGTGTCATCAGAGTTTAACGGAGAGCTCATATTCTGTTATAGTTTCAAATTGGCATGACGTTGTTTCTTAATATGTCTTAAATGTGTATTGTAGTATAATTGGTGTAGGTAGATGATAGTTTGTTTTTGTTTTTCCCCTAGAGGATCTTTTGTCCTTGATATTGTTCCGTCATCATGAAGAAGGAATCCCACAAACCACTGCAACTGTTATTAAAATACGAATACTATTATGCAAACTATAATTGTCATTTAAGTTTCAAAGCACCAAATACACATCAGTAATACTGAGTTTTTTTATAATGAAATTAGAATTAAAATAAAATCCTTTTTACCATTATTCATGCATGAGGAAATATGGCAATCCGATAAAATGAGCACAAACCGATTTAAGCCGAAGAACCCTCTCAAGGAATCCCTTGAACACATCTTTCCGGTCATAAAAGCACGTCCAAGCTGCCACATTCGCTCGAAACTGCAAGTCCAAAGTTGGGATACACAAGTTCAATCATAATTGTTAATTGCAATATAAGCAAGAAATGCAGAACCATTAAACCAGTTCATAAATGCTACATACCAACAATTTCAAAGTTCAGGACCAACTTTTGGGGACTGACTACCAGAAAATTGACAGAATCGTTCCACTATCTAACCCCAAAAAATAACTACTGGGATTAGTTTCTAGCCCAACAATATTTTAGCAACCCAAGATACCCTAATTCAGAACAGAAACATCAAATTACAATTCGAAAACACAATACCTTCTCATTGACAATGAGAATCATGGACATAACGTGCTCGAAGGTTGCGGTTTCGGGGTCGAAATTTGGCCACAGATAGTTTACTGACTGACCTCCAAAATCATTACCCTCTGTGACGGGACGGCCCTTCTCTGACCCTCTCCAACTCACGACTCCGTCCGATAAATCTCCTTCACTAGCTCCGGGTCGAAGGGCTTCTTTGGCTGCGAGGCGTCAACGGTTTTGGACCAATTATCGGCGGCAATCATCGTGAGCCGGTCCCGCTGAATATCCAACAGCGTTATCGAGCTAGGAAGCTTGGCTCTGTTTTCAGAGTCGGTTCCAACTTCTCAATATTCATTAAAAAATAATAATAATAATCTGCCAACAATATTTGCATTACATGTATTTGTTTAAAATATCGAATATGTGAAATTATTAGTAGGCATATTGATTGCTTTTGATGGGAATTACGAAAATTTGAAATGAGGTGATTATATCAACTCATTCTTCTTTTGTTGAAATTAGAGAAAAAAATTCATAAAAAATTAAATGTTCGAAATTTATAATGGATTTTAATAAATATTGATGATATTCAATCACGATGAAGGTTTATTGGAGTTTGTGCATTAGTTGTCAGACATTCAAGCAAGTCCAATAGGTGGGGGGATGGACTTGAGAAGATTTTGGAGATTTTGAATTAGGCCAACCAATAGGTGGGGTCATTTATAGAATATCATTCTGTTAATTTTCGTTAATATTATTTATATTTAATTTTAAGTAAATAAATTTAAAATAATTCCTAACCACACATAATGTACGATAACGATTAAGACGTCTCACAACATAGATTCGGAATACAAATCCAAAAGAGACAGAGAAGCATAAACAATAAAATCAGACAAAGTCAAACAAGACATAGAGCAAATCAGAAGAGGCGAGGAATGTCCACCACCATGACTTAACAAGTGGGTTCGCTTCCAAGCTTCCAGAGGTAACAAACAAAATGAATAATTTGAAGGGAAGTGCTGGCGGAAATTCGGGGAAAGAGGTAGTGGAAAAGAAGGCGAAATTGTCAGTTTCAAGCATTGATTTTGTGGGACTCGGCTTTGCGGATAAGAAGGAGGGCAGAGGACTGCCCGCTGGGTTAGTTCCAATATCGGACTATATTCCAGAAGGGGGCTCTCCTGATGTCGAGTTTATAGCAGGGGACACTAGAAATTTCGATGCAGGGCCGCGGCAGACAGAGCAGACTCAAGGAGATAATCCAGACCTGTACAAGCCAAAAGTTTCTTCGTGGGGAGTATTTCTTAGACCGAATGACATTTCCAAAACGGTATATGACAGTTGATCTCAGAAATGGTGTTACACAAGTCTGCTTGATACATAGTTGGCATATGGCATTTCTTGTATGTATAGTTGTTTTTTGGGGCTTAATTTGGTCTCACTGCCGCATGCTGCCACATGAAAATTTTTTCTAAAAATATAGGGTTGTTCCTGAGGTTGAGTAGATCACGTTGGTGTATTCATACACCCCATTTGAGCAATGTATGAGAAGTTATTTCTAAAGTTTTGTTATGTGCTTTAAAATTAACGTTTTTATAGTTGTTTCGCATATAGGTGAGACGTATCCCGAGGACGAGCGTGGTCACTCGAGGCAGGGGGTTACGACCCTTCCACTTACGAGTGAGTGGGCTTTTGGTTTTTCGTATATACCTATATATTTATATTTTTCCCAGAAATTGATTTTGAATCGTTTATTCATTATATGCCCCGCATTATATTGTCGTTTGTTATACATTGTTAGTTGCCTTTATACATATGTATATTGGTGCTGTGGACGCACAGGTGAGTGCCAAGTGAGTATATTTTCTATTTACGTTCAGTAGTGATTCTAAAGACTTAGAGAGCTCATAACCTGCACCCCCGGTGTTAGTGCTCCCGCCCAGAGTTGGGCACAGTCCTTCACGTGATGTTCACCTCCCGCACCACACGCTTATCTTGGATCCAAGTTAGGTGCACAGGCTTGTCGTACAGACCACTTTAGGTGGTTCCGACTCGTAGGTGACCCGCGATTATTCGCCCCAGCCTTCACGTGATCGTAGAACTAGAGCGTACTCATATTACACCCAGACCTGTCGTACAGACCACTTTAAGTGGTTCCGACTCGTGTGCAGGTATAGTTAGTGAGATGGAGATTCGAGCTCTAAATTCAGTCGTACATATCACGTTATGTGACTCCGGCTGACAATTACATGGTATTGATTTGATGTTTCCTGAACACTGGCATATTACTTCGATACATATTGCATGGCACGTTGTTCGAGCATGACTTATATATATATATATATATATACTATTTTCTGGGAAGTATACAGGTTTTATGGCGAGAGGTTAGAACTTATTTATTGAATTGGTTTTCGAAAAGCTTTGTTTTTGCCCACTCACGCTTTTGTTTTGCGCTCCCTCCAGGTTCTAGTTGGCTAGCACGTTTGGTGGCTTCCCTGAGGACTTTCCCGGCATATCTGACAGATCACCACCAGTGTAGGACCACCTTCAGGTGTGTTTTTGTTGTCGTCGTTTCCTTTTGGACTGCATTAGGTTTTATGCTCTGAACTTAGGGTTCACACTTACGCTTGCACTTGTTGTATTTACTTTGTGTAAAGCTAGTTTTTATTTATTCGTACCATTTATATTATTATTTTATTAGCTTCCGCACTGTGCACATGGTTACGTCACTTTCACGTGACGCTCAGCATGCCCTGATCTCGATCGAGGTGTGTTAATTACGAAAATTTGAAATGAGGTGATAATATCAACTCATTCTTCTTTTGTTGAAATTAGAGAAAAAAATTCATAAAAAACTTAAATGTTCGAAATTTATAATGGATTTTAATAAATATTGATGATGTTCAATGACGATGAAGGTTTATTGGAGTTTGTGCATTAGTTGTCAGACATTCAAGCAAGTCCAATAGGTGGGGGTAATTTGCATGGACTTGAGAAGATTTTGGAGATTTTGAATTGGGCCAACCAATAGGTGGGGTCATTTATAGAATATCATTCTGTTAATTTTCGTTAATATTATTTATATTTAATTTTAAATAAATAAATTTAAAATAATTCCTAACCACACATAATGTATGATAACGATTAAGACGTCTCACAACATAGATTCGGAATACAAATCCAAAAGAGACAGAGAAGCATAAACAATAAAATCAGACAAAGTCAAACAAGACATAGAGCAAATCAGAAGAGGCGAGGAATGTCCACCACCATGACTGAACAAGTGGGTTCGCTTCCAAGCTTCCAGAGGTAACAAACAAACTCTCACCTCTCTTTCTCTTCTACATTCCTCACCACCCGTTTCTATTTTTCTGCTTTTTTTGTTCGTCGCTTTTCTAGGTTGTGTTAAATCTGCAAGTGCATGGTTTAGCTTTGCTTTCATCGTGCATGCGAATATCTAGGTATTGAATCTAATGGCGGAAAATCATTTGTGTTGATTTTCCTTGTGGATTTTACAGTTTGCTCTACTCGTTTGGCATGCCTTCAGATTATTTAGTAGTAAATTGTGTTGGTTATTTCAGTTAATTAGTGGGTTTTATTTTCTGGGTTGACGGATTGCGTTCATGTTGAAGTTGAACTAATCTGGAGTTTTTAAACGTGTGAGTTTCATGAACCCCTTTTTGTTTTTACTTTTCCTTTTATTTATTTATTTTATTTTATTTTTTGCCCTTGCCCACAATGATAACTACAAATGAGAAATTTATACTAAAGATTTAACGATTTAACGACCAAATATTCCGGTTTATATCACATGCTTGAAAATCCCCTGAAAATGATCAAGATTTTGTGTTCAACTGAAATATCGAAATCTTTAGAGAGTGGCCATTTACCATAGTGGTGGAGTTGCCCTTGCATAGGGCGTAGTTCGATCCCCTTCGGCTTTCTAATCTAACAAATTTATTGTTTGACAAAGCAAAAAAATATCGGAATCTTTATTTATCTGAATCTCGAAATTAGATGTGTTGTTGCCACTTTTCATCGATGTCTTCGAAGTGACCTGCCCGTTCGGACTATCTTTTTTTCTCAATAAATCTAAATTGGTGTTACGAAATCAAACAGTAGATTACTAGATTGTCATCTTCAAAATGATCGTGTGCGTGTGCTCTTGTAGTGTGGAGTTGTGAAACTTTCTGGAGAAGTGCGTGTTTTAATTCCTGTTTCCCTTATGGATGCTCGGTTCTTTCCCTTCTCCTCAGGTTAGTAGGGAAAGTGGCATTGGTGACCGGCGGAGCCACTGGTATTGGAGAAAGCATTGTGCGCCTGTTCCGCAAGCACGGTGCAAAAGTTTGTTTAGTCGATGTGCAAGACAACCTGGGCTTGCAAGTGTGTGAATCCCTCCACGGTGATCCAAACATTTGTTATCTCCATTGTGATGTCACAGTGGAGGATGATATTAGCCATGCAGTTGATTTCACGGTCAATAAATATGGCTCACTGGATATCTTGGTCAACAATGCTGGGGTGTCAGGTTCACCTTGTCCCGACATCCGTGATGCAAACTTGTCTGAGTTTCAGAAGGTGTTTGATATTAATGTAAAGGGAGTCTTCCTCGGAATGAAGCATGCAGCCAGGGCAATGATCCCCCGAAAAAAGGGCAGTATAGTTTCTCTTTCCAGTGTTGCAAGTGTTGTAGCAGGCCTAGGACCACATGCGTACACAGGGTCCAAGCATGCTGTATTAGGGCTTACGCAAAACGTTGCAGCTGAGCTTGGGAATCATGGGATACGCGTTAACTGCGTTTCTCCTTATGCAGTTGCGACGAATTTGGCATTGGCTCACTTGCCCGAGGAAGAAAGAACCGAAGATGCCTGGACAGGTTTCCGTACTTTTGTAGGGAATAACGCCAACTTGCAAGGAGTGGAGTTGACAGTTGATGATGTAGCTAATGCTGTGCTGTTCTTGGCAAGTGATGAGTCCAGGTATATAAGTGGCGATAATCTCATGGTTGATGGGGGCTTCACTGCTGTGAATCACTCATTCAGAGTCTTTAGATGATGAGTAGAGTTAACTGGGTTGATGCTTTATAACCACTAGCATCTTTGGAGCATTTTTCATGGAAAATGATTTTCGCACTTCCATTTCCTCCTGACGCGCTCCTTTTGTTTTTGTCCATTGACACCCCTTGATTATTCAATCAAGTGGCTGGGAGAAAAATAAATGAGGAGTGTAGGGGAAGAAAAAGGGAGTGCGGAAATCATTTTCCTTTCATCATTCTTGGCCTGCCGGGACTTTCAGTTGTATTTCGTTGGAAAAGATTGGACATGGATCCAAATTGCCGGAATCTGGAAAAACATTGACTTTCATTATGAACGTTTAGATGTTAATCAATTATTGCTCTTCATTATTTAATCGATTTCGGAGATAGGGGACGGGGTCGTTTTATTGGGGACTTAGCCTTTTATAATCGCTTTGAGTGGGAAGAAAGTTGTCTACTTTGTAGTTGGTGGCTCATCGTTGGATCTTGGTTCTTTCTAACCGCCTTGTGCGGGTTTAAAGAGTAAGACTACTCTTTTAGTAAGACGACCAAGTTTTATGTATATTTCGACTCGCCTAATCCGTTATCATCTTTTACTCTTATTTGTAAACTAAGTTGATGGATTTGTAAACTAAGTTGAATCGTCCATCGTGCTATTGAAATTGAATTGGTATCATAAGGCATGGTTCTGCATATTGTGGGCAACATATAGTTTTTTTGAGCAACCATGTAATTAATCATTAATTTGAGCATTAGCAACGATATTTGGATGTACAAAATTGCCGTTAGCTGATACACTCACTAACATAAATGGATTCCAAATATAATGGTAGACCTCCCCGCTATTTGAGAGTGTAAGCGATCGTGTTGGTTTTGTAGTATTATTATTTTGTTCTTATCACAAATGCTTTTTAATATTTTCAAAAGGGAAAGGATCCTTCCTAGGGATCTTAAGGATTCCGTAATTTTACCCGTTCATCGTATATCGTACAGTCTGTTTTTTTAAGTACTATTTATATTTAATTTTAAATTTTAAATTTTAAAATAATTTCCAACCGCACAGTATACGATAAATGGATAAAATTACAGAATCTTTTATGATCCCTAGGAAAAGGATCCTCTCCCACAAGGGTTCCTTTCCTTTCAAAAGTCCTTATTTCCATTGTTTATGTTAATATATGATCAATACGGTCCTCCGCGTTATACCTCACGCATCATGTCGTCTTTGTTGTTTAATTATGTCAAAACTCATATCAGCACATTAATTTTGCCATAACTTTTGTCAAGTATGGTGTATAAGTGGAGCCCACAACTCTAATCGATGCCACATGAATTATAAAAACCCTTACATACTGTTTAGATAAATGAAATAAATTTGAAATTTGAATTAAAGTTATAATTTATAAATAAACATGCATTAATTTCTTTATTTGAATTCATAAATATAAAATTTTAGAATTTTCGCGTAGAAAAAAAATTTGAAATTTAAGACCTCCAATTCCCAAGTTTAAATTTCATGTAAATAGATGTCATTTCTCAATTTCTATGATTGAAAGTTCAAAAACAACAAATTCTGTATTCAATTTCATTGTAATTTTAAGTAATAAGAAAATTCATAAATTTTATAGTAAATTTCATTATTTCAATTTCTACCATTTTAAAATTTCTTAGTAATCTTAAATTTTTTCTAAGGTATTACAACTGGAAAACCAGAACCTTTGTCCCTTTGTCCTCCATGGCCACTTAACCATTCCAACCTCAGAAACTTGAGAAAATATCCTTCATGGCTTCCCTTCAACCTTCATTGTTCTCTTCCCTCAGCACCATCCCTTCAACCAAACCCACTCTCTTCCTCTCCATAAACCCTAACAAACCCCACTCTTCAAAACCATTCAAACTCTCCTTCTCCCTGAACCCACCCAACGCTGAATCTTCAAAACCCACCTCGCCAAATTCACCCGAAACGACGCCGGAAGCCGAGCCGGGTCCCGTTGACCCTGTCAAGCTCGCATTGGAGAACGCCAAGGCTTACAAGAAGTCGGTGCAGATGAACAAGAATTCGAAAATTGAGAAAAACCCTGCTGAGGATAGTGGTGGAATTGCTGGAAATGGTGGGACGGGTGCGGGTTCGGATTCGGATGGTGGGGAGAAAGAACTGCCTGCTTCGGTTAAGATTGCAATGGAGAAAGCTAAAGAGTATAAGAAGAGTAAAGGCGCTGTGGGTGGTGGTGACATTAATGCTGGGGAGAACAAAGGCACAATTTCAGGTAATCTTTTCAAATTCTAAGTTTTTCGCTTTTCTGTCATTTTTCTGAGCAATCCTCTGGAGTTTTCGAAGGCGGTACCAAGTATGAAATGCCATTGAAGGTTATACTGAAGAATGACATATGTAGTTTATAGTGTGGGGTAAAAATTAGTGTTTGAATTGTTTTTTAGGTTTGAAGGGAAGTGCTGGCGGAAATTCGGGGAAAGAGGTAGTGGAAAAGAAGGCGAAATTGTCAGTTTCAAGCATTGATTTTGTGGGACTCGGCTTTGCGGATAAGAAGGAGGGCAGAGGACTGCCCGCTGGGTTAGTTCCAATATCGGACTATATTCCAGAAGGGGGCTCTCCTGATGTCGAGTTTATAGCAGGGGACACTAGAAATTTCGATGCAGGGCCGCGGCAGACAGAGCAGACTCAAGGAGATAATCCAGACCTGTACAAGCCAAAAGTTTCTTCGTGGGGAGTATTTCCTAGACCGAACGACATTTCCAAAACGGTATATGACAGTTGATCTCAGAAATGGTGTTACACAAGTCTGCTTGATACATAGTTGGCATATGGCATTTCTTGTATGTATAGTTGTTTTTTGGGGCTTAATTTGGTCTCCACTGCCACATGCTGGGGGTGAGGGATGAGTATGTGTGGTCTATGTGCTTGTTGTTAGGTTTTTCGATTGTATGATTTTGGAAGATTTTTTTGTATTAATTTGAACCAAGCCAAATGGTTTCTTTCCGAAACTCTACATTTTTAAATGCTATCACCGTCAATGCATTCACTATGATAAACTTCTGCACAGTGAGATGTCCAATTATAGTGTAGTTTTCAAATTGGAAGTATTAGGGCATCTCAAACGGGAAAATGTAAATTTGAGATGCAAAAACCATATTTCCGGCAGATGAAAATGAAAGTTCTACTTCAATCGGTGAGATGTAAATTTGAGGTCCCATGCAATTTTCTCTCTTTGATTAGTGGGACCCATCACCAAAAGATGTAAAAAAGAATGTAAATTTATGTTTTTATTTACATCTTCTGTCGAAGATGGATAATTTACATTCCTCCATTGGAGAATTTTCCAGCAAAGAAAAGATCTGAAGTGTCCATTTCAAGGCATTTTGCATATCCCATTGGAGATGCTTTTACTGTAGTAGTGATACAGCTGCTGTTACTGTATTTCAGTGTTTGGGGGAACAGCTTGAGAATGTACTTTCTCTAATAGGGTTTTCTTCTCTGTTCAGTTTGGAGGTGGAAGAGTTATACGCCCAGGGCAAGTGCTGGAAACAGCTGAAGAAAAAGCAGCTAAAGAAGCACGCACAAGACAATTAGTAGCTGCTTACAAGAGTAAAATGGGGTTGAACATTGATCCAAAGCTAAGAGCTGAATGTGAGAAGGTTTGCTTCTATTGATATATTTCCTTTTCTACTTGTATATATTTCCATTTCTTCATAGCTTGACATCAATCCCTTGGGCATCTCCAGTGGTTTTAGAATTAAGTTAAAAGTCCCAGTCTAGTGATGATAGGTTTGGTGTTGTATGTAATGCCACTGGTCTAGAGCTGAACTAAACTAGATGTTGGAATTGTTCACGAGTCCAGTAAAACTATTTGTAAAGAATAAAAAATAAAGTGATAGCTCTCTAGTCTCTATAAAAGGAACATAGATACTGGGTTTCAGGTTCAAATACCTCCAGATTTCAATTGGTATTGACCGATGTAGGAATTGAAGGGATATATCTATCATTAAATTTCTGTGAAACAATAAATGATTAGTTGATTCCAAGCCTGTACATACATTCTTCTAATGATCTTAGGATTCCGTGATTTATGGACACCTTAGTAGTAGAATACATTAAGAATTTATGACTTATAGGTTTTCCGTTAGAAACAAAACAGACTCTTGGGCTAGTACAGCTGCAATACATCCCATTATTGACCACCCCAATCAGGCAAGGTCCCAGGTTGGTCCAAAATTGTTCATTTATGCCAAATATTGACATCTTGCTCTTCACAATCTTTAATTCATCTCATAGTAATGTATCCAATACTACATTGTCATTTCCTCAAATTAATAATTCTAAATGCAGGCGTTAAAGGATGGCAACTCATTGATGAATGTTGGAGAGCTTAAGGAAGCATTAATCTATTATCAGAAGGTTATGGATAAGTTACCATTCAAGGTAATGCTGCTGTAAATTATCTGAGCTGATTGCATTATAAAAAATAAATTAAAAAATTTGCTGCAAACATATTTGGACAATGAGTATTTTGTACCATGCATAAATGATACACTACTTGTGTTAAAAAAAACCACGTTCTTTATCATTAACAAACAACAATGATCCTAAATCTTCTATCCAAAATCGCTAACTTTTAGCCAGTGATGCTGTTAATAATCAAGGATAATAAATCAGTTTTCATCACTTCCATTAAACTTTGGCAGTATGCGTACACATTTTTATACCCACCCCACCCCCTTCTCCAATTTTCTCTTTCCTTTTGTTGTTTCTGGACAATGAATAACTGATTGTTCTTTATATCAGTGCATTTTTCATGCAAAAATTGTTTTCACAGAGTGAGCTTCATGGGTTGGCTGCTTTACAATGGTCCATTTGTCTGGACTCCCTCAGCAGGTATATTTCTTTATTTTGAGAAGTTGCTCTGTCCAATCACTCACGAGAGAGTTTACTACGCAATAAGTTGGTTTTCTTTCTATAAAAGTTGAAAATTTTGTATTTTCGGTCAGCTTTTATAAAGTTTCAAGGCATTTTTGGTATCGAAATCATAAGCTTGCATCTCAGTATGGAATTATTCTTGTGTCTTTGTCCGTGTTTCCATTTTTGGATGTTTAAATGCTCTATGAAGTATGATGATGTATCGTTTCTAGGTTTATTCAACTTGTTTGGGAGTAATAATTCTTCAAACGATAACAATTTGGTGTTTGTCACGAATTTACTTGCTTGATTTGGAAATTTGAAATTTCTTTGCTCTAGTAACCATGAATATTACTGCTGCCAAGGTTCTCAAATTAACAATGGTGAGAATTAAGCAGTTGTTTAGAAATGAATCAAAAGCATAAGAAGAAAAGAGAAATTAATAAAAGGAGAGCATCGTCAGATAGAGGTAAACGATGCAGCTATTTGGAGTGGGTACATGACTTCTTGACCGTTCATTACGAGCTTATTCTGTGTCGTATTATTGGTAAACAAGGCCTTCCTGTATAACATAGACCATGTTTTGGTTATAATTATTCATTTGGGTATGAACTTGGCACATCCTACGTAAAGATGGGGAGTTTCTGACTATTGTTAGCTTTTCATACCAAAATACCTAAGGGTTTTAAACAGTAGTTGTGGTTGGTAGGTCAAAGGAAGCTCAAGTTATGTACGAGAAGCTTCAGTCCCACCCAACTCCTAGAGTAAGTAAGAAGGCGAGGCAATTTGTGTTCAGCTTTCAGGTAACTATAATTTGATCTGTCATTCATCTAGCACCTATAATTACAAGACAAAGCTCCAAAGCGCTCTATTCTTCAAACTAAGCATTCAATCCTTAAAAAAAAAAAAGTTGAGCAACTATGACTTTGACACCTGATATGATACCTATATTGTAGGCATGCGTTTTCTGTACATGTTAGGGTTATTCCATGTCCTAAGATTCAAATGCCAGTTTGAAATAGTACCCTATATCTTATGGGGATTCTTACAAATAGTTTTTTCACATTTCAAAGTGACCATTTCGTGTGCATATTGCTGGATTGTTGCTTTCATTTCCATCATAAGTTATATGGAACTTGTTCATCTGCCAGGCCATGGAAATGTTGAGGCTTACGAAGAACTCACCTTTGAAGAACACTGGCTTCCAGAATTATTTTGAAGCTTTCATTGAAAACAAATCGGACTACGTGCTAAAAGAGGATGAAGTCGAAGTAGGTACACTGAATCAAACTCTACCATATATCATTTTTCTTGTTTCTCCCATCCTTTTGGTGCTACTCATTGCTATACAAAACAGAATATAAAGTAGGTTACCATATACAGTCTTATTACTAGCGGGACAAAATCAACAACTTGTCATTGTAATTGTATATATCTAAAGATATTATTTGGCATTACAGTTACTGAGCAGTATATTCCATAAATGTCAGCTTCGTATTTAGCTTATGACCCATTGCTTTTATTTGTGAAATGCGACTTTGTAGCTCAAGTGAGTATGAATATTTGTTCGTGTACTTGACGTACTTTGTACATTCCGTCTTCCCTCCTTATCAATAATATGAAAGCTTAAAATACCGGCTACTTGTTATGGTCTCTGCATTTAGCTTCGTGCATTTACATGCATTGCGCATCTCAACCTTTTAATAGTTAAGTTAACTCCAAGTTAACAGCCGCTCCTCCCCGACAGCACCTATCACCCAATCAACCCCACCTTCTACTTGTTAATAGTTTACCTACTTTGATAAGGTAGGGCTCGTTCAAGTTAAATTTACAGTAGAATTTTCGCTCACTGAATTGCAGATTATTTCAGACTGCAGAGATGCAATATTTTTATGCAGATGGTGAATCAGCTTAGCTGGTTTTACGGCTGACAAGCTTTTTCTTCTGTTTTTAATTATTTTTAATTGATATAGACTTAATGGCGTTAAATCGGAATTAACTATTAAGTTTGACGTGTCATGTTTTAAGTATTTAGATTATTAAAATAATTGAATTTTAGCGAAATGTGTATAAATGCATAAAAGCTAAATGTAGGGACTCGAGATTCGCAAGACATGTAGGTCGATTTCTTGCATCTCCATTCAACCCTAATCTTTGATTATGGCATAATTCTACCTCGAAACGAATAATGACATGTCTTAGCTGTATATATAGTAACATGTAAAGCTCTACCGACAAAACCAATTGTTCTTATTTTGTTCTTGTCCAAATAATTCAATAAGTGGTATCATGATTTTGGGAAATTCTACAATATTATGTTGTATTTAATGCAACATAATATAAATGAGAGAAATTTAAAAAAACTAATATTATACCATTATCACCTTCATCTACTCCAGTAATCCGGTTGAGGAGGTCACAAGAATGTTTGATTTCATTATGGTACTATTCCTCCTCATTTACAATTATTCATTTTTTTTTAGCAGATAATAATATCTACGTTAAGGGGGGGCCTTAGTGAGGGGTGGACTTGACCTCACAATAACTAACAATAATGTGGTTCAAATTTACATTTGGCAAGAACCGAATTTAAGACTTCTCACTTACAAGTGAAGAGGAATACCACTAGACCGTAGTACCAAGTAGCAACAATGATTCATATTTAATTTACTAAAAAAGATAGGAGGGACTACATGCTGAAAAAACTATATATTGTCAAGATGACTACAAATAGAACAAGTCACTTAAGTATAAACTACATATTCTTTTGGAAAATGATTTTCGCACATCATTTTTTTTCTATACATCTTTTTATTTCCCTAGCATTTAGATTGAATAAACTAAAAGAGAAAATAGTGCGCAGATCATTTTTTAAAGGAAACAACATATTTCATTTATTAAAGTGGCAAAGTATATTACAATCAGATGGAATATATGGCCAAGAATCTGAAATGTGAAGATAATGGGAGATCATGTGAGAGAAAAAAAAAAGCTCTCTAAACAATTAATTGTGGTATATGAAAAATGCCATGCTTTTTATTTGGACACTGTAAAGGACATCGGGGCTTCAAATCACCTCGTGATCCAAGACCACTTATGTATCCGCTTCAACATTGGATCCAACAAACTCAAATAACGAGAGATTTTTCAGTGTAACTGGTACACGGGATGGTACATCACGTGTCACTATACAAATGATGAGATATATGTGCTAAAAAATTAATAAAAAATAAAATTTCCCACCACTTTTATTAAAATATGTGATGTGCTACTTGTGTTCTCGTCACAATGAAAAATTTCTCCTCAAATAACGTACCTACGTGGCTGCATTACTTTGACGTGGAGGGTGTTGGAATTTATTAGTTTATTTAGGAAATTAATTAGAGATTCCAATTGATTTTGTACTAGGGTTTCTTTTTTATATTTTACGCATTAGGGTTTTTCAGGTTTATGTCAACTATAACTTGCAATATAGTTTGGTAATTAAGTTACTCATGCAATTCTTAGTTTGTAACCGTTTTGGCATTTTTGTTTGTTTGATTTCCAGTTAAAAATATTCGGTATCATGATTTGTTTGATCGTCTATTTTGGTACTTTAATTTTCAACTGAAATACTACATCAACCACACAACGACCAAAACTCACCTGTCCCATATAAGAGACTAGAAGATTATAAAAATTCATATGAAGCGAGGTGTAAAAACACAATCAACTCACAAAGTATTATACTTTCTCAATAAAAATACACGTATTGTATTTCGTCATCGTACCATTGTAATCAACTATATTACTAAAGAAACTGTAAAAGAAACCATATTTTTAGGCCAAATCGTGATCGTTGTATTTTATGTGAGAATAAACAATTTTCACTCCCTACTTTAGGTTTACAAAATTCTTAACTGCCCTGTACAAATCCCCATTTACGATACACTGTCGTCTAAATGTCTATCATATCCAAGTCAGCAAGGATAAGGATGACCTCATAGCCAATCATTTTGCCTTAGAGACGTGGAGATGACAAACCAGAGGGTGCCATGTGGCACAGAGTTGTTGGCTCTGTGCACGGCTGGGTAATTTCAGTCTAACCTAGACACAAGCACTATAAATAACACTGATATTGCTGCCGTCAAGGCTCAGAGTGCGCCGTACCTCGTATAGAGCAGTAGGGTTTCTTTTTATTTTTTGATCATCCTTGTTCTCAAATGTTTAGAACAGATGGTGGGTATTCCAAGTACCCTTCAGTTCCTGGAAAAGAAGAAAGTCAAATGCAAACCCTAATTTCCCTTTCAGATCACGACGCTTGACGTTGAATCGAATCCATGATTTACCAGAAAGAGATCCCTTGTGTTTGTACTCGTCGAGAATGATATTGCAACTATTCATTCTGCGTGCATCAAGGAGACCGTGATTCCAAAGTTTGATCATGTAAGTTCTAATTCAGATGCTGTTGTTTCCATTTTGCTTTTGGGAGTATTAGGGTATTAACTAGTATAGGAATTCATATGGAGGAATCAAAATATGTCAGATTTTTGGTTATGTGATTTGTAACATGATCCCTAATATAGATAACTTATATAAACTGATGCAGGCAGTGAATGGTTTGATGAGGGGAGGAGGGACCTCGAGTTCAAGCGAGGATCTGCATGTGTTTGAAGGAGGAGTGGTGGGGCTGCTACCATTTACGCCTTCGAAGAGGCCGTAGCGGAGGAAGTTTACGGTGGAGCAGAAAGAGAGGATGAGGGTGGAGGATTCAGAAGCTGGCTGAGAAAAAAGTGGAGTGATTTGGGCGGAGGTTTGGAATTAAGAAGCAGGAGCTTGGCTAGGGTTTGGATGCACAACAAGAGGTGATATTTGCGAATGTGGAGGGAGAAGGAGCTGATCAAGATTAAGGGTAGTGACAAAGAGTTAAGAGGGTTAATTAAGTGAGATTTGTAAAAGTTCATAATGTGTAATACCCTTTTAATTATGAATAGTTTGAAATTATCGAATCAATGATTTACCAAATGGTTGTAACTTTTCAATTATGTAATAATATATCAGTTTTTTATTTGGAACTAGCATATGTGCACACACAAAATATGTGTGAATGTTTTTAAAATGGGAGGAGAGAGAAAAAAGTGAGAGAGAATGGGAGTGAGGAGAGAAGGGAGGGAACGTTATTTTTTATTTTTAATTAGAGATTTGTTAAAATCACATGTAAATGAGGTTTTAAAAAACAACAAAATTTTAGTTGTGTGAAATTACATTATTGTTCATATTTCTTATTTATATTCAGTTTTAATTGAAGGATTAGAATGATAGTTTTATGGAATTTGGTTGATAATGAAGGCTCTATTAATATGTACTTTAGATAATTAGAGTTAACCATTCCATTTTCTCGCATTTGTAGCTTTCCTGCTTTTGATTTTATATATTTTTTGTTTTAAGTACTCTGACTTGTTTTCAGGTCAGTAGTTATTTATCGCCAATCATATTACATGTTAGTCTTTTATTTTTTTTTTCTCACTAGATTTTGGTTATTAATTATTTTTTTTAATGCTATATATTTTGTGTATCTCGTCCTCCCTATATATAAGGAATTCCACTAAGTTTTGTCCAAAAATATACTATTAGTAAGTTTTCAATTGATAAATTCACAAAATTATACTTTTATTTTTTCGCTTATTTTTATAGTTTTGTAATTTTATGGACATGCTTTGAGGTACTTTTGCCTGTATAGTTAGTTATTTGGTTATATGTATGGTACGTTTAGTTTTGCATAACATGAATGCATTTGGATGGTATGTTTATGGTACATTTGAGTTTTAAACATACTACAAAATTGATACGTTTATGATACATTTGAGTTTTGATTCATGACATTTAATTGTGTTGAAGGGATTATTTTTATTACTGTATCAAAACAAAAATAAAGTCGCCCTTAATTGAAACTTATCTATTTTTTTTTTTCTTTCTTGACATGCCGTTTACGGCAGGAAAAGATTAAATATGAATTTCACAAAATTAATTTCCTAGATATTATAGGAAATTAGTTGTAGCTGGACGAAAATGGTTGTATTAAAATTAATGGCATTTGGTGTAATTTCATATCCAAAAAAGGTTTAGTAAAATCTATTTGGTGCCACATTGATAGGAAGCATTTTAATCAAAATTCTAAAACACATAAATGTTTAGATTTACCTTTTTTTTTTTTTTGGAATTTGTTACATCCTAAATTAGAATTTTGGAGAGGGGGAGATTATGTGATTTCTAGTTTTCGTTCTACAATACCAAGGAACTATTGAGAATAAATCTCACATTGGAAACTTAAATACTTTTTACTTGTTATATATTAGTCTCTACATTTAGCTTTTGTGCATTTATGACATGCATTTCATTACATCTCAACCTTTATAATAATCACTTGCGTAGCCACACCAAAGGCTACGGTGGGCTATAGCCCAGGGAGGGTTTGTGGCAATATGTATATATATTTTAGTGTATTGTCTAATATAATAGACAAAAAGAAGTGCAAGAAGAATTATTTTTAATGAAACTAGCCCAGTGAGTATTTAGCACAACTAAAAATATAAAAATTACCATGGAAATTGTGATGTCATTCTGTTCAAGATTCAATTTACTTATATTAGTTTCAATCAATTTTTATTAAGATTGCCTTTACTTCTACTTTGTTTTATTTTTTAAAGTTTTCTATCTTCTTCTTGTGTTTTCATCTAAATATATGGGATATTTGATACAATACGTATGTAGCAAAAAAAATAAAATAAAATAAAAATGATTTTAGGATTTTTTTTTTTTTTTAGCTAGACAACCCATAAAAAAGAACATTTGATTTTAGGATATCTTACAACTCAAAACATGACACATCAAATTTAATATTAACTCCAAGTTAACATCCTCAAGTCTGAATAAATTTTAAAAAACTAAAAACCAAACAATAAACAAAAAGTCCAACTTATGAACGCCTCGATGCCAGACTTTTTTGGCTGATAAGTTTTTGATTTTCTGTTTTGATTATTTTTAAATTTATAAACTTAATGTCATTAGACCGGAGTTAACTATTAAGTTTGACTTGTCCTGTTTTAAGTCGTTAGATTATAAAAATGATTGAATTTAATGCAACATAATACGGACGAGTCAGATTTAAATAACCTAATCTTATACCGTTATCACTTTCATCTGCTTAGTAATTTGGTTGAGGAGGGTCACAAGAATGTGTGATTTCATCATAGTACTATCCCTCCTCATTAACAGTTATTCATATTTAATTTACTAAAAAGGATAGGAGAGACTACATAATGAAAAAAAATAGGGTAAATTACATTTTTATATCTCAGGTTTGGAGTCTATTTCAATTTCTTACAACATCTTCAAAACATTTTACTTTCATACCTTAAGTACTATTTTATTTCAAAATAATATCTCCGTTACATTTTCCATCCATTAATCCGTTAAGTCCTGACGTAGCTACCACATATATGCCACGTGGTTGCCAAATGTTTGCCATATGGCAAAAAAAAAAATTTTTTTTTTTTTTAAAAGAAAAAGACCTGAATCTTCTAAAAAAAAAAAAAAAAAAACCAAAACCAAAAACAAAAGCTAAACCCGCAACCCCCATCCCTCCCTACCACCCCCCCCCCCAACCCAACCTGCAACCCAGAAGAAGAAGAAGATAGGAAAAAAAAAACCCATCTTTCATCTTCCTCCCCTCCCATCTTCCCCAAACCCACCGTGCACCCACCCTCCACTTCCTCCTCCACACCCACTACCTGCAACCTAGAAAAAAAAAAAAAACAAAAAACCCAGAAAAGAAAAGAAAAAAAAACCCTTCATTTCCATACAAATCAGATCCCGTCTTCCCCAATGAGTGTGGATTTAAGGAGTGGGGTGTGTAGAGGAGGGAAAATGGTGCGTGCGAGGGTGGGTGCAGAGGGTGGGTGCGCTGGTTTTTTTTTCTTTTTCTTCTTTCTGGGTTGCAGGTTGGGCTCAGGTTGGAAGGGGGAAGATGGGAAGATGGGTGCGCGGAGGAGATGGAGGATGGGTGCGAATGACGGATGGAAGATGATGAGGCCCCGGGGGGGGGGGGGAGGTTTGACGGGATTTGGGGAGGAGGGTATGCGGGATCTGGGTTTTCTATTTGCTTATTCTTTTTTTTTTTTTTGGTTGAAGGTTTACGTATGGGGGAGGGGGTGGGGTGGATCTAGTTTTCTAACCTTTTTTTTTTTTTTTTTTTTGGGTTGAAGATTCAGTTTTTTTTTAAAAAAATTTTAAAAATTATTTTTTTTGCCACGTGGCAGACATTTGGCAGCCACGTGGCATATATGTGGCAGCCATGTCAGCACTTAACAGATCAATGGATGGAAATGTAACGAAGGTATCATTTTGAAATAAAATAGTACTTAAGGTATGAAAGTGAAATGTTTTGCAGATGTTGTAGGGAATTGAAATAAGCCCCAAACCTCAGGTATGAAAATGTAATTTACCCAAAAAAATATATATTGTCAAGACGACTACAAATAAAACAAGTCACTTAATGAAAATTACATATTTTTCAAGAAAATGATCTTGCACATCATTTTATTTCTATACACCTTTCTTTTTTTTTTCGTCTGGCAGATGCAGAGAACCCAGAAACAAAGCTCAAATATGAACAAAGCCCGACAACTAAAATAGCAACCAAGACCAATCAAAATCAATTTTTCTAATCTCAAACAGCATAACACACGAACGAAATCAAAAATCAAGAGGCACAAAAAATCAATAAATAATTAATTGAACAAAATTCGTAGAAAGAAACTCTAGGAAACTAAAAGGCACAATTGTATGAACATGCTTTGCTTGTATAGTTATTTGGTTCTATGGTACGTTTAGTTTTGTATAACATGAGTACGTTTGGGTTTAAGTAGTATATACATTTTGATATGTTTATGGTACATTTGAATTTTAAACGTCCTACAAAATTGAAACGTTTATGATACTTGAGTTTTAATTCATGGCATTTTTTAATTGTGTAATTGCGTTGAAAGGATTAATTTTTTGGACTGTATCAAAACAAAAATTAAGTTGCCTTTGATAGAGTATCTATTATTATATATATATTTTTTGACATGCCGTTTATTGAAGGAAAATATTAATTATGCATTTCACAAAATTAATTTCCTAGATATTATAGGAAATTAGTTGTAGCTGGACAAATATGGGTGTGTATAAAAAATTAGTGGCATTTGGTGTAATTTCATATCCAAAACAGGAAATGTTCGACGCCATAATAATAGGCAGCATTTTAATCGGATTTTACAATAATAACAAAACATTTTCCTACTAAGTGGAGTCGACTATTTTAATTAGATTCTTAAATGCATAATGTTTAATCTAAGAAACAAATAGGACTAATCTACTTTTGTTTGTTGTTCAAAAAAAAAAAAAATTCTACTTTTGTTTGAATTTGTTACATCCTAAATTAGAATTAATGGAGAGGGGGAGATTGTCACATCCCAGCCCATGGCGGATCACTTTCCGAGCCCGCTCCACCACCGTAGCACGATATTATCCGCTTTGGGCTTACCATTCCCTCACGGTTTTGTTTATGGGAACTCACGAGCAACTTCCTAGTGGGTCACCCATCATGGGATTGCTCTCCTTCTCGCTTAACTTCGGAGTTCTTACGGACCCCGAAGCCAGTGAGCTCCCAAAAGGCCTCGTGCTAGGTAAGGATGAGAATATACATATAAGGATCACTTCCTTGGCGATGTGGGATGTCGCAATCCACCCCCCTTAGGGGCCCGATGTCCTCGTCGGCACACACGCGACCAGGGTTAGGCTCTGATACCAAATTGTCACATCCCGGCCTGGGGCGGATCACTTCTCGGGTCCACTCCACCACCGTAGCACGATATTGTCCGCTTTGGGCTTACCATTCCCTCATGGTTTTGTTTTTGGGAACTCACGAGCAACTTCCTAGTGGGTCACCCATCATGGGATTGCTCTAGCCCTCTTCTCGCTTAACTTCGAAGTTCCTACAGAACCCGAAGCCAATGAGCTTCCAAAAGGCCTCGTGCTAGGTAGGGATGAGAATATACATATAAGGATCACTCCCTTGGCGATGTGGGATGTCACAGAGATTCTATGATTCCTAGCTTTTCGTTCTACAAACTAAGGACTTTGTACACTATTGCTTGAGTATTGTTCCTTAATTCCCATCTCAAATGAATTTCACATTGATGAGAAGATAGATCTTGTATATGCTTATAAGTATTTGTATACTCGCGCATATAGTCAATTGGTTTTATAGTGGAAATTCAACTTTCTTCATAATATCATAATATGTTGTTCCATGTATAAAGCCAAAGGTCACATGTGTTATACATCACTTGAGTTATGTTGTCTATGTGTTAGACTTGAAATTTTGTTACATATAAGAGAGCGTGTTGATAATAAATCCCACATGATGAGAGAAGGGACCTTACATATTATTAAATGTAATTGAATTGCTCCTTATATTTAAGATTTTGATGGAACCCCAACTTCTTTGAGAATCCACCATTGAAGAACACTGGTTTCTAGAATTATTGTGAAGCCTTCAGTCTAACAAATCTGAGTACGTGCTAACTGTTGAGGGTGAAAATTTGGCAATAGCAGCCCACATGCAATAAGCATATCATTTGATTGACCTCTTCAATCTGATCAGTGTGTAGTTAAAGGAAAAGTTTCAAATTGCTTGTGTTAACTATATCATATAACAGTCCTTTTATTAACTTACATGACAGAATAAAGTAAAAAGTGGAATACGGAGGAATAGAGTTTAAGGGCGCGTTTATTAATCCATAATCAAATTGAGAGGAATTAAATTGAGGAGGAATTGAAATGAGGTCGAATCATAATTAGATTCATGTTGAAGTTGTTTACTAAAACTGTCTGGAATTGGAGTATAAATGATGTTGAGTCCATATAACTTGTTTACTAATTCACTTCAATCGGAATGAAAATTAGGTTGATTACTAAAATATCCTTAGTTTATAATAGACAAATTTTAATATTTTTAAACAATTTCACACTAGTATATGTGTTTTAAAGAGTTAAAACTCAACAAAAAATTATGGAACCTCCACGGTTCCATTAGAACCCTCTAAACTCTCCCTCTGCATCCTCCTAAATTTGTTTCTCCGATCATCCCCAAACACCAACTCTTGCTACTCTTGACACGTCAACCTCCCTCTACACATCTCTCTCTCTCTGTCTATGTCTCTCTCTCTCTCTCTCTCTCTCTCTCTCTCTCTCTCTCTCTCTCCATTCGGGTTTGGATCTGGGTCTGTTGGGTAGAATTTTTGGGGTGTGTTGGTGATGGGTATTGGCACTTTGGCAGTATGGGAGGTGCTGCGATGGTATGTGTTGGTTCATGGGTGGGCATGGGTGTGCTTTGGGTGGTTGACTCGCGGAAGACAGATGGAAGAGATTGAATCTGAAAGGGTAGTTTCGATCGAAAATTTTGATTCCGAATGTTGGCTTTCATCCGAAATTCAAATACCACATCCAAGTCGGTAATTCAATTCTGGGAATATCAGGAGTTTGATTCCTGATATTGGGTGGAGCCCACTAATATTTTGCATTCCCAAAATTTGGTAACCGAAATCACCCATGGAAGAAATCGATTCCCTTTCTTTTACCTCCATTCCGGATGCGTAAACACGCCATAAGATTACAAAAAATTTTCAAAATAACGAAAAAAAAAAATTAAACATTGAGATTTAATTTTTATAATTTGTGAATTTTCTTGTTTGATTAACATAATAGAGTTATTAATCTATAAATAAGAGATAGTATTTAGGAAATGTTCTAATAGTGATGGTAGAGACAATAGTGATGTTGGTGAGTGGTGGCGGCAACGACGGTGACGGTGACAACAATGGTGGTAGTGGCGACGATGGCAATGGATGGTGACAACGACAACGGCGGAGGTGACAACGACAACGGCGGAGGTGACAACGGTATGTGATGGTTGCATTAGCCGTGATGGTGATGAGGATGGTGGAGGCGGTGGTACCATTCATGGTTGAGTTTTTTGGTATTTGTTAGTTTAAACTCTCATTTAAATTTAGAAATGATAACTATTTACATAGAATTTAAATTTGTGAATGAAAGGTTTCTAATTCTAATTTTTTTTCCACTCGAAAATTCTAGATTTCTATGTTTATGAATCCAAAGAAAGGACTTGTTGCATGTCAATTTAGAAATGATAATTATTTGCATAGAATTTGAACTTGTGAACGAAAGGTTTCAAAATTCCAATTTTTCTAGATTTCTATGTTTATGAATAAAAAAAATGATTTGTTGCATGTCAATTTAGAAATGATAATTATTTTCATAGACTTTAAACTTGTGAATGGAAGGTTTCAAATTCCAATTTTTGTCCACTCGAAAATTCTAGATTTTTATGTTTATGAATAAAAAAAAAGGACTTGTTGCATTTGCATGTTAATTTATAAATTAACAAAGAATTTAAACTTGCGAATGGAAGGTTTCGAATTCCATTTTTTTTCCACTCGAAAATTCTAGATTTTTATGTTTATGATTTCAAAAAATGAACTTGATGCATGTTAATTTATAAATTGAACTTTATCCAAATTTCAAGTTTACGTTCCTCATCGAAACATAATGTAATAGAATTTTTATAAAATCCTAACGAAAATACCACGTTAACAAGCGTTAATATAAGTAAAGAATTATATCAATTTCAGCAGCTTTGTGGGAAAATACCTCCTCATTGTTTAAGTCGAAACGCGTCGTTTCAAGCTACGGCGAATCATCATATTTCAGTCGCTTAAGCCCCAGGTTAAACCCTTCCTGTCTCCCCCGCTCCGAATGAAGCATTCTCGGTTGAGCTCGCTGTTCAATTTCTCATCTCGTTTCGGTTTCCGAAACGCACCGGGCGTTTCGCTCTACTCGACGACGACGTATCGCCCTCACAGAGAGCCCTCGAGAGGCACACTCAACGAGCTCTACCGTCGGATTTCCCGCGCCGGAGATCATACAGCCCCCATTTCCCCGATTCTCGACCAGTGGATCGAAGAAGGCCGAACCGCACCCAAAGATGCATTCGTCACCATCATCAAGGAGCTCAGGCAGTACAAGCAATACAAGCATGCTCTCGAGGTACTATGTTCTGTTTGGTTCTCTGGAAAATGTGGAAATGAAATTAATTTAGGGTTTCTTATTCCGTAATTTTGTTTTTTTTTTGTTTTTACTCAATATGCTGAGATTATGTTGAAATCAGTGAAATTGAATGTCAATGGCTTGAAATTATGCTAATTGAGTAGCTTAATTGTGTTCCTATCAGCATTTGAATGCATATCGAGCTTCATTGCTTCATTTTTGTGTGTTTATATTATATTTATGTGTGTGTGTGTGTGTGTGTGTGTGTGTAGATATATGTAGGAGAAGCTTTATAAGAGGATCCCGCTCCATGGAGCGGAATAGGATAGTGCCCTCGTAATGAACGTGTCATGACCATGTATGACTGTTAATAGTTTCGTGTTTTTGCCCCCACAATATAGGGGTGCTATATGGACAATACATAGTTATGAAACAGTCAATACGAGGGCACTGTCATATCTCTCTTCAACAGTTGCATCTCCTTAAGAAGGGGCTCCGATATTCAGTCTTTCTACGGTGCAATTAAATATCAACAACATACCGACAATTTTAAGTTTGCAGTATTGACAATTTCAATAATATCGACGGCATGTCTGCATTTAAAGAAAATGCAGTTAACTGCAACGTAAAAAAATTCTGTGTGTGTGCACGTTTGTATTGGAGTCATAGCTTCTGAACTGAATAAATGGGAGTGCTTTAACAGTAGTTTAGATGCCAATTGTGATAACGATGCTTTAATAGTCAAATAAGTCACCCAAGTAGCAAATCTTTCATCTGTTGCATCTACTTGATATTTGGATTTCTGGAGAAAGATTGTCTAGCCTTGTGAGTTAGCATCAACCCATCTTCTTAATATTAGTTTAGATCCCAATTCTCATAACAATGCTTTAATATTCAAAATAAGTGTCTAGTCTAGTGAGTTAGCAAGTATCAACCCATCTTCGGAAATTTGATCTCGTTTATTTATTCTCAGATATCAATGTGGTTGTCTGACAAAAGGTACTTTGAGCTTACAATTGCTGATGTTGCCATCCGGCTCGATTTGATTGCAAAAGTTCACGGAATAGAACAAGCTGAGGATTACTTTAACAACATTCCAAAAAATTTGAAAGTTCTCGAGGTTTACTGTGCTCTCCTGAACAGCTATGCCCGTGCAAAACTTGTGGAAAAGGCCGAGGACATTATGCAGAAGATGAGGGAATTGGGGTTTGCTAGGACATCGTTGTCCTACAACAATTTGCTCAATTTGTATTATCAGACTGGAAACATTGACAAATTCAATGTTCTAATGAGTGAAATGAAAGAGAAGGGCATTGTTCATGACAAGTTCACATATTGTATCCACATCTCTGCATATGCAGCTGCTTCTGATCTTGAGGGAATTGACAAGGTTATGGCAGAGTGGGAATCCGATCCTGAGGTTTGTATGGATTGGGATAGTTATTCCAACGCAGCAATTTCTTATAAGAAAGCAGGAAATGTGGAAAAGGCTTTGGCAATGCTAGAGAGGTCTGAGAAACTATTGTCAAGTTCTAAAAGAAAGAGGGGAGCATATGAGTACCTTATGACACAATATGCAGCACTAGGGCAGAAAGATAGGGTTATGAGACTCTGGGAACTATACAAGAAGCACATGAAAATATACAATAGGGGTTATATAAGTATAATGACCTCTGTGTTGAAGATTGGCGATATTGAAAGTGCCGAGAAGATCTATGACGAATGGGAATCCAGCAATTTATCTTTCGACATTTGTATCCCAAATTTCTTGATTGGTGCTTATAGCAGAAAGGGCCTAGTTGACAAGGCTCTAGTTGACAAGGCCGAATCCATTGTTAACAGGGTAATACAAAGGGGAGAGAAACCGGATGCAAGGTCTTGGTATTATTTGGCAAGGGGATATCTTGATCATGATCAAATTGAGAAGACAGTTGAGTTGACGAGGAAAGCACTTTCAGTTGAGGGGTCACGGTGGACACCAGATGGGCATGTTGTCGCCGCCTGTATGGAATATATGAAACAGAAAGCTGATGTGAAAGGAGCTGAAGAATTTATAAGACTACTCGGGGAGAAGTGCAGTTTCCCCATAAGTATTCAGGAGAAATTGTTAGATTACATTAATAATGAGGATTCAGTCACTGTAGAAATGGGTGACCTGGAATGGGATCGTCGGAGTGGAGTTCTGAAAGAAGCTGATTGAGGTTCCAACTAACCGAATCTGTCAGGAACTTATTTCGAAAAACTCCCGAAATTGTGGGTAGCAAATGCAAGTCAACTTCAGGGAGTTATAAAGATTCTCTACCGATTTAAGGTATTACTTTTGTTTCTGAACATTAAGTTTGCTGCAATTTGAATGAACTTTTTCTTCATTCCTGAATTGTTTGTCCTTTTAAGACGGTTGCCAATTTTTATCGTCTGCATTGGTTTTAGAAAGTAGGAACTATCAGCGAGGAACTTGTAGCTCAAATGGGTAAGAGTGTTTACGAGGTCGAGGGTTTTTGTTCGACCTCTCTAATATATCTTAGTTTACAAAATAAAGTAGAGCTACTTATGAAAGATTTGATGAGCTGATAAGGATTAAAAAGCAGACAACTCAAACCCAATTCATATTGAAAATGGACTGCCGATGAAGACTTTATTTTTATCTGAGAAAGTGCTGTTAGACACTGCAGAGAGGGTATTAGTGTAAGGCCAACTGCTTAATTGACTTCTACAACTATCGATCCCGATCTAACAAAGTAATTGAGTTCAAACAACATAATGTTCCTTGGCGGGCAAAATCTGTTCCCTAACACTCAAAAACTAAAATTTTAATTTATATTAAATTCTCGCCACATTTTATCCTTTGTTGGTATGATTTGTTTTTTTCAACAAAAACTAAATAAATTTTTAGTTTGCGTTAATACACGTAGCATGAGTAACATGAAAATGTTAAATGAGCCTTTCAAAGGTTTTTTTTTTTTTTTTTTTTTTGGAGAGTGGGGTGGGGGTGTGTGTGTATTTTGGAGTGGGCCCAAAACGTCGGGGTGATATTTTGGAGGTGGGAATTTTGGGATTTTAGGTTTGGGAGTGGGAATTTGGGATTGCTACCCACCCCGATTGCAGGTGGGCCGGGGGACCCACGTGAGACCAGGAACAGCAGGGCAGCCTATGTGGAGACAATTCCATGCGGGGCGGCACCAGTCAACTGACTTGTTTTTTTTTGGGGGAGGGGGAGGGGATGGGGATGGGGATGGGGATGGGGGGTGGGGGGTGGTGCCGCCCCGAGGGGGGGGATTGACTGCAAACGAGTGTACTAGCAACACGGTTTCTAATGCCTAGATTGGCATGTCGTTGACATCTAATGATTGTTGCACCTCCTGGATTTTGATCTAGTGTGGTGCGTCTAGTTGCATCATTTTTAAATTCAATGATTCAAATTCGATTTAATCTACTTTAACGGTAATATAAAATATTCAACGGCTCAAATTTAAATCCAACAGTCAAAATAATAATATTAATTAATTCAAATTAGATCCGACACCAAACCTTTATAAATAAACATCCATTTGTTCACAAATCCATAAAAAAAAATTCATTTTTCTCACCAAGTTTTTTTTGTTTGTTCGGAATTTGAATTTTATACACCAAAATGTTCGTAAAAATAAAACAAGATAGATTATGCAAAATCTAATTCCAAAATTATTAGCAAAAATAAAATCAATGAGACATAAAAAAGTTTAACAAATTATAAAGTTGGCAGTGGAAATTCTAGGTCCTTTCCTGTTGGAGAAAAAAATTGCCTAACCTCATTCGTATAGTGAATAGACAAAAATATGGGGTTAAATTCTGAAATTGTAGCGCATTGAGTTGGAAATAGCCTTATATACTCTTGATTCTTAAAAATTTTAAAAAAAAAAAATCCTATTTTTATAAACTAATTACTTAAGATTGCAGAAATGAATAATAATTTTTCCCTTTGCTTCCTATTCACGGCACCTTTCCTAATCCTTATGGTGTAAATACTAAATAGCCTTGTTCCATCACAAAAATTGACCTTTTATTCACAATTAAGCAGATAAAGTCATCAAACAGGAAAAGACACATTCATGGGCTTCTTAAACATCAATTTTAATCTAATTAGAGAAATGGTCCATCAACTTTAATCTAATTGGAACAATAATCCTTCAACTTTAACTCAATTAAAGCAAGGTCCCTCAACCATAACCATTTTGTCAGAAGTTTTAACAAGATTGACGAAAATGACAAGATTTTTAGTCAACAGACCAAATCTCCAATTAGGAGAGTTGAAGGGTTATTATTACAATTTTCTCTATTCATTATGTACTCATTATTTCTTAAAACAATTTTTCAAAAAAAAAACAAAATCCTATTTTTATAAACTAATTACTTAAAATTGCAAAAATAAAATGGGCACAAAATAGTTTTGGCCTTTGCTTTCTATTGACGGCACCTTTCGCAAAGTGACCTTTTATTCACAATTCGGCAGATAAAAATCGTAAAAGAAAAAGAAAAAGAAGAAAACACATTCATGGGCTTCTGAAAAATCAACATAAATTATCAACTGCCCACTCAAGTGGGCCCATCCCACATTCTGTACGTCACAACGTTGGGAGTTCAGACGGAGGAGGAGCGTCTGTTTTGTAAACGGGCATTTTACGTCATACTAGTGGGGCCCACTACCGCCGACAGTGGCTCTTATCTTTTCGCAAAGCGGCCGTCCAACCACCCGTTTTCTGCATTTCAAGTCAACAGTGTCCGACCAAAACCAAAATACAAGAAAATTATGCTCCGAGTGAAATTTCCGTGATACCCTTCTCCACCTTTCATTTTTATCTACTCCTTTGGTATTCTCTTCGTTTAATACAAGTGATGTAACTAGTTTAATTTGTAATAAGGAGAAAAGAGGAAGGTTTGGACCTGAAACGTACTGAGTTAAAAAAAAAAGTCTTAATCGTCAAGGTAATCTACCATTTAGTTTCAAGTTAAACAAATATTTTTCAAATATCTAACTATTTGTATTATAACACTTGGGGTTGAACCGTGTTTCCAGCATACTGAAAAATTTATCATTTGGTAGGTGGCTCTTCTACCTCGTTAAAATCGGAATGGTGCAATAAATATTCGATCCTACTGACCATCTAGCCAACTAATTGAAAAGATAGTTGCTCACCCGTCACGCCCATGCAATACGTGAAAGAGAAAGTAGGTATATAGCATGTCTAGTGTCACAAACGTTCTCTTGACCAACCGGCGATCAATGAATATATGGTCTTCAGTATTGAATATAATATCAAGAGTGGAGAATAAATAAAAATATTTTAGGTGCGTTAATCTCAACTATTGATATCAAACCTAATAGCCGGTGATCATGAATCTTGTTGTTCTTCCCATCCAAAGAAATTACAAGAACGGAGGGTATTTATGTCAGAAAAGCAAAATATGTGATCTAAATAAACAATTGAGTGCCATATGTAGACTTCTCATGTCATAAGCTTCATAATTCAATTCAAAAAAGGCCAATAACTTAGCACGCAAAAACAAAAGAAAACAATTCATAAAAAAAATAAAAAATAAAAAAGGCAGAAAAATAGGACCCAAAAGGTACCTGTGGGTGCATGTCAGCGTCAGACTCGTCTCAGCCTTATTCGAAATATTCATCATCTGCCAAACAAGCAGAAAACCAAAACTAAGAACTCCCAAGGAATCTCTGCTTCTTTGGCTTTCAAGAATCCCATTCCTCTCCTTTGCTTTCCTTTCCTTTCCTTTCCAATCCGATGCAATCTTTCCATCCAAAAACAAAGCATGGGACAAGAGGGAATTGCTTTCCTCTATGAGCTTTGAATTCCCCACCTCAAGGGGAAGACATAGTCCAACTTGGATGTTGTCTTTGCTTCTGGTTTTCCTTTCAATATGGTCCAAAGAAAGGTGCCAAACAAGCTTGGAATCCAAGCTGATCATGATAAATTCGAGAAGCGGTTTTCGAACCTGAAGACTTCTTCTCAGTTCCAAGATGGGAAACACAGAGGAGCTGATTTGAAGAAGAAGATGAAGAAATCTAGATCAATCAAGCTTTCAGATGTTGAGAGCTTGAGATCATCACCTTTGAGGAAGAACTCATCTCAGCCAGGAAAGCCGCCACCACCGGCTCTCAATGTTCCAAACACTGCGGCTTCCCCTCAGAAGCAGCCCCTGGCCAAAACAACTTATGGCTCGCCAAACTACATGAAGCCCACCAGCTGTTCTCATGCAAGGAAGGAGCAGTCACAGGTTAGTCTTCGAAGTTCTCCGCCAATATTTTCGGATAGTAAGAACCAGAACCGAAAAAATTTGGGCAGTTCAAAGCTTAGCTCTGCTTCTAGTAAACCTGAAAGAAGTTTAGCAAGGACATCTAGTTTGAAGCTTGTGAGGACTTTAATAAGGTCCCCTAGTTTTAAGTCAGCAAGAGCTCCGGCGAGAAAATCTTCCAGGGTTGCTCTTTGTGCAGATGTTAATGTTCAGAGAGAAACTTGTTCTTCAACACTGAAGGATACAAAGTTTCCGGATTATCTGATGATTAGTCCTGGGGGAACTGAAGCTGAGGGAACTTCAGTCATGAAGGTTTGCCCGTATACGTACTGTTCCCTTAATGGACATCGTCATTCACCTGTGCCGCCATTGAAGAGTTTCTTGTCTGCAAGAAGACGTTCATTGAAGACCCAGAAGATGATGAAATTGCAAGCTCTAAGTCCGCGTGGAGCAAAGCGATATAATGATGGAGTAAAAGAAATTGATTTCCAGCAGATGTTTGATGAGAATGACAAAACAGCTGAGAAAGAAGCTGATTTGGATTTCTTCGTTGAAATCTATGCTACAAACAACGAAGATGACACTGAGGCAATTGGAAGGAAAGCCGGAGCTGATTCTGTAGGAGAACAAGATGGTTACGAGGGTCCTGTGTTTCCAAATGCTGCAAGTGATGAAACAGAAACAGTAGATTCTGCCAACAACCTAGTTGTGGAGAACCTGTCGGATAGATCACTGCATTCTGAGAGTGAATCTGAGGCAGAAAACTTTGGCGAATTTCCTGAAGATCGAAAAGAAGATGCAAATGAAGACTACGGATCACTGTCCGATCAAGAGGAAAATTCCACTGGAAGCTGCTCGAACGAGAGCAACTCTGAAGACCTTTCAAGCACTGAAATGGATTATTCCAGTTCTGAAACTACTGACATGGAGTGGGAGGAAGGGCAATTTTCCACTGCAGTGCTTGATGGTTATGAATCTGGTCCAAATGCGGGGTGTTCAATAACAATTCAAGACGCTGATATGCATGAAGAATCTCTGATCAAGTCTGATGCAATGAATGGTGACTACGATAATTTGGTTCAGGATTTTTATGTAGTACTGCAGAAAGATGGTGATGTCAGTGAACAGGATGGCATAAAAAAGAATTTTGAGATTCTAGAATCTAGACACATGCACGAAAGAATGAGTTATGACCAACTTTCCTACAGCGATGATGCATTCGAAGAAGGCAGTGAACTATCAGAGACAGACTGTGTAGAGATATCTTCATCTTCAATGGAGGAGCCAAATGAGGAACTACCAACAACTGGCAAGGAACTTCAAGAGCAGAATGGAGTTGCTGAAGCAGAGGATCATGAAATCGATTCTCATCTTGGAGATGTTGAAAGCAACTGCAGCATTGTGGAGACAGGCAAAGCTTCAGATAACCAACCAGAGAATGCATTTCATGAGGATGAAACAAGTACAGTGACAGGAGACCAAATTTCTATTCCCTCTCAGGATATGAGCGAAACAGATGATGCTGAAGCAAATGAAGGATGCAACGGGAGCCCTGATAAAGGGAATTCAGAAACAGATCAAGGCGTTCCAAGTGGTGACCTTGGCTCAGAACCCAAACTCCCTACAGTGGTTTCTGAAAATCAAATGGAAGCAGTAGAGCAAATTGGTGATGTGAAGCCATCACCTGAGATTCAGGTTTCTGATTCGGTGCACGATGCATCTGAAGCTGATGAAGATGAGGTCAAGGTTGACGATTATGACAATTACAAGAAGACTGAACCTCTCCAGGTTAATGACATTGCTGAAGATGGTAACCTGTCCAACGGGAAGTACAAGAAGCCTATAACTTCAAGTTCCAATGAATCTGAGGATCAGAGCGATTTAAGGCTGAAAAAATCAGGTATCTCCAATAGCAACACAGGACAACCTCATAATGTGGAAGTGAAATACAATTCAGAGCCAGAAGCCACAAAAAATTTCAACACGGCCAATAATAGCATTAGCCCTGGGATGAAGAGAAAATTTTCCAAGGCAGCAAGCAACTTCGAACAAGAACTTCCGAACACCTACAACCACTGGAAAAGAATCAAATGCAAGAGACTTAGCATTGATGAGGAGGAGCAAAGGAAGTTCAATCCAAGAGAACCGAATTACCTACCTTTGGTTCCTGACCCTGAAGCAGAAAAGGTTGACCTCAGGCATCAGATTATTGATGAAAAGAAAAATGCAGATGAATGGATGCTTGACTTTGCACTCCAGCAGGCTGTCACAAAACTTGCTCCAGCAAGGAAGAAGAAGGTTGCACTGCTTGTTGCAGCTTTCGAAGCGGTCATGCCAGCGCCCAAAGTGGAAAAACATCTTAAGCATCCCTCAGCAGCCTTCAGTCACGCAAGACCTATGCAAGCTTGTAGCTGATGATAGTTACTAAGGTAAATATATAATTCCCATTTCAATCCTTCAGATAGTTAATTCCAATAGCTGTTCGTGAGCTCATATTGTTAGTACCATATAACAAATAGAACCCATTCACATCTTGTTGTGCAGGTGAAAAGACTGCAATATCGATAATAAGTTACTGAAGCAAAAACACAAGAACATAGGAGAACTACATTTCCAGCAGAACAAAACTCACCGTTTCTTGGCTACTGTCAGAATTTCTGAAGAGGAAGGAGGCAACTTCATGTAGTGACGATTCGAGAGTGGTTTCTCCTAAGCTCAGCGGATATATAGATAGTGTACTTTGATTAATAGTATATGTAATGACAGTTTAATGTTAAATGGTGTGAGTTGCTACCATCTTTCCTTTGCTGTTGTACTAGGCACTGGCCTCCAAAACAATATATATGGTTGTTTGCTTAATATGCATGTCAAGTGCCAACTGACTGCCATACTCACATCCAAAACGTCATTCTAGCAACACTAAAGGTACAACTAATTTAAAGCTGCTCGTGCATGCATACTGGGGCTTCTAGCTCAAGCGGTTAGGAGCATTTAGCTCCACACTCGAGTTCCTGTATTCAATTCCTTCTCTCCCAATATCACTTGTATCAGGGAAAACAAAAGTTGCTCATGCATGCTACAATAACTTACAGTTGTTCACATGATACTTATATCCACAACGTCTTACCATTGCATTGTAAAAAACGAAAACAATTATAATTAAGATTTCCTAGAATATCATATATAAACATAATGAACCCAATTGGAAAAACTTGTCAAAATGTATAATTCCTATAACATGGGACTCTAGCAAATAATTCTCAGAACTCAATTCACAAATGTCAAATAATTACTCACAAAATTACAACAACAATCTCGTCTATGGTAGATGTACGTTGACTGCAGGACACTTGACAAGAAGTGACTGGAGTTGTGCAAAGTGATTGCCTAGGCCACTAACATGTGATATTTTCTGTGGCGAACCAACTTCAAGAGAATTAGTAGTATCAGAGATTTCACTCTGTTCTCTATCTTTTTTCGCAATCATATCATCGTACAAATACCCGAGGGCATCTTTCGTTGAAATAGAATGCACAGATTCAAGCAATCTTTGAAATCCATTTATTTGTTCTTGTGTTTCAATCAACTTCTCCTTTAAACCATCTGGAAGGCAAGCCAGTGCACTACGGATGGAAGATACGCCAGAATGGATAGAGAAGAAAACAAAACTAAAGTAAGATATATAGAAATTCCAAACAGTACAAAGATTTATGCAAGCGAGACATTACTACAACAAAATAACATTTGCTTCTTTATATTACCTAGTAACACCTCTGACAAGACCCCAGTTGTACCCAACAAGGACCGATTTCTTAAAGCCAATATTAAATCCCTCTTGTGAAGAAGCTTCTTTTCCCGCTATTACACCATCACGGTAACCAGTCTACATATTATCAACAAATTAAGCACATATTAGAGAACTACCTGAATTATGCACAGTAAAACAACTAACTAAACCTACGTAATGACGAAGTATGTCTGAACTATCAAACAACCGTATGGTATTGGTTATGTCTCCTCTGCCATTCCCTGCCCAAAGCAGATTGTTCATGCAATTCATCGTCAGAAGCACACCAAGATGCATCTTCATCACACGGCTCAACCCTATCATGGCCTGCAAGAAAACATTAAAAAGATTACTTACTACAGAGAACAGCAAAACCACAGCAGTTATACACTAATGCATTTACTTATCTACGGCTGACTATAAGATGAAATTAATAAATATTATATGTGGATCACTGTTATACGAAAAAAATGGTGCTTTAAACAATTAAAATACCGTGTAGATCACTTTCTATACTGTTCACACTGGGTGTAGGATCCAATTGTATTTTTTCTAGGCTTAAACTTTCTGAGTAGAGCTCATGTGCAAAACTTCCCTCCATCTGTTACAGCATAAAGCAAACACCAAAATCAAAATTACTATAAAAGCAAAGACTGATGTGACATCGAGCTTCTAAACACTAACTTTAACAGGAAAATGTACAAGAAAATTAGAAGAGGAATGTGTTTAAATGATACAATCCTAGATCATAAAATCCAGAAGACGTAAAGACCATGACCACCGGAAAAAACCAATGCAAATTACATAGCCTCAAGCACAAAGCTAATAAGAGCATAGTATATTCACCAAAAGCTCAAGAACACTACAGGTTCAACCTGATACATATTATGTCCGGCCCTGAAACCTAGGACATGACTTGGTCGTGGATTATGTTACGGGAAAATGGCATCTATTAATACTTTTAGTAGTGTCCCGTCGTTTTAGTTTTCCTTTGATTCCAAAATTTACATAACCTAAAACAATGCAAGTAACCATGTTCATATCCTCGACTACAACCGAACCTCCCCTTCCCTCCAAATGCATTTCCCCATCACAGATACTATAATAATATCACATAGAACATACTGGTCCTCAATCCCCATGACTAAAGCCGTACGATTAATATCCATCACTCCAAAGGGACAAATGCCATACACACAACCACAAAGGAAAAAATACCACTCTGTTGGAGTGACACACGGTGCACTCTCGTTGCCATACTTGAATACAACTTCATCAAATTCCATTTGATCAATCCGCAATCGCATGCCAAGCAGAAAAAGAAACATAAAATCCAACATTCCATTCAAATGATTCCATTGAGATAAAACTTTCAATTTCCAAAAGGTTGTAGTAATTGAACTCAATGCATACAAAACACTTGAGAAATTCAACTCTAAACATCTCAATTAACGATCAAAATTAAGATTAATCGTAAAACAATTCAAACAGTTCTAAACAATCGTCAAGATTATACAAAATAAATCACACCACCATAAAGTTACACAGAGAGAGACAGGGAAAAAGAAGGAGATGGGAGAAAGAGAGTGAAACTGACCTGGAGAAAAATAAAAAAATGGAGAGGAGGAGAAGCTGCAGAGGTTTCAACACTTTGTTAACGCCGACTGGTTTTGGACCATGCCCCTTCGGCTTGTGGAAGAAGATGACTTGGATGCACCGTTTCAGCCTTTAAGAGTGTGCTAGAATAAGATAAAAAGAAAAATCCAGATGTCAAATAACCACTGGCTGGAACACCAACTTACGTGGAGTTCCCGGAACCCCGAAATATTTCTCCACTCTCTGAGGAGCTGGAGAAGATTTGTGTAATGGTGGTTGGGCCCTTTACGGGCTTATGACGTGCTATTTATTTTGGATCTGGCTTCTCTGCCCTTTTCTTTCCCATACACTCTCATCTCCTCATATGTGTACGGTCACGGTTAAATTACGTCAATATTTTATATTAATATTTTTTTTTGTCTTATTATCTCTATAAAAAAAATCAATATAAAATGTTAATGTGGCTTAACTGTGACTGCACACAATAGGAGGGGATGAGAGTATATGGGAAGTAGGAGGGCAGAGAAGCCGGGTCCGTAACACAATTCTGCAAAGTCAAATCTGAGATCGTCAAACCACGGGGGGATTTTTTTGTTGGTGGACCAACTTGGGTTGTACATATTTTTGTACCACAATTCTATACCATTTTAGGTGGCATCTGATGTGGATAGTCACATCATTTGAAAAATTTGCAAATCCCAAGGAAAGAAAGGAGAAGACTCCTCGTATACCACAATCATCATTTAATTAACTAGTTTTTCTCAATTATTAGTTTACTAAATAATGAACTAAATTTAAAAATCTGATCAATTCAAATGATGTGGCTGTCCACATCAAATGCCACCTAAGATGATATGAAAATATGGTACAAAAACATGATATGAATAACATTACTCATTTTTCCTTTTTCTTCTTTGCATTCTAGTGCGAGCACCAATTTTCCAACCGTTACATTTACAATTTAATCCTTTAACTTTATTGTTTATTGAAAAAAAGTCTTGTATTGGAAGCGACTGGAGATGCACCAAGAGGCCGGGCGAAAAATAAATGGACCCAGCTTCTCTGCCCTCCCACTTCCCATACACTCTCATCCCATCCTATTTGTGCGGTCATGGTTAAGCCACATCAACATTTTACATTGATTTTTTTTTTTTGTAGAGATAATAAGACAAAAATAAATGGTAATATAAAATGTTGACGTGACTTAACCGTAATCGCACAAATAGGAGGGGATGAGAGTGTGTGGGAAGTGGGAGGGCAGAGAAGCTAGGTCCTTGTGTTACTCTAACATTTTGACCATGCTTTCTCTTCTTTGCCTAAACTTGCAAAGCCCCTATCTACCATGCTTTCTCAATCAAACATTGGATGCCAGAACAAGAAAGTCGATCACTTGGAGCATTTTCCATACTTACCAACCACAAAAAGTCGATTGTTTTGAGGAATTATATTGCAAACCAATCGCAAAGCAGACCCATAATAGGTTGGTAAAACCAGGAGAGAATCTCTCTTTGCACCCAATGCATAATCGTCCACCGTAAATTGACATGAAGAAACATAGGCATGATAACAATAAAGTATGCATTACTATGTGGGCTTTGTTTTCTTTTTTGTTTCCAAGAATACCAAGTTTTATCTAGGAAAATCACCCAACTGCTGCATCTTCCAACATATCGATGTGGTACAATGAGGTTAGTTGGGATTCACCATGTTTTTCATCGGACTCAAGATCACAAGCCTATGTTTCAACAGATCATTTCATTTGTTCGAGGAGCAACTTCAAAACATAATGTATTTGTTTCCTTTGAGGATGCCGTTTATCTTTCACTAGGAAAACATGCACATGGCCCTGTATTTCAATCCACCTGTAACCTGGTTGCTTGATAACTCCTCATTGCCTCATCAGCTTCCTTACTCGTACAACATCAGCCCATCTCTTGAGCTCGGTATACATGTTTGAGAGAAAAACATATGGTCCAAAGTTCTTAAGTTCAATATTTAAGAGTTTCTCCGCCACATACTCCCCTAAGGTAATGTTACGATGAACTTTACAAGCAGCAAGCTAAGACCCCCATATAACATCATAAGGTTCAATTGGCATACCTTCTATCAAATTGTTGGCATCATTAAGGCAACCAACTTGACTGAGTAGATCAACCATACATGTATAATGGTCATTCAATGGTACCAAACCATATTCCTCACTCATAGAGTAAAAATACTTTTTTTCCTTCATCAACCAACCATGCATGGCTACGAGTGTATAGAACACCAATCATAGTGACATGGTTTGGTTGCTCATCTGATGCCAACATTTTTCTAAATATTTTAAGAGCTTCCGTCCCATAACCATTTTGTGCATACCACACGATCATGGCATTTCAAGAGACATAATCCATTTCTAACATGTTTATAAAAACTCGACAGCCATCTTCAACATATCCGCATTTCATATACATGTCTATTAGAGAGTTTTCGACAAAAATATTAGGCTCTTCACCGACCTTGAATGGACATCCGTGCTTCAATACGTGTACATGAACCTGCCTGTCAAGCTACAGATCAACAAGATCTGCACAATCATTGAGTAGATTCCCAAATGTATAGTGGGTCGGCAGAACATACTCCATTTTCAGGAGGAGAAAGAGTCCAAGGGCTTTTTTATATTCCCTATTCTATGTGTAACTTGCAATAAGTGTGTTCCAAGAGACTATATTTCTTTCCATCATCCTTGAAAACATCAATCTTGCAGCTTTTTATGCTTACTGATTTTGCATATCCACTTACCATGGAAGTTTCTGAGTCAACATTTTTAACAGGCACCCCATCAAAAATCCATCTGGCTTCTTTTACACTTTTGCATTTTGCATACATATCAACTAATGCATTGCCTAAAACAAGATCATTCCTGTATTTATCACATTTTACAACACAAGCATGTATTTGCTAACCTTCTTTTATTGCAGACAAACTTGTGCATACACTCACCACAATGGCTAATGTTAGTTCATCCGGTTTGAACCCACACTTTATCATTTGCACAAAAACTTCTAGGGCTTCACTTGCTGGGCCATTATGCTGATAACAAGTAATTAAACTGTTCCCATAAACAGTATTCCAGTCATTCATCCCATCAAAAACTCTTTTTGCACAAGAAGCACTTTAACACTTATAGTACATATTGATAAGTGCAGACCCCATGTATACATCTGATGAGTACGAGGATTTCGCAATTAAAGCGTGAATTTGGACACCCATTTTCAAGCACTACCAAACGAGTATTCATTTGGCACAAAATCCTCCCCATGCAGTCTAATAAAATATTCCAAAGCCTCTTCAAAACGGTCATGCTGGGCAAACCCTGATACCATCGAAGTATATGAGCACTAGTCAGGCTCAGTCCTTAACCTAAAAATCTGCATAGCCACATCAACTAGACCTAACTTCGTTAATACGCTTATAATGGAGTTCCAGGTGAAAATGTGTTCCTTTCAAGCATTGTATCAAACAGTTTGCGTGCATCATCCAAGCAACCATATTTTCTATAAGCATCAATGAGCCTATTCTGTAAATGTGAGTCATTAAAAATAAGTATGTAAATATATTGTAATTATTAGGAGTCCTTTATTAGGAAGGATTAATTGTTGTGTCCCTTATTGATTATTGTTTCCATATAGAAAAAGATTGTATTTGTATATATTTCCGAGGAAGTAGTACAATGAAAATTATCCTGTAAAATTCTATTTGACATCAGAGCCAAGGTTGTCGTAACCCTAGTTTTTCCGATGTGCTCAGTCGACTGGTTTTTTGCAATTCTTCTCGTAGAACTCAGTTTGGTTGTGTGTGTGTGTGTAATATTGCCGCGTGTGTAGTAGCGTGGTGCGTCATCGATTCAACATGCAAGTACAGTGTCGGCTTTGCAGATTTATGTAAAGCAAAATAGCATCCGCGGAAGGTAGTGGCGTGTTGAAATTGAAGGGTAGTGTTCGTAACCCAACCAATAATCCAGTATTAAATCCTGTCTTTATTCAGAGTGATGCATCTACCGTACCAAACACCGTGAAACTAAATGGATCGAATTATCTTCTTTGGTCCAAGGTTTTAGAGATGCACATCGCTAGACGAGGTAGGAAGGGCTTTATGACTGGAGTAACAAGGAGCGTGCTGAAGATAGTGTTGAGTATGAGATGTGGGAGACATGGAATGCAATAGTAAAATGGTGGTTGATCAATTCCATGGAACTTGCTATCATGGGATTTTTTATGCACCAGCGTACTGCTAAAGAAGTTTGGGAAGAGGTGGCTCGGACCTATTAGTTCAGATATTTCTCAAATTTATGAATTGAAGGTTAAAGCTTTTAGACTCCATCAAGAGGGCCTGCCAGTTGGTGTGTATTACGCTGACCTCAAGTCCGTTTGGTAGAAGTTAGATCAAAGGAGACCAATCAAGATGGAGTGTGATGTGGATCTCAAGACCCTTTGAGAAGAAATTCAAATTGACCGTATGCTTTTTTGGTGGGTTTGAATGATATCTTTGATAAAGTACGTAGTGATATTCAACGTACTCAACCCTTACCATATGTTGAGGAAATGTTTTTTGTTGTTCGGCGTGAAGCACAACGACATGCCACTATGATGGGTGGGAGTAACAACCAAAGAGGGCTGCCGTCCATGGCCATGGTTTCTCGGCCAGCTGGTGCCCCTCGTCCTAATAATCATTCTAATCAATCTTTAAATTCTCGTCCCTTCACCCGAGAAAATAAAGATGATTTGAAGTGTACTTTCTGTGGACAAACCCATCATACTGAGGATACGTGTTTTGCCAAGCATGGGTTTGCCTGATTGGTTTCCAGAATTGAAAATAAATTACGTGCAAATGAGCGTGGAAGTGCGGGAAATAATGGAGGTTGAGACTACTTCCAATGACCCAAGTCAAACCTTGTTGACTCGTCCTACCCATGGTGACTCGTCCAATACTGCAGCGCATGTTCTTCTGGCCTCCGATACTAAGCATTATATAGGTTGGATTCTGGACTTTGGTGCAATGGATCATATAACATACCATAAGAATATGTTTCAATATATGACAACATCTCACAAGGAATATATTGCCATCGCCAATGGTACTTGTTCCCCTATTGTTGGTGCTAGCACCGTGTATCTCATGGCTTATCTCCCTTTACATCGATGTTTACTTGTTCCATTTTTATCACATCATTTACTTTCTATACCACAGGTTACTGAACAATTAGATTGTGTTGTTCTAGGAGTGGGCATAAAAACCGCCGAACCGCAAAACCGCATCGAACCGTAAGAAAAAAAACCGAAAAAAACCGTGTTGACCGGAAAAGTCAACTTTGAGTGAAAAACCGAACCGAGTCGTTCAAACCGGTTCCGGTTCCGGTTTCGAATGACCAAGAACCGACCGAACCGAACCGAACCGTTTTATTAATAATAAATAAATAAATTATATACACACACACATGTCATGGTATAATAGGTTGAAAAATAGGTTGAAAAATTGTGTACAGGAGCTGCTGCTTCCTGCTTGCTCTCTGAAGTCTGAAAACCTGCAATTTGCTTCATCATTTTTTTGTTTGTTGACTGATTGACCAATGCATATGTATTTTAGTTGTCTCTTTTTGTTGACTTGGTGCCACTACCAAAGACATTTGCATTAAAAAAGATGTGTTGTATGCAACTTTATGTAATCAGTTTTAGAAGATGTATTTGAATGCATAATGATTTGGTGTTCAAATAATTTATTATTAGGAACCGTAAACCGGAAAGAACCGAATCGGAACCGGTATAGACCGAACCGTAATGTTCTAGTAATAAATTTAAGTGGAACCGCACCGAATCGAACCGTTAATATATTTCGGTTCCGGTTCCAGTTTAGGGGTGGAACCGCACCGAACCGCACCGTGCCCACCCCTATGTTGTTCTAATATATCCGTCCTTTTGTCTACTTCAGGATATTCAAACCAATGAGATAATTGGGCGTAGCACTAAGAGAGATGGGTTGTACTATGTGGATGATGTTGTTCCTGACAGAGCTCATGCAGTACGAGTGTTCCGTGATAGTAATCTACAAGAAGTATGGTTATTGCATCGTCAATTAGGGCATCATTTTTAGATATTTAAGGCATATGTTGCCTAGTTTATTTAGTAGAATAAATGAATCAGACTTACATTGTGAATGAAGTATGTATTCTTGCTAAAAGCCATCGTGCTTCGTTTCCTCCTAGTATGAATAAAAGGCAATTTCCATTTGATCTTGTGCATTTCGATGTTTGGGGGCCTTCTCCAATTACTACTTCATCAAGAATTCGGTGGTTTGTTACATTTGTTGATGCTTACACTCGTATGACATGACTTTATGTGTTGAAAAATAAAAGAGATGTTAGTGCCATATTTTGGTCATTTGCTCAAATGATTCAGACACAATATTCTTCCGTTATCAAAGTCTCCGTTCTGATAATGGAAGAGAATACATCAATTTTGAGTTGTCGAAGTTTCTACGTGATCAAGGGATTCTTCATGAAACCACGTGTCCACATATTCCACAACAAAATGGGGTTGTAGAACGCTCATTGGGGCCTCGGTTCCTCAGTGTTTTTGGCTTGAAGTTGTTACCTATGCCGTGTATGTCATTAATCGTATGCCTTCTCGGGTGGTTGGTTTTCAAACACCTCTTCAAATCCTCACACAACATGCTCCAGTGGTGTCAAGTAATACTCTCCCCCCTCAAGTCTTTGGTTGTGTGGCTTATGTTCATATTCAGAAAATACATCGTAGTAAATTGGATCCGTGTGCATTACGGTGTGTCTTTCTAGGCTTCTCTTCTCACCGAAAAAGGTATAAGTGTTACCATCCTGAGAGTCGTCTTGTCGTGTCAGCTCGGGGTTGGTTCAAGGTGAAAATATATTTCATGACAAAATTACCAAAAATACCCTTATTGCTCCGAGTCCCGTAAAATCTTCGTTTTAGCTCCAAATTCACTTTCGCTTACGTCCCGCATTCGTAACGACGAGTACTGCGAGGCTACATCAAGGGAATGAATTTTACATGACACGACAAGACGATCAACAAAATCAACTTATTTGCCTCGAAGGGCATTTTCATAATTTTACATTTTAAAATTATAAAAACCATAATATTTTGGGGATGGGTCGTTATACCCAAGTTTAGTCCATGGCAAGCCGAGCCTAAGCTCGTAAGGAGCAAGCCGCAGCCTATAGCGCAGACAAAGCCATCGCGGAAGTTTAGCCCCTACATTTCACCTTGTTCAAAGGAGATGAAGATCCGGACATGCACTTGATGCACTACTGAAGTGCCATGACCTTCTACGATAACAATGACGCTCTTATGTGCAAGATCTTTGCCACGACACTCCAAGGCGAGGCGCAAGATTGGTTCCACTTCCTGTAACCACGTTCAATCCAAAACTTCTGTGAACTTTCCTTAGTTTTCACTAAGGAATATTCATCCTACCGCTTGCTCAAGAAGAAGTCTGATTACCTCTTCAACATGAATAATGATCCGAAGGAGTCACTCCGCATATACATCAAGAGGTTCAAGGTGAAGAAGACAAAGATCGTCGAATGCGATGACAACATTGCAAGCTCAACCTTCTGGAAGAGACTCCTAGCAGATCACCCACTTTTCGAAGAGCTGATCATGGGTCAAGAACTTGACCCTAGCAGATTCTTACGTTTTGGCATAAATGCATTCCTTTTAGGATGAGGCCACCTGAGTATCCGTGCAAAGACATGAAGCCAGCTCAAAAGAAGGCGGGTGATAAACTGCTTAATGACAAGAACAAGCCAGGAAGCAGACACAATGACCGATCCCTAGTAAAAGAAGGCTATGCACCTAAGGTGTACACCAAGTTCTCAGTCCCGATTAACCAGATCCTTCACATCCTCAAGGACAAGCCATAGTTCAAGATGCTATAGCCCATGAAGGGAGATACCTCCAAGATGGGCCAGAGAAAATATTGCACATTTCACAGAGGTCCGGGGGCACACAACCAATAATTGCATCACATGGATGAGGTACCTTGAGAAGTGTGTAAAAGAAGGCAAATGCAACCAATATGTCGACAGACCAGCTACCCGACCGATGCCAAACTCCCAACCAAGGCGATCCGAATCAACGACATCTTTATCAAATTCGAGCATCTGGGGGCCACCAACAATTGCAAGAATAGGAAGATCCATCATGCAAGATCGGTCCTTCAGGTTCAAGCCATAGATGCCATACCTGGACCAATTGTCGGCTTCACTGAGTAGGACACTGAAGGAGTAGACTTTCCCCATGACGATGCCTTAGTGATTTTTATTCAATTGGCCCACACCATCGTTGACAGGATGATGGTGGACAACAGTAGCTCAGTCAATATCCTACAACTGTCAATCATCCAAAAAATGGACCTGGAAAGTATGATTAGATGTAAAGCAGAGATCTTGACTAGATTCAATGAACTTACCTCAATTGCCATTGGCATAATCACCCTCGACGTAACCAACCCTCCAATTATCTCATCGCAGACCTTCATGATCGTCAGCGACCCATCTCCCCATAACGGGATATTGGGCCGACCTTGGCTAGTGAAGATTGGAGCTATTGGAGAAGATAAGTCAAGTACTAGTTGGAAACCTTCATTCATTTTTTGAGCATTTAGAGTCGCATTTTAATTAGCCTGCTTATCTACATCGTCAATTATTCCAAGTACTAATTTACAACCAAACGAGTAATTCGTTGAGGTAAACATGCCCAATTGGGCATAAGCACAAACGAGTAATTCTTTGCAAGTCACATTTCTGGCCAACATCGTTGGCATAAGTTATCGTGTTGCGATGCATTTGATCTTTCATGTTCGTTTGCCCTCACCTCAGTGTTCGCATTCATCCTCACCTTTGGGACTGTGTCTTCTCCAATAAGACACCATCATCTCCAGTAACACACCATTGTTCTCATTAACCCTCACCTTTGGGCCTGTTGCGTCGTTCCTAATAACACACCATCATCTGTTGCGACTAACTACCTACTATGAACTCATGTTTCTTCGTCGTCAATGGTGCTTATCTTATTGATGTTTTTATTTGAACCCATGATCTCGTACTCACATATTACTAGTTGTCATTTGAACCAAACGAGAATCAATCAAATTGTATAACTATAGATAACTAAGTCAATACCACATTCATAAGTTTTGATTTTATGTAAGTAGTGGATCGCCCGGTTGGGGTTGTTTTTTTAACCCACTTCGTCTTAGGTTTGAACTCTCCTCCTATCCTTCTAGTCTAGAGTAAGGATATCGCTTGTATTTGAAAAAATAATCATAGAACTAGATCGGGCCAGCCCTATTAAGAGCAACTCTAGTGTTGCAAAGGACCCCTAGCTAGGGCAACTCACTATTGAATAGCCTTCAGTGAACAGTAATTGCCTTTTGCATCTCCATCCCTAAACTGAATAGCTATGGCAATAGGCAATAAAATATTAGTATTTTTTATTTTATAAAATAATAAAAAATAATTTTATTTGTAATTTTGGATATGATTCTTAATTGGTCTCGTTGTACCACGTGTCATTAAATAAGAAATTACAACCCAAAGTATTTGAGAAAATATAAAATTATGGTGTAAGTTAGAAGATAATGATAACATATTTATAGAAAAATTATATCAAATTTTTTTTTGGATTTTTTTAATTAATTTTTTACATTTTAATTAATTTTTTACATTTTTATTAATATTTTTTATTTTTATTAATTTTAGACGTCACATGTCAGCTATTCATCGCTCGGGCCTCAGGCTCTCGGGCGATGGATTCCCGCCTGGCCTGTCCATCGGGACTCCCCCGAGCCCCATTGCCCGCATAGGCTGGAGCTAATTGCTGGGGCAATTGGGTGATTGGAATCGCCGGTCCATCGAGCTAAAGAGCACGCTGCACTTGCTCTAAAGGCCGGGTCATTGGGCAACAAACCAAACTCAGACCGACCCATCGGGCCTAGGCTATACTTACAAGCCCAGTATTGATAGGGTTGAAATAATAAAGGCTAAAATAATGAGTTTGGAATAGTGCATGGCTATTCGGGATAGAAAACTCTCTCCTTCTCTCTCTTACCACGAACCCTAGTTACTGGAGGAACACTACTTGTACAACATGGCGAGGCGGAAGAGGAGGCAGTCGGAGTCGGAGTCGGGGGCGCAGGATTTGTCTAATAAGACTGTGAAGCGGAAGTTGGAAGAAAAATCGACAACAACTGAAAAGTTAGCAGATAATGACGTTACGCATGATGCCATTATACCGTCGCCGCCGCCGAATGTTGAGGTCCGTCGGGCAACCTTTGTTGTAGAAAATGCGTCTCTGAGAAAGGGCATCGTTCGAAAGGTGCGGGAAACTCTTCATGCAAAAATTAATTTGATATTCGAGTAAATTTTTTTTTGAGGCTTTTTAAATTATTTTATTTATTTATTTGTCTAGAATTTTATTTCCTCAATTTTTAACTTTTTTTCTTCTCAGAGGTGGAAGATTCTGGATTCAGAGGAAGATGCTGATGCCCTGAAACAAAAGAAAGATGAGAATAATTATCAGCCTGGAGTTGTCTACCAGGTTTGCTCTTGAGCTACAACTTACAAGTTACATTGATTACATTCTTCTTATATGAGTTTGGTTAGGTTTCTATATAGTGGAGTTATAATCTTAGGTTAATGAAAATACTTATAAGTGAACAAACTAATGGTATTTGATAAGGTGTTGATATCATTGATGATAATGTATCACAGTATCAGCGACAAAACTTACTGAGTTATTGATACAAATTCCGACGACAATTTGCACCGAGAATTTCTGGATGCATAAAAGAAGGGTCCTAGCTTTGCAAATTTGGGGTCTAAATAAATCCATCCGTTTGCATATGAGATAGAAAAGTTATTTCCAAACCCTCATTTTTCTCAAGTAGCTTTTGGATTTTATTAACAAGTCAGTAAAGTCGAATTAAACAATTTACACTGTATCATCCCATTGTTACATTACAGACCCATAAGTTCATTCATAGGAACTGAGGTTAGCATAAGGGTTACTGTAGAATGCCACTAAGATTTTAGCATTGGATCATGTCTCACTAATATGTAGTCTATGTTGTGTTTCTTTTGCTGTTTTTAATTTATAAATTTATGATTTTAAGTGTTTTACCCATCCAGGCTCTTCGTGCGATTTTTGATAGCAAACTTAATAAAGCTGGTATGGTAGGAGCTGTGTATGTGAAAACAGATAATGGAGTGTTATTTGAGATTAAACCCCATGTTCGTATACCAAGAACGTGTAGGCGCTTTTGTGGAGTCATGCGTAAGTTAGCTTCTATTACTAGTTGTCTTATATTCACTCTGCTCATTCAGCCTCTTCAAAATATATCCATGGAACTTACAGATTGCTTTGTGTTTTGACTTTTGCAATTTTTAAAGTGGAGTTGCTAGATAAAAAATGCATACGGACCAAAGATACAAATGAAATTCTTATGCGTGTCATTGCGGAACCTGTAACCCGACATTTACCGGTCAACTCTCGTGTAGTAGGTGAGCATTGCCTACCTCTATTTAGTATTCTGATCTTACTGACGTTGATTAATGCCTGCTGTACTGGGTTTACAGGACTCTCTTATAGTTCAGAAAAAGTGGTTGATATTGACGACTATGTTAATTCTGCCGGTGATGAATTGAATCTTGTTTTTGTGGTATGTTTGAGATTCTAAATTTCAGTTCATAGGCCTCTACTTCGTGCTCTTTTTTGTATGTGAAATTTGAAATCTGCATAACGGCTTTTTATACATGTTCAGGTGGGTGAACTGGCCCATGGGAAGATCAATGAGCATACAGATGATTTTATATCAGGTAATTTATACTTGAGCTATGTGATAATGTGGCTTTTATAAATGTCGATGAGAAACGTGAATAGATATTAAGAAACTAAGATGGGGTATCTGAACTTTTGAGCTTGAAAAGGTGATTTTTGGTGGTCGAGTTTGAATTCTTGAGTAAAAAGAACAGCGATCAAAGTATTTTGTGCAATATAGGAAACTTGAATCTTATCAAAACTGGGGAGCGGATGGTTGACAGAAGTAGATATTGGATAGGCTTAATTGTTTAGGGTTTAGGATTTTCTGCGATGATGATTTTTTGTATCTCTGTACTTGAAATTCATTGATGAGAACTGAAATGGTAAATAACTCCAATGGCTTAACTTGATCCTTCCTATATTTAACAACTTACCAAAAATTGATCTCTTTACGATAAGCGGATGCAGGCTTTGAATTTCGGTTATTATTGGTTTGAAGTGCTCATTTTCTACTTGTCTCAGTCATTTTCATTATTATTATCATTATGATTGAGACCGTTTGTACTTGAAGGTTTGTTATTGCTTTTGTTTATTTATCCTGCGCCCCTTAGATATATGAGGAGCCTCCCCCGGTTCTCACACTTTTTAAGGTTAGCTTATTGCGTCAGTATGTATGTTGTGTATGACGAACAAGGGCAGCTCGTTCACTGGGTTGTTTGTATATGTTTGTCAAAAAGGCATTTATTCCTTAACATCCTTGTTGAATTGGCATAGGCAAAACAACTTGCTTTTGCGTCTGTGTGTTTGTACAAATTTTTAGTGTTGTCTGTTCTTGGTCGGCTGGTTTTCTTTTTTTTTTTTTTTTTTTTTTTTTTTTTTTGTTTCTTTCTTGCAGTTTCGTTTTCACTTGACTTCTCTATGTCATGCATGCTGGACGCTATTAATATCTTAATGTTGCATTTGTTTGGCTCTGCAGTTTCAAATTATCCATTGAGTGCAAAAGGCTGCATAGGGTTGATTTGCGAGTCGTTGGAGCATAAATGGAAGGTCTTCTGAATCATTTATATCTAAGTTATTAAGTACGAAGTTTTGTACAAGCGTCGAAGATATCTATAACATGAGTATTCCTATAGTTTGTCGTGATTTAAAAAAAACTGAATTACTTGTGGAACATTTGTTTTCATCTTTTAATTGCATATCGCTTGAGTAGACGATAACTGGATGATTATTAAGTTATTACTTCAAAAAAAAAAAAAAAAAGATTATTCGACTTGATGAAGTCAAAAAAATAATTCGACCCTGAAAAGTAGAACCGAGCACAATACTAGCCAACTAACTACTGTAATTTGTCTATAAAAGATGATAGTTTAAGTTCCTCCTCGGTCATCGGCAACAAGGATGCCTTCCAACATGAAGGGCTTACCCTTAAACTTGTCCATTGAAGAAACGAGTGACTTGGCGAAGAGGTAGTCTAAATTTTCTTAGGATATAATAATTGTCAAAGACAATAATGTAAGGACAAAGATTGTAATTTTGTAAAGTATGTAGGGGGTATAATTAACATTTGAAAATTTCATTAAATGAGCATTGATTACTATGCTTTAAAAAACTGCTTTGGTTTGCAATAGTTGGAATGGTTCTAATTGGTGTTGGCCTAATAATTCTTCTCATGAGTTGTTGGAAATTCAAATGTCTATGTCAAATATTGTGCCAAATCCTAGCTTGGGTGATATGATTCGATGGACTCCTTCATCGTCTGGCATCTACTCTGCTGCTTCTGCTTGGTATAAGTTTTGGCAATCCAAGCCTACGGTAGGTTGGTCTAAGCTTGTTTGGTATAATCAAAATATTCCCAAGATGAGCTTCATTCTTTGGTTGGCTATTAAATACAAGCTTTCTAGTTTCTACTATGGATAGAATCTTGACTTTTGCTCTGTCAGTTCGTGTCACTTGTGTACTTTGCTCTATTGCTACGGAGTCCCATTGCCACCTCTTCTTTGAGTGTTTTTTTACAGATGGTATTTGGTCTTTGATGCTATTCAAGTGCAGTGCACCTTGGCTAAGGCTCCCTTGGCCTATTTTTGTCATGTGGGCTACTAGCCATTGCAAGAGAAAATTTCTATCATCGATAGTTTTGAAGTTAAGTCTTGTTGCTACTGTGTATTATGTTTAGAGGAAGCGGAACAATCGTAGATTCAAGAACTTATATCAACCCATTGTGGTGGTTCTCAACTCAATTTAAGTCCAACATTAGACTTCGATTAAGTTTTTTGAAAATTGCCCATTCCGCTGCTAGGCTCTACTTTACGAGAATGAAATATAACTATGAATAGTTAGTGCCTATTTTTGCTGCTTTGATACAGTGTTGTTAACTTTACTGTTTGTTTTTCTTTTATCTACAGCTCTTTGTTGAGTGTTTGTATTTTCAGCTACTCTTTGTTGAGTGTTTGTATTTTCAGCTACTCGTTGATGCTTATATTCTCTTTTTCTCATTAATATATTTTATCTATAAAAAAAAAAAGCATTTTTTTTAGAAGCACGGTAGATCTGCTTTTGCTTTTCTATGTTTTTCTACTTTCATTGACAACAATTTTTTTTTTTTTAAAAGCACTTTTTTTTTTGTTTTATCAAACATATTTAATGTTTTAGATTTTTTAGTCTGTTTTTTTTTTCTTTTTCTTTTTTTTTTCTTTTTTTTTCTTCTTTTTGTAAAGCACCACAATGCCTGTGGGCGCGGATAGCTCACTACAAAAAAAATGAGCACTGCACACAAAAAATTATATGTGCCTTTTCAGGCCAAAAAGCACCAACATTTGTGCTCATAGACCAATAGCAACAGTGCAGCAACTAAGTTTGTATCTGTGCCCTCTATGGGCGTCACCATTACTTATAGCACACAATATGATGTTTTGTGCCCAAAGCTAAGCACAAATACAACCCTTATTGTGTCTTACCTCTAATAAAGGCTACTGAATGTATGGTGTAAGATGGGCACAATTGTTATTTTAAAGGCTCAGATTGCTGTATAAATGTTAAAGCAAGGGCACAACTTTAAAATTGTGCCACTATTATATTTTAATAAATACAATAAAACTCCAGCACAATTAAAAATTTGTGGCATAATTGGATATTTTTATTTAAACATGGAAATCATCAGGTTGCTCATAGAACCTAATTTCCACCTAAATTTAGAAACTTACAAATCATCCATTACAAACTAAACATAAATCAACATTAGCACTAAAATAGTGAAGTTAATATATTACATAACCCATGTTCTCGGCTAAGACCGATTCATGCAACCTAACAATACAACCCATCCAAATGTTAAACCAAAAAATACATGTTATCCTATGCTGGATATACCCGGGATTCTCTATATACAACAAAATATAACATATCCAAGCTTGTATCCCCAAGTCAAACGTACTAATGGTTAAACTAGCAATATATAAACAAAATACACATCTACAAGGGCTGCTTGATGACAACTAACCAGTATTCTCACTTTGGCAGTCCTCATGCATCATAGCACTAGAAATTGGAGGTCCACACTGCACATTCTTGTCATTTCCACCTTCGAAACGCGTTGAAATCTGAGCGTGTGAGCTTCCACACCCTTGCTGCTGATATATATATCTTAGATAATTATAAGTGAGCTTGCTTAGATAATTATGATTACACCCAGAGAACAGCATGTGCAGCAAGCTAGTACCAACGAAACACTCAAAAAAGGCAAAACTCATTTTCATTTCTTCCCAAAATTAAACATAAAAATGTAAAAATTGATCTGCTTCAAACCCAGAGATTCAGAAGAATGGTCTACGAATAACAGAATCAAATTCTCTAACTTCTCAAGCTCTAGTAAGAAGCTTTCCTCAAGCTCTTGGAACCACTTTATGCAATGTTTCAGCCTTTTAACATACTCAGAGTCTCACATTTTTCCTAGAAAATCAATTAACATTAAATTTCATAATCTAAAAATATACCCAAAACCCATCTCAGGTAAACTAATCCCAATAAAATTAAAAAACTAATACATTCAAATTTCAAAGAGCAAACAAGATTAATAATAATAAAATTAAGTGAAAGCTCACAGATCTTGAGATTGAATACATCCTTCCTTTTGCATCTCTGGCTCAACTATGCATCAACACAGCAAATACAATCTTTTCATTTGCGATCTCTGCATATCCTCGATAATTAAAAAGGAGCAGAAGCACAACATACCACTGAGCATTAAACCTAAACCCAACTAAGGAGATCAGGTAATCTACTCAAACATACCAACTTAGGGTCCTTGTGCCACTTCAACGTAATTTTGCAAATAGACAACTTTATGTCCTCGCATTTGGCAACAATTTCCATGTCTCATAATTTCCCCTAAAATTGGCACCCAATAAAGTGATATAAGCAGAGGAGATTCAAGCAATGGAAACTCTACCTATACACATATAACACATGTTTGACTGACCTCAGGTCCATAGAAAGGATGTCATGTTTGACTGACCTCCAGTTTGGGCGTTCCTCCTTTCTAAGCATTATATAAAACGAAGCAAAAATTTTGAGAAAAAAAAAAAGAAATCGATATACCAGAGCATATGACAATTAAATAACTATATAAAAAAATATCAATTTTATGTAATTAGAAGAAAAGAAAACTCAGAAAGATAATTTAAATTTTAGAGAGCTGCCTTCGAAGCGTTAGACAACTATCACTGGAAGCTTGTAATGACTACCCAGTACACAATTGTGAAGTCGGAAGAGGAACTTACAGAAATCATTTATACTCCCTCAGGATTTACATATCTCAAGTAGTCATCCCAGTTGTTGCTAGTCTCATCATAGCCTAAAAGAAATTCACAAAACCATTCATATCACACATGAATTTTGATATAAAAAATATACCTGAATTTAACGAAGAATCTGACAATCCATAAATAAACCAATCTAAAGCAAGGACTTCACCGATAAGTTTTACCTCCATAGTAATAGGCAGCAGACAGATAATAGTTACGGAGATGGCACATAAATGAATCCATGAAATCAGGTAACAAAGGGGTAGCAGACGCTCTGATGTGATTTATCCATTTGTAGCATTACCAGAATGCATAGACCCGTATTGGTCAACAGAAGGCTGCATGGAAAAAGAACTCAAGCTTGGAACCACCACATATAACATAAATGAATGAATGTTTCAAATGTAGTTTGTTAATAGTTTTTCACGATCAATTGTTGTACTACCTAAATACCTTATCTCATCCTGTTCAATTTATATCACGTCTCATACCATAACTACAAACAAATACACAGTTACTCAGTTTCTCAAACAATCAACTTTCACAATATACAAAATAAAACTATCACAATATTACAAAAACAAAAAACCAAAAAACCAAAAAACAAAAAGAATTATTCCACAAAAGCCTCAAAAGGAAAAAACCAAAATTATTTACCTTGAGCACAGAGGGCTTCGAAAGCTTCACACAAAAGCCCCAAAAAACGAAGAGTACCGTCTCCTGAAACGAAAAACAGAAGTCAATCATACGCCCAGACAACGAATCTAACGATATAAACAAAACCCAAAATTACAAAAACAAAATTCATACCTTTTATATACCTTGAGCACAAAGTGGTTCCAAGGTTGCACATGAAAGCCCCAAAATTGCAACACCACCGTTTCCTGAAATTGAAGACTAAATCGTATCCAAGCGCACACACAAAACCCCAAAATTACAAACGCAAAATTTAAACACAAACAAAATTATAAAATCAAAATTTAATCTGCTACCCCTTCTCTCCCGTTTTTCTCGCACCCTAATCTCCATTTCTTCAAATGACCTAACTCCCTGTCTCCGTGTATACTCCTTATCTCTCTCATTAAATCAAAACTCTCAAACCCAATTCAAAGCCTCATCAGAACCCATAGCATAATCTAATGAAAAATATTACCCAAAAAAAAAACAAAAAGATTCAATTTTTAATATTTTAAAATTGAAGAAAACACAACCCATAGATTTGAAAAAAAAAAAAAAAAAAAAAACCCTATTCAAAGAACTTACCAGAAAACGTTAACCTTTTTGGCTTAAAATCATCTTCAATCCAAATCAAAAAGCTGAAGAAGTTTAAACTACTTCGGATTTTTCCAGCGAGCCAAGATTTGACAGGGATAGAAACGAACGTTTGAGAGCGATGGAGACTATGGCGACAAATAGAAAGGGAGAAAAGCTTGAGAGAGATGGAGACCATGGCGACAAAGACAAAGGGAGAAAAGCTTGCAAAACACTGAGAAGGGGGCGAGAGAGGGGGGAAATGGAAAGCAAAGAAAGAAAAAGCAGAGAACTGAAACAGAACGGGCAGCGATGATGGACGCGTGCCAAGAAAGGAACAGAAAAAGAAGACCGAACCTAGAGGCACACTGATGAGAGACGCATGGGCTGGGAGGACAAAACCGCCATTTTACTGTAAAAAAAAAAAGCTGAAGGCCAATTGGGGGCATTTTCGTCCACGCACTGTCCGTAAACAGTGCACCCGAATTTGGGTTTTAGTATAGAAATAATGTCTCATAACCTTTGTGTTGCCACGCTGTGAATTCACTAAATTCTGCGGTATGAAGCGGACGAGAAACATAATTATAACCTAAAAAAATATATACTAGGAGTAAATCTACAAGGGCTAATTAGAAAGAAAACATTATTATATTGGAATACGACATAAGTTGATAAAATGACCCAAGAGGAGTCCAGCATAGCATAAGATAGTTATATTTTCATAGTACACCAGTGAAATATAACATAATACAAAATATATTAATTGTCCTCGTCATCGCTGCTTAAAATCTCAACGGTAACATTCTGCATATTTCGTGAGCTCAACTGTGGGACAGACAGACCTCTAGGACGAATTTGTGCTTGATAAGTGCGTGGTTCTTCAATAATAACGACAGAATTGGTAGACTGTTCAGTTGTTGTTTCAGCAGAAACCAAATTGACAGGATATTGTTCTGTCCTACCTGGGTTTGCCCATGCTGGCAATACACGTCCTTGAGGTGCGCGTACGCATCCGTTATTGAAGGGTAATGCGTAGCCAAGGCGACCATCAACAAAAGTAGTAAGAATGTACTGATTATTAAAAGGACGAGGCATGCGCCCGGCATTAACAGGTTGTCGTGGACGTTGAACTGGAGGATTCGTTGTGGAATTTTCTGTTGTAATGTTGGAAGCAATATACGAATGTGATGCTGGAGATTCAGTTCCAATTCTAACTCCACGACGTCGCCTGTCCGCCATTGTCAATGATGTAGAACTTGCTCAAATTCAAAAGAAACATATGTGTATGAAGCAACCTTCTTAATTTCCATATACAAATTAGTAAGGGAGTGTGTGGACGTTTTATAGTAGAATAAAGGCACAAATCCATAATTGTGCCAACATATTCTTTTGCTATAGAGTATTTATTATTTATTAATATTTACTGGACACAATTTCTAACATTTGTGTCAGAAAAGAGGAATTTATAATTATTAAAATATATTCTCTATTTGAAGACCCAATGAGAAGTAGAGTGATTTATTATTTATTAATATTTAGTGGACACAATTTCTATCATTAGTGTCATAAAAAGGAATCTACAATTATTAACTCATTTGTCTATCTGAAGACCAACTAACTTTTGCATAGAGACCAACCCTAAGGGCACAATTGTTGGTTATGTGTCACTGCAGGTAGGACTTTAAAACCAAAAACCATATCACCAAGTATAAAAAACAAACCTGCAAGAAGATAACAATCCAAAAAGCAATTCAAAAAGATACGAATCTAACAAACATTCATTGCACCTGGAAATGATCCTTTGTAAATCTAAAACATACCACTTAGTACTATGGTGTAGTGGTATTCTTCTTTACTTGTAAGTGAGAGATCTGAGGTTCAGCTTTCGGGAAAAACAAATTTGAACAACATTATTGCTAACTTATTTTGAGGCTAAAATATTGCACGGTAATAAACAGCTTCATACCATTATTTACCACAATTTTATAAATTTTAATTATTGGTGTGCTAGTGGAGGTAAAGACAAACGAGAGAGAACATATAGTGCCTTTGAGAAATAATTTTTATAGACACAAAATATTTTTTGTGCCCATTTTCAGTACAAAAGTTGTCATGTGATCCCACTCGACACGATTTCCGTGCCCATTACTGTTTTGTGTCTGCTTTTTTTAACATTGGGCACAATAGATGGTGCCCTCTATGGAATGGGAATTGTTTAAGCTTTTTGGTGGTCAAACTGACACAAAATTCTCAATTGTGCCCTTTATTTTGTACCCAAAGCTCATTTTTCTTGTAGTGGCTCCATTATCAGGACACTGCAATTTCACAATATTACATTATTTATTATTCATGAACACTGTAAATACGATTGTGACGCTTGTTACACTAAAAAGTATGATTAAATAAGATCTCTTAGACCAATCCATGTACTTATCATAATCCTTGTAGGATTCTTAAACCCTACAGAGGTGAAAACACATTTCAAGTAATCAACCCTTTTCTGTCTCACTCTTTATAAACATACTCATACAATAAATTTATTTAAGGACGTTATAATACACACCATTTTTTTATCTCCCATACAAACTCTATTTTGTTTTTTTTTTTAATTTATTCGATCAAAAAGTTGAAACTTCAAAAGAATGTGAGCAATGTAAAAATAGTTGTGTGAACAGTAATATCCTTTAAATATTCTATTTATAATTTTTTTGGTCGGGAGGCACCGTACAATTATGTGTTGGAAAAAAATGAACAGAGAAAACAAATGAAAGATAAATAAAATATAGAAAGAAGAAGAAGCAGAAAAAAATGAATGAGGATTCTCTCTGGATCTTTTTTGTGAGGATTTTGGAGATTTTTCAATCATATTCGTTTATCTTGTGACCAGTTTTTGTTAAATACTATTTATATTTAATTTTAAATAAAATAATTTACAATGATTCAGATCGCATTATATACAATGAACGGATACGATTTAAAATTTTCCGAGGATCCTCATTCGAAAAAAAATTAGGAAGAGAATTCGGAAACCCTAGCCCCAGCTGGCCTCCTCCTCTCGTTTCGATTTTTTTTATTTTTTATTTAACCACAGTCCTCACTCCTCGGACAATTATAACTCGATTCTTCTCTCGAGTCTCGGACTCCCTCAACGGACGAAACCTTCACCTTGGTTCAAAAGCAAAAGGCCTCTACTTTCCAAGCCCCCAATTTATTCCGGTATACAAACTCTCAGAAGCCCCAATTTGTGACCCAAACTGAAGACTGAACAAGTTTTGCATGCCATGAAGACCCACAAAGCTTCGAATTCGAACAAGTCCTCTAATGGAAGGTACTAAGGTTTTTACTCTCACGTTTGGTTTAACTTTTGGGACTCGGACTAGCAATTATTTATTATTTCTTAGTGTTGATGTAAAATGGGCAATTCCTAACGAAACGCATGCTTCTGTAATGTCTTAGAGGTTTAACTTGTGTGCCATATTTTGTTTTAATTTCTTGGTAATGCACACATTGGTGAAAGGAAATGGATTGCCTTCCATTCTTTTGGTAATTACATTAGCATGAATTCTTCAATGGTATTCCAGGAGGATCGAAAAGAGGGGAACGAAGAGAAAGGCCTTAGAGCGATGCTCAAGGCTTAATTCTTCCAAGGACATCTTGGAAGTCAAAGGAATTATTGAACAGGATATTAATGAAGATTCTATGCTCCAACTTCCCGGCATTCCTCTAGCTCCTTCCAGCCAGAATATGAACCCTGGAGTTACTTTTGTTCTCGAAAAGGCCTCCTTGGTGCCTGCTTATGTCGGCAAGGTAACCCTTCATTTATAATTCTACCTGCATCCTTTATTTTTCTGTTTCTGTGCTACTTTGTTCGTTACTGTTCTTTTACCTTGTATTTATATTTCCTTTTTTCAGAAGTACCAGATTTTAAATCCAGAAATACACGGGGACTTCCTTCGGAAAAAGAATATGGATCCTTATAAATACAGACCTGACATTGTTCACGAGGTGAGGTGCCTGGCGACTCTTTTTAAGATTGAGAATGATTGATTGGACTCATTGCATTTCCTTCAAATATCATCAGAAATTGCATATCATTGCTCTCCAGTGGCAGAAATCACTTTACTTTTGTCTCAGAAGTTCTTTTTATTTTTGCAAATTCTTTTGTATGTTCAGGCCCTCCTTCAAATTATGGATACCCGACTTTGCATGGCCGGCAGACTGCAGCCGGTGTATGTTAAAACTGACCAAGGGGTTCTCATCAAAGTCGAACCACATGCTCGTATACCAGAATCATTGGACAAGTTTTGTGCTATGATGTGTTAGTCATTCTTTGATAACAGACTCAAACATTATTTATTCCTGGCCATTTTTCATCCATGTCGTTGTTTTCTTTTCAAAATTCATCTTCTAACTTCACAAAACCTGTCCTAATCTATGGTTTGCAGCACAATTGTTGCAAAAGCTCCGCATTAAAGCCAAGGGTCGACGTGATACACTCTTGCGTGTGGTTCAGAACCCTATATCTCAGCATTTACCTTCCAACTCCGTCAAAATAGGTAAGCCTCCGATAATGTGCACGGTTCTGTTTCCATTAAAACGCTTTCCTTAACACCAAACGCGCTGTCACTTCAGGCCTTTCCGTCAGTTCGCAAAAGGAAGTTCTGCTACGGGAGTATGTAAATGCTGTCAGCAATAATGCCAACCTTGTTTTTGTGGTATGAGCATTATGCTTTCCTATCATCTGTTCGCATTACACATGTGCTATCTGGTGGTTTTGTTCGTTAGTTCATTAACTAACCTGATGTTCAGGTTGGTGCCATGGCTCATGGGAAAATTGATAGCGAGTATGTGGACGATTTCATATCAGGTAACTTTTTTTTTTCTCTTTACTTTTACTATTCCCAAAAATATGTTATTGTTCTAAGTTACCCGGCATGTTTTCATGAAAGTGATGATACTACTAAAATGAATATCGAGGACTGATTCATGGATGCTAACGTTAAGAAATACTAGTCTTGCGAACAAGTTTTTATCCAACCCAGTGGAGTGAACTTGATGGTTCCAAAGCTAATTGGGTCCTCTGGCTGGTTAAGGATTTTTGTTGTTTTATGTGTCGTGTAGTCCTAATAGGATTGAGATTTATTAAGTAGTCTAGGGCATCGAATCATGCTCTGTATTATCAAGTTAAACTTTAGCTAAAACAGAAAAAGTTACTTGAGAAGTTCTCGATATTACTTCCGCATATTTCCACACCTACCATGCTCTCTAGTTCAGGGAGTCATAATTATTTTTAGCCACTAAGTAAAAAGTATTTCATTGAAATAATAGTTAAAACCAATTTTAGGAGTTAGATAGGAAGCATCATTGGAGTTGATTTTTTGCAAGGTTTTCTAAATTTTTAGCTCATTTAGGGAGTCCATTGGGAATGCTCAGGGAGTAATTGGGTAAGTTTGGTCGAATTGGGATATCTTGATAAACAAGGATTAGGGTTTCTAGGATGCTGTACTCTAGTATGAATAGACTATTATTAGGCTCTTCTATTCAGTTTGCTTTCATCAGTTATATAATTTCTTCTTTCGGAGTTTTCTTTGGATTTCTTGCTCTAGAACTCAGATGTCTTCATTCCAGCTTCGGTTTTATTGCTGTTTTATCTGTATTGTTCTCTTGTTCATCGTTTGGAATTCGGTTATACTGTGATTTGGCCCTATTCTACTCGCTGGACAACAGATTATCACTACTGCCCATCAGCTTTCCAAGCAGCGAAGCTAATCAATAAGCCGGAAAATGTAGTGATAATCTAGTGTAAAAAAACCGAGGTGGTACAAGGGGTATGGGATATTTGGGTACAGAAGATCTGAAGGCAAACTTACGCTAGATTAAAAAAGGTCTTAATAGGCATTAACATAAAAAAATTAAAAACCAATGCCAAAAATTTTAACTGAGATTTTTGGGAACGACCTAAAACAAAGCCAAATACATGATTCAGCCTCGTGTTATAACTTGAATGGATTAGCCACATGGGTGTTTATGGACCCGATGGCTCTCCCTTGGTAATATTCGTTGCTTTGAGTGAGAAGTTGCGGTAGGAGATTCCATCCTTTGAAGTTTTTTTTATTAATATTATTGTTCTGCAAGACTGTAAATAGTAGTCTTGGAGTCTGGTGGTCCCCCTCATGGACTAAGAAATAATTTTGATTTGGTTTCTGATATTATCTGTTAATAAATGTGTATGTGATGTTGCAGTTTCTGGATATCCACTGAGCGCTGGGGTGTGCCTGAGAAGTATATGTATAGCATTGGAGAGAAAGTGGAATATTTTGTGAAACAACTGTCATTAGTATGGTATGGATTAGAAACTCTTATGAGCGTGCTATCTTGGTTGCGGAGGATGGATAGAAGAATTATGGAGCTTTTTTGCGGAGTTTTTGTTTAATTTATGGTCTGTATCACGGACTCTCTGCAAGTTGACAAGTTTAATGGCAGTAGATTCTTGTTAACGAATAAGAGCGCGGTACTTAAGTATTGGAGAAGATAAGTCAAGTGCTTGTTGGAAACCTTCCTTCACTTTTTGAGCATTTGAAGTTGCGTTGTATGTGCCTTGTATCATGTTGGCTTAAGTTATCATGTTGTGACACATTCCATCTTTCGAACCATCATCTCCAGCGACTGTAGCCACCTCCAATTACCCAATACGACCTCATGTTTCTTCGACGTGAGTGGTACTTTGATTGACGGTGGACCACCTTTGTGGGTGGCTGTTGCTCATCGCCGGTTTGTAGATCTGGATTTTCGTTTGCTCTGGTTCTTCAATTATCAGTAGACCTCCTTGATTAAAGTTATTTTTTGCAATCTCTGATAATGAGCTAGTCATTATCGGTGGACCATAGCTCATCGTCGATGGACCAAATGATGCCTAAGTAGAGAAGGTTTGGTCTAAATCATATAATGAACTAGTCATAAATTACTATTGAATTCATCAGAAATTATTTTTATTTTTGGTTGTGTAAAGGAAAAGTGAATTTTAAAAAGCAAAGAAAATTTTGTTTTTTGTTTTTTGTTTTTTTTTTAAAGTCCAGTATTGTATCAAACACTTCAGTATTGTTTAACTAGTTTAGTCTCAGACAATCCACGACTCCATCGTAACACATGGACCACCTCTATCTTGTAAATGTAACACATGGACTGCCTCTATATTGTAAATGTCATAAATACCTGAGAAATTTTTAATTGTGGCGGGAACACAAGCGGTACGCCATATGTTTTAAAGAAGTGGTGGGAAATTTCATTTTTTAAGTTATTAACTTTTTAGTGCATATATTCCACCATTTGTATAGTGACATGTGGTGTACCACCCGTATACCGGTCATACTGAAAAATCTCCCATTCTTGAGGCGTTGATGTTGAATCCCTACGAGGATATCGAAGGTTTTAAGGTACTAGTATGGCGCAGGGGTTTATTCAAACCTTAATTTTTGTTTCTTTTGATTCTTCACCATAATCAATTCACGTAATACATACCTAACATTTGCCTACACACTTTGTGTGTAAAAATAATTTTTTTTTTCTGAAAAAATGGGAAGGGGAGAGTGAGAGAGAGAAAACGTGGGTGAAAGTGGGAGATTTTTGTTTTTTGTTTTTTTAATATTAAATATATCTTAACATCACTTAGGTGAGAGTTCAATAAAAAACAGTAAAATTTAGATTTGTGAAATTACATTATTGCCCATCATTTTTTTTGTGATAGAAGACTAAATAGTTTTTGCATCCTCTTTTGATTGACAAAGAGGGGTTTAGATAATATATTTTGAAAAATAATGCGATCACAATTTATGTAGAATCTATAATTTGGAATGCGAAAAATTTGAGTTCATGGATCATGGTGAAGGTTCATGTAATCAAGACTGAAAAAATATCGACAATTAGAAGACTATATTTTAGAAGAACCTAAATTGCATAATTATAATTGGCAATGGTTATAGTAGAAAATCCCCTTCAGATTCCTTAGCTCACCGAATGAGCGTGCTAATAACATGTTGTGGCCAATTTTCTAGGAGAGATTTTCTAAATGAGAGAGAGGGTGTGGAAAGAGACAAAGTGCTAAGTGATTGAGCATAGAGAAATTGTAGAATGTTAGAATGTTTACACATTGTGATTTTCCCTATGCCAATGTCTTTATTAATAGTAAATCATGAGGAAATAGTAACTTGTTCTCTAAGTAAATATAAAGGATAATAGGCAAGAATCTCTAGAATAATCGGAAAACCTAAACTCAATCTACCCATAATTTACACAATCACAAATGTGCTAATAATGTTACAACAAGTTATACTTAATTTTTTTTTTTTTTTTTTTTTTTTTGTCCCGACCTCTCTCGTTCTTTCGTAATTGATTAGGAATTGATTGTTTAAAAAAATTGTGAATCTAGATATGGCATTGATATTCCAATGTCCAACGCAGCATCATTGAGTTGTAATTAACTTGTTATTCATATTACAATATCTTAAGTTCAATCACACTTCTAAAATCATAATATAGAACAATAGTTTTACGTTGCAACGACCTGAGAATCATCCAATGGTTAATGTGGTTACATGAGTGTCAGTAATCAACGCGGTAAGTAGTAATTAAATTAGGTGGTCAAAAGAGCGCGTGCAGGACTTAATCTCACTGTCATCTCAAATGCAGTTAAAACTGTGAAAAAACCTTTATCTCGACCCCACCTTACATTCCTGCATTGTCCTCGTACAGCATTTGGTTTCCTTCACTTGAAGAAAAAAAAAAAAAAAAAAAAAAATCAAGTAGCGCATTTAGATATATAGATATCTACTTCTGCAAAAACTTAATTATTCTAGGAGATGTCCAAAAATATTTCGAGTTTGGGGGAAGATGATGACATTGTGCTGCAGAATATCAATGGAACGTTCTTCAATGTTTGCTTCAACTTACCACCAAACATGAACTTTCATGTCGTCTGGGAGGACGATCCCTCAAAAACTTCCGCGCCAGCACGAGCACGTACTGATCAATTAGTGCCTCTTTTGGAGTTTCAGATGGTTGTGATTTTCATCATCACTCAAGCCACTCATCACCTTCTGTTCAAACATTATAGGCTCCCCAGGTTCATCTCACAAATTGTGGTATGTGCTTTCTCTACTATACTCTTAATCTCTTAATTATTATTTTTTAAAATGATCGCATGGTGATGAAATATGAAATGATTATTATTATTTTTTTTTTTAATTTTTAAATTTTATGCATGTAAAGTAATTCATAACAAAGTAGTTACGTGCAATTTCATTAGAAATCAGAAAGCTTTTTCGTTGTTTTATTTTTGGTTTTCTAAAGGACTGTTTGATGGAATAAATTCTAGACTGGCATGCTGCTTGGACCTTCAATCAAAAACAAGTTGGGAACATTCAAAGAGTCCTTGTTTCCACTCATCAGTCAAGATGTAATTGGCACGGCATCTGTGTTTGGTTACTGTCTGTTTATGTTTCTAATAGGTGTGAAAATGGATGTGGGATTGATAAAGAGAACAGGAAACAAAGCTTTAGCGATTGGTGTGTTGTCACTCGTAGTGCCCTTATCATTCGGCTTTTCAATTGCAGCGGCTTGTGTATATTTTACCCGCAGAGAACAAGACCTGGAGAAGGTTTTTTTTGTAGCAGGCACACATTCTTTGACTTCATTTGCTGTCGTTTCTAGCCTTCTTGAGGACCTCAAACTCCTAAATTCAGAACTAGGTCGGTTGGGATTGTCTACTGCCCTAATCGGCGACATGCTCAATGTGATTATAACAAGTACTGCTACTTTTTTGAGAGTTTTCATGGGAACTGGCCAACCAAAATACAAAATCTTCACTGACATTGCATCACTTATTGGCTTTCTTCTCACGGTTGTGTTCATTATTCGTCCTGCCTTCTTTTGGATTGTGAGACATACACCTGCAGGCAAACCTGTTAAGGATGTGTACCTTTACACCATCTTCGTACTGCTAATGCTTTCTGCCTTTCTTTCTCATGCATTTGACCAAACCGCACTTTTCGGTGCATTTATTTTGGGATTAGCTGTTCCAGCCGGACCACCATTAGGCTCAGCTCTAGTGAAAATGCTGGATTGTGTCGCCAGCGGAGTTTTGGTGCCACTCTTTGTAACTATATGTTCAATGAAGGCTGATTTTTCATTCGTAACATATGATGGTGAATTGTTAATGCTGGACATAATCCTTCTGGTAGTAACTTTTGTGTCCAAAGTAATGGCGTGTTTTGTGCCAGCTTTGATTTGCAAGATGCCCTTCAATGATGCTCTTGCAATTGGTTTCATTATGAGTGCCAAGGGCATCGTTGAGTTGGCCTCCTATTCCTTATTCCATGACTTCAAGGTATTCACTTAAGCACGCCAATCATTTAACTTTTATATCGTTCTATCTAAACCCTAACCCTCGATATGCAATAAAAAATGCATTTAACTGATTTTTTTGCTTGGTTTTTTCCGGCCTCGAATATTGCAGACCATTGATGACCAAACATTCGCCGTGCTGATCGTTAGTGTTCTGACTGTAGCAATACTTGTGCCAAGCATGGTGAATTACTTGTATGATCCTTCAAGGAAATACGCAGGCTACCAGAAAAGGAACATCATGGATTTGAAACCGAATTCTGAGCTCCGAATACTTGCATGCATTTACTCACACTATGATGTCGCTCCTATCATCAACCTTCTTGATGTTTCATGCCCAACAGGAGGGAGTCCAATTTTTGTGAATGCCCTTCACCTTATTGAGCTAGTTGGTAGATCCGCCCCTCTCTTTATTGACCACCATATTCATGAAAAGGTTACATGTGACATTGCCTATAGTGAAAATGTCATCATCCCCTTCGACCAGTATCAACTGAACAATCAAGGTGCTGTGTTCGTGAACATATTTACAGCCATCTCTCCACCCAACACAATGCATGAGGATATATGCACACTTGGGCTTGACAAACTTACATCCATTATACTACTCCCATTTCATCGAAAATTCTCCTTCGATGGAAGCATAGAGTCTGAGGACAATAATACAAGGGCACTAAATTGTAGTGTCCTTGAGAGGGCTCCGTGTTCAATAGGAATTATTGTTCACCGTGGCTATTTGAGACGTCCTTCAGTGTTGTATCGCATCGCCATGATCTTCTTAGGGGGTAGGGACGATAGGGAGGCCTTGACATTTGCAAAACGGGTCAGCAAAGATCCCAGGAGCTTCAGCCTAACAGTAGTACGATTAGATGCCGAGGATGATCACAAAATGCCTGATTGGGATACGATTCTTGATAATGAGCTGTTGAAGGATTTTAAGCATAATGTTGGAAACGAGAATATTACATACATAGAAAAGACATCAAATGATTCAGTTCGAACAACAGGAATACTTCGGTCTATGATGAATGAGTATGAGCTTATCATAGTTGGGAGAAGGAATGGCTTACAATCCCCTCAGACATTAGGTCTCTCAGAGTGGACTGAATTCCCGGAATTGGGGATCATTGGGGACCTGCTTGTTTCGTCAGATTTCAACAGCAACGCTTCAATTTTTGTGGTACAACAGCAAAAGAAATTGAAGGGAAGGATAAATATAAGCAATGACAATACTTTCAAGCTATGATATAGGAAAAGTTTCGGCTTTCTTGTTCTTTTTCATGTTTTTGGATTCTTTACATTGATTTGTAGCATATGTTTGTTTTAACAAACGTTTCTTGTCTATTTCGAATCATCAGACATTTTGACAAATCTCCAGTAATATTACATTGTATTTCCTTGTGATGTAATGCCCTAATTATCCTTCAGTTGGTGACGGATTACTGGTGCAAACTACTTACACATGCACCGGAAATTTTACACAAATGGAGTCTAGACTCGCCCACTTTTATGAATTTACCACCACATCGGATCGGTTAGTTTCCGTCCTCAATTCCATCAAATATCAGAACAGAACTTGCATGAGGACCGCTTTTCAAGGGCATTGTCAATAGTTCACAGTCTTAGGTTATCATACTCTATTCATATCCTACATGCCTAAACATGTGTTGGAGACCATTTTTTAAAGAAGTAAAATACTCGACAATTTCTATCCAGTTCCTATAAAAGCAGTAAGAAGATCCTTGGTAGTTAGGGCTTTACTCTTCAGCACACTGCATCAAACTTTCATGACCCGCTTCCCTTAGTGTAGTTAAAAGACTTTTTTTTAGATTTCCACTCCTTAACTATTTGTCTAGTCTTATCAATTATCATACTTTGTGACAGGTTTTTTGTTTTTGATACAACTACTATTCTACATTATATGAATCTCAACGGCGAATAGGTACTTGAATTTGAGTACAAAGTGGGCTCAAATCCGTCAGTCTGTGACACACTATGAAGCACGAATACAATTTGGTCACGTATTATGTATGCGATACTTCATCGGATATGATACTCGTAGGATATTCTCGGATACTCGTCGAATACATATCATGGTCAACAAATATGAATTTGACTTGATGAACATGCGTATCCATATTTGGAAAACAAGTATCTAATTTTTAGGATAGAAGTATGTATGTTGATGTTGGAGAGTTAGAGAAAAAAGTAAGTGAAGGTGTGAGATATAGTACTTGATGATCACATTCTTTTGGGAATAAGATCCTCTCCGGATCATCTTTGTGAGATTCGGGGATCAAACAATCGTGTCCGTTCATTGTATATCGTGCAGTTAGTTTTCGTTAGATACTATTTATATTTAATTTTAGTTTTCGTTAGATACTATTATATTTAATTTTAATTTTAAATTTAAAATAATTTCTAACCGTATGATATACGATGAACAGACACAATTGATTGATCCCCTGAATCCCCACACAGAGGATCCGAAGAGGATCCTTGTCCATTCTTTTGTATCAAAATCCTAGTGGGTGTCCAAAAAGGCTGTACAGTTAATTAATATTTTAATTAAAAAAAAAACTAATTAAAAGGGTTTGAAAACTTTAAGTTTTAATGATAAGGACAAAATAAAGGGTAAAATGAATAGTAGCAGGATTGACTTTTTAGTGTAAAAATATGGTTTTTCGTTAAAATGAACAGTACCTGGGTTTTTCATTAAAACTCCCTTAAAAAAATCTAATAAATCCTTTACAATAAGACAAATTTGGTAACCCGTGGAGTATATGTGTGGTTGTAGAGCTTCACATGCAAGATATACCATGAAAAAGTTGTGATTTCACTATAAAACCAATTAACAATATGGAGAAAACCCAAACTTATGTAAGGTTCATTCTCTCATCAAACTTTACATATGATTATAAGAGTCATTTTACTTTAAAATAAACTTAAAGGTTGTCCAAGAGAAATGAGGATTCTCTTCGAATGCTCTTTGTGAGGATCCAGAGGAACTTTTAATCGTATCCGTTGATTGTAAATCGTGCGACTAGTTTTTGTCAGGTATTATTTGTGTTCAATTTTAAATAAAAAATTTAAACTGATTTTTTAGCACATGATGTACGATGAATAGACACGATTAAAAAAATTCTGAGAATCCTCATTCTTCCGAGAGACCACTTCGATGTAAACAAAATTTCAACTGAATAATAAACCAACCCTAAATGTCCATCTGAGTACTTAATGTAAAATCAGGCCCAAATAGAAAGCCAATTGTTGTTATCATTGTTTTCGTTGTCATCATCATATAAGTGCATTAACTTAAGTCTCACATAACCTTATAACAGAACACCAAACTCATGCCTGTCGATTCCTAAAACAAAACTTTAAAGTTTCATGTAATGTTTGACATTTGGTTACCCATCACTGGATTTCAATCTTTCTTTGCTTCAAAGGGATTCAAACTTTCCATGATGTGGTAAAGCAATTAAAAGCCAAACACTCTTATAGGCTTGTAGACCCAACAAAAAGCAGTAGTTGCTTGAAAATACACCAACCAGACCAACCATCCTTTAATTAAGCAAGATGGGAATTTTTATGGTATTTCGGAGTATCGGTTACTCAGGGATTTTAACCGTTATCATTAGTTAAAAACTCAAAAACTAACATCTAACAGTTAAAAAGTTTAAAATATAAGATACTCTGGATCACCATAGAATTTCGGTAAACGGGACACACTTGATTAATGTGTTACCAACTTCTAAAACTTGCCCTCTTCCTCCTCTATTATAGTGACCACAAATCTTACCAGAAGTCTATATTTCACACACACACACACACACACACTACACACTAGAGAGACTAGTATGGCTTCGTTTCTCTACTACTCTATCTTCATCCTGTATGCAACCTCTCTCTATTCCATTGATGGAGTTCTAATTAGGCAATTCGTTAGATCCGGCGGGAAAACAGAAAACTTAACCCACCTCCACTTTTTCTTCCACGACATCCTTGGTGGCGAAAACCCTACCTCTGTTAGAATTATTGGGCCGCCAAATGGTACTGCTGGCGGCTTTGGAAGCACTATGATGATTGATAATGCACTGACTGAAGAGCAAGACCGCGCCTCCAAGCTCATCGGAAGAGCACAAGGATTTTACTCAGTGGCTTCACAGCAAGCAGATGAATTTGCATTCCTTATGGTCATGAATTGTGTTTTTGTGGAAGGCAAGTATAAGGGGAGTAGCATTAGCATTCTCGGGAGGAATCCGGTCATGAACAATGTGAGAGAGATGCCGGTTGTTGGAGGCACGGGACAGTTGAGGTTTGCTCGAGGTTATGCCTTAGCCCATACGGTTTGGTTTGATGCTGCTACAGGAGATGCCATTGTTGAGTACAATGTTTATGTGTCAGACTCCTGAATTTTGTATTAGGCTAGCCATTGTTGAGAAAAATATCTTTTTACTTTTTTATATTTTGTTTTTCCTTAATCCCTTATAGAGACATCTATTGTACTTAATTAGGGAATGGCTACGTTAATCTTATAACTAGAAATAATTGGATTTGAAATAATACTATTCTCATATGATGGATTTTAAAATGAGTGGAATTTGACGAAATTTTGTAGTGAATGTGATTTTATTTCTGCTTAAAAGATTGATGGCCTTAAAAATAAGTGTATGGACTGTTTGATAACAATTTCGTTTTTAATTTTTACTTTTTATGAAAACATGAAACTAAAAAATCATTTTGTCATTACATCAGTTTATAAGTTTTGAAAACTAAAAACCAAAAAGTCAGTTAACTTCTTTAGTTTTCAAATTTTAGAGAACTGAAACGGTCCTATAATAAATACAATTTCGTTTGGTGTCAAAGTTTTAGGTCCCGCACGCTTAATGTTTTAGGCCAACCATTTTCTTTTTCTTTATGAAAGAACTTTTTGTTAATTAAATCTAGCTCGGCTCACTAAAACAAAGTCGCCTATAAAGCACTTTTGGTGAGGATATTATCCATTCATCGCAAAAACAAAGCCGATTGTGATCACTAAACTTGTCCCTTACTATAGCAAGAATATAAAATATTTTGCCAGAAAATGTGTTTTCTCGGTGTCGATGGACTCTTAGCGAGGAAATCTCTCTTTCCTAGCTGTAGGCTTGTAGCGACTAAAAGTTAAAGAGGTAACCATAACAGGATTCAGACTCCCAGTCTCTCTATCTCTCTCCGTTCCCTTCGCATCCTTAATCTTCCAGTGTCCAATATTCCCCACATCTCAAATCCCACACAAAGCTGCACCCAGTTTTCCCCTTAGCTTTCGAAACCTATTTTCTCGTTTTCCCCATTTCCACTCTGCCACTATTCGCAACCACCATTCGCCCTCCAACCACACTCTTCCCACTCAATTCCACTCTCTCTCAGCTCTCTTTCTCTCTTTCTTTCTTTCATGTCAACATCACTGCAGAGCGTGTTCTGTTGGCCATTGCCCTTAACGCTCGCACCTAATGGGGGCATTTATAGAGCTAAGCTGTTTTACGGACTAGGGAACATCCACCCCTTAAGTTGTTTTATGGCGAGGAAAGAATAATTGCCTCGCAATGCCCTTTCCTCATTGAACATGCCATTTTTGCGAGGAAATTTCTTTTTCCTCGTGGAAACTATAAAAAAATTTCAACTGTTGTTAATCCTACAGCGAGAAAACAGCTTTTGGCGAAAAAAATGACGAACTTTAGCAATGAATTATTTTGTCCCAACAAGGGTGCAACTACAATGAATTAAATTTGACACGCCCCAATCCTGATATCTCCAAATACTAGGATAGACATGTGCTGGCCGACACCCGAGGATGACAAATCCATTTGAAACATGCATGCAAATTAAAATATGCAATTATAAAGATATATACAAATGCAGAATCATGTTCAGAGCATACAACTAATTAAGAATAATACGAAAGAATTATAATAAAAGGTATGAACAAGGGAATGAGTCATACATTGAGAAGACTTAAAGATCCCTACGCGGAAATGTCCTGACGCTGGGATTGTGTACCTCGATTCTAACTCTTGAGGGGGCGCAAAACAGAAAAGGTGAGTGGACCAAAGTTTATAATAATAGTGCTATAATAAGAAAACCATTTTCTTTATGAACATACTAACCCCCTGTTTTGAAAACACATATATAGTACCACATAGTAGTTTTCCGAAAACTTTACATGCCATGAAAATATTCGTAAAACATGTATAATGTAAAGCCATGCTCTAAAATGCTGCTATCGCCGCCGAAGGTAAATCCGTAAATCTCGATAATGTTGTACTCACTAGGGGTATCATAGTGGCTCAAAGGCATAACCATCACCAAAGGTGAAGCTGTACGACACTGGGTTACGCTAGTGAAGAAATCATGGTCCATCACCCAAAGGTGAAGCTGTATGACTCGGGGTTATGCCGGAGAAGAAACATATACATATAACATCACACACCGACACTAGCCCCGGGCTAGTGAAGCTGGGGGTATGACATAAATATCTCACTCCTCATTCGCCCGAAGACAGTACTTGTCCATCACCTGAATGTGAAGCTGTACGACACTGGGTTACGTCAATGAAGAAACCATGGTCCATCACCAAAAGGTGAAGCTGTACGACTTCAGGTTACGTCGGAGAAGAGGTATATACATAAATATCCTCATCTGTGTCCTATGGCCATAGACGTCTACATACCCATGTTGTGTGGATGTGCTGTATGATAACCCGCTAGAAAAGCACAAAAAACATATCTCAAAATATCATATCAAATCCGGAGCTCAAAAGCTCTAAGGCTCATCATAACCATGATAAACCATATTCATATATCCATAGAATTCATATACGAAAATCCAATAATTCATAACCTTTTGTAAAACGTAAACTCGGTAAATCCTAAATATTTCGTAAACCATAATTATGGAAATCCGTAAAACATATTATAAAACATAATCAATTCATGAAATATGAAATGCATGCAAGCCTAATATTTTATAAAAACATGCAAGTTTAGAAGGGGTCCACTTATAGATATTTTGTTGCCTGAAAGCTGCTCAAGCGAGTGAAGATAGAGTCACTTCCCACCGATGCACCTAAACACATAGAGGCCATTAAGTAAAACTCTACTAAAACAAGCAAATTTCGGAAAACAGAAAACGAATTCGGATTTGGCACGTCGAAAAACTTAAGGAGGGACCTCGGGTTCCCTCATTAGCTGCCCTAAGGCGGCAGCTCAGAAGACCATGCGTCACCGCACGCGCCGTCACGTGTCGATATGGGTCGTCGAAAAGTTCACTGGGAATGTCGCTAGCGCCGCCATGGAAGTCGGTGGAGGCGTGTGTACTCCACGCACTGGCCATGACGTGCACCCATAGGCCGACCCATGCAAGGACCATGGAATTGGGATGGGATCCAGGTCAGATCTAGGTCTGGGCTTGGGTTGTTGGGTTGGGCCTAGGTTGGATCCAATTGTCGGGTTGGGCTTGATTTAGTAGATTGAGCCAAGTTACTGATCGGGTTTCATAACCCAAATATTTAGGCCGGGTTTTGAGTGCGGATCGGGTTTAACCCATTTAAACTCGCAAGTTGTCAAACCCAACGAAGGAGAAGGTAGGATTTCGGTCGGGAATTTGTCGAGCTCTGATCGAGCTCAAAACTCAACCAAACCTTGCACCCCAATATATCAATTTGAAGCCTGGGAGACAAGGAATCGAACCATACCTTTGGTTTCCTTGATCGTGGTCTGATTTGGTCAAAAAAGGGCTCGAAACCTTCGGACTTCGCCGGAATCTCGAGAAAAGTCCCCACGTTGTCTCTATGAAGTTCCACCGTCCAAAATACAATGCCACGATCAATAATAACTATAAGGATAAAGATGAAAAGATTAAGAATGTCCCAAAGCTTACCAACGTCGAAATCGTCGAGGGTTGGAGTTCGCTTGAGACGGCGAGATATTTATGTTTTTCTTGTGCTGCTTGCACAGACATGGATGAAGACAGAAGGGAAATAGAGAGAGACGAGGGGCGGAGGTGGCTGTGTTGGTGATCCTACGAGTGTGTGGGTGTTGCCATTGTTGTTGCATAGGTAGGGCACGGGAGAAAGGTGATGGAATGGCAAATATATGAGGGAGGGATGAGAGAGAGAGAGAGAGAGAAAGAGAGAGGTAGCTGAGAGGAGAGATAAGAGCTGAGGGATAAGGTTGTTTCCCCGAAAGAGACAAAAGAGGAAGAGAGGGAAGAGAAAGAGGTCATGGGCAAGGGAACGTCCCAGAAAATGGGGAGAATCGGCCACGTGTCACTCCGGGAGTGGTCCAAGGTGGAAATATCTTGGCTTGGAAAATTACCAAAATACCTTTATCGTTTCGAGTCCCGTAAAATCTTCGTTTTAGCCCCAAATTCACTTCCGCTTGTGCCCACACATTTGTAACAACAAGTACTACGAGGCTATGCCAAGGGAATGAATCTTATGTGACACGACAATGCAGTCAACAAAAGTCAACATTTTTGCATCAGGGGGCATTTTCGTAAATTCGTGTATTAAAATTATAAAAACTTTAATTTTTGAAGACGGGTTGCTACAAAATTCCTCACCATTGGACTATCTCTAAGGATTCTACTATGAGGAACTAGTGCTAAATTGTATCGTGACGAAAATGAGACTTGTATAATCAAGTTCGGCTATAGAAAATTCGACTAACTGAACCTTCTCAATCATGTATTACTATAACAATGTTTAGAATGCAGATAGTAATTATTGGCTATTCTGATGATTTCACAGTATCTAAGTGTTGGACTAATCAATTAAAAAAGATGATGAGTTTATAAGAATGAATGATGGGTTTACAAGGATGATATGGCACGTTTATAAGAGCGTTGATTAGTTTGACAATCAAAATTTATTTTTTTATGATTTTAGCCAATTGCCCGAGATAAAATTGCTTGCCACATAGTTACTAGATTTTAGTCATACTTACTTCAGAGAGATAGAAGCTTTCCATTCTTTTGTTTTTTGGGGTCAAATCTCTTTTCCATGTGGTTCAAAAGCAATGGGATGTTTTTGCGAAAAGGAAAAAAATGAAAAAAAAAATATGGAAGCAAAGTAAAGGCCTTTTTACCAGGAAAAAAAAAAAAAAGGAAAATGAAGAAAAAAACAGTGGAGGCCGACACAAAGCAGTGATTGCTTGAAAATGCATCAACCAAGTCGAATTTGGAGTAAAGATAATGACATCTAGGGTTTTATTTTTGGGGCTTTTAGAGATAAGGACAAGATGATTTTTAGAATATAATCTGAGATGTTTTTAGTATCTAAAAAAATCATTTATTTCAATGCATAATGACATGTCACCTATAATAATACCAAACATTTTACCACTATTTACATGTCTGCCATCTTAATTGTTTCAGAAACGTAACAGTCAATTAGAGAGAGAGAGTGACGTTAAAGCAACCTTGAATTGTACTTGTAATAATGAAGGACTTGTTTGGTATTCTACTTGAGTTCAACTTTTTTAACTCAAAAACACTTTTTGAGTTTTAGGCTTTAAATTCTTGTTTAGTAGGACTCTTTTTAAAAATTGGATTCAAAACTAACTTAAAAACATAGGTTATTTCTTAAAAACACAAAAAGTGAGTTTTTAGAGTTTTCCTGCTCTTTTCTCAACATCTTTTGCTTCTTCCTAACCCTCTTTTTTTCTCTCCCAATCCTCTCTTTCTTCTCTCCCCACATCACACCGTGCCTTTTCTTTCTCCTCAGCCTGTCTTGTCTCTCTCTCTCATCACTGTCTAATTCTTCTCACTCCTTACCTTCTCACCGTAATTTTTTGCTCTCTCCCTATCCTCCTCATCCTCCCCCTTTCTTTCACTCTCCTCCCCAACTATTTCCTCTCTTGTCTCTTTCCCAATTCTTTCTCTCCAATTTTTGTTCAAGGAAGTTTGAATTCAAACTAAAAAAAATTATTTTAAAAAATTCAACCAAACAGATTTTTGAAAATTTGAGACTTAAAAGAAAACTGTTTTTAAGTGATGTTATTTGAAAATTATTTTTAGGAACAACCAAAGTTTTTGGGTATGATACCAAACAGGCCCGAAAATTTTCAAATTTTCAAACAAGTTGTCTACTTTCACAAATAGTGTTGTTATCATCTGGACCCATGCTCCACGAAAATCTGTTTGAAGCTACGATTGTTTGGCTTCCTCGATTCGCTGCCATCGTCAGAACCCACGAATCACTTCTAAGCTACTGTTTATATATATATATATATATATTTTTTTTTTTGTCTTAATCAACACAGCAGTTGGTACGGTTTGTCTTAATCATAAGCTATATGGTGTGGAGAATGTGTTTAGCTCTCATAACCAACACACCAGTTGATACTTATATAGCTTGGTGATATGGTTTGTATGTATTGGTCCAAAAAGTTTCATTGTTTTAGTAAGAATTTAGGACCTGTTTGGTACTCTATTTGAATCTAACTTTTTAAACTCAAGAACAATTTTCGAGTTTTAGGCTTTAAAAACTAGTTTGGTAGGACTATTTTAAAAAACTGAATTCAAGACTATCTCAAAAATATAGTCTATTATCTAGAAACATAAAAAGTGAGTTTTTAGAGTTTTTAAACTTAAAACTCAGTCCTTTCTTTTCTCTCCATCCTCCCCTCTCACTCCAAATCTCTCTCTCTCTCTCTCTCTCTCTCTCTCTCTCTTTTCTTCTTTCTCTTTCCTCTTTTTTTTTTTTTTTTTTTTTTTACTTTTTTCGTCTCTCCTCCAATCCGCTCTCTTTATTCTCTCACTCATCTTTCTCTCTATCTCGTCCGATCCTCTCCCTTCTTTCTCTTTCCTTCAATCATCTCTTACTTTCTTTCCTCCTCTCTCCTCTTTCTCCCTCTCTTGTGACTCTCTCTTTTTAGATCTCTTTATCTAGTTTAAGGCGTAAGATTTAAAAATTTTAAATCGCAAACCAATCAAGTTTTTGAGTCTTAAAGAAAATTGTTTTTAAGAAATGTTTTGAGAAATGATAAAAAATTTCAAATAGACTACCAAACAAGCCCTTATATTTGCAATGCACACCATGTGTTTGTTGAAAGGCCTTTGTGGAGGTTTTTGTACATGTTGGTTCTCTTTTCATTTAGGTACGGTCAATTAGGTTCTATCCATTCGGTACAGTCAATTAGGTCCTCTCCATTAGGTACAATTAATTAGCTTCTATCCATTCGATACGGTCAAGTAGGTCATCTCTACTCGGTACGGTCAATTAGGTCCTCTCCATTCCGTATGGTCACTTAGGTACACTATATAGTTTCGTTACGGTCATTTTCTCTACATACAAAATTATTCTTTTTATTTATATTTGGACTCATTTTTAAATTATTGAATCCAAATCTATAAAAACAAAAAAGAATGCATTTGAGAAAAGCGTAAAGGAAAATGAGATTGAAACATTGCAAATTTGCAAGTAGAATAGCATGTGAAGCAGAGGGATGAAAGCTCATTGAAAAATAGTGTATTGTGCCATCTTTTTTTTTTTGGTAATTTTTGTACGGTCATTTAGGTCTGATCGATTTGGTACTATCATTTAGATCCGATCAAATTGGTACGGCCATTTAGGTACGTTTTGTAGTTTAGGTCCAATTGGTTCGGTATAGTCAATTAGGTTGTGAATTCAATTACTTATGTTATGAAGTTTAGGTCTGTTTGATTTGGTATGAACAATTTGGGCACACTTTCAATTATTTACGTTTATAGTGTAGGTCCGAATGACTCGGTATGAAAAAGCTATTACCGTTTGTACTAATTATGTTTGAATCCACCTGAGGACTTATTTAATCCATCTTGTTGTAATACCTGATGCATTTTAATCATTTTGTAAACCCTAATGAGTTTCCATCTTGTACGAATCCACAGGTAACATGAATTATGGAACAAAGGAGGAGTGAATATTCATTCCTACAATACAGGTCTAACATGGGGACCTTTGCAGAAGCCTACCAAAAATTTCAAAATCATATCAAACCTATCCACCTAGAACTTATGGAGAGGACACCATTTTGGGGCTTGTTCAGGACATATAGAGAAGGCATTGCGACATGTGATGCATGGAAGAACGACTCCGATGTTATTGATATACTAGAGACATACAATAAGGATCTTAATTGCTTTGATATAGGTGGTAAGTATTTGGCGATAACAGTTGCAGATATTGCTGCCATTTTTGGACTACCTGAAGGAGGCAATGATAGCCAATTCCATTTCCCCTACAAACAAATAAAACATCAAAGAAAGTGAGTACAATGAACTAAACAAGTGCACCTAAGAATGAGACAGAATGGTCAAATCTCTTAAACAAACAATTGAAAGCAAACAAGATGTATGAAAGCATAGTTACACAGTTTGTTCACACAAGATACGAATGCATCACCTATCACAATGCCTTCTTCAGTAAAATTATACTACAGAACTTGGTGCACCAGGGACATACAGGCAAGGAATTGTGCACAGTTTAGTAAAACCGATGTTATGATATACTATAAAATTTGGTACAAAGTGCCATCAAAACTCTCACTAATAAACAGATTAGTAAAACTATGCCACCAAGATGGCATGTCCGGGATCATTTAAAAAGAATTCACGCGAGCATTTCATCAAACACATTATATGCATTGTGTAATGATCACGTAAACCCAAACACAATTTTGATCAAACGTAAACCATGCTTCAACTATTTGAGAAAAGTTAAACTGAAACATTTGAGAGAAATATTCCCTCTTAAAAGTAATGAGTACTTTGAATCACAAATAAAAAATAACATTTTACAGTTTACAGAATTTACCCCATAATGGATGGATTGGTCGGAACTAGTGCTGAAACCCGAACAATGCACGAATCACCAGTCAATAACACAACAACTGCTTCACTTTGATTTTGGACCCAAGAGTTTATATAAGAAAATTCTGAAACTATAAATTGATAATGAATATAGAAAGGAAGCGTGAACATCGTCATCGGCAGAGAAAAAGGGAAAAACTTCAATGAGGCTGGAGATGGAGAGCTGAATCGTAACCGAATGCAGAGGGATCGGAGGAACCTATAACTCCAAATCGTTTAAACATTTATCCATACCTAAGGGCAATACAGGAAAACTAAAAATATAATAAATTTGTAGAAAAATAATTAAATATGACTTGGACTGTATAATCTAACGTGGACTATTTTTAGTTTTTAATCTTCAATACGGTATTATTGAAAAATTAATCTTATTTAGAGATTAAAATGAAGTTTTCTATTTATTTTTTCATTTTACCACTTTGCCTCCCGATCGTACTCCTATAAAACGACCACAAAGCTCTACTACCATCACTCATACACACACAGAGATAACACCGTAAGAAAGTAGAGAGCAGTAGAGATCTAGTAATTTGTCTCCATTTCTGTACTTCACTTGTCTCATCACCCTCTGCTCTAGCTTGTTCTACTCCAACGATGGAGTTCAAATTAGGCAATTCATTACAGCCCAGCAACTAGAAAAAACGAGCCACCTACACTTTTACTTTCATGACATTCTCAGTGGAAAAAACCGTAGTGCTGTTAGAATCATTGGGCCCCCAAACAGTACCATTACCTCCTTCGGTAATACCATGATGATCGACGATGCACTGACCGAAAAGCAAGATCCCGCCTCCAAGATTGTTGGACGAGCGCAAGGGTTTTACTCAGTAGCTTCACGAGGTGGTGATGAATTTGCATTCCCTATGGTTAGGGATGGACAAATACCCATTGGTTATGGGTAACTGCGGTTATTCGCCTATTTAAATTTGACGGTTACGGTTATGGATAACCGTTTAGATAAATAAACGGCTATAGATATAACCATTTACTTGTGAAATTTAAATGGACGGTTATGGATATTACCCGCAGTTATAAATGGGTACCCATTTAACCATTTATTTTACTATATGTAAAACCTAAAAAAAAAAAAAAACATTAGTTTCTAACTAGGTTTAGTATCCCAAGATATAATTGGTTATAAAGGGTCATAATATATATATATATATATATATATATATATATATTTATGCCTCACTTGAGAGAAAAATATAGTTGATAGAACGGGCTAATGTTTAATATATGTGATTGAATGTGCTAAAGCATTAGAGTGTTTGACAGTTTTGTTTTGAAGTTTTTTGGAGTTTTGATCAATTCAAGATAATGATTACCATAAACATTTAGAAACATGTTATTATCCGATAATGCGTACCTATATATATTATCAGAGTTGCTAAAGATTGAAGTGAAACGAGAGCCATGTATTATTCTGTTTATTTTCTTCACTAGTATCAGATAAGAGAAATGAACGTAGTGAGGGACAAATGAGGAAAACATAATTATTACTTTCTGCTTTTCATCTTTTTGTACTACCCATACGATACAAGCATACGTCTCTTTTAATGCATGTAAAAAGCTTACACACCAAAACAAACTTCTACTATTTAAGCAATATAATTTTGATTTCTATTCTTCCACTTTCCACCCTTAGTCATATGTGGTTGTTTTCTTTACGTGGGCATTCACACCAATTTCACAACATAAATCATTATTTGAGTATTTATAATCTCAACAAATACTAATGTTAGTGAGAAACAATTCAAGAATTAATTACAAAAAACAAAAAGACACAACTTTGTATTACTTGTAGGGCAAGTAACCCCATTATTTTTCTTAAAAAAGGCACAAGGTACGGAGAAATATCATCACAGTAATTCACAAGCCTATCTTTTCTCTTTATGCAGCTGCACCCCTCTCTCTCCCCTTCAGTTAAATTTAGGCCACAACGCATTGTTAAACATTCACCATGAAGCATGAACTGAATGCTTGTTTACTACAAAGGAACTGAGCTAAGGAACTGAATGCTTGTTTACTACAAAGCTGTTCACAATATTCATCAAGCAGTCCAAGTAATCTATAAAACATGGTTTCAATTTCAATATTTTTTCAGCAATGATTGCATGTTCATCATGAAGCATGAACTCTAATTTTACGTTTTTTTTCTTTTCAAATTATAGATTCAGCTTAAATTTATTGTTCTTATAATTGTGGTGAATTGAATATGCGTGAATAAGAGAAGAAAAAAAATGGGAATTTTCAAACCCTACACGCATGGGAGCTGCAGCTTGAAGCCGCGTTGCCCGAGCCACCAAATCGTTCCTACTCCAAAACTCTAAGGTCCAAAACAAAGCCGTTTGTAACATCCCGTCCCGGGATTTACGTAAGAAAATGGGTATTTTTGTATTTTCACTAAGTTTAGGGATACCTTTCTTTTAAAAATTGTTTTTGAGCCTTAATTGGTGAGCCCAAGGGGCCCACCCCCTGTTTTTGTTCCCCGGTTTTTCCCTTTCCCTTTTCTTTTTTTTGAAAAGTCTCTTCTCTCTTCTCTCTTTCTTCCTCCATGCTCTCTCTTTTCCCCCCCTCTCGGTCCGACAAGAACACACCCACACACACACACACACACACCCATGCCCACGCCTATAACTCTTTTCTAACCCCGTGGATGTGTTTTGGGACGTCAAACCACGAAGAAACCACCTCGGGAGACATTTCTCAGTTTTCCGGCGAGCACCGCCCTTTTCGAGGCGATTTCCGGCCAAACCACGGCGAGTTGGCCGGCGTGCGAGGTATCAATCTCTTCGTCTCGCTGAGTACTACAACTTTCCTTTTTGTTTCACCTAATTTCATTGAGTATTGAAGAAGTTATGCTCATTTGAATCTTACCCAGTTTCCGGCGGACACCCGTGGCTTCCAAGCTGTTTTCCGGCCAACTCCGGCCACAATGACGGGAACCAAGGGTATATTTCGATTCCTTACCTTCGGGGCTTCAATTTGGTATATTGAATGACATGTTTTGGTTGAGTTTTGAGCTCCAACGGAGCTTGGGAATTCTCCGGCCGAAATCCGGCCTTCTCCCTCTTTGGACTCCGGCGAACACCCAAGGCCTTTGGGCCTTTCCTGCCAAGCCCAAAACCTGGGCAGCCCAACCCAACACCCTTTGTAATTAGGCCTTTGGGCCGTTTGTTTTAGGGCCTCTGACCCGTTAACCCTAAACCCATTAGACCCAAACCCTTTAGGCCCAACCCGGATCCAACCCAAGTCCAAACCCAATACCCAAACCCAATTCACCTAAAACCTAAACCCATTTACCCTAACCCAAACCCTAAAGCCCAAACCCGTGACCCTGACTTGTTGACCCGGACCTGACCCGTTGACCCTGACCCGGACCTGACCCGTTGACCCTGACCCGTTGACCGTTGACCCGGTCAACGGTCAGCGTTGACTTTGACCAGTCAACGGTCAACGTTGACTTTGACCTCGGGGTTGACTTTTTCGGTTTTCGTGCGGGACCCCTCCTAGGCTAATTTCGACGTCCTGAACCCGTTTCCGATGTCCGTTTTCTCAAATTCAATCGTTTGAGTAGAGTTTGATTAAATGTACCATTTATGTGCTTAGGGGCAATTATCGATGGCGTTTCCTTCTTTGCTAGATGGCGTGGCTTTTCGACGGCGAAGTACGGTGAGTGGACCCCTTCTAAAAATGCATGTTTTGATAGTAGAAATGCATACATGAAAAGCATGATTTGACGATTATGTTTTATGAAACGTTTTACGAGATAACATACTTACTGAGGCTAGTTTGAATTATTACTATTTTTCCTATAACCCATGTTCTTGTAGAATATCTGATGGATGACGATATGATATTTAGAACATGTTTAGAACACCTCTTTATAGTATAGATGATGGATGACTTTATACTATGAAGTTGATTTTCAATATATGTATGTTCACTGGTTTTGTACTTACCTAGTGGTCCTTTCCGCTACGGGACGTAGGGATAGATCCGGTCCGTCCCGGGCGACGGTTTGGTGTTGGCATAGGGCCTGGAGTGTGTTTTCCTCTGACTGTCTGCTCAGAGACGGGGAGCCGGCACGGGGCCTGAAGTGTATTTTCCTCTGACTGTGTGCTCAGAGACGGGGAGCCGGCATGGGGCCTGAAGTGTTATATCGGACATTCACTAGTGTTTATTATTTATGCGAATTATGATTTGAGACATGGCACGACATGCTAGGTTTCGGAAAACCTATGTTTATCATTATATATATGTGTTTTCATAAAACCTGGGGGTTAGTATGTTGATAACTGTTTTATTATATATATATATATATATATATATATATCAACTTGGTCCACTCATGTTTGTTTTGCGCCCCCTTCAGGACTTAGAATCGAGGCATACAATCCCGACGTCCAGGCACTTCCGCATCGGCATCTTCGAGTCCTCTCGGTGTAGGACCCATTCCTTTGTTCATTCAATTTTATATTATTTTCTTTTAGTGTTCTAGATTAGTGGTGTGCTCTGAACACGGTCCTTATTTGCATATTCATTATTCTTTTATATTTATAAACCTTATTTATCCTTTATTTTCAGCATTTGCACTTAATAAATGGCTTTCGTCACCCTCGGGTGTCGGCCAGCACGTGCCGATCCTGGTATTCGGGGAATATCGGGGTCGGGGCGTGTCAGATTGGTATCAGAGCGTGGTTTTGTTCAGAGCATACTTAGGATCTTCTGTTAGTGTAGTAGTGTGTTTGTCATGATATCATTTGGATATCATGACTTCCGGTTTTGGTGTCATTCGGCATAGTTGTGCAAACCTTTCGCTGTTTGAATTTTCACCTTCTGGTTGAAATACAAGAATTCGTGTCGGGATTGTGCCTCAGTAGTGATAAAGTGGATGGTTGGATGACTTTGGACATCGGATCGATACTCTACATCGTGCATTCCCTGGGAATTTCGGACATAATTGGATTTACCTAGGAGCGTTGAGAAACGGAAAAACCCTAAGTGAGTTGAATTTGGAAGATATGAAGCGGTTTTGTACTCTACGACGTGCATTCTCAGGGAATGGCGGGCACCGTTCGCGTTACTTGGAAGCGACGTGTTTTAGAAATCTCAGTTTAAGGGAGTCTGGTCAAGAGCAGCTGTAGATACGAAATGGTGATGCCACTCTGCGACATGCGTTCCCTAGGAATTGCGGGCAGAGTCGGCTCTACATCGAAATCTCGGGAAACAAAAAAATCTTGACGCTACGAGTTGGTTGAGATCAACTAGAACCTTGAAATGATGACATCACTCTGCGACATGCGTTCCCTAGGAATGGCGGGCAGAGTCATATTGCAGTGGCAACTACTTGAAATATTCGAAGTGCGTGTTTGAGAAAGCAAGTAAGCGCTAGTGGTGACGACGATTAGTAAGTGGTAGTTAGCGGGAGCAAATCAATGTTCTCAAGCTCATTACCACTGAAGAAACTCGTGTGAACCGGTAGAATGAATCTTCGATGATTGTTTTACCAGTAACCTCCTTGCTTACCTCAACGGCGAAGTCAAGTTCCTTAACCTTTGACCGTTAGCTCTATACCAAATTCTTCAAGCGTTGACTTCATTTAAATTAGATAATTTCTTAAGTGACTCTTCGGTAGCAGACGCTATTCCCACCAATTTTCCAAAAGGAGTTGCGATTCTTTTTGTTGTTATAGTTGGATTTGGTTGATGAAGATCCATACTTGTTTGGATAAACAGACTTCTTGAACTTCACCTGGGTTTGGCACTAGGCGGTAAATCCTAGCACCTTGTCCACATACTTTTCGGTGGAGGTGAACTTAGCCTCTTGCGTGTAGCCCAACTGACCAGTACTCTTGTCCACTAATTGTTTAGCCTTATAATTTTCAATGTAATGGCTTGAGACTACCATATTCATCTTTGTACGAAGATCGGGCTTTACTTTGAGCTTCTCTGGACTCATTGAGCTTTGGTTTGCTCAAGGGCATAACTTTGAGTTAGCCAATCGTGTCATTGCATGCTTACACAGACTGCTTTGTATCTTTCTTCTTCGTCATTCTGTTGATTCAGAGGTTCTATGTTTAATTTTTGAACTTTGAAACAGCTCTCACAAAGTATTGTGAATTTCGAAATGTCTTTGATCTCGTCAAATCTTATTAACAGTTCTTGACTATTTCTTGAGCTTATACCTATTTCCTTTTTGGCTAAGGAACCAGTCGACCTTACCGTGTTGATTAACCAAATAATCATAAACAGTGACTTCTATTTCTGCATCTTTACCTTCCTTTGCTTGTTTGTTCTTGGCATGACTTCTCACTCATCCAGATATCTTGTACTCTAGTTTTAATAGACTTGTTTTGATCCTCAAATTCTTGAGTGTTCTTTTAGCCTTCTCTACATGGTTTCTCGCTCAATCAGTGAAGAATTCACGATCGATCGATTCAGCGTAAGTATGCTTGATACTGGATAGGGTTTTATGACGACAGTTTCTGTTTTGTTTGGTTTGAGTACGCCATTTTTGCGACATGGTACGAGAGTTCTACAGGCAATACTAGTTAGCAGAGGAGTATTGGGAACTAGTATTCGAAAGATTGAATTTACGACGCGTGAAATTGTGCACCCTCAGCAAATTACTACTTGCTTATCAAGACAACAAATGTGTGATCGATATCACGGGCGGCCGACTGTGGTATTGAAAACTTATTTGTTGGATTCGTTAAGCAAGTGGGCAGGAAGATTCGTCTTCAGCAGTTGGCACGGATTCACTATTGTTAGGACTTGACCTAGAGGCGCATCTTTTCTCGGAGTACGTGACGTTCGTATGCTTAGGCAAGACCCACTCTCATTTTTCAGTTTTGAGTTCAGTTTTGATTTTCATTTTCAGTTAAAATGTTTTGGGGGAAGTATTTCCATTTTCAGTTTTAAGTTAAGCGTGAGTTTTCGACCTATATGTTAGTACATATCTATTTTGACTATTTTGACGCTATAGTATTTTGCGTACTTATTTTTGACCTTATGTCAATATATGTTTTCGACTTTATATCTTATTAAAGTATGTTTCTACTTTTACACTGATGGGGAAGAAAGTAAGAGCTTGGAGGCATGATAGAGGATTTGGCAAACCGCTCGCGACGGTGTGACATTTTCTCTTTGATGCACCCACTCTGACTTGAATTCTCATTATACATATATTCTTCTTCCTATTTTCGAGTATTTCGGTTTAAGTTGTGATTTTAAATTTCGGGACGAAATTCTTTTAAGGAGGGTAGATTGTAACATCCCGTCCCGGGATTTACGTAAGAAAATGGGTATTTTTGTATTTTCACTAAGTTTAGGGATACCTTTCTTTTAAAAATTGTTTTTGAGCCTTAATTGGTGAGCCCAAGGGGCCCACCCCCTGTTTTTGTTCCCCGGTTTTTCCCTTTCCCTTTTCTTTTTTTTGAAAAGTCTCTTCTCTCTTCTCTCTTTCTTCCTCCATGCTCTCTCTTTTCCCCCCCTCTCGGTCCGACAAGAACACACCCACACACACACACACACACACACCCATGCCCACGCCTATAACTCTTTTCTAACCCCGTGGATGTGTTTTGGGACGTCAAACCACGAAGAAACCACCTCGGGAGACATTTCTCAGTTTTCCGGCGAGCACCGCCCTTTTCGAGGCGATTTCCGGCCAAACCACGGCGAGTTGGCCGGCGTGCGAGGTATCAATCTCTTCGTCTCGCTGAGTACTACAACTTTCCTTTTTGTTTCACCTAATTTCATTGAGTATTGAAGAAGTTATGCTCATTTGAATCTTACCCAGTTTCCGGCGGACACCCGTGGCTTCCAAGCTGTTTTCCGGCCAACTCCGGCCACAATGACGGGAACCAAGGGTATATTTCGATTCCTTACCTTCGGGGCTTCAATTTGGTATATTGAATGACATGTTTTGGTTGAGTTTTGAGCTCCAACGGAGCTTGGGAATTCTCCGGCCGAAATCCGGCCTTCTCCCTCTTTGGACTCCGGCGAACACCCAAGGCCTTTGGGCCTTTCCTGCCAAGCCCAAAACCTGGGCAGCCCAACCCAACACCCTTTGTAATTAGGCCTTTGGGCCGTTTGTTTTAGGGCCTCTGACCCGTTAACCCTAAACCCATTAGACCCAAACCCTTTAGGCCCAACCCGGATCCAACCCAAGTCCAAACCCAATACCCAAACCCAATTCACCTAAAACCTAAACCCATTTACCCTAACCCAAACCCTAAAGCCCAAACCCGTGACCCTGACCCGTTGACCCGGACCTGACCCGTTGACCCTGACCCGGACCTGACCCGTTGACCCTGACCCGTTGACCGTTGACCCGGTCAACGGTCAGCGTTGACTTTGACCAGTCAACGGTCAACGTTGACTTTGACCTCGGGGTTGACTTTTTCGGTTTTCGTGCGGGACCCCTCCTAGGCTAATTTCGACGTCCTGAACCCGTTTCCGATGTCCGTTTTCTCAAATTCAATCGTTTGAGTAGAGTTTGATTAAATGTACCATTTATGTGCTTAGGGGCAATTATCGATGGCGTTTCCTTCTTTGCTAGATGGCGTGGCTTTTCGACGGCGAAGTACGGTGAGTGGACCCCTTCTAAAAATGCATGTTTTGATAGTAGAAATGCATACATGAAAAGCATGATTTGACGATTATGTTTTATGAAACGTTTTACGAGATAACATACTTACTGAGGCTAGTTTGAATTATTACTATTTTTCCTATAACCCATGTTCTTGTAGAATATCTGATGGATGACGATATGATATTTAGAACATGTTTAGAACACCTCTTTATAGTATAGATGATGGATGACTTTATACTATGAAGTTGATTTTCAATATATGTATGTTCACTGGTTTTGTACTTACCTAGTGGTCCTTTCCGCTACGGGACGTAGGGATAGATCCGGTCCGTCCCGGGCGACGGTTTGGTGTTGGCATAGGGCCTGGAGTGTGTTTTCCTCTGACTGTCTGCTCAGAGACGGGGAGCCGGCACGGGGCCTGAAGTGTATTTTCCTCTGACTGTGTGCTCAGAGACGGGGAGCCGGCATGGGGCCTGAAGTGTTATATCGGACATTCACTAGTGTTTATTATTTATGCGAATTATGATTTGAGACATGGCACGACATGCTAGGTTTCGGAAAACCTATGTTTATCATTATATATATGTGTTTTCATAAAACCTGGGGGTTAGTATGTTGATAACTGTTTTATTATATATATATATATATATATATATATATCAACTTGGTCCACTCATGTTTGTTTTGCGCCCCCTTCAGGACTTAGAATCGAGGCATACAATCCCGACGTCCAGGCACTTCCGCATCGGCATCTTCGAGTCCTCTCGGTGTAGGACCCATTCCTTTGTTCATTCAATTTTATATTATTTTCTTTTAGTGTTCTAGATTAGTGGTGTGCTCTGAACACGGTCCTTATTTGCATATTCATTATTCTTTTATATTTATAAACCTTATTTATCCTTTATTTTCAGCATTTGCACTTAATAAATGGCTTTCGTCACCCTCGGGTGTCGGCCAGCACGTGCCGATCCTGGTATTCGGGGAATATCGGGGTCGGGGCGTGTCACCGTTTCACATACCTTTCTTACGGATCTGGGCTGCCTACAGTCGACCTGCAACCCAATTGGGCATATGCACCAAACCGTCCCACTTGTTTTTTTTTTCTTTTGGACCTTGTTTTATTTTTGGCTCGCATGAAATAACAAGCCCATGGGTTATGCCTTATTTTTCACTTTTCCTTCTTAGCCCAATAATTGGGTATATAATCTGTTAATCCATTTACTTCTCTTTTGTTGCCCAACAACCCAACAACCACTCTTTTGGGTCTACAAGCCACGACAACCCCATATTTTGGGTCGTCACTCATTCTTTTCACACATAGGTCTCGAAGCTATTCCTGTTCACTACATATGTATATTGTGTTTGTTTGCAGGTATCATGAACATAGAGGTCGTACTTAAACTCGAACTTGAAGTTTTGAAAATAAGTGCCATAGAAATTCGAAGTTTCTTAAAACAATACACCGTAAAAATCCAAAGTTCTTGTAGGTGATTTGTTAGGATTACATGTAGATGATGCTTTTAAAAACAACTGTAAAATTTAGTTTGTGCAAATTACTTTATTGTCCATAATTTTATTTTGTGATAGAAGACAAAAATGTTTTTTCACCCTCTTATAGTTGACAAAAAAAGTTTCATTAATATGTGGTTTAAATTAACTTCTTCCTTATAAATCTGTTATGTATAAATAAACTAACTTGAAATAGATCCAATTTTATGGAAAGAGATCCTCTCCGGATCCTTTCCACTAAATCCACCCAATCAATCAATTTAGGCCCTTGAAATTTGATACAATGGCTACAAATAGGGGGCCCCTTTAAAAGTTATAATAACTTTAGCCGTTTGACTAAATTTCAAAGGTCCGAATTAGGTGATTGGATGGATTTGGTGGAAGATATCCGGAAAGGATCCCTTTCCCAATTTCATGGCCTAACAATTAGATTAGTCCAATTTTTAGTTATTTTTTTATTTAGGTCCATGAATAGGACTCCTTGTGTCAGCACTTTTTGTTGTTAGGTTGATACTTTGCATTGTGATTACTATTTTACTCTACTATAGCTATTCAATGGAAAAAGAAAAAAAAGAAAATGATATGATCGGTACTTTGCGAGCAACTCTCCTTGAAGATAATCGCTGATAAGATAGCGAATAACTAGTAAAATGTCGCTATCTTCATACCGATCCCACCCTTTTCAATTTTTTTTTTTCAGTTTTTAAGTTTGTTATTTTTATTTTTTTTTATTTTGTTAATGTTTCTTTTATTTATCTTACCATAACAACAAACTATCTCATATTCGTATTTTTCAAAATATATTTTTTTCTGTGCAAAATATATTATAATTCATTTTTAAACACTTGTAAGACCAACTCCAATGGTTGGGCTAAAAACCAAATTTTTTAGCCAGGAAAATTTAGCTTTTAGCCCAAAAACAGCTTTTCTGCTCGAACCGTTCTGGGCTAAAATTTTAGCCCGGAGTTATTAAAGAATAAACTCAGGCTATTTTTTTTTCTTAAATTAAATTTAAAAAAAATAAATATGTAGACTATCGTGAATTAATTTTATAAACATTTTAATCTAAAAATATTTAAATTCCGATAAATATTGAAAAATCACTAAATTTTCCACAAAGCAAGCCTTCAACTTTCACCAATCCTTCAACCCTGGGCTAACTTTCAATTCACTAACCGTTCAACACCAAATTTTCTACATCAAAGTGTGGAATAATAAGTACAATAATTATTTAAGGCATCCAGATTAATAGAAACAATGATTAATAAGACATAAATTTAATAAATTACATAAACTACTTAAACTTAATACAACCAATAATTCATAAACCACATAATTAATAAACTACATAAGCTTAATACAAACGACAATTAATAAACTTAATTAATACATAGGAGAAAATTGGAAATGGAAAAAAATGGTAGAAAGATAAATTGGAAGAATTGTAGGAGAAAATTAAGTTTTGTGTGGATGTTTGAACAAATACATAGGTATTTATAGAGTTTTTGGGTGAATTTTGAGTTAAATAATTTTTTTTAATTATTTTAGCCGTTAAATTTAAATTTGGGCCATTAGATCTTTTTTTTTTTTTTTTTTACCGTTTGATTTGATTATATTCGTTCTCGGCCGTTGGATTCAATATATTTTAAAATAACATATTCTAAAAAAAATAAATTTGAATTTGGACCGTTGGATTAACCAACAGTCCTTAAACCCCAGCCATTGGATGTCAATTATAACCGTTGGGATGATGATGCTGGGCGACAACCAGCTAATTGCGGGGCCCACCCTTGTCGGGAAAGCATTGCAGGCTTAGTGCGTGGGTCGTGTATGCGTGTGGGCGGGCCAAGAGTGGCCCAAGTTCCAGCGAGTCCACTCGCATGAGGGGGGAATTTGGGGGGGGTATTTGGCCCAGCTTTGGCATTTGGCTTTTGGCCCAAAGATTTGGCTTAGGTTGGAGTGGGTTTGAGAGAGAAATTTGGCATTTAGCCCATTGTTGAAGATGGTCTAATCAATGATTTAAAACCCAAATTTAAAGATATTTTTCTATTTTCTCACTTTAAGAATCAATAAAAATAGTTTCAGGACCTAATAATCGGTAGGATCAGATCTAAAGGTTTTGCAATATTTTTCTTAACTCTAGCGCAAAATATTTCTTAAAGCTAAAAATTTCATTTTTTTTTTCACAAAAAACTGTGTGCTATAAGCCAAAGTTAGAGTCATTCGCACCACATATTTCCTAAAATTAATTTAGGACATTTCCAAAATTTCGGACACCTATAAATCTCTTGGGGGGCCTCGCTATTAGTTATATTATTTTTCTATTTTTTTTCAACTCAAGTAGCTTATTAGTCGACATAAACCCAGATTTCAACTGATCTTTTATAATCTAAACTACTTACCATATAAGTACTTTTACAGTCTAAACTATATGTCATATAAGTACTTGTACAAGTTAAACTACCTATCATATTATAATATTAGTTGGCATAAACTTAGATTTCAACTGATCTTTTGTAATCTAAACTACCTATTATATAAGTATTTTTGCAGTTTGAACTACCTGTCATATAAGTATTTGTACAAGCTAAACTACCTATTGTATTGTAACTACCTATCATGGTGGAATAAGTAATTTTACATGATTCTAACAGTAAGATGTAGTCCTCCATCTTGGTAATGTTAAAAGCCCCTGAAAAGATAACACAATCAATGTCAAAAGCCTCTTGAGCAATTACTTACATAAGACAATCAATGTATAATGCTCACGAATCATGTAGACTAAAATTATGTAACAAATACCAGCAAAAATGAAGCTTACTGTTGTAAACGACTCAACGAAAACATGTAAAATTACTTGTAGTTCTCATAGCTTCATGCAAATTCAAATTCAAATTTGGATACTAATATGCAGGAATCACGAGGGAAATTCAAAACAAGAGTCAGATAGAGTTTTTTATGAAACGACGACATTTGATGAGTAACTTTTTATTTTATTTTATTTTATTTTTTTATAATACAACGATATATTTTACACTAAAAAAGATGAGAGTTCTTTATGAAATGATGAGATTTGATGTGTAACTTAAAGTTACATGTTAATTCTAGAAGAGTCATGATAAAACATTCAACAACAGTCGGTGCAATTTTGTTTTCAAATTATGGACACTTTGCTGTACTTATTAGACCCTAGCTATGGCTGTGCAATACATTAGATCCATATCAAAACATGTGGATCAAGATCCTCTCCTGAGCAAAGGGTGAGGATCTTCCTGACCAAGCCTAACGGGCCGTTGAAATTTTATTCACTGGCTACAAGCAGGGGAACCCCTCTAAAAGTTATAATAATTGTAGCCGTTGGATAAAATTTCAATGGCCCGATGGGCTTGGTGGGAGGATTCTCACTAGGGATGGGCAAATACCCATTGGTTATGGGTAACCACAGTTATCCGCCCATTTAAAATTGACCATTATGGTTATAGGTAACCGTTTAGATAAATAAATGGTTATGGGTATAACCGTTTACATGTGAAATTTAAATGAGCGGTTATAAACGGGTACCCATTTAACTGTTTATTTTAATATATGTAAAATTAAAAAAAAAATATTAGTTTCTAACTAGGTTTAGTATCCCGAGATATATTTGGTTGTAAAGGGCCATATAGATATATATTTATGCCTCACTTGAGAGAAAAATATAGTTGATAGAATGCGCTACTGTTTAACATATGTGATTGAATGTGCTAAAGCATTAGTGTTCAACAACTTTGTTTTGGAGTCTTTTGGAGCTTTAACCAATTCAAGATAATGATTACCTTGAGTATTTAGAAACATGTTATTATTAGATGATGTGTACCTATATATATATATAAATAATTGGCCTCGAATTTTCAATAAATATTTGACCCCAAAATTAGAAATCGATTAAATGGCTTGGATCGATGAACTTATGTTTCTAAATAAAAATCCAAATATTTATGAAATTAGCCTTTTAGCAGACTGAATCGTACTTATATATATATATACATATATATATATATATGTATGTATGCAAGAATATTAATTAATCCACAACCACGCATGATTCTTGTAATAGATTGACTGTCAAATAATTGGGAGACATCGCATATATTCATAAATAATATTGCTGTTAATATAAAAGTACATCTTAAATGTACTTATAACGGTATTTAATAGTTAGAAAAAAGAAAATTATGAAAAAATTCTTTTTAATTTTCAAGTTGTTTAAAAAAAGGTAGACGGGTAAAAAACAAAGTAAATAGGTATGCAGTTATGGGTAAATGGGTATGCGGTTATAGGTATGGTTAACCGTTTATAAACGGTTATGGGCATGTGTATACCCGTTTATGTAAATACTCAATAGGTAAACGGTTATGTGGGTAAAAACTTAAATAGTTATGGGTAAATAACAATGATTACCGGCCCACCATAACCGTTGCCCATCCCTACTTATGATCATGAATTTGGTTTTTGTCGAAGGCAAGTATAAGGGGAGTAGCATTAGCGTTCTTGGGCGGAATCCGGTGATGAACGATGTGAGAGAGATGCCGATTGTCGGAGGCAGGGAGCTATTTAGGTCCGCTCGTGGCTATGTATTAGCACATACTGTTTGGTTTGCTCCGAATACAGGAGATGCCATGGTTGAGTACAATGTTTTTGTGTCTCATAACTAGAAAACTTTGTCTTGGTAAGCCCAAGAGTCAAGAAATATTTTTCCTACGTTTTCGGAACACAAGCCGGTACATTATGTGTTATAATATAAGTAGAAAGATGATATATTTTTCAATGTTTCTTCTATTTATATTATGACACGTAATGTACTATTTGTCTTCACTAAAAAAATTTATTATTAAATTAATGTTTTCGTGTTCGACAACTTTTTTTTTTCTTTTTTATAGTCATGTGTTGTTGTAAGGCCACTTGATCAATCTTTTTGCAAAAAGAAGTGGATGGATTTTTTTTTCCTTTTAGAGCAACTCCACCCCTATCCACTTTGCGCCAGCACCCAGCCCATTTATCCACTTAATTGAACAGTAACAGACTCAATGAACAGTAATAGGCCAAAGCATCTCCACCCAAAAAAAAAATGTGCTGGCACCTAGTCTAAAAATGCGCTGGCACAAACGATCTCCACCCCTACAAAATGCGCTGGCACCCAGTCCATTTAAAATATTAAATAATTTTTTTATAAAATAATAAAAAAAAAATAGTTTTAATTTCGGATATGATTTTTAACCAATCTCGTCACGCCACGTGTCATTATCCGAACGTACTATTTTTTGAATAGATTTCCGCTAAGATTTTCAACCAATCCCGACAACCCACGTGTCACTTCCTGTTTACAATAATTTAGGCAAGATTTCGATAAGATTTTTAACCAATCTCGTCACGCCACGTGTCATTATCCGAACGTACTATTTTTTGAACAGATTTCCGCTAAGATTTTCAACCAATCACGTAGTGCCACGTGGCATTGTCCAGAACCTCATCTTCTTTTTTTTTGTCCATATAAACCCTACATCCCTACATCCATCCTCACACTAAACTCAATCCATTTTTTTAGCTCAGAATTCTTCTTTATCATTTTCAAATCTTGAGTTCTTACAATGTCTTCTTCAAGGAGAGCGTATAAACAGTTGCAAGAGCAGCAGAAAAGGTTGTTGGCACAACAGGAAGAATTGGTCAATCTTCACCAAGGTGGAGGTGGAGATGAGGCCTTCGCAATGGAGGAGGATGACGATGATCACCATAGAAGGCGGAGGGCCTCACATTCCCGGCGTATCATGCAAGCTATAGGTCAGATAGCCAAACCCGGACGTGCGGCAAACATCGATAGAAGAAGGGAAAGACGAGGTAAAGATCTCTTGGAAGATTATTTTATTCCCAACAGTGTTTACCCTAATCATGTTTTTAGACGTCGTTTTAGAATGCAACGAAGTTTGTTCGCTAAAATCATGAGTGATGTTTGCAACCATGATCCATATTTTGTGCAAAAAGAGGATGCTTTTCATGTTCTAGGTCTTCTTCCTGAGCAAAAAATTACGGCTGCCTTGCGAATGCTTGCATATGGAGCATCCGCAGATCAAGTGGATGAGATCGCAAGGATGGGAAAAACAACAGTTCTGGAGTCCCTGATGCGGTTTTGCTCTGTAATTGAAGCCCTCTACACCAATCGAAGCCCTCTACACCAATACGTTGGTGAAATAAACGTGGACCGTTGATCTGTGATCGGACGGTCCAATTTAAAATTGAAATTGAAATTTTTTTTACCGTTGGAAATCCAACGGCCTAAAAAACTAGCCGTTGGAAATCCAACGGCTCTGACGAGGCCACGTTTCCTTCACCCGGGCGACCGCAAGTGGGTCTGCACGCGGGCCCCAGCGCCTGGTCTTCTTGTCGGCTACTCGCCTGGGCAGCCGCGTGTGTTGCACGCGCCATCAAACAGGCCGGCTTCTGGGTCTGTCCATTTTGGGCTGGGCAACAGACTGGCACGGGCTGGGTGCCAGTCAAATGTGCGGGCTGGAGCAGAAAAATGTGGTGCCAGTCCATTTTCTTCACTTGGTGCCAGTCCATTTAGCATGGGCTGGAGTTGCTCTTATGATCGATGGTATCAAATCAGAGGATATGAGGAGAAAGTATCATGTCTTGGGTGCGTCGTAACGATAAGATTAATTACTTCCTTATCGTTCAACATGACATGCAATTATTTGCTATGAATTTTCTAGCTGAAAATAAATCGCATTACAATTTGCAAACGGTTTCATACTTGCATGTATTTCAGTAGTTACAACATGCATCATGTTTATGAGTAATTTCTTAATTTGTTTTCAAATTTTAATTAAGTTGGAGCGTGTTTCAAAGGAAAGCTTAAACGAGCCGAGCAGAATTTAAGCTTGAGAAAATCATTTGAGCCGAACTTAAGCACAACTATATGAACCTTGTTCGAGCTTAAGCTGAGGTTTAATATGGCTCGGGCCATTGACAACCATACCAAGCTTACACTTCACACTATTAACTTCCCAAACCCTATAAAAAGATTATACAAAATAAAAACCTTGCACAAATGAAAATAGAAAAAAGGGCCTGTTCATGATCTCTTCTTCTCTTAATAGTTAATAGTCTATTCTTTTGTGTCACTTAGTACTACGGTCTAATGATATTTTTCTTTATTTGTAAGTGAGAGGTCTTAAATTCAATTCTCACCGAAGACAAATTTGAATCAAATTATTATATTTGAATTTTGGTGGTCGAGGACGAAAGGTTACAATGGGGTCTTTTTGACACTCTCATTGTTTCCTCTTAACTTTTTTGTGAGCATATTTAATAATTGTTTGGGCTCAAACATTGTAGGTTCATTGGAATAAAGATAAGGGTACATGCATAATATGGTGAGCAAAATTTAAGAATAAAAAAGGATAATGTTAGAGAGTCTAAATTTGTTATCTAAGTGATGTGTTACCAATAATAAGTAAGCACGTTAATTAACATTTAAGTAGTAATTCAATCATCAACAACCACATAATTTAGTTTACAAAATTGAGTGCTACTAGACCCATCCCAATGTCTTATTTTCCCACCCACATGACAATCCCACCCACCATAAAAAAAATTAAAATAGTAAAATGTTATTTTTCCACCCACCATTATTTCCAAAATATCCCTAATATATTTTTTTAAATAACTCTAATATATCTTTAAATAATATTATAAATAAATAAAAATAGAAAGAAATGAAAGAAAATGCAAGACCTAAGACTTGGTCATTCATCATCTCCTTCACACCTATCGCCGCCCTATAGAGACCCCGAATCCCTAAACTACTCTTCTTCCTCCTTTTTTTATCAAGACCGTAGATCTCATACCCAAGTCTCTTTTTCCTCCATTGAAGTTTCTTGCCTTCATCTAGCAGACGCCCATTCCTTCCTCCAACCTTTGCGTCGATTCTAACCCAAATCTTTCCCAACCTCTTTCCACCAAAGATATCACACCCCACCCACCATTATTTGTTTATTATTTTAAATTATTTTTGTTTGTTCAAAATTTTAGCACTTGATTAAATAGGAGTTTAAGAGTCTTCTTTTAAAAGGATAAATATGTTATTAACATTTTCATTAAATGGTGGGTGAGAAAATAAGACACCGGGGTGGGAATATCAGCACTCACAAAATTTAGTTTAGAAATTTAGTCTTTTCCTATCATTATCCATATAAAGATAAGGAGATATATAAATAACAAATTTTAAAGGCGGATTAAAAAGGGCGAAGATCTAAAATTTAATGGACCGCAATGGACACAAAGTCAATGAGAGAATAGAAAAAAGGAAAAAGCATAATTGAGCCTGCCTTGCAGAGAAAAAATTGTTTTAAAAAAGAGTAATGCTATATTTACTATCTATTTGTATAATCTTTTTAATGCAGGTAAGGCCTGCCAACTCATGTGGATCTAATTTTTACTAGAAATATAGTACAAATGATGATATAAATAGATAATAATAGTAGTATTTTTGTTTAACAAATCATTTTTGCATGGCTCTAATGTATATATTTAATTATTTTTTCTTAATTTAAAAAAATACGTAAATATATATGTAACATCCCATATTGTCCAGGGGAGTGGATTCTGTAAGCCTTATATGTATATTCCCATTGCTACCTAGCACGAAGCCTTTTGGGAGTTCACTGGCTTTGGGTTCCATCGGAACTCCAAAGTTAAGCGAGTAGCGTGCGAGAGCAATCCCATGATGGGTGACCCACTGGGAAGTTCTCGTGTGAGTTCTCAGAAACAAAACCTTGAAGGCGTGGTCGGGGCCCAAAGAGGATAATATTGTGCTCCGGCGGAGTCGAGCCCGGGATGTGGTGGGGGCCCGGGCCCAGATGTGATAATTTACTATCAGAGCCAATCCCTGGCCGAGTGTGCCAACGAGGACATCGGGCCCCTAAGGGGGGTGGATTGTAACATCCCACATCGTCCAGGGGAGTGGATCCTGTAAACCTTATATGTATATTCTCATCTCTACCTAGCACGAGATCTTTTGGGAGCTCACTGTCTTCGGGTTCCATCGGAACTCCGAAGTTAAGTGTTTAATGTGCAAGAGCAATCCCATGATGGGTGACCTGCTAGGAAGTTCTTGCATAAGTTTTCAGAAACAAAACCGTGATGGTGTGGTCGGGGCTCAAAGCGGAAAATATCGTGCTACATCGGAGTCAAGCCCGAGATGTGGTGGGGGCCTGGGCCGGGATGTGACATATAGACCTCAAAATTTTTTTGGGTTTTTATCACAAATGGTTCCTGAAATTGACCCTCACCATCAAGATGGTACCTAAAATTGAAAATCAATCAATGTAGTCACTAGTAGAAAAACATGTTTGCGCGACTGAATTTTGCGCGACGGATCAACTTTCGTCGCGCAAAGTATGTTTGCGCGACCAAAAACACACAACGTCGCGCAAAAGGCATTTGCGCGAGGGAATTTTGCGTGACCAAGGATGGCGTCGCGCAAAACAACTTTGCGCGACGCATCAGATCCTGCGTCGCGCAAATGTGTTTTGCGCAGCGCCATATGTAGTCGCGCAAAGGTTCGTCGTGCAAATGCCTTTTGCGCGACGTTTTATACGTCGCGCAAAGTCCTTTTTTTTTTCTTTTTTGGCCTTTTCCTTTTCTTTTGGGGTTCTTGCATTGCCTTTTTCTTTTGTAGTATCCACTTGTGTAAATGTTTTAAATTGATGATCGAATTAGTTCATTGTATTCATATAGGGTTAAACAGTGCAGCTGTAAAAAATCATCAAAATCGGAGTTAATATAACCGTTAAATCGTAATTTTTCATTTATAGCCGTTGAAAAGGTTTGTCCCGTTGTTTAATCTCTACACGCTTGTTTTTTACAATTTTTGGCGTATGCGATCTCAAAGCATATACAAACAAATTTGACGGTTAGATCGTTGAAACTAGTTTTGTACAATGCGTATCCCATCAAAACATTAGATTCACTAACACTTGGAATTTATTTAAACTTTCTTTAAGTATAACATAATATTTTGTGGTATCCACTTGTGTAAATATTTTAAATGGACGATCGAATCAGTTTATTGTATTCATATAGGGTCAATGAGTGTAGCTGTAAAAAATCAACAAAATCGGAGCTAATATAACCGTTAAATCATGATTTTTCATTTATAGCCGTCGAAAAGGTTTGTCCCGTTGTTTGATCTCTACATGTTTGTTTTTTACAATTTTTGGCGTATGGGATCTCAAAGCATATACAAATAAATTTGACGGTTGGATCGTTGAAACTAGTTTCGTACAATGCGTATCCCATGAAAACATTAGATTCACTAACACTTGGAGTTTATTTATACTTTCATTAAGTATAACATAATATTTTGTAGTATCCACTTTTGTAAATATTTTAAATTGAAGATCGAATCAATTTGCTGTATTCATATAGGGTCAATGAGTGTAGTTGTAAAAAATCATCAAAATCGGAGTTAATATAACCGTTAAATTGTGATTTTTCATTTATAGCCGTCGAAATGGTTTGTCCCGTTGTTTGATCTCTACACGTTTGTTTATTACAATTTTTGGCGTATACGATCTCAAAGCATATACAAACAAGTTTGACGGTTGGATTGTTGAAACTAGTTTTGTACAATGCGTATCCCATGAAAACATTAGATTCACTAACACTTGGAGTTTATTTATACTTTCATTAAGTATAACATAATATTTTGTGGTATCCACTTTTGTAAATATTTTAAATTGAAGATCGAATCAGTTTGTTGTATTTATACAGGATCAATGAGTGTTGTTGTAAAACATCATCAAAATTAGAGTTAATATAACCGTTAAATCGTGATTTTTTGTTTATAGCCGTCGAAAAGGTTTGTCCTGTTATTTAATCTCTGCATGTTTTTTTTTTTTTGATTTTTGGCGTATGGAATCTCCAAGTATATACAAACAAGTTTGACGGTTGGATTTTTGAAATTAGTTTGGTACAATGCATTTCCTATCAAATTCAATGGTATATGTATTTACTAAGTAGATTTTAATTAATTTATTTTGTCCTCATAAGCTAAACGGGTAAAAAAAAAAAAAAACAGAGGACTTTGCGCGACGTAGGTACAACTGCGTCGCGCAAAACAGGCTTGCGTGACGTAATTGTACCTACGTCGCGCAAAGTCCTCTGTTTTTGTTTTTTTTTTGCCTTTTCCTTTTCTTTTGGGGTTCTTGCATTGCCTTTTTCTTTTGTGGTATCTACTTGTGTAAATATTTTAAATTGACGATCGAATCAGTTCATTATATTCATATAGGGTTAAACAATGTAGCTGTAAAAAATCATCAAAATCGGAGTTAATATAACCGTTAAATCGTGATTTTTTGTTTATAGCCGTCGAAAAGGTTTGTCCTGTTACTTAATCTCTGCATGTTTTTTATTTTTTATTTTTGGCATATGGGATCTCCAAGTATATACAAACAAGTTTGACGGTTGGATTTTTGAAATTAGTTTGGTACAATGCATTTCCTATCAAATTCAATGGTATATGTATTTACTAAGTAGATTTTAATTAATTTAATTTGTCCTCATAAGCTAAACGGGTAAAAAAAAAAAAAAAACAAAGGACTTTGCGCGACGTAGGTACAACTGCGTCGCGCAAAATAGGCTTGCGTGACGTAATTGTACCTACGTCGCGCAAAGTCCTCTGTTTTTTTTTTTTTTTGCCTTTTCCTTTTCTTTTGGGGTTCTTGCATTGCCTTTTTCTTTTGTGGTATCTACTTGTGTAAATATTTTTAATTGGAGCTCGAATCAGTTCATTATATTCATATAGGGTTAAACAATGTAGCTGTAAAAAATCATCAAAATCGGAGTTAATATAACCGTTAAATCGTGATTTTTTGTTTATAGCCGTCGAAAAGGTTTGTCCTGTTACTTAATCTCTGCATGTTTTTTATTTTTTATTTTTGGCATATGGGATCTCCAAGTATATACAAACAAGTTTGACGGTTGGATTTTTGAAATTAGTTTGGTACAATGCATTTCCTATCAAATTCAATGGTATATGTATTTACTAAGTAGATTTTAATTAATTTATTTTGTCCTCATAAGCTAAACGGGTAAAAAAAAAAAAAAAACAGAGGACTTTGCGCGACGTAGGTACAACTGCGTCGCGCAAAATAGGCTTGCGTGACGTAATTGTACCTACGTCGCGCAAAGTCCTCTGTTTTTTTTTTTTTTTGCCTTTTCCTTTTCTTTTGGGGTTCTTGCATTGCCTTTTTCTTTTGTGGTATCCACTTGTGTAAATGTTTTAAATTGACGATCGAATCAGTTCATTATATTCATATAGGGTTAAACAATGTAGCTGTAAAAAATCATCAAAATCGGAGTTAATATAATCGTTAAATCGTAATTTTTCGTTTATAGCCGTCGAAAAGGTTTGTCCCGTTGTTTAATCTCTACACGTTTGTTTTTTACAATTTTTGGCGTATGCGATCTCAAAGCATATACAAACAAGTTAGACGGTTGGATCGTTGAAACTAGTTTTGTACAATGCGTATCCCATCAAAAAATTAGATTCACTAACACTTGGAATTTATTTAAACTTTCATTAAGTATAACATAATATTTTGTGGTATCCACTTGTGTAAATATTTTAAATGGACGATCGAATCAGTTTGTTGTATTCATATAGGGTCAATGAGTGTAGCTGTAAAAAATCAACAAAATTGGAGTTAATATAACCGTTAAATCATGATTTTTCGTTTATAGCCGTCGAAAAGGTTTGTCCCGTTATTTAATCTCTACACGTTTTTTTTTTTGCGATTTTTGGCGTATGCGATCCCAATGCATATACAAACAAGTTTGACGGTTGGATCGTTGAAACTAGTTTTGTACAATGCGTATCCCATCAAAACAATAGATTCACTAACACTTGGAGTTTATTTATATTTTCATTAAGTATAACATAATATTTTGTGGTATCCACTTGTGTAAATATTTTAAATTGAAAATCGAACCAGTTTGTTGTATTCATGTAGGGTCAATGAGTGTAGTTGTCAAAAATCATCAAAATCGGAGTTAATATAACCGTTAAATCGTGATTTTTCGTTTATAGCCGTCGAAAAGGTTTGTCTCATTACTTAATCTCTGCATGTTTGTTTTTTGTGATATTTGGCGTATGGGATCTCCAAGTATATACAAACAAGTTTGACGGTTGGATCATTGAAACTAATTTCGGATAATGTGTTTCCTATCAAATTCAATGGTATATGTATTTACTAAGTAGATTTTAATTTATTTATTTTGAGCTAAAACATTATCACCTAACTAACATTGTTGTTGATTTTTGCTATATATGTTGCTATTTGCAAGTGTTAGTGTTGTGGTGGGAAAAGATATGCAAATATAATTGCTTAACCCGGATTGAACATTGGACAAATACATATGACGACTGGAGAAGTTTGAACTCTAGCAACCAAAGGCTCTACAAGAATCTTATGCATACGTTATATTTTTGGAAAGTGATTTCTACGCACATTATAAACTCCTATTTATTTATGGCCAATTATAAACTGAATAAATTAGAAAATTTTCAAACTAATCACATAATACTCATATGGAGTTAAAATAACCGTTAAATCATGCTTTTTCGTTTATAATCGTCAAAAAGTTTTGTCCCGTTACTTGATCTCTGCATGTTTGTTTTTTGCGATTTTTGGCTGATGCGATCTCGAAGCATATAGAAACAAGTTTGACGGTTGGATCTTTGAAACTAGTTTCATACGATGCTTTTCTTATGAAGTTCAACCGTATATATATTTACTAAGTAGATTTTAATTTATTTATTTATTTCGTACTTATAATACTTAAGAGATTGACTGATATATATGAAAAAAAAAATTATTGTGGGTTTTTGTTAGAAAAATATATTATTGTGGGGTTTATGTTTAAAAAAATTTGAATTTGAAAGGAGGAAAGTCACATTTTCGGTAATTTTCATAATACTTTTTTTTTCCAATTAAATACTTTGCGTGACGCCTTAGTATGATCGTCGTGCAAAACAACTTTGCGCGACGTCGAATTAAACACCTACGTCGTGCAAGGTGTGATAATTTTGGCGGTATAATAGTGAAAAATAGGCGCTTTTTTTTCAATTTTTCCAAAATTTTCCACTTTGCCCTCTTTATCTCCGTCAATTCGAACCCAAATGACAGCCCTTCTTTATCTCCCTCTCCTCCTTCTATTCAAACCTAACCCAACTGAACCCTCCTCCTTCTATTCGAACATAACCCAGAAATCTTGAACCATCCCTCTTTATCTCCCTCTTTCCTCTTCACAAATCTTGAACCCAAAATCCCGTCCCCTTTCTTTTCCCGTAGACCCCAGATCTCCTTCTCTCCTCTTCACAAATCTTGAACCCCAAATCTTTCCTCTTCACAATCTTGAACCCAAACCTGTCTTTCCTCTTAACAAATCTTGAACCCAAACGACAGACCTTCACGCAAATCTCGAAGCCGACGCGAATCAAGTCCCAAAATCAAGGTAAGGGTTTCTGATTTTCAATGGGTTTTTGTTATTTAGGGTTTAGGCTCAAATTGCAAGTTGATTTCTGAGTATTTTGTTGATGTATGTGTGTTTTGTGTATGAACATGAAATTGGCTTTTATTAATCTGATTTTAATTAAGGATGCATATGTCGTGTTAATTAAGGACCTTTTTAACAGGCCGGCGGCTGATGAACTTAAAATGCCTTCAATGACAAGTACATGGATATAGCTTCATTAGGTACATGTTTATAGTTTTATCATATTCTGTTTCACTTTCATAGAACCAAAGATCAAGATGATGTTTATAGTTTAAATTATGGGAAGAAAATTTAAATTTTGTGCACTGGAGAAGCACGCTACTTTTTCAGACGATACTTTGACAGATAGCTTGGTTTTGACGAGTGTCCCTTTGGTTTTGGAATTGCTTGCCATCCGTTTTCTTTTTCTTTTTCAGACGATACCTTGACTGCATAAGCAGCAACAACTTCACTGGTATTTTTCCTTGATGGTTTTTACCTTATTAAGTGTTCTGTGTCTGTGGTATAGAAATCTCACTGTTTTCGATCAGGATTTTGCTTACTTTCTTGCTTTTTATCTTCATAATTTCAGAAAAAAGACTAATTATTTGGAAAAATTAGAGGTGACCTCATACAACATTTTGATTGCTTTAATGATTTATTTGGAAAATTTTAAGAACTAAAATGTATAAACTTTTGGTTCAGGGCTGAAAAGTTTCTAACAATGTTCTAAAATCCAACTAAGACCAGCCATGTGATACCCTGGCTTTTCCTATATAAATGGAGTATCCACCTACATGCACAGGGTGACCTAATTTATTAAGTTTTGGTCAGTTATATAAAGTCAATAACATTTATAAGGAAATATGGCTAATAACGTAGCCATATCATAATAAGCCTCATGGTCAAAATTTTCTCCAATGTTTTGTAATGATATATATATATATATATATCTAGTTGTTCTGTATTTATGTAGTTGTGACAATATTGGGACACTTATATATAGATATATATATATATCTAGTTGTTCTGTATTTATGTATGTATGTATCTAGTTGTTCTGTATTTATGTACTAACATTATCTGTTGCATTTAAGAAAAATGTTGTAGGATTAGTTTCTAATGTTATATTTTTATGGTTGAATAAGTGTATAGATGTCGCAGTTGATCACTCGTCGTCGGAGTGTGACCAATGCACCTCCTGCATTATCAGCATCTACGGCTCCAGCCGTGAGTGCTCCATTGATTAGCGAGCCTACACCCTTTGCTGAGGCCACTCCTACGGCGTCCCAGGTGCCCGTATCATCGACATCATCAGTGTCAGTTGAGCAGCTCAGTGCACGGCGGCCTCATCGGCGGCGCCGTGAGTCGGAACCTTCTGATCACACTTCATCGGATGTCCCAGGTGCCCGGGCGAGGAGATGAGGTCATATGCCGGGGCGTGGAGAGACCTTGTACAAGCCATACAGATGTCCGGCCTTCAAATCTCACTACCAGCACTTCATCTTGGTCCACCTTCGACCTCAGAGCCACCTCGCCCTGCTGATACCTAGTAGCTTGATGTATTAAACCTAGTTCACTTTTAGTTTTTTCTTTTTTGTTCGGATCTTGTATGTACATTTTCATATATTTTATAATTAAATACTTTTGCTTGGTTAATTAATTATTCTTTCGAATTTAATTACAATATTTATCAAGAATTAAAAAAAAAAAAAAAAGTTTGACCAAAACTACTCCCCACTTTGCACGACCAATCATTTTGCACGACGCGCAAACCCACTTTGCGTGACTCATGCGTACGTCGCGCAAAGTGGGTTTGCGCGATGCACTCCGTTAGTCACGCAAAGTGGGTTTGCGTGACCCCACAAAGTGGGTAGTGCAAAGTGGGTTTGCGCGACGACCAACGAAGTGCGTCGCGCAAAGTGAGTTTGCGTGACGCACTCCGTTAGTCGCGCAAAGTGGGTTTGCGTGACGCACTCCGTTGGTCGCGCAAACCCACTTTGCGCGACGCACGCCGTAACCGTCGCGCAAACCCACTTTGCGCGACGCACGCCGTGGCCGTCGCGCAAACCCACTTTGCGCGACGCACGCCCCGTGGGCCGTCGCGCAAACCCTAGCGTCTCAGACTTTGCGCGACGATTAACGCGCGACAAAGGTTGCGTCGCGCAAACCCTTAGGCAACGATTTTTTCTTTGCGTGACGAAAGTACCTACGTCGCGCAAAGTGTTTTTTTTACTAGTGAGTCCCTGAAAATAGGCATTGCAAATCAATATGGTCATTTAGTCATAATTCTGTTAAAAATTCCGTTAATTCTGATGTGGCACATAAATTGGTCTCATAAATCTTTTTTTTCTTACAAATGGTCTTTGAAATTGACCCGCGACATCAAAATTATCCCTAAAATTGACTTGGACATCAAAATGGTTCCTGAAATTAAAAATCGATCAATGTAGTCATACAAGTAAGTGTCCAAAATCAATGTAGCATTTCTCTCAGAATTCTGTCAAAAATTTTGTTATGTACTGATGCAACATATAAATGGATCACACAAGTCTAATTAAATTAGAAATTTACAAATAAGTTTAATAATTTAGAGGTATTTATTGATATGCCCCTTGAACTTGTATGCAACTGCCAATTTCCCCTGTTAATTTTTGCCAATTACCATCTTGAACTTTTTTAAATAGCCAATTTCCCCTTTAAACTTAAATTTTAGCCGATCTCCCTCCTGAACTTTTATAAATAACCAAATCCCCCCTCGGCATTAAATGAAATTTTTAAAAATCTAACTCCAAGGAGGAAATTGGCTATTTATAAAAGTTTAGGGGGATAATCGGCTACTATTAAAGTTCAAGGGAGAATTGGCTAACTATAAAAGTTCAATGGGGTAATTGACTAAAATTAAAATTTAAGGGGAAAATTGGTAGCTCCATACAAGTTCAAGGGGCAAATCGACAAATATGCCAATAATTTAATAATGAATAAGAAGTTATGATCCCAAAAACCCAGTCTTGCAATCACCTCCAATCCTAGTCCACATTCCTCTACCTTCTTCACTATCTATTCTCCAAAAAAAATCTCAATACACTCATCTTCACACTGAAATGAACCTGGATTGAGATCGCCTTTGGTGACGACTTGGCTGATTAGCAACGACTTCTAGGACATCACCGTTAACATTTACGCGATCAACATCCTCACAACCTTAATATTGGAAAGCTTGTTCGGCACTTCCCTGATGATCTGATGACTCAAAGAACGACGAGGTCTACCTTGACATAATGAAGTTATAACTGAGGTGCGTCTATTGTTGGTTGAAAACTATTTCCAAACCCCCTCTTAGGCCTTGGTTAAGCCTTGTACCTTTAAGAATTTATGGAAAAGATCTCAATTCGGAGTAGGTTCTACTATAAGAAAAAAAATTCTATAATGCAAAAAGGTATTTAGACAACTTTTTTTAATTAATTATTAAATTCATATTAGCACATAACAAAAATTTTACAGAATTGTAGTGGAAGAATCATATTGATTTGCGACACCTATTTTTAAGAACTACATTCATTGATTTTCAATTTTAACGACCATCTTGATGGTGTGGATCAATTTCAGAGATCATCTTGATGATGTGAGTCAATTTCAGCAACCATTTGTGAAAAAAAACCTGTAAATTTTTTGAGGCCCATTTATGTGCTACATCAGCACTTAACGAAATTTTTAACATAATTGTGACAGAAGAACCACATTGATTTGCGACACCTATTTTCAAGGACTACATTGATTAATTTTCAATTTTAAAAATCATCTTGATGGTTAGGATAAATTTCAAGGACTATTTCTAATAAAAACCCAATTTGTTTAATCATCCTGTAGGGCCTAGGCAATAGCACTGGACACCCTTACTCGAGAATTACCATTTTAATCACTTTAGATGCGTTGAATGACACCTCAAGAACAACTTTATTTATCCGGCAAAAATACTTGATTTGAAAAATGAAACTACATTAGCAAGTTCAGACAAAGAAAAAATATAAAAGAGAATAGGCAGGGTAGATTCCATAAGGTTTCGAGGACCTGCTATATAAAGTACCATATACAACTGGGAAAGCCTTGTTTGTGAAGCAAGCATGCTCTGAGAGGTGTTATCATATCATCATATGGCAATTGGCACACTATTACTTCGTCTGGAATCAATCGAATTCCCACTAAGCATAGAAAATTGTTTGTCGCCATAGTTCACTACAATTTAGTAAGCGTATATAATTTGCAAGTACAAAACTTTAAAACCCTTTATTTTTTGGTACCACGGAAATATACGTGCAGCAAGGTTTTTGACAAGCTAAAATTGTCAAAGTTTTGCATAGCAGTAAATAAATTGCTAGCTAATCCAAGTTATGAATACTTTCAAAAAAAGAAATGCTCGTGATTTGGCAATAAGTACCGGACAATACTATTGATTGATAACAAGAAAATGATCCAAAAAAACTCACTTTAATGTTTAATATGTCGTTACACTTAAATTTCTTTTGTTAAAAAAAAAAAAAAAAGGTAATATTGTTCAGACACATAAAACCGATTTACATTGCTCACTGAGCTCTAACACTAGTGGAACTCATATGATAAAAGATGAATTTAATACAAATACCAATTTTCTCCACTATGAATCATGATGGATCGACATATATGAAACAAGACTACCACGTAATGTTATCTCCACTCAAATTATTATGTGTATTTGGTTTTATTTGTTTATTAACCAACCATAAAGTAGAGACATATTAACCAACCATGTGGAAAAGTACACTAAAGTGACAAGTGTTCTGAGTAACATAAAATTTATGTTGAAGATATCATAAAATTATATTCATTGCCCTGCTGCTCTCTTGTTGATCGAAAACCAAGCACGGGGTTATAATTTATTCAACAAAGAACGCATGCAAAGAATCCACACTCTCTTAACTAAGGAAGAGACATCATCCCCCACTTCTATACCATTACCATCCTATAAATAACCATTTTCAACACTTACAATACAACTGAAAACTGAACCAAAATGGCTTGTTTTGCCACTTTTGCCTGCTACTCCATCATCTTGTCAACCTCCTTCACTACCATTCATGGAATATTCTCAGAGCACTCTCTTTTATCCCTATCTGCAAAACGAATGGAGAAAACTACCAGCCTTCACTTCTATTTCCATGACATCCATGACGGCGAGAACCCAACTGCCATGAAAATTGTTGAACCACCAAACGAGTCAGTTGGTGGTTTCGGAACAACTTTCATGGCAGACAATCCATTGACAGAAGGGCCAGAGCTTAGTTCAAAGCTTGTGGGGAGAGCTCAGGGGATTTATGCTATTGCTTCTCAGCATGACTCAGGGTTGCTTATGGTCTTGAACTTTGATTTTCTAGACGGTATGTACAATGGTAGTACCGTAAGCATTCTAGGGAGGAATCCATTTATGGAAGCCATCCGAGAGATGCCTATCGTTGGAGGTACTGGGGTTTTCCAATATGCACGGGGCTATGCATTGGCGAAGACATTTTCGATGAGCATGAAAACTGGAGATGCTGTTGTTGAGTACAATGTGTCTGTGTTGCACTACTGAAGTGTAATGATATTGTATCATATCATCTCAATCAGAGATGTGGTCAGTAAATGTAGTACAAATAATTTTGTTGCTTTTTCTTTATTAGTTGTGTTGCCTTTCATGAATCTATGTTGTGTTGATTTAGAATATCTTATATATATATATATGCAATGATATATTTACAGTGAGAGGGTGGGGATCATAAATTGTTAACGAACTTTTCATTCACGTAATTCGAACTTAAGGTCTCTAACTTACAAACGGAGAAGAATTCCGCTATACTGTAGTCCCAACTTGATTTAGAATTAATATCTTGAATAGGAATGGTGTGATATTCCACTTCTTGAAATACCAATATGTTTGACTTAAAACCCCAAACATGTTTAACTTTGAAGTATCAATAGAACAAAGAATCAACCTAAAGAAAATATGCCAAAGGCGCAACATCAGTGTTTGTATGGAAAGAGAAAACAAAAAAGCATACAGATTAACAGATAACAAAAAAATTTAGAACAGAGAATAAATTCTCCGAACCTTTCTAAGGAAGACACTATGCAGTTGGCGAGGAAGAACTGCTTAAAATTCTTTACAACAAGAAAAGGGACAAAAGAAAGAAAAAGAAAACAGCACTCAATCCCCGGATGGTCGATCAACATCATTGGTATCTCCTAAACCTCCAGCCTGAAATCGAAAAAAGAGGTCTGTCGTGCCAGCAAATAACCACACATCCATTATATTCTTTAATCTTGTACCCGTCATAGCCACGCAACAGCTCCGTAGCCTGCAACATTCCGTTGTAGCTCAAAGGCACCCTGCCAAACCCAGCCAACTCAAGCCTTAAAATCCACTTCTCAAGCTTCTCATGCCTTTCCGTTCGCTCAGTTCCTTCACATGCTATGATGTTTTTTATTTCCTCTCCGAAAAGCAGCTTCTCAACCTTTTGTCGCTCCATTGGTGATCTCGATACTGTAGACTCTAAGCAATCAAAAAGTGCTCCATAGAAGTACAATGCTTCCATGATCCTGTCCATCAATGTATGGCCATTGTGGTTTGCCTCTTGCTCTGTTATTACCATTAGTTTTGGCGAAAGGCCCCAAAGAGAAGTTAAAAAACTCCCCATCTTTGGTGAAGCACTTGATAGCGGGGACAAAGCAGAATCAGGACTGCCGTTAATTGGATCTTTCTCCAGCCACTCTCCTAAAGTGAGTTTATTCATATGCAGGACTTTCTGCAGGTTCTTAGATGCTGGTGTTTTCCTCCTATGATCATCATCACTTGCCAAGAGAGAATGTAGCTGCAGTATGGAGCATACTGCCAGAGCCTCTCCAGTCTTGACACGCAAACTTTCGATATCAAGGTTCTCTAGCTTGCTAACTATAGCATTGAACTGAAATGGGATGTTCAGATTTTCAGCTTCTTCTGTCAACCGAAGGAACATTTGGTCTAGTACTTCTTTTTGTTCATGAATGCCAGTAATTCTCAAATGAGGCGGGCCTTCAGGTCGTGCATTTAATGTCTGAATCAGATTAATCCACTGGGCAGGCTCACATGAATGAAGATCGATAATATGAACCATCTTCTCCCCTTCCATGGCTTCCACTATGGCCCGATTTGTGACCACATATGCAACCTTTAGGAAAGGACAGAGATCAAAGAACAGCCTTTGAACAAGAATTTCTTCCGAGACTGATGATATTTTTGTTGAATTAAGCGCTTTATGCAGACCGGGCAAACCTTTAAGCATCCGGTCTGCAAGTGCCTCAGTGAAATAAGCAGCTATTCTCTGCATTGAATCACCGTCAGGAGAGGCGAGCTGACAAGTCTGGTCAAGCCAAATATTTGCATTCTCGATGCTACCCGATGCGACATGGCTAGCACAGGCGTAAAGAAGCTGGATCAGGCATAAACCTCTCTCCTCAGATTTTAGCTCCCTGAGCCATGGTGAGTATGGAGATCCTATCCCAGGAGATAGCCAGGGAAAGAACTGCAGCGCTGATGAAGTTACTGGTGACCCGTCCTCTTGTGCCATTTTTGCAATTAACGATGAAAACAATGAGGGGATGAAGAAGATCAGATTGCCAGAACTGTTTCAAAACAGCAAGAATTAGACCAGTAAGAAAGCAGCTGATGAAATAAATTATTTAGAATTTGATTTCAGTGTTTTATTCCACATGTTTGTTTTCCAAATAATGAATCACATAGATTCGACCTGAAATTTCGAAGTATCATACCTATAATACAAACAATAGTCTAAATTACTCTTATCTATGGGGCTGAGGATTCGAACTCGTCTACCTTGACCAACTGACCTAGCTCACGAGGTCCAAAGTACCATACCTGTAATTTCACACAGACCTGACTTTGGTATATCTAAGTAAAACACACAAGAAAAATTAATCATGAATCCTCGTAAATATGTAACGAATCTGGTGGTTTCTGAGAAACAGAGCAAAAGAATGAAAAAAAAAGGTATGAAAATTGATTTTTGTTCTCGGAAATGATTCCATTGTTAACAAAACTAAAAAAACATTAACAAGTGACCAAAAATATTTCCTTTGCTACTCAACAATGTAAGTTCTTGGGAATTTTACAAGTTAAAATGTCTACTTTTTTCATCAACAAATCAACCAAAAAGCCCTACACAACATCATACCACACAAAAAAGCATAAAATAGAAAAAAAATCTCAACAAATGAACAACTGCAGACGTAAAAAATATAAATTTCAACATCGCAAGAAACAATGATACACAGAGCCAGGGAATTACCAGAGAAAGTCACTAGTCAGTTCCTCCAATAAACAACCCACCAAGTTCAAACGACATGGAAAATTCCTAACTGGGTTTTCAAATGGAAAGAAAGCTCAGAAAAGTTTCCTGAAATGGTGGTGGCTGGCTGGAGCCTCCTCCTAGTATTGCATCAAAGGCGTGGAGTTTGAGAAAACTAAGAAGGGTTTTGTGTTTGTGATGTGAAGTTTTGTTGCAAAGTGAGTGAAATAACAAAAAAAGCTCTTGTTTTGAAGGACTTTTCCATGGCTGCGTTACGTTGGCGACAATACTAGAGGCTGCCTTTTGTCGTCATTAATTTGTTTTATTTGTCCTTTGGAGGGTGTTCAGAGGAATATGGAATTTCTGAAATACAGTGCCCTCTCTCTCTCTCTCTCTCTAGATTTTCTCTATCTAAATTGTTTGGTGTGTACCTTTGTTTCTCTCTCACTCTCACTTGGGATTTGTCACCAAGTGAAATGGATGGGAATAAGAGCTGGCCAAAGTTTGGGACTATTCTTCAACACAATGCCCTTCCAAACATGTCCTAACAAAACAAAACAACACCCTTGCTTGTTGCTTAGTGGGTAATAGTGGGGATTGCAAGGAGGAGCCTCCCAAATGCCTCCAAATCCAAAACTTGTATTTGGATTCTTTCCACAGGCATACACCATCCACTTGGTACTTTCTTCTAACATTAGGACAAGGGGACAAGTAAATTATAGGAAAAGCAAGTAGATAGAGCATTTAACTTTTGGTGGTGGTGGTGGTGGTGGGAGTTCTTGGAAGAATATCATACCCCCATTGCTTCAATATTTACTTTTTACCCTAACCCAATCCCATGTATGAACGTTTCTTTGTATATTTAATCAAGTGACATCAAATTGCAACCTACTTTAAGCCACCTAATCATGTATTAGTGGTATACAACATCATTGCATCTGGTCCGTCTATGCTTCACTTTGTTGTTTGCAAAAAAATAACTTTCCTATTTCTGCAATCAATTTCACTTAAAATTCTATCATGCTCATGCTATGAAAAGTGGCTTGACAAATGAATAATTTCATTTAAAAACGTATAGAGAAGTGATTTTCACACGTTTCTTTTCTCACCGTGTTTATATCTAACATTTGGATTTTATTAATCCAAGAAGAATCAATGAATATAAAACAAAGATGTGAATAATAAAAAATAAAAAATATAAAGAACTGGTGCGGATACCATTTCTCAACAATATATGTGTCAAATTATACAATGAACTATTGCGATTACATTATAAGAGACACACACTCATATAGGTTACTTTAGTGAAGTAAAAAAAGAATGTATAGTTCATCAATATCCATTCAGTTTGTTGACCATATTTTAATTGATCAAAATTTGAATATCTAACCCATGGTCAGTATTCAGTATTCGAAGAAACTTAGTGTTATATGTACTTTTTTTTTCCTAGAGAAAACCTATCATTCAATAGATAGAACAAGGTGTACATCAAACAAAAATGTGTTGAAAGAAGCACCTCTGAAAAACCTTATTTCGGGTATAACTACATAAAAAAAGGCCACAGGTAAAGGAAAAAGAGAATCTACACAATCCCTAAAACCTGCAAAATTGTTACATAACATCATCCTTAAGGCACATTACCTGAAGTTACATTACCTAAGGGTTCGTTTGGCTGTGTTTTTAAAATAACTGGTGCTTCTTGCAAGAAGCACTTCAAGTATTTTTTTTCAAGGATTCACTTGCATTTTTACTAAAGATTAGTTTCAAAAACATTTTCAAAAAAGAGCTTTCAGTCATTTTAAAAGCAGTTTCAAACGAGCCCTAAAACATCAAGGATTTACCACGCCAACAGGAGATCATCTCGGATCCAGCTCAAGAGCCATGCTGACCCATCCCCAATCCAAAACGAGAGATCCCATCAAGAAGGCTATATAACAAACAAGTCGGTGCGTAAATAGGCTTAAAAATGTATTTTTATGCTCTCATTCAAGAAAGATCTTATACAAAACTAGGAAAAACTATTGCATAATATTTCTATTTTAACTCTCAAGTCTCAAAATCAAATTGAAATGCGACTAAAGAATAATTATTTGGTCTAGTAATACTGAAATAAGAGTACATCTAAACTATCGCATCTTGTAGTGTGGCTTGTAACTAAGCAGAGTATTAAAACGATTGGTTGTATGAAGATTTAAATCAAAAGGGTGAGATATTCATTATCACCTCATGTTGAGGTCATATCATGCACGCCCCAAACCCTTGGATTAGTAGGGCATACCCACCTCTAATAGGTGCGTAACAAACCATAATTACTGTTCAAATAACTAAACTCTAAGTTTCAAATGTTGCTCGTGTGAAACTTACTACATGCCAAAAAGAAAATGTGACAAACTACTGAAGACACTATATCTTACCTTTAATTTATTGGAAATTTATGTTTGAAATTTCTTTAGCCGGTTTATACAATACAACGTAAAGCTATAAGGTACCATTTGCAACCAATGTTCCATGATATATACTATATATGTGGATGTGGGAGGCTAATGAGATATGAGTCAGCCAGCACTTGCATGGCTTGTGCCAAATATAAGTAGACAAAATTGAGCATCTGTCAGTTGTTTCTGTCTCAAAAAATTCCAATTCCGTTGTATCGTTGTTTGTAAATCATTTGTTTGCATTTACAGGCTGCATAGGGAAGTCAAACTCAGAATAGAGCAATAGTCACGAAATACAATTGAATCCAATTTAATAATTTTCTAAGTTTCTAGGGTTTAAGTAACGAATGCCGGAGAATGAAATATATAGAATTTTATATTACATATTTCAATTCTATGATGATATATATAATTTAAATGTTACGAATTATACTAAATTTTATTGTATTAATTAATTTTCTTGAAGTTGTGAAAATATGAAAATGTCCCTAGCAAGGCTAAGCGAAAATCCTAGAAGAAAGCCTCCATTCTTCTTCTTTATATATAAAGTCATCTTTATACATAAAATCAGCACTCTAAAATAGTGAAGCTTTTAGCATATCAAGAATGCCCTCCACTAATTAGAATGTTAAAAGAAAATTTTAATTAATTGGGATAAAGTACTAAAATGGCAATATTTTAAATTAAAAGAAATTAATTAAAATTATAAAAAATAAAAAGAATCCCACATAGTGGACAATCTATTTTTATTTCTTTGAATTTTCAAAAAAAAAAAAAAACTATAAAATCAGTATTTAAAAAAAAAATGAGAATTACCACATGCGTTAGCTAGTGCGTGGCAAGAGGCTAGCATGTATAAAAGGGTGACAAAAACGTTTTCCCTAAGACAATGTAGTCATATTCACTAGCAATTGTATCATTAAGTTTCTTGTCAAATTATTCTTACCTTGGTTTTCTTTCTTTGTTTTCTAATTTTGTATTTTTCTTGGGAGTCAAGCAAATCCATAAGAAGTATACTTCAAAGCTTCACTAAAAACAAACAAAGAAGATATGTTGTAGAGATCTAGCCAGCCATCTAGGTGATATCAACCAAATTAAATCGAAAGCTCAATGATAAGCAATATTTGATGTTTTAGTTTTTATCCTTTCGAATAAGGCCGTGAGTGTGTGTCTTAAACGTCACTATATATCGGTCTTAACAATGATTAATGGTAGTGTTTACCAAAGCAAAAAATAGACCATATGGCCAACCAATGCTAATTAAAATGGATTTTCATAGATAATTACATTGTACCAAGACTATATAAACCCTCTAAGTCTCAGTTAGACTTGCAAAGGAATGGAATTTGGGGTAAAAACAAAAACAAGAGGGCCTATAATTCTGGTTTCTCCTTATGTAAGTTTGACTTGTTTTTTTTCAAGTTAAAACTTGGCTTGATTTTTTTCTTACAGGAGGCAAGCTTGAGTGACGTCACGCCCTAATGCTCGAATACTTATTGTCTTCAAGATGAGCTATTTACTAGGTGGCAACACATGAATGTATTTGGGTTATCAATTTGGTTACAAATAGCGTCCCAAATAAGAAAATAAGGTTTATTATGGCCGTGACATATCTTATAGTGAGTTATCACAAATAAAATTGGTGGAGAAGAGACGGGCGGGGCGGGGAGTTCTTAGGTGTGATGGTTCTCACTATTTTGAAGGAGAGTAGGTGCCTTGCATGCAACTATTGCTGAAAAGCTGATATCGCCTAATCTTTCTTCATTTGAAAAAAAAAATTATTATTCCAAGTTGCAAAATAATTATGATATAAGGAGGAATGTATGGCAAACATCCTCAATAGTTATTCTTGTCAATTTATACAAGCAACATGCCTCATGCCAAGCTATTTTTTATTTTTATTTTTTATTTTTGGTACTATGACTTTGAATCTCCCATCATATATTTTCGATCCCTCGATATATCTAAATCATTTATCCAAATCAACAAACAGATTTCGTACGTCCCGTCGTGTACTTATGTCACTTGGTCTCAAATCTCCCAAAAAATAAATGATTTACTTTACTTTGTTTGAAAATTAATTACTCAATTCTTTTCAATCAAATCATTACAGTGACTTCCGTTCCGTCGTGGTAGTTATAAGATAATTTTGAAGTTACAATATTATAGGTACCATGATCGCATTTACTCACCACAACTTATATGAGGCCTACTCAAGATTCAAACTGGTTTTCGTCTGTGAGAAATGTGGCTAGTAAATGTGATACAGGAGTTTCGCTAAGAGATACTAGTGGAACTTCCAATTTTATAGCTCAAATGCGAGCAAGGAAAAGCCATGAAAACCTTTGGATGATCTAAATTATACAAAATTCATTTAAGGGTGTGGTCCGTACGGAATCACGGGTTGGTGAACTAGAAATTGGGCTGGATGTGGATGGGTATGTGGGCCAAAAAAAAAAAAAAATAAAAAATATATATATATAGGCTGGGTTACAGCTAGCCCAGAGGAGCATTTGATAGACTTATTTTGGATTAATTATACTAACATTTCTTGAGATTTTTCGTGTTTTCATAAAACCTTTTACGTTTGAGAAATATAACTAGCATCCCATGAGGTTTTAATTCACTTTCACATAACCCCTTGAAAGATAGATATACCCTTGTAATTAATTACTTAAAATTAAAAAATATTTATAAATAAAAAATTAAGTCTAGAAAAATGTTGAATTAAATAAAATTACATGAAACACCATTAAATAAAACAAAAGAATCCTTGTGAAGCCGTCTACTTATGAGATGCTTCAACATCATCATTCTTTTCAAAGGATCTAGTTCCCGTCCTTAAGTCATCACCACAAATAGATCGCAAGAACATTCCAAAAACCCAACAATGATGCCGTGCAGACTGGTCGCAGCCTAACATGTTTGCACGGCAATCAGCCAGATTTTCCATTGTGTATTAGCCACAATTTGATCAGAATCACCCTTGCTTAGTGAAGAAAACCCGCAGACCCAATGCACATACCATTTTTATATTAATACACCCTTCAACCCGTTGTTCTTTATCGTGGAAGATTTCCCTCGCCGACCTCTGCAACTACTTCTTCAACACCGCTGCTTTGGCCATTGTTGTCATATCATAATAGAAAACACATGTCTTTGCAATTTCGATTGTTTTTTGTTCTGTATTTTGGTGGATTTTTTTATTTCTGAGAATTAAATATGATCAAATGAAATCTTTGTTTCCAGTAAGTTATAAACAATATTAGAAGAATTTTTCGTTGTCGTAGTATATGTTCTTCTTCCTTCTACTTCCATTCTCGCAAAGAGAGTATGAATCAGACCAAAAAAATATAAAGAGAATAATTATGAAACTTAAAAATATTGAAGGAACCCACCAATAGTCAAATACCAAAACCAAAAACCCAACACACACGCATCCTAGAATTCAAAGCCAAGAAGAATTCTACAATTTGACCATTTTTAATGTTTAATGTGATTCTTTTTAATTTGATTTCCTTTTCTATTTATTTATAAATATTTTTTAATTTAAGTAAATAACTACAAGACGTATATACGTCTTTAGAGGGGTTATGTGAAAGTGAATTAAAACCTCAGGAGATATTAGTGATATTTATCAAACATGAGGAGTTGTTGAGAAAACACGAAAAGCCTCAAGAGGCGTTAGTGTAATTAGTCCGGCTTATTTTTTGAAACTCAAATTACCACACTTAATCCCTTAAAATTCCATTTTTGCACAGGTCGAGTTCTAGGGGGTCTTTGTGTGGATATTTTTTTTTATAGAAAAAGTTCAATAAAATGAGATAGCTAAAACTCGAAAAAATTCTTATGGTACAAGCGTGTTAAAATAATTCTTTACAATACTAACAACAGCATGAACGACAAGAACTAATGTTATAGCATGACATAACAATAGTTGAACAATGATAAATCAATGATATATCGATGATGCCATAATGATGAACTTGGGCATACCTCTTCGTTTCTCTTTCCTCGCAACGGTCGTCGGCATTGTCCTTCTCTCCACCCTCAAAATACCATGCAAAGTAAATATCCATGAACGAAATAATTTAGAAATGGTTTTGCAAATCAACAGTATACAATCAAAATCCTAATCTTGATTTGGGTTCAGAATGACAAAATATTGTCTCTAAAAGTGTCTCAAAACCCTCAAGAATTGCAAAAAATTGAGACAACTAGAAGCATGGTGTTTCTCCGGAAGCGTCTCATAAACCACGTGAACTAGTGACTATAGGCCAATATTTTACTAATGCAAGAATACGTAATTACAATTAGCATGCACCTAAACGATCGAACCAATATTTCACTAAGTCCGCTCCTTGGTGGACAAATGGTCATTTAGTTTGTGGGTACGAAGCCCGTTGGACGTTGGCAACTATAACCTGGCATGCAAAAGACATTTTTTGAATCACGGTGTGCTACGTGCGACTTACACGTTTTAAATGCATTTATATGCGTAAATTGACAAAAGGAAAGTTAAATATTTGAAGTAAATGAATAATCTTAGATAATGCTAGAAGAAACCACTCATAAACTAATTAAAGCAGTTGAATACACATAATAAAATCGGTCTTTATAAAATTTACATTAAGAATAAAGAAAATAATATTTAATAAGCAACTGATTGAATTATATTATTACTAGCCCATTGTAAGGCTAAGCCTAGTCTCCTCCTCCTTAGTGTAGATAATATCGTTTGTTAAAAAAATAAAAATAAAAAAACAATCATCTAACATCTAATTTAATTACATTATTATTCGCGTGGGAAAGACTTTGTTTTTTTTTTTTTTTTTATAACCGGCATTACACGCCTCTTAAGATATTTTGAACATGTTTAAAAATGGAGAAAATAATATTGAATGAACAGCTGATTGAATCATATTATTGCTGCCTACTATGAGGTACTAATTAAAAAAAAAACAATACAAAAAAAATTAATTATTAAAAAAATATTATTCAAATGACAAAAATATCCTCCCGCATTTGACGCATTATTTTGGGTTGCCTTTGAAGTTTTTTGTTTGAGGGGTATTTTTGTCCAATTGCTTTGTTGCTTGTGACACCAAAAACTAGTATTCACCTCATTGTTGGCTTTATATATAGATCCCTAAGAGTATCTCCACATAAGATGCCAAAATGTATACATCAATTATAATAATAAAAAAAGATCACACTAATATTCTTCAACCGAGTGTTAAATCCTATGTTGTGATGACATGGGTTGGCAACAAAAGAGGTTGTTGTCAAATTTGACAGCATCTTCAAATGTTTTTTATTAATTATTAAATGTATTTTATTAATTTTTAATTAGTTTAATTATTTATTATAATTAATGTTAAGTTGACCGATGCAATTATTTTACTTTTTTCTTCTTTTCAATCAACGAAGGTGAATAGATTACAAATTAAACTTTAAATGTCATTTATTAAATTTTAATTAGTTTAATAATTTATTTTATAAAATAATAAAATAATAATTTAATTTGATATATCGAACAAAACTTTAAAAAAATATCAAAATACCACGTAAGTTGCAAAAATTTAAATTTTATGTTCAAAATTTGAGATGATCTAAATCCCCAACGATTGAGAATCATCTGCTGCTACGCGAGCTCATTGACGGACTGTTCGGATTTTCTCTGAGACCTTCATGTATGTTCAGGTAGAAAACCTCCTTTTCCTCTGTTATTCTTTACCCTACAGGCTACAGTTTGTTTGGTTGCTGAGAAAATCTTGAAAATTGTAATTTCAATTTTTCAGTAGTGGATGACCGAGAGATTTGATGATTGAAACAGTTGAAATTTATCTATCTTTTTACCCAGTTATTATATCTAATGTTTCCAAATGAATTCCTGATAGAATGGTATGTTTTCGGTTTTATGCATATTATCTCGGTACGAATTTCTTATGAATTGGATTCAATTTCGTTTGTGTAATCGAAGATTTATTCGCTGCCCGGCTGATGTTTTATGTAACTGTTTCCAGGTTGTTGCCCACCTGCAAAGTTAGGCATGTTTCAAAATTTTCGCCCTCGCGTCGAATTTGTTGCCAATTGTTCTCAGTTGCCTGCAAATACTTTGCGGTTTTCATCAGATAGCTTTGCAAATGAGAATAGAAGCGATGGTATCGATTTTCTGTTCCAATCTTGTACTAATGTGCACCATGCTAAGCAACTCCATGCTTTTCTTGTGGTGTCGGGAAAAGCTCAAAATATTTTTCTTGCCGCCGAACTTGTCAATCGTTATGCCTACCTTGGCGAGGTGTCATTCTCTCGCCGCACCTTTGATTCAGTACCAAGGAAAGATGTCTATACCTGGAATTCCATGGTATCTGCTTATGTTCGCAGTGGATGCGTTGGATGTCTTAGTTGAAATGAGAATGGAGAGGATAAAGATGGATCGTGTAACCGTCGCAAGTCTGTCGACTGCTTGTGCACAATCAAATGATGTCTCAAGTGGGATGCTGATTCATTTGTATGTCGTAAAGCATGGACTAGACTTTGATCTGTGTATGCAATGCGTTGATTAACATGTATTCCAAATTTGGTAGCTTGGGGCATGCATGAAGGATTTTTGAACAAATGGAAGTAAGAGATTTGGTCTCATGGAACTCAATAATTGCTGCATACGAGCAGAATAATGATCCAACCACTGCACTTGAATTATTTAACGCGATGCAACTACGTGCAATTCAGCCGGATTTTTTAACACTAGTGAGTTTGGCTTCAAATTTAGCTCAATTAAGTGATTCTGAAAAGAGTAGATCTGTTCATGGATTCATCTTGTGGAGAGATTGGTTCGTGGAAGATGTTGTCATTGGAAATGCAGTTGTTGATATGTATGCAAAATTGGGTGCTATGGATTCCGCTTGTACTGTTTTTGAAGGACTTCCTATCAAGGATACCGTTTCATGGAATACTTTGATCACAGGTTATGCTCAAAATGGTCTTGCGAGTGAAGCAATTGAAGTGTACCATATGATGCAAGAGTGCAAAGAAATAATTCCAAACCATGGAACTTGGGTAAGCGTTCTACCAGCATATACCCATATAGGAGTCTTGCAACAAGGGATGAAAGTTCATGGACGAGTGATTAAGAACCGTCTCTATTCGGATGTATTCGTGGGAACCTTCTTGAATGATATGTATGGAAAATGTGGGAGACTAGATGATGCATTGTTGTTGTTCTCCCAAGTTCCCAGGAAGAGTTTGGTCCCTTGGAATGCTTTAATTTCGTGTCATGGAGTTCACGGGCATGGTGAGAAGGCTCTGAAGCTATTCAATGATATGCTAGATGCAGGGGTGAAGCCAGGTCATGTAACCTTTGTATCTTTAATGGCAGCCTGTACCCATTCAGGTTTGGTTGATGAAGGTCAATCGTACTTTCATATGATGCAGGAACAATATGGCATCAAGCCTACTTTGAAGCACTATGGCTGCATGGTTGATTTGCTTAGTAGAGCTGGGCATTTGAACGAGGCATATAGTTTTGTAGAGAATATGTCCAAACGGCCTGATGCTTCTGTGTGGGGTGCTCTACTCGGTGCTTGTAGAATACATGGAAATGTTGAGTTGGGTAAGATTGCTTCTGAACGCTTGTTTGAAGTTGATCCAGAGAATGTGGGTTACTATGTTTTGTTGTCCAACATATATGCAAATTTCGGGAAATGGGAAGGTGTGGAGAAAGTGAGATCTCTAGCTAGAAATCGAGGACTTACGAAGACTCCAGGATGGAGCTCAATTGAAGTTAACAATAACGTTGAGGTCTTTTATACTGCAAACCAATCACATCCAAAATGCGAGGAAATATACGAGAAGTTGAGGGATCTAACCGCCAGAATGAAGAGCCTTGGTTATGTTCCTGACTTTAGCTTTGTGCTGCAGGATTTTGAGGATGACGAGAAAGAACACATCCTCAACTGTCACAGCGAGAGATTAGGAATTACATTCGGACTCATCAGCACGCCCACGAAATCTCCCATTCGGATCTTCAAGAATTTGCGGGTTTGCGGGGATTGCCACAACGCAACGAAGTTCATATCGGTAATTACGGAGAGGGGGATCATTGTGAGGGATTCTAACCGTTTTCATCATTTCAAGGATGGAACTTGCTCTTGTGGGGATTATTGGTGACAAGCAATATGAATTAATGTAATGATGAGAGATTCATATTCTTTTAATTCTTGTAACGATTGCCCACTTGATGCCAGATTACTAGAAAAACCATGGTCAAATGTACGACAGGCACCAGCCTTGCCTAACTGATTCATATTCTTTTGATTCATACCTGTTTTTCTGTTGATTCCACGTCAAGTATGACTCACTCAGATTCCCATCTGAGCAAGTGGCAGGAAACGGTCGATCAAAAGCCCAAGGGCATTACCAAGAACATCGAAAATTCGAAACAACTCATTCCAAGGATTACTCCAACCTCTGCAAATCCAAGAACCCTATTAAACCCTCAGGGGGCGTTTGTTGCGCCGGACTATCTCGGACTGGATTAGCTTCAAGGACTAAGCTGGATTGGCTTAGACTAGACTAAACTGGATTAACTTAGTGAAGCGTTTGGTGCAGTATTGGACTAAGAAGCTGGATAATAACAAATTATAATATTATATTATTTAATATATAAATTATTAATATTTTATTATGATCTTATCTTTTTCTTCATTTTTTCCTACCATTTTCTCGTTAAATTGGATGAAGTTAGCACCGCCAAAAAATTCATCACCATCCCTGGACCGAGATCTTAGTTTTGAATGCTTTAATCTGTCATGGATTTGAAGAAGCCCAAACAGGCCGAGACTTCCAGGCCATTTTCCAGCCACAATCGACCACATTTTGGCCTCAATTCAGGTCGAATCGTAATCTTGTCACTCCCAGCTTCAATTTGGTATATTTTGTATGAAAGTTGGTTGTGAAATGGATCTGAAAGAGAGTCGGAAAGTTAATGATTGATCTAGGTGACCGGAGATGACGAGGAGTCTGTCGAGAGTGGTCGTTGAGCATGACGAGGACGAGAAAGAGAGGATAGTCTTAGCTAGTCCCATGGTTATTGGGGGGTCTCGCTAAGACCTCTTAGTGAAGGGTTTTGTCCATGCTAGTCCCCTTTAGTCTCATTAATGTTAGTCCCAGCATGGAACAAACATAGTATTGGACTAATAGCTAGTCCAGTCCAGTCCAGTCCAACTTAGTGAGGGCAAACAAACGCCCCCTCAGAGTTTTCCCAAATCAGGTGAGTTTTCGAGAAACCTTGCATTTTAATTAGCGCTGGATTCTGATCATTCTATGTCACTTATTAGGGTTAGAATCTTAATTAAATCAAAGCATTTTTCTTTATGTTTGTGGGCAATGTGTTTTGTTGAAGTTGGAATTTTTGTTTGCATTCTTTTAATAGTATAATTTGTTTAATTGTGTTCACTTTGACATGTTATACTGATTGCAGTCGAAGTTTAATTTATTTTTCTAGGACTCTAGATGATTTTGTGTGATACGAAATGCTACGTATTTAACGTAATGTTAAGTTTTGTTATACTGAGAATGAACTCCAAGCTTGAAGTTGAACAGGAATCAAGAATTTCATTTTGTTTTAAATTTTCGTCAAAGTTTATTGTTGATTATATCAAAACGTTGTAACCAAGGAAGTTTCTGTATGTTTTTACAATTGTATTACAAGGCCATGTGTGGAAGTCATTTTTAAGGAATCGTCTTCACATTGGTAGCTTAAACATGAATTCGAGTTAATATTACTCATCCTGAAAGATAAAGAAACGTCTTGAGGATTTGAAGAGCTGCTGAGGGGTTTGCAGTTTCATGGTTTGTTTCAATGGAAAGATGTGCACTGTTCATATTTGGTGCAGGGAATAGGGAAATGGATTTTGCGGCTTATGCGAGGGTTTATTTCAAACGGCTTGCAGTTCTGATATAATTCATTGGCTTTTTGCATTCTGTTTATATGGTTTACATGTTATATTCATTTGTGTTTTGGTCAAATATGGGTGTCTTTTAGGCAAGAGAACCGAAGGCAGCAGACGCAATGTTCCACAAAAGAATTCTGTGGCATAGGCATTGTTGATCATTCTTTACAGGTAAACTGGATTTTATTTAATTATAAGTATGGACTAACAATATTTGAAATTGAATGTGTTTTTGTCAAACTTCGGGGGCAAGCTCTCCCAATGATGGCTGCTTCATTCACAAGGCTCGAACTCGAGACATTGCTTAAGGGGAACAAGCTCCTTACCACTTGAACTACCAAGCATTGGTAATATTGAAGTACTTTATATGTATATGAACAAGTGCTTTTCTGTTAAACTTCTATGATGCACTACTAATTTTAGAAATTCTTGTTTTGTTGGCTGCTCTATTTGGCTCCTAAAAAGGAAGATAAAGAAAATAATTATTTTGCAACTTGTTACTTAGTAAAGTTATTTGGGATAAACCAGTCTCACTCATTGGGGATTTTAATTGAGTCCCGGTTTCCTAGACCCCATGATCCAAGAAAATTGTGATCGCTCATAAATAAATCGTTGTGTTGAATGTTTCAGTATCTTGCGAAAGTCGTCCTCTCCCCATTCCGTTTCCCGTGAGTTCTTAACCATCCGGAATTCAATGTTTGTCTCCGGACATATGCCCCAACCCGTGATGGTCAGGCAATGCGAAACCAAATCCCTTGTAAAATCAGGGCAATAGATACCTTTCTTGTAGCTTAGAAACTCAGAATCCACATGAATAGTAGCCAGAACCGGTTGAGCACACAAAGCAAATACAAGACTTTCTTCATCGTTTGTGGTCCTGTATCAATATATAAAGATACGTCTCTTCACCTTGTTCTTTCCTCTCTCTCTCTCTCTCTCCCTCTCTCTCTCTCTCTCTCTCTCTCACGCACACACACACGATTTTCGTATCGTTCTTGACATGGAATTGGAATCTGGTCAAACTTAATAATCCTTGAAGTGCATCCAAGATTTCTGAATTTGGTTATCTAAGAGGATATGCGACAGAGAGAGATGAAATTAGGGGTCAGTAAACATGCAAGTTTGAGACCGAAACTTTTAACATATCTCACTGTGGCAGACTTGTACGTTCACTAAATTGCATTGACGTTTCCAGCTTATGAATGCGGATACAAGAAGGGTTGAAGACAGATTCCGCATTACAAAGTAGCAAGGTCATCTAATAGGAAGACTTCTCACTTAATACTACGGTCTAGTAGTATTTCTCTTCAAGTGAGAGGTCTTAGTTTCGATTCTTGCCAAAGGCGAATGTGAACAAGAGGAGAGTGCCAGTCATCATGTCCGGAGAAAGTTGTTTCGAAATGTCGCGTAGTATTTTCATTACAAATTGTAAGGTTAAATTATTGCGAAAAAAATGTCATCTAAGTTAAAATGTAACTTAAGAATATATAGATAATGTACTCGAACAAAGATCTCTTCCTTTTCCAGAATCATTCAATCATATTAATGGAAACTCTTAAATCTAATAATCCCCCACACAACTTATGTTTCACACCCTGATCCTCGCTTTCCAACAACATGATGACTTATGTTAAAAGAGACCAACCCCAGCCCATTCTACACAAATCCAGAAAATTCTAGCACCAAAGTCGGTGCATCATGCAGGCATATCAATATGCTAGATAATTCTAGCGTTATCTTAGTAAGTCGGTGGGTGTGTGTATAATAATATGCTAGATGTTTCTAGCCATGATTAAGTATGATTGTTTGTAATTAGAATGTACTAGAAACTAGGAAAACATAAGGCCAATTAGGAAAGCATGTCGGTGGGTGTGTGTATAATAATATGCTAGATGTTTCTAGCCATGATTAAGTATGATTGTTTGTAATTAGAATGTACTAGAAACTAGGAAAACATAAGGCCAATTAGGAAAGCATGTCGGTGGCAGTGCATGATCATTAGCTAGAAAGATCTAGCTACTTGTACAATTGTGTGGCTACCATACAAAGCCCAATGGCGGTGGGCAATTGTAGTCGGCAAAACCACACCTATAAATAGGTGTGTGTGCATGTGTTGCAATGTAACAAACCAAGCAAGCTTGTAAGCAAGCAAGCAAGTGAGAGTGAGAAGAAAGAATAGTCTTGTAAGAGTGTGAGTGTTTTAGAGTTTGTCTCTAGAAAGTGAGTGAGTGTCATAGCTTCTCAAGAGTGTCTTTGATAGTTCGTGTTGTAATATTTTGTTTGTGTAATACAAGTAATTTGTTTACTTGTATTGTCTCTCCAACACTTGTGCTAGAGTTGTGTACTCTGAGTTTTTCACCCCAACAATTGGTATCAGAGCTGTACGATCAGGGACCGTCTCTATTAAAGCTTTTGAGAATCGTGAGAAGTTTAGTACTTCGCAATATTATTCGTTAATCTTGTTCGGCTTATCGAAGCTCTGCCGACACGATGGGAGATTTTCAAGTTGTTGGAGTAATCAAGAAGTTGAACAACAAAAATTACAACATGTGGGCGACATGTATGGAGTCTTACCTACAAGGCCAAGATCTTTGGGATGTCGTCGGCGATAATGAAGTTACGCAACCAGAAGAAGACACTAGCGGTGCTTTGAGGAAGTGGAAGATCAAGGCAGGTAAGGCCATGTTTGCCTTAAAAACCACAGTTGAAGATGACATGTTAGAGCACATACGGAAGGCCAAGACACCAAAAGAAGCATGGGACACCTTCGCCACACTCTTTTCAAAGAGGAACGATACAAGACTGCAGCTTCTCGAGAACGAGTTGTTATCAGTGGCCCAAAGGGACATGACGATTGCGCAGTATTTCCACAAGGTAAAGTCTATTTGCCGTGAAATTTCTGAATTAGATCCTAGTACTGCCATTGTAGAATCCAGGATAAAAAGAATAATTATCCATGGATTGAGACCCGAATATCGAGGCTTCGTTGCCGCTGTACAAGGATGGCCGACCCAACCATCACTTGTTGAGTTTGAGAATTTGCTTGCCGATCAAGAAGCTTTGGCAAAGCAAATGGGAGGGATCTCGTTAAAAGGTGAGGAGGAAGCGCTCTACACCAAAAGTAAAGGCAGCTTTAAGCAGCGTGCTGATGGTGGATCTAAAAGAAATGGTGATAAGGAAAAAGGTCATCAAGGAGGAGGGAGTTCTCGGCCAGGGGGAGCTCCAAAGTATCACGGCAATCGTGGTCAGTCCCAGAATAATAAAAGATTTGAGGGCAAGTGTTACAATTGTGGAAAGAATGGTCACATGGCGAAGGATTGCTGGTTCAAAAGGCCTGCAGAAAGTAACGTCGCCAACTCAGAGAAGAAAAGTGAAGATGATTGGGACGTCATTGCGTCTCTAGCCCTGGAGGAAGAATGGGACGGTGAAGCATCTATTGCTACAGAGAAGAAAGAGTGAGCTCTCATAGCAACAAGTCTGGAGTCAATTGACTATCAGAATGATTGGACCGTGGATTCAGGCTGCTCAAACTATATGACAGGTGATGAGAAAAAGTTACAAAGTCTGACTGAGTATAAAGGAGGCCGCTTAGTGGTGACGGCTAATGACTCGAGGCTACCGATTGCTCACATCGGTAAAACAGTAATTGAGCCCCGATACAGCACTAACCATGTGCCGCTTCAAGATGTCTACCATGTTCCAGGTATGAAGAAAAATCTGCTTTCAGTGCCGCAACTGACGTCGTTGGGAAATTATGTCTTGTTTGGTCCACGAGATGTGAAGGTGTATCGACACCTCAAGATCTTAGGGACGCCAACAATGGAGGGACGGCGACTGCAGTCAGTCTATGTAATGTCAGCAGAAACTGCATACATAGACAAGACAAGGAAGAACGAGACAGCAGATTTATGGCACATGAGATTGGGACACGTTAGCTATCACAAGCTAAATGTGATGATGAAGAAGACAATGCTTAAGGGGCTACCTCAGCTTGACGTGAGAACATACACGGTTTGTGAAGGATGCCAGTATGGTAAAGCACATCAACTACCATACGAAGAGTCGAAGTTTAAAGCGAAAGAGGCGTTGGAGTTGGTTCATTCTGATGTGTTCGGGCCCGTCAAGCAACCATCGATAAGTGGGATGCGGTACATGGTGACGTTCATTGATGACTTCTCGAGGTATGTGTGGGTTTTCTTTATGAAAGAAAAATCTGAAACATTTTCAAAATTTAAAGAGTTTAAGGAGACAATTGAAGGAGAAGTAGGAAAGAAGATCCGTTGCATACGCACAGATAATGGAGGAGAATATACCTCGAATGAGTTTTCCCAGTATCTACAAGAATGTAGAATACGTCACCAGTTCACCTGTGCCAATACGCCACAACAGAATGGCGTAGCGGAAAGAAAGAACCGGCATCTTGCAGAAATATGTCGAAGTATGCTCCATGTCAAGAATGTACCAGGAAGGTTTGGGCCGAAGCAATGAGAACTGCAGCTTATGTGATCAACAGGCTTCCTCAACCCAGGTTAGAATTTGTCTCACCCTTTGAGAAACTGTGGGATATGAAACCTACAGTTAGTTACTTTCGAGTCTTTGGCTGTGTGTGCTACGTATTTGTTCCAAGTCAGTTACGTAGCAAGTTTGACAAGAAGGCAGTTCGATGTATCTTTGTGGGATACGACAGCCAAAGAAAATGGTGGAAATGTTGTGATCCTACGAATGGAAGGTGTTACACATCACGAGATGTGGTGTTTGATGAAGCATCTTCTTGGTGGTCCTCAGAAAAGGAGGTGTTGCCTGATTCAAGAGAGATAGAAGATAAGTTGCAGCAAAAGATAGGGGAGCAAATTGTTCGAATCCAGTCGAGACCTGATGAGTCTGAAGATTCGCTTGATGGTGATGATGTTGAGCAAGCAATGCCCCGAAACCCTTGCCAAGCTGACATATATCAACAACCAGAAGAAGATAGACCTAGTGAAGTGGAAGTATCAACTCCACAATCACAACTAAGGAGGTCAACAAGAATCAGGAAGCAAAATCCTAAATACGCCAACGCAGCCATAGAAAAAGAAACAGTTGAACCTGAGTGCTTCAAAGTTGGGAGAAGAGGTCACTGCAGCAAAGCTAAATCAAGCTTGGAATCCAGTGCCAAAGCGAAGAGATGTGAAACCCATATCATGCAAATGGGTATGCAAGAAAAAGCTTCGTCGTCAACTTGGCATGAAGAAAAGAATGAGCTGGTGTTGAGGGGGAGTGTTAAAAGAGACCAACCCCAGCCCATTCTACACAAATCCAGAAAATTCTAGCACCAAAGTCGGTGCATCATGCAGGCATATCAATATGCTAGATAATTCTAGCGTTATCTTAGTAAGTCGGTGGGTGTGTGTATAATAATATGCTAGATGTTTCTAGCCATGATTAAGTATGATTGTTTGTAATTAGAATGTACTAGAAACTAGGAAAACATAAGGCCAATTAGGAAAGCATGTCGGTGGCAGTGCATGATCATTAGCTAGAAAGATCTAGCTACTTGTACAATTGTGTGGCTGCCATACAAAGCCCAATGGCGGTGGGCAATTGTAGTCGGCAAAACCACACCTATAAATAGGTGTGTGTGCATGTGTTGCAATGTAACAAACCAAGCAAGCTTGTAAGCAAGCAAGCAAATGAGAGTGAGAAGAAAGAATAGTCTTGTAAGAGTGTGAGTGTTCTAGAGTTTGTCTCTAGAAAGTTAGTGAGTGTCATAGCTTCTCAAGAGTGTCTTTGATAGTTTGTGTTGTAATATTTTGTTTGTGTAATACAAGTAATTTGTTTACTTGTATTGTCTCTCCAACACTTGTGCTAGAGTTGTGTACTCTGAGTTTTTCACCCCAACAACTTATACTCCTAACTCTCTCATGTCCTCCTCCACCTGCGAGACTTCTGTTGCTGCAAACTTAATTTTGCTGCAATGGTTTTTCTTCCGCCGCGTCCCAATTTTGGGGCTCTTTCTCGCTGTGTGTGTTTTTGTAACCATAAACTCCTTGAGGCAAAAAAAGCACCATGGCTTTCCCGTTTGACCAGTGTTTGGCATGTTCCCCCCTCTCTCTCTGGCACTACTCCAACCCAACCCAACCCATATGAGTTGCTCTCCAAAGTTCTTTGCCGCCAAAATGGAACGGTTAGATTCAAAGGCCCTTGGTTTAGCAGCCTCGTATGCGTCATCACTTGCGACCCTCGTAACTTGGAGTCCCTTCTCAAGACCAAGTTCTCCAATTTCCTCAAAGGCCCTTATTTCCAAGACACCGTTCGGGATCTTCTCGGTGATGGCATATTCAGTGCAGACCGCGATAAGTGGCAGCGCCAAAGGAAGATGGCGAGCTTTGAGTTCCAGTCAGCCAAGTTCCGGAAACTGACCGTGAATTCATTGTTTGAGCTGGTTCACGGTCGGTTGTTACCTGTTTTAGAGGACTCCATCAAACACTCGGCCCCAATCAACCTCCAAGACGTTCTTATGAGGTTGACTTTTGACAACGTTTGAATGATCGCATTTAGGGTCAATCCCGATTGCTTGCAGCCAGGTTTACCCAAAATACCATTTGCGCAGGCTATTGAGGAGGTGACAGAAGGAACGTTGATGCGCTTTGTTGTCCCCCTGTGCGTGTGGAAGGCCACGAGGTAACTTAGGAGCAGAGAGGAAGCTTCATATGTCCATAAAAGGAGTGGATGAATTCGCAGACGATGTCATCCGGACAAGAAAGAAAGAGCCAGCTTCACTACTTAATAGTAATGATGAGATTTATCCGGATAAGAAGCAAATTAAATCAGATTTGTTAACGGTGTTTATGGGATTGAAAGATGAGAAGGGAGAGGCGTCTTCAGACAAGTTCTTGAGGGATGTATGCGTCAACTTTGTACTGGCGGGGAGAGACACGTCATCTGTGGCATTGAGTTGGTTCTTCTGGCTACTTCATTACAATCCGGAGGTGGAACACAAGATTCTTCAATACGTATGCACCATTGTGAGAGCAAGATCATCATCGGATCATGATGATGATGATGATGATGATGATGAAAGAATAGTATTCAAGCTGGAAGAGATAAAGAAGATGGAGTATCTTCATGCAGCTATATCAGAAGCTCTAAGATTGTACCCTTCGGTTCCACTTGATCACAAGCAGGTAAATTTAATTTAATTATATCACAATCTGCACCTTGATTCCTTTCCTTTTTTCTTGAATTAGTTTATTAGCACTTAAATATTGATTTTATCACTTATATTCATCAACAAATTATATAATCACAAGTTATATGTAGGTAGTTGAAGATGACATATTTCCAGATGGAACAATACTGAAGAAGGGAACAAGAGTGATATACTCAATTTACAGCATGGGGCAAATGGAGGCGATTTGGGGAAAGGTCTGCAGGGAGTTCAAGCATGAGAGAGATGGCTGCGATCTTCAGATGGCTTATTATCAAATGAAGTTCGTTGCTGTCTCTATCATCTATTGATACCATGTGAAGCTGGTCGAAAATCATAAGGTGGAGCCAAAGCTCGCACTGACAATGTACATGAAGCATAGGTTGAAGGTCACTCTCCACAGTCGTGACAGTGCTTAGCACCAAAAATTACTATGTAAGTGGTGGTATTGCCATATAAGTGAAGATGATTGAGAATTTGGTAATGAGTGGTGGTATTGCTACATACATGAAGATGATCGAAAATTTTGTAATAAGTGGTGGTATTGCCATATACATGAAGATGATTGATAATTTGGAAGAGTGATCAGAAATAGGGAAATATGCATTTGGATCGAGTTGTGTACGCTTGGATTGTTTCTGAAAATAATGCCTTGCTTGGAGTATTGGAATCGTCAAGGATCCTCTATTTCTATGAAGCTTAATTATCTTGAGACATGCGGCGAGGAGATTTGATTGCCAATGCGGTAAGAAGGTTTGTCTTAAAGTTCATGTCTTGTTGCATCAAGTAAATATAAGTTGATAATTGTTTGTGCAAATTTCCATTGTGGTTGAATCATCCAGAAACCTGCAAGAAAAAAATTAAAGAGACATACTAACACCGGTATGGTGTTTGTCAAAAGGCCTCTAATGCCTAAGTCAAGAGAGAATTCTAAGCTTGTATAAGTGTGGCTAGAGAGGAATTACCTTGAAAAAAGGAAAGAAAGATGGAGGCCTGGCTATTTATAGGCAAAAAGAAGTGAACCCTAGCCTCCACGTTTGTTGAACTTTGAAATAGAGTGGTACCTTATCTGCAACACCGTTGTGGAAGCATTCTGCAAGGTCATTGTATAGGATGCTCCCCCGCAGACGTCTCGAGTACACTTCGATGATTCCCACCAAGCGCAGGGGCTGACAGGAGGGATGATAGCATATCAAGGTCGTTGCATTAAAGATGTTTGGAGTGTAGATGGGCCTCGGGGCTTGATGATTGTAGACTTCTTGGGGGCTTTGTGGAATAAGGGCTTGCGAGCTCATTAAGGTATGGATAATGTCCACATGGTCCATTAAGGGCAGGACGGTCATATTCAGTTGATAATACACATGGCATGCTTGACAAGTCATAGTAGTTTATGTACAAACAATGAGTATCTAGAAAGGTAGTTTGGGTGTAGAGTTTAGAGCTTTATTCTAGTGTATAAATTGCATTTTTACTCACTATCATCAAGCGGTGACGTAGAGTGATGAGCAAAAATTGTATAAGTTGCATTAGTGCTTATTTAGTACTGGTTTGGTATTGAGGTACTTTTATAAAAAATGGGTATAAAAAAAAAACTGAGCTCAAAAAGGTGTTTAAAAACAGCTTATTTTCACAGTTTTGGGTGAAAAAAGCTGAAAACGTGAAGCAGCAAAAATGAGCATATTCTCACAGCATAGCAAAAACAGTTTTTTTTCAAAGCACAGCAATACCAAACCAGCCTGGATAAGCTCTAGACATTTTGTCGTTTGTGTCCAAGTAATAATGAAAGTGGTTCCACTTTCTTTTCTCTTATTCAAATTATCAACCAACTAATTGACAACTAACAAAGCTAATAATTTAGCAGGCTGGGACGGTCATATTCAGTTGATAATACACATGGCGTGCTTGACAAGTCATAGTATTTTATGTACAAACAATGAGTATCTAGAAGGATAGTTTGGGTGTAGAGTTTAGAGCTTTATTCTAGTGTATAAATTGCATTTTTACTCACTATCATCAAGTGATGATGTAGAATGATGAGCAAAAATTGTATAAATTGCATTAGTGCTTATTTAGCCTGGATAAGCTCTAGACATTTTGTCATTTGTGTCCAAATAATAATGAAAGTGGTTCCACTTTCTTTTCTCTCATTCAAATTATCAACCAACTAATTAACAACTAACAAAGCTAATAATTTAGCAGGTTGGGGAGGGCGTCTTTGTCGGGGTTTGGCTGGAAGGGGACTGGTACTATTAGCTTTTAGGTATCCTTCTTCTTTTTTTTATTTTTTTATTTTTTTGTCAAAGGCTGTTAGGTATCTTGTCTCTGAGGTTTTTGTTTTTAACATTTTTTTTTAACAAACGATATTATCTATATTAAAAAAGGACAAACGATATTATCTACATTAAAAAAGGGAGAGTAAACTAAGCCTCACGTTCTTGTGATTTAAATTCGCCTTAGCATTAAGAAGGGGAAAATATACATATATATGGGTTGTTAGGATTTGAGAACACACATTTTTCACACACGTTCTTGTGGGGTTCATTATATAATGTATTTTAACAACCTAAATCGTCTATTTTTTAGGTTTTCTATCAAATATCATGTCTACCAAAATTATACAAATCTAAACCATATGACTATTGGATTAAATTGTTTCTTTGTAGAACGGTATTCCTCCAATTTCTTCATTAGAAATAAATGTCTTAATGGTTTTGATTTGTCTAATTTTTTACAAAGATGATTTATAAATGAGATACTGTTGTAAACATTCCTAGTTTAAGTATGATTGTGTAAATCCTAGATTAGATTTGATTCTAGTTATCATTTCCTATTGTATCTTGTATTCCTTCGGGATGAAGGAATATCTTCTCTCCCATTATTACTATAAATAAAGGCACAATGGAGAGATAACAACACACACATTTCCCTACAATTCTACAAGCACATCTCTCTCTCTTCTCCTTGCCGTCGGCCCTCTCTCCCCTTGTCAGGTAAAATAGACCACAACACGTTATCAGCACGCTCCTACCGTTGTCCACAAGGAACGCTGCATTCTCCAAACTGTTGGCTCAGGTTATCAAGCTCATGGCTCACCACCCTGATTATCCGATCAAATCTATTCTATTGGATAATGCTGGAGAATTCACATCTAAAACTTTTGATGACTATTGCATGTCAATTGGGGTTGAAGTTGAACATCCAGTACCTCATGTTCACACCCAGAACGGCCTGGCAAAAGCTTTCATTAACTGCTTACAAATGATTACCTAATCGTTGGTTATACGTATCAAGCTCTCGATCGCTGCTTGGGGCCATGCAATATTGCACGCAGCAAGGTTAGTCCGTCTGAGGCATGTTGCGGCACAACCATTTAGTGCCCTTCAGTTGGTTACCGCATATGAACCTCACATATTGCATTTGTGCGTTTTTGGTTGTGCAGTATATGTGTCAATCTCGCTGCCCTTACGTACAAATAGAGGGCCTCAGCGAAAGATGGGAATCTATGTCGAATATGATTCTCCTTCGATTATTCTTTACTTAGAACCTTTGACAGGCGATCTGTTTACCGCTCGTTTCATGGATTGTCACTTCCATGAGACAGTCTTCCCATCTTTAATGGGAAATAAGAATGTCAACATTCCTGAAGAACGACGCGAATTATCGTGGACAACTCCCACTTTATCTCATTTAGATCCCCGCACCGCTCAGTATGAAGCTAAAGTGCAGCATATATTAGATCTCCAGAGCATAGCTCAGAGCATGCCAAATGCTTTCATCAATCTAGCGCGCGTGACAAGATCACATATTCCAGCTGCGAATATGCCTGCAAAGATGGATGTACAAATGTACGACGGACTGCCCTCCTGGAAGCCCGGGATGCCAATCTTGGTGATCCATGTACATTAGCGGCTTGCCAATCATCTGCCCCTACACAAAAGCATGGTAGACCCTTTGGTTTAAAGGATTCACACCCCCGGAAGAGGAAAACCACGGCATAAGGTCCCGATGAGCCTACCGTGAATCCGACTATCGCTTACTCATTCTATCCAACTCTTAAGGAAATTCTAGATTATGGAAGCATCCTTGAAAAGACGAATCCTCCTCCCGAGAATTAGGAGATTTCAGTCTATTATGCTAGCATAGTTGATATGTGGCATAAAAATGAGATGATTGTCGACGATGCATTAGCATTTGCAGTAGCTACTGAGATCATGTTGAGCGATGACATTGAACCGCGTTCCGTTGATGAATGTCAACGTAGAACTGATTAGTCAAACTGGAAACAAGCAATCCAAGTTGAACTCGATTCGCTTACGAATCTGTTATGGATGTGATTACTTTTTGCTACCTTATCAATTTGGTAGTTTTCGAAAAACTGGATATGCAGGTGATGGACGTATTAACCGCGTATCTCTATGGGGATCTTGATACGGAAATTTATATGAAAGTTCCCGAAGGACTTACATTAATTGGTTCAAATATTTTCAAACCCCGGAACACGCTCTCAATTCGGCTGAGGCGTTCACTCTACGGTTTAAAACAATCTGGAAGAATGTGGTATAACCGTTTGAGTGAGTATTTGACTAGTCAGGGATATGTGAACAATGAACTATGCCTTTGTATGTTCATTAAGAAGTTACATTTTGAATTTGCGATTGTTGTAGTATATGTCGATGACATGAATTTTATCGAAACTCCTGAAGAGTTCGCAAGAACTGCTTCGCACCTAAAGTCAGAATTTGAGATGAAAGATCTAAGTAAGACTCGATACTATCTCAGTCTTGAGATACAGCATTGTTAGGATGGAATCCTAGTACATCAATCGAACTACACCGAGAAGGTGTTGCACCGCTTTAATAAGGATAAAGCGAAGCCTTCGAGTACTCCTATGGTCGTTCGATCACTAGATGCAAAATGAGATCCCTTCCGTTCGAAGAAGGATGATGAAGAGATTTTGGTGCCTGAAGTTCCTTATCTAAGTGCGATAGGCGCTTTATTGTACTTAGCTCAATGCACTAGACCTGACATCTCCTTCGCTGTTAATCTTTTGGCAAGATACGGTAATGCACCTACATGCAGACATTGGACTAGGGTGAAAGACATCTTCCGTTACCTTAAGAGTACTACGGATTTGGGTTTGTTCTATTCCTACGAATCCTCAAATGATGCCGCACTCATTGCTTCTCGAGTCGATTTTCGCCTTATTGGTTATGCCGACGCAGGATACTTATCTGATCCTCACAAGGCACGCTCTCAAACGAGTTATGTCTTTACTATTTGAGGCACCACAATCTCTTGAAGGTCAACTAAACAGACCTTAGTTGCCACTTCGTCTAACTAAGCTGAAATTCTCGCCTTACATGAAGCAACTAGGGAATGCTTTTGGTTAAGAGCAGTAGTGGGCCATATTCGAAGCTCCTGCAATCTTTATCCCTCCGTTAATGCCCAGACGACGATTTTTGAAGACAACACAGCATGCATCGAACAGCTCAAGAATGGTTACATCAAAGAAGACGACACCAGGTACATTGTGCCAAAGTTTTTCTTTACACATCAACAACAAGAGTATCAGAAGATTGAGGTCACGCAAATCCGTTCACAAGACAATCTGGCCGATCTCTTCACCAAATCATTGCCGAAGACGACATTTCAGAAGCATGTTCATGGAATTGGTATGCGTAAACTTTCTGAGTTGTAACTTTGTTATTTCTCTTTTGGAACCATGTCAAACTCAGGAGGAGTATCCTGTAGATACTTGCTTGATCTTAATGTACTCTTTTCCCCTACGATTAGGAACATTTTTCCTACTGGGTTTTTGCTACCTAAGTTTTAACGAGGCACCTACCTTAGGTTGGTCATATCCCTGAATGACGTCTTGTAGACGTTTCTTTGATTTTGCATTTCTCATACATTTTTCCTTAGACTATGGATTTTGTCCCTCCTCGGGTTTTTGCCATAGCCTTAGGGTTTTTTTAGTGAGACGTACTAGTTATGCAAGTTCCTACCTTATTGAGAATAAGCGTTGTTCCTTGGAATCAGTGCCGATGAGTTGACTTCCTCAACTTTTGCATGATGTTAAATCTACCTTGAGTATTTACACACTCAAGGGTGAGTGTTGTAAACATTCCTAGTTTAAGTATGATTGTGTAAATCCTAGATCGGATTTGATTCTAGTTATCCTTTCCTATTGTATCTTGTATTCCTTGGGGATGAAGGAATATCTTCTCTCCCTTTACTACTATAAATAAAGGCATAGTGTAGGAGAGATTACAATACACACATTCCCCTACAATTCTACAAACACATCTCTCTCTCTTCTCCTTGCCGCCAGCCCTCTCTCCCCTCATCAGATAAAATAGACCACAACAGATACTAAAATATAAACAGTTCAAAATTATATATTTATGCTTCTTTTATTACTGCTAGTTTAATTATCCTAGCTTAATCATTGCGACAACCTCCTGTTGGCTTATCTTTTATCCATTAATTAAGGATGGAGCTGATTTATAATGTTTGCATTTCTACATGGAAATACACATATTATCCCTTACGGATATATTTTCACAATATAAATTTCGTAATAAAATCTAATTATTTCTTACTCTTGATTTGAAAACCATCTTTACAAAAATATAATTCAAATCAAAGATGTTTAGTCATCCAAATGTTTTAAATAAATAGAGTGTTCATCATAGTACTCATACAGTTGATTTTTTCAATAAATGCGGACGCATAAATGATCTCCAATTCAAAATTTTTGTATAGAAATGACATTCAAATGAAGATTAAGAAATTAAACGGTTCTGATTATAGAATTTATATGGTGAAGATACGTACATTTCCGCTATGGGAAGGTACATGTATTATACATGATTTTCACACATCTTTTTAACTCCTCACACGCCTCTTTTAATTTATGCTCATCAAATTGAATAAATAAATAAAACAATACAATATTAAACAAGGGTGTGAAGGAGAAAATATAATTTCCTTCTGTATAATACTGAGGAATATGATCTCATTATTGGCTTCAAGGACATACATAATACATCCAGCAGTGTTAAGAAAGAACTAAAAGACGTTTTAGGATTTATTCCATCGAAAAAAAAAAAAGGAGAGTTCCAGCATCTCTATCTATCTTTTTCTCTCAACCTTATCATCCTCACTTATTCAAACAAAGATAATGCTAGGTAGACCAATCTATAAACCAAATTTACAAACTGCACGTGAGTAAGCTCAAGCATGTTGAGCGTGTGAGGTTGTGACGGTTACTTGTTTTTATTCTCACCACTCATGCTTTGTGTGCATTTGTGTGAGCTGATGCAATCGAATCCAATGTGAAACAAAACAGTAAGGTACTCTCTATTGCTGTGCTTATCTTCTTCTTCCTTCCATTTCCAAAAACACCAACAGAGCTACTGAAATCAACGTTAAATCGAAAATCACACCCCTGATCCTCTCATTCCAACCATACGATCACTGCTCCTCCTCTGCTACCAATAATCCCAGCTCTTTCATGTCTTCCGACGATGAGACTTTTGTTGCTGCAAACTTAATTTCGCGGCAACATTTTTTCCTCGACCATGTCCATATATTGGGGCTCTTTCTGGCTCTTTGTGTTTTTGTAGTCATAAAAACCTTAAGGCAAAAGAAGCAACATGGCATACCAGTTTGGCCAGTGCTTGGCATGTTCCCCTCTCTGTCTCTGGCGGTACTTGGTCTCCAAAACAACACATATGAGTGGCTCTCCGAAGCTCTTTGCCTCAAAAACGGAACGTTTCGATTCAAAGGCCCTTGGTTTAGCTGCCTCTTTGGAGTCATCACTTGTGACCCTCGTAACTTGGAGCACCTTCTCAAGACCAAGTTCTCCAATTACCCCAAAGGCCCTTATTTCCTAGACACCGTTAGAGATTTTCTCGGGGATGGAATATTCAGCGCGGACGGTATGAATTGGCAGTGCCAAAGGAAAACGGCGAGCATTGAGTTCCACTCAGCCAAGTTCCGGAAACTGACGGTGGATTCCTTGTTTGAGCTGGTTTACGCTCGGTTGTTACCTGTCTTGGAGGACTCCATAAAAAATTCGACCCAAATCGACCTCCAAGACATTCTTATGAGGTTGACTTTTGACAACATTTGCATGATCTCATTTGGGGTCGATCCCGGTTGCTTGCAGCGGGGTTTACCCAACATACCATTTGCTCAGGCTTTTGAGGACGCAACGACGGGAACGCTGATGCGCTTTGTAATCCCCACGTGCGTATGGAAGGCCATGAGGTGCCTCAACTTGGGTGGAGAGAGGAAGCTTAAGATGTCCATAAGAGAAGTGGATGAATTCGCAGATGATGTCATCCGGACAAGAAAGAAAGAACTAGCTTCACTGCTTAATAGTAACGATGAGATTTATTCAGAGAAGAAGCAAATTAAACCAGACCTGTTAACGGTGTTTATGGGGTTGAAAGACGAGAAGGGAGAGGCGTCTTCAGAAAAGTTCTTGAGGGATATATGCGTTAACTTTATATTGGCGGGGAGAGACACGTCATCCGTGGCATTGAGCTGGTTCTTCTGGCTGCTTCATCACAATCCGGAGGTGGAACACAAGATTCTTCAAGAAGTACGCAACATTGTGGGTACGAGATCATCATCGGATCACAATAATGATGAAATAACAGTATTCAAGCCGGAAGATATAAAGAAGATGGAGTATCTTCATGCAGCTATATCAGAGGCTCTAAGGTTGTACCCTTCGGTTCCACTCGATCACAAGCAGGTAAGTTCAATGCAATTAATTCGCAATCTGCACTTTAGTTCTTTTTCTTTTTTATTAGATTAGTTTACGAGTACTTAAATGTATATTGTTTATCACATATTCATCAACTAATTATATACTCATGAACTATATTTGCATGTAGGCAGTTGAAGACGACATATTTCCTGATGGAACGATACTGAAGAAGGGGACGAGAGTGATATACTCAATTTACAGCATGGGGAGAATGGAGGCGATTTGGGGAAAGGACTGTAGGGAGTACAAGCCTGAGAGATGGCTACAACCTTCAGATGGCCGTTTCATGAGTGAATCTGCCTACAAATTTACGGCTTTCAATGGCGGTCCTCGCCTGTGCTTGGGCAAAGATTTCGCTTATTATCAAATGAAGTTTGTTGCTGCCTCTATCATCTATCGATACCATGTGAAGGTGGTCGAAAATCATCGGGTGGAGCCAAAGCTCGCACTGACCATGTACATGAAGCATGGCTTGCAGGTCACTCTCCACAGACGTGACCATGCAAGCTGAGCGCCAAAATTTACTAGAAATTATATTATATTAATATTGGAGATGTGTTTTCCCTTTCGTTTTCGTCGATTGCGACATTGTTGCTGTTTATAGATAAATAGTGTCTTGGAGTTCTGTAGCCTGGAGGAGTCGTAAAGGAACTGAATTTCTATATAAAGCAGAATTATTGTGAGACCGTTCATCTTTTGTTTTGTCCAGAATGGATCAAAATATTGGACAAAGGTGTGTATTGTTTGGTAAGAAATCCTTTCAACAGCGATTAATTAAGAGTTATGGCATCTGTCTAAATTATCAGTCGGTCCTGTTTCACCTCTAAAATATCTTGGTGTCCCTTGTTAATTTTGACACTTGAGCAAACACTTTCTAGCCACTATAACAAATTTTGACTTTACCAACAAAATTAGTTTTGACAAAAGTCAAAATTTGTCAACAAAGAGTCTTTCCTAATGAAAAAAAAAATTTGCCGATCTTTTCATCACACAAAGCATGTTGGATAAGAGTTTTGCGGACGAATATTATTATTTCGTTGGCTCAATTTTCAGTCAACAAATCTTGGGCGTCAAACTGTGTCTGTCACCAAGATAACTTTGCGGCCAAATAACTTGTCAGCAACGGCATTATTGCTGTCAAAATATTTGTCGGATAGGTTGTTCTTCGCTACAAAATTTTTGGGTTAATTTCAGTTTAATATCTTGAAGTTTTTTGGTTTTCAACATTTCATGCATTAAGTTAATCTAGTAACTAAAGTCATAATTCTAGGACATTTTTATACATCCGTTAAGTTATCTACTAAAACAGTCGTTAACCCGTGACATGGCGTCCACATGAACAATCACTGGGTGCCACGTGTCAATATGGGCATACGTGGATATTAAAAAGAGTCCGCTAAGCATTAAACTAAGCATATTGGAAAATGAGTAGTAGTCTGGTATCTAATCATTCGTAGATAACTGTTAAGTTCCAAACGAAGAAAGATTTCGCTTAGCATTTATGTCATCTTCTTCCTCAACCATATGCTGGCCGGAATTTGTTTCAATCATTGATACGAACCCAGGCACTTGCTTTGCTAGCTGCTGTATAGTTTGCCCCACGACTGCATAAAAAGTGCGAGACTTTGTTCGACTTCCACGCGAGCTGCGTCAGCTGCATTCACTCTTTACCATTCAATTTGAACGTAATCCTAGCTCCGTAGCTCGGATACTACAAAAGAGATATTTGGTGGAGCAGTTCGTGATCTCCAAAATCTTGTCCCTTCATTATTGCATGCATGCAGCTGGATTTTCTGGATTTTTAGTGTCGGTTTGATTACTATTTTATTTTTTTAATATTTTTTTAGTTTTTATTATTAAATTAGAGAGAAAGTAGATGGATGACTGAAGTGAAGAATGTGGAGGGGGTGTGGGAAGATGCAGAAACAAACATACAATGACATACAAAATGAAAGAAAACCTACTCGAAACTGTTTTGACTTTTTGGTTTTTATTTTCATGTTGTGTATTCCATGTGCATTTCTGCACATCCTTCCCACCACTCATCCTCTACCCTTATTATCAAATTGCGCGCCCTTATCTATTGTTCTTCGAGGTTGATAAATAAAATAACCTATATTTTTGCTTCCTCGATCTATCAAGATATCTCGGTACTACAAACTCAAAGTTACTTAGACATCTTTATAAGAGAAAAACACTGGGAGAGAGGTGGGGTGTGTTGTTAACATAAACATATCACTAGAAACATGCAATATGAATCACAGTACTTCAAATACAAATCCATGTTCATAAACCCTTTAACACATAAAGAAAGACTTACCTGCAGATGAATTTGAGGAAGCAGCCATGTTCAATTTCTGCAGCAAAGTAGCAGTGCACCTTCTTTTCTCTCCAGTAATCATTTTGCTCTTAACTAATAATAGGTCTTAGTCCAAAAATAGAGCGTATAAACTGTGAGAGCAGAGGCCACTATTTTTTTTCTTTTTTTTTTCTTTTTTTTTTTTTTTAAAATTTGGCCACTATATATACAACATAATCTTTGCCAAGTTCTATAAGGACTCCCCTATTAAAATCCATGTAGACAACCAATATAGTGTCTCAGTATAACATGGATTACAAATTCATTCTCAATAAGACTTCCTATCCAAACTTGAGTCAAATAACTTAATCCACATATTCATACTCATGCTCATATTCTAACATGTGTGTGTTGTGTGGCGCTATACCAATTATTAAAGAAAATAAAATCGAAAAAGTTGTTTTTGTGTTCATGAGTACAAATTAAAAAATAACAAGTGCACCAGCTAGAGGTGCAAGTTTGAAGGTGTTTTTGATTTCGATAATAAAGTTTCCGAATTCGAACCCAAAAATTTCGAATGTGAAAATTTTCCTTTAAAATTAGAATGAATTTAGAGATTCCAAGAATTCCAATCCAAATTTTTCTGAACTTATTCCCATGAATTCTTTTTTTTTTCGAAATATAACGATTTCTAACAATTATTTACTCAAATTATGTATTTTATGATGGACTATGTCTTTTTTTTTTTTTTTTTTTCTTTTTGTGACACATGATAGCGTTAGTAGATTAAATTGTTAAATGTTAAGGGAGAGACGGATTGGTGGGGATCGATCGAACATGCACCAAGGTGCATACATTATTGCTTTCAGCCACTGCTGTAAAGCGTCTACATTTTATTGCTAATTTTGGATACATTTTGTTCATTGTTAGTTTTGAAAACCTTTTTGTTCATTGTAATATATCAAGCATACATATATTAAAAGGGATAAGCATACTAGTATACTAAAAAATTAATTGAATTTATATATAAAGATATACTAAATGCAAGTGGCCCTTTACCACAATGGTGGAAATATGTTAAGCTCTTGCATGACATCGTAGGTCGCTAATCTAACACCTAATCTAACAAAGTCTATCATTTGAAAAAAACAAAACATAAAGATATACTGAATAGTACGAAAAAGTAATAAATTGCATGTATGAAAAAATTTGAGAATATTAAAAACCCTATAAAATATATGAACTTTCGAATTATATTCTGAAATTTTAGAGATTACTATGATTCTGAAAATTCCTAAAATTTTGAATTTGAAATTTGTGAATCAATCTGATATAATTTGCCACTTAAGTCTGGTGGTATTCCTCTTCACCTTGTAAGTGAGAGGTCTTAAGTTTGATTCTCGCTAAAGGCAAATTTGAATCATATTATTGCTAGCTTATTGTGAGGCTAAGCACATCATCTCTCCTTTAATGTAGATAATATCATTTATTAAAAAAAATATACAAATTTGAAACGTTCCGAGCGAATCCAATTCGTTTGAAAATTACTCCTAGCAACGACCCAAAGGTCAAGGGCATACTTACAAAAAAATATTAGTTTTAGCTATAACACATGTATTTTTCAATAATTCTTATTTTACTCTTTACACTCTATATTATCCTCACTTTATCATCTGCACTCATCTTTTGTGTCACATTTTAACCCTGCACTCTATATTGTCTCACTTTAACAATGGCACTCTTCCTGAATGTCTCACTTTATCATAATCTGTCAAATAAGTTAAGAAAGCCGTTAATTATGTTGATGTGGTATGAACAATTTAATCTTTTCAACTACGTTAGTTGTGTGGCATATGGACATGGCAGGTTAGTAAAACCCATGGCCATTAGGAGAGTCTAATATCACCATATGATGTGTGGTACTTGAATTATATGCACTGGGATGCGTTGCGGAGTTCTTTTGAGTCTGTTGCACACGGAAGTAAGATCATTGTGACTACACGTGACCAACGTGTTGAATCAATGATGGGTACTGTCACAGCAACCAAATATCTGACAAAGATTGCGGGTGTTATTTGCCAAACATGCCTTCAGCAGTATAAACTCAGCTGTGCATCCAACTCTAGAAGAAATCAGTAGCGAAATAATTAAATTTCTTGATAGAGATTTTACTACCTATAAAAGTAGGGATAAAAATACTTAAAAATACTTACAAGAGTACAAGGTTGTAGTAGTATAGCAGCTCAAGCAAGGCTGTCCGTGGTATCCAGATTGAATGTGAACATGCAAGACTCATTAAGTTTTGTGAAAACCTTTTGAAAAACCATACAACCCTTAAGGCATGTCGTCCATCCTAAGAAGTTACACATATTAACCACTAGAAGTCATTGCCAATTTCAGGGACAACCTCCGCCAAAATTGCATCAAATTACTTTTCTAAATATCCTAATGGTCGCAAATCACTAAGACAAATAGATAGTTTAAAGCACAATGATTAACAATCCAAAACTTGCATGCATAAATTCATAAAAAAATTAAAAAGATACTACATATTCTTGTTAAGGATCATGGCCTCGCCCTAGCAAACGAAACTAGTTACTAACAACCATAAAATAAAATATTATTAACAATATGGATAGAAAACACCTTGAAAATAAACTTGAATCGTCAAGGCTTTCTAAAGCCAAAGTATTGCGTTCTCCCCCCTTATGTTGCGTAAAGAACCCTAATGGCTAACAAGCCTTATTTATACTATACTACTAGAAAATAAAACCCTGCCTTGAAAAGGTCTTAGAATAAAATTAGGAAACATAATTAAATGATAAAATAGAAAATAAAAAGTTTCCTATTTGAACTAGAATTCGGAGTTCTCAGGAAATCACACTTTTGACTGACCAAATCAACTCCGGTTTGGTCTCCAAAGGTCTCCTTTTAAAGCTGAAGACGTCCTCTACAAATTCTCAGAAGGAATCTTCCTCAAAATACACCATCTTGACCTCCAAAATACTTAAAATGTCTAGAAACGTCAATCTGGGAAAGCTGCGCGCTGGCCTTTATTTCATTGCCACGGTCAAACGGCTTGGTAAAAAAATATGGAATTTTGATACAATCATCTTGAAAGGCACACGAATATCCTCCAATTGGAATTACTCCAAAATTCATCTGTTTGATCACTTTGTGCTCCAAAGGAAGTCGAATATCCTATATTGAAAATATATAAAAAAGTATCAAAATTCTACCAAAATAACTAATAAATTAATACTAAGATTAGGGTAAAATATATGGTATAATATGGACTCATCAAAGTGTAAAGGTCTTCCTTTAGCTGCAAAGTCTCTTGGAGGTTTGTGGCGCACTGAACAAATTTACGAGGAGTGGGATGAAATATTGAAGAGTGAAATATGGGAATTGCAAGATGAGAATACCATTCTTCCGGTTTTGAGATTGAGTTATCATCATCTTCCTTCACATCTAAAACGATGTTTTTTCTATTGTTTGATTTTTCCCAAAGATAACAAATTCGGAAAATTAGAACTAATTTTGTTGTGGATGGCTGAAGGCCTTTTGTCACCCCAAAGAAAGCAAATGATGGAAGAAGTTGGAGTTGTGTACTTTGATGATTTAATACCAAGGTCATTTTTTGAGCATTCAGGGGACAACCAATCGCTTTTCACCATGAATGACCTGATAAATGATTTAGCGAAGTTTGTATCAGGAGAATTTTGTTGTAGGATGCGTGATAGTGGCTCGCTCAAGAACATTTCAAGCAAGACTCGTCATTTCTCTTATGCTGTGAATTTTGTCTCATTTGTCCAAGGACTTGGAGGCGTTCCTGCGACTGCAAAAGTGGATATTTCTGGTTTTGAAAAGTTTGAAGCTCTAAGCGAAGCCAAGTAACCTTCCTAGCAATAAAACCTTCATCACCATGGAGTTTGTTCCTATCCTACAAGGTACCTCATGATCTGTTCCAAACACTGTATTCTTTGAGAGTGCTGTCTCTATCTCATTGTGACAACAAGGAGATGCCTAATTGGATTGGGAATTTGAAACATCTAAGGTATATAGACTTGTCATATGGTGGAGTTGAAAAGTTACCTGAAACGATATGTACTTTGCATAATTTACAAACGTTGCTCTTGTCCAACTGTTATGCACTTGCTCAGTTTCCGATCAACTTGGCGAGGCTCATCAACTTGCATCATCTTGATGTTAGAAGCACTAAGGTAAAAGAGATGCCACCACATATGGATATGTTGAAGGATCTCCACACATTAAGTGACTTTGTCGTAGGCAAACAAACTGCATCTGACATTAAAGAGTTGAAAGAGCTTCAGATAGCAGGTACACTTTCTATTTCAGGGCTTCATAATATTGTGAATTCTGTGGATGCTTTTGAAGCCAATATGAGAGATAAGCACCTTAACGAACTAGCTTTGACATGGGGATCTGATACCGATGATTTACAGAAAGATATAGAGGTGCTGAGTTTTGTGGTAATGATATTTCTGTTGCTAGGCCATTTAGATCTCATCAATTTTATACTTCAAAGATATGTTGGGGTGGCAAGAGTGGTCTCATTTCGGAAATAGCCAAGAAGACGGAGCTTTTCCTCATCTTTGTCAGCTTTATCTGGAAAATTGTCCCAAGCTAACTGAGAAATTACCTGATTATCTTCCATCCTTGGCTACACTTGAAGTAAGGAGACGCGAGCAACTTCTGGGTTCACTTCCAAACTCTCAAGTTATTTTGGAGACACCGTCTAATGATGGTCTGGCCTATGCTTTAAGTGTTCTCAAAATAAAGTACTGTCGGAAATTATCTCAGCTAAATAACTGCTAGCTATGCATTCCTTGGAACATTGAAGATAAAGAGTAGCTGTGATTCAACCAAGTCCATTCCGCTGGACTACTTCCCAAGGGTTAAAGAGCTCAAGTTATATGACTGTTTGAATCTGGAATCCCTTACTTATTCACATGTTTCTGATAGCCCGACATTCTTGTTCCTCGGTATCTTGAAAATACATAAGTGCCCAAATTTTGTATCTTTTCCCAAAGGAGGACTGTACGCCCCCAACTTGATAGAGCTTATTATATATGAATGCAACAAACTGAGGTCATTGCCAGAACATATGTGCACCAGGCTCTCATCTCTTCGGGCTGTAACCCTAAACTATTATCCTGAACTTGAGTCATTTCCTGAAGGGGGACTACCTCCAAATTTGGATATGCTGCGTATCTTTGGATGCAAGAAACTCATTGCCAACCGCATGCACTGGGGTCTGGATAGGCTCATCTCTCTCATATGCTTTGGTATCAGCTTTGAAGAATGTGAAGACGTTGTACCATTTCCGGAGGACAGCCTTCTGCCCACAGTTCTGACTACTCTCTACATCAACAATAGTCCAAATCTTGAGATCCTGGACTCTTAAGGGTTTCCAGAACCCCACCGCTATTCAAGAATTGTTCGTTGATAAGTGTAATAAGCTGCAGTGCCTGTCAGAAGAAGGGTTTCATATGTCTTTCTCTTCTGGAGATCAATGAATGCCCTTTGCTGACACAAAGGTGCCAGAGAGAGATAGGGGAAGATTGGCCGAAGATTTCTCACATCACTCGTGTATGCGTTGATGGCTCCTCAATTTCATAAACTGATCAACTCTCTCTCAGGTACTTCTTCCACAATATGTTATTTGAAATCCATGAATGGTTTAATATTAGTAGGGAATCTGAAAATTCTTAGTTCCTTTGCTTGAAATTGTATGACTATAACATGAACAAGCTTAGTACAGTTATCATCGGAACAACAAAATATTTGTTGTCTACCTTGTGCCTCACATGTGCTCACTACTTCTTAGAGGAAGTCTCCCATACGAAGGATTCATCATCGAAAAATCTTTGTTTCTAAGTATTCTGTTTCGTTGAAAAACGTATCTTTATAAATGCTGCAAGCTTGTTCTTACTGTGCTGTTCACTGATCAGGAATTACTTATGTTCATGGATTATTTTGCTCTGGTACCTGCAAAAGCATCAGTGTTCTGGCATTTGTTTCTTGATGTCGATTCAAGTTAGTCCATTTGCATCAACACTCAAGTGATTGAAAGTTTTGAATGCAAATGCTTCTCCTCAGAGGCATCACCTGAATATGCCAGTACAGATGATTGAACGTAGAAAAACAGGAATTTAAGGATTCTCTTTATATTTTTCTGTTAGAGTTCGTGCAGATATTGTAATTCAACCAACCTTTTTTCTTTCATTTCATACCACATTCATTTCGCAGCACTCGCAGACATCATAAGCTTATTGAACACAGGTGTACACTAGCGTTGATGGGTACGCTATATCGCTAAATCTTGATCGAAGTACGATTTGTTTTGTTATGTTATTTTCTGGTGTTTGTTTTGCAGATTTGAATTTGTTAATCTTGCCGAACGGTTGGCTTTGTTGCCCAATATTATGCATTACAACGGTTCTTAAAACGTTACGCTTTATGGGACATAAACTTCTTCGCCTTACACGGTTGCAGTTTAAAAACACAGTCGAAACACTACCACGACTGGGTTGCAGGGATTGTGCAGAACACTGCCTTTCCTATCAATGCAACAGAAATAAACCAACATTCAACTCGAAATAATACAAGCAAGCTAGCTATTTTATAACGATCAACTGTCCGTCTTATTTACGCTGCAAGAGTAGTAGAACACAAAATCACTAATCAAACAAATTTTTTTCCTCTCACAATTGAAGATACACAACGATCATTCGCCCCAAACCAATTGAAAGATATTCTTACTAGCGCTTGCATTGACGGCATTGTTACTCTGTGTTCTAAGCATCTCCTCTTGTGCACGTACATCACCCTCCTAGTTAACAAAATGTCGGTTAAACTGTAGTGAGTACAACCAAAGTGCAAAAAACAGCTTCGCTTGATCAATGCAATGACAGAGCAGAAATTAATTAAACAAGTTAAAAATTAAAAGATTATTCAGGTAAATAGATCAACGCAATTAGATAAGCTAATCACATAGAAATTCCACCACAACTAGCACTGGTCGAACAGCTGTACTAAGAACAAACTCATGTCATAGAAAGAAATAGGGTGCGAATTTCTCACACGAATGCACTCTTGACTCTTCTGTACTAATGTTATATCATAGAAAACAATCAAGATACGCAGTTGAAATTGAAGTCAGCCAAACATCAACTTCATCACTAAGGATTTAAAATGGTTAAGAGCAACTTAGAGTTGATTTATACTCTTAAGCACATTCGTCTCTAAGAATAGTTTGTATTTTTTTAACCAAAAAATATTTAAGTTAAAAGGAGATCTCAGAAAAATTAAAACTAGTGGAGCTAGGCTGGAAGATTATAACACGTACACATCTCTTCTTATAACACAGTAGGCTTGATATTTTCAAATTCTCCAAGGGTAAACTAATGCATTAAATTCCAACCCAAGGATGGAGGACTTACAAGTAAAGAGTAGGCACGAGCAAGAGATAAAAGTGTCGGGTACATATCCAGAACAGCTATGGCGACTTCCTCAGTTACCTGTGGGACCTGCACATATGAGGTATGATTTATGTAGAGTTTTTCACCATAATCTCACTATCTTAGTCCTCAAAACTAAGCATAAACAAACCGTATCATATACTGACTCAGAAACATCTTAAGAGCAATGTTCCCATTTTTAAACGAATTAGCCATGGACGTACTTTTATTAATGGCGTTTTTATGCTCTACTAGAACTGGAATTTTTTTACATATACCTCCGCAGAAACACACCTTTTACTTAATAGTTCTATAATCCTATATATACACGTTTAATCTAAAACAAAAAAAAATAATTAAAACAAAAAGGTAAAGCATTGAAATTAATTTCCTCAAACCATGTTTATTAAAGGAACCATAGTTTGCTACACTGAGAGATGATAGACAAGGCATCAGTGACTGTCAAACAAGGGATGGTAATCCTATCTTTCAAATTCATGCATACCTGCATGAGCTGAACTGCAAAAACGTCGCTGACTGTCATTTTATCCAAGTCTTGGCACCTTCTAATAAATTCTTCAAAAGGAGGACAAACCCCAGCATGTTTGCGTTGTTCCTCGGAGAACTTTGATTTGTAATACTGAGCTATTGCTTGAGTAAGATAAACATACTTCTTCAATGTATCAGCCAAGCCAATGGTTCTCTGGACGTCAAATCCCTCCAAAATCTCAGTTGTGAAACAGCTGCACAAGATGAGAATTCAGAGAATAATATATACATTTTGACATCACTAGGATTACTATATCACAATGGGATTTGAGCTATAGATAATCATGGATACTAAATTTAAAAAACATGAAATCAAAATTGAAACTGAAAAGAAAGGATCCTAGAACATGTGGGTTGATGTTCAATCTTCAAGTAAGAAGCAAAGATATGCAGCATTCTTATTTAGAGTTTGACATGTAAAACCTATTGAATTACTAAATCCTTACATGACCCTTATCAGTAAAAAGCAATCATATGTTCTAAACAACCAGCTAGCATTTAACTTAGCCTTCAATAATAATTCCACTTCAACAAGACGGCAACTCAAACTATAGGGATGATGCAAGTAAATTTTCAATATGATTACAGATTTATAAGAAAACAGAAGTTTGATGTTCAACATTCTTTTGGAAGCCTAGTTGATCGCTTAAGGTTGGAAATTAGTGTTTCACAAGTGTAGCACGTGGGGTTTGGTTTAGGTACTCGTTTGGGATGGAAATGTTTAATTCTAGGTCTGCTAAAACGCTGTGTGCTGCTGAACAATACCCAAGGGAAAAACCATGACGGGTTGTGGTCCTAAAAGCAAAGAAAATACTTGGTGATGCTGTCATAGTGAAACAGAACGTTGATATCAAATCATTACCAGAGTTATTTATCACGGTAATGATTGAATTGAATAGAATTATTTATAGTCAAGTGGTACTGGTGATAGATGTAGCTTTTAAAAATATTTACAAGAATGCTTACGCTGTTTTAACGCTTTCTGCTGCTTCAGAAGTATTTGGATCACCTTCCACAAGATATATCAGTTTCTTGAGTCCACACCTCTGACAATATGCAATTAAAGGACCAACATGTCAGAATAACGTAAACAAAAATAGTTTCACAGTAAATCCAAAACTGCATGTAAAAGGTCACACTAGAAGCAGACAAAATTTCTCATGTACTTAACCAATGCATGTAAAACATCTGAACTAAAATTGCCAGGCACCAAATCACTGCATTGAGCATGGGTAAATGTTAAAAAATTCCAATAAGGGACAAACATGTCAAGTTGAACTTATAATATCCATATGTAAGGGGAGAAAAACAATAAGAAGAATTAACTAATAGTAATATGTTTTTAATTGTCAATCTTTCTTTGTGGGAAAGTTAATTCAGTATTTCAACTCAAGTCTCCTATTCATCCTATAACACTTCAGTTGATAATAAATGCTAAAGGTAAACTCAGAGAAAACACCAAGTTTCCACAATAAAATGGTCACATAACAAGAATAATTTTGCAACAACTGCAAACCAAAATGCATCCAAAGTATAATAGAAACCAAAATTACACATAACGATAAAGATAAAACATCTAATCTTTTGAATAAGAATCAATACCAAAAGTCTCAATTTCTGATCCCTGTAACGATTATCTCTGATTGAACAGCGCAAATCATCAACATTCTTCCTCTCAACAATAAAATCAAGTACATATTCACTCTCGAGTTGTTTATGACGAGCTATCCAGATTGCATCTCCAACTGGTAACCTCCTAACCTGTAGAAGATTCATTTACTAATTACAGTTTGCATCAAATGAAGGAGAAGATACTGCAGAAACAATACAGACAAGTACCTCTTAAGTTAGTACGACTAGATTATTTAAATTGTCAAATAACGATTATAAATCACAGCTTTATTCTAGACGACTTACTGAAGAGACAAACTGAGTTGAGTGATACATAGATAGGGAAAGGAAATCCAAAACCGGTGGCTTTCTTAATAGCAGATTGGGGAAAAATACCAAACCATGCCCCAACTGCAATACTGTCACAGTATCCAAAACTACATACTGTAAATTCTAACTCCTGGGAAACTGTGTTGTGGCATAGCCTTGATGCAGGTAGTCTGTGAACTGAAAGGTTTTAAGCAAAACGAAGATAAATTCCTGTAAAAATTAAGTGGCAATAATAGTATTGAGTGTATTGACAACTCTACAACTAAATACTTTCCTAAAGGACAAAAATCAATGGACCATTAATTAGAAAACCAGCCCGTAAAATAAGCATTATACAACAAAGATTTCATGATTGTATTTAAAGTTCTAGCTGACCGCAATCATGAAGCAGCAAAATAAGTAAAGCACTATACAAATAAATGATACAGAATGATATGTGAAACCAATAAAGAATGATACAGAACAGTGCAGACTCCCAAAAATTGTACGAAAAAACCATTAGAGGAACTAACAGATAAAGACTACAAGAACTCACCTCTATTTTTATTTTGAATTGAGTACGAACGTTCTCGATAAGTCTCCTAGATCGCGATCTAAAACCACAATGTATAAAATTAATCATAGTAATTATAAACACCAGCAAAGACAATGGACACTGAATATAAGTGAACAACTGAACACTACCAGTTCGACCAACAAAAAAAAACACTAACAGTGAACACAGAGGAAAAAAATATACCAAGAATCCATTGGGATGAGCACATACTAGAGACACAAGTTACATCAAGACAGAGACATGGAAACACGTAAAATAAAATTTCGGATATGGAGTCATGGACACAGACAGATAAGGATAGACTCTAATATATTCTGAAAGTTATTTCTAGAATTTGATAGGATTCAAGGCTGACTAACAATAGGATTCCTATAGAATTGGATTACTATAGAACTTCCCGTATCTATGGGACGAAGAATAGGATTCCTATAGAACTTCCCAGATAGTGATTTATTCAAAACTCTTTTCATCAAGATTCAAGACAGAATAACAAGTATCTTTAACTAGTTTCATCATTTAAAAGAAAACTGCATATATGGCAGATGTCAAAATCATAAGTTACTGACCCCTGAGTGGCAAATTGCTCCCGATCATCCAGTACCAAGATTACTTCATATGCATCCTCAAATCTGTCACCAAAGCTTAGCGGTGGTATAGATAAAACACTCGAACTTGCTTCCAATCCATTCGAACATGACTTTGGCACAGAATGACTCTAATAAAGTCAACAAGTCAATGAGGGGAAACACAGGTAGGGCAGGTGGTTTAAATACCATGACTCTCCCTTTTATACAGTACTCAGTATGTTCCATATGTATCAGTCAGATATGCAAGATGTAGCCACAAATTAACATTATCATCCTAATTTAACTAAGTTCACATGTCACATACCGTTGAAGAACAAGCTCTAAGTGTAAAATATTTTGGTAATGACTCATCCGAATTAATTTTTGGCACATGTCCACCATTGAGAGAAAATTTGGCCAGTCTATTCTCACTCACTACAAATTCTCTGTGACCTGAGTAATTATAGTAAGCTTTATAAGACGGGGTTTAGATAGTTTAGGAGAATTTCAGCATGCTCTATCACTTAGAAGCATATAAAGCAAGCTTACCATTCGCAACCGCATGAGTGACTGGTGCTGGACAAAGATCTTCCCTCAAAGTTTGAGACTTCAAATGCAAACCATAAACTTCATCTTCTCGAAGACGACACAGAACAGATGGCCATAGTGAAGACATTTCCTTGTCATTGGAAGTTTCCGAAACTTCAGTAAAAGCTCGAACAATTTGTTCTCTAGAATACCCCATGCACATATACTACAGAAACAAGACAATTAATAAAGATAGAATTTTGACCTAGACAAACCAAGTAATTAGAACTTATACTTCAAAGTACTATGACCAGAGGATGCAAAAAGAATGTAATATTCATATGCTTCCTTATAGTTCAACTGAAGAAATCTCATATTTATTTGCGTACAAGAACATCAATGGATCTTGGACCTTCTCAACTTTGGTTTTCTGCCCCGAAATATCTCCATGAACAATTTGGAAGATAGGTGAAGTGTGTAAAAGTCAAATTCCATTCAGGATACAGGTGTTGGCCAAAACAAAATCTCGTATTGCAAATATAATATCAATATCAGTTTATAAGCAAGGGAAACCGCAATCCATGACATGAGGGGATACCGCGGAGAAAGACAATCAATCATAGGAACAGTATCATCCGACTTCAGCAACTACAATGCACGCTTTAATTAAAAGATAAATCTTGGAAAGGATGATGTTTTGAAATAAAAACAAAATTATGAAGATGTAAACTGGTTATTTTTCCCAATCCACAATTCAATTTAAAAATTAAAAGCTAGATGGATATACACCTTGTCAAGGTATTCCTGTGGAATATCAAAGGATTTCTCCTTTGGACTCAAATTAGTGGAGACCAATGTCGCCACAGTGGCTGAGTCATGATGAGCAAGCTCCTGATGTGAAATATCGTCCCCATTTCCAGAAAGCCCGGTGGAATGAGAAGTCTTTCCTACAGGTTTTTCCATACCAGACCTCACGAGACATTCACTTGCAGTTACCTTACCTTCTGGAGTAAGCATGTACCTACAGTTTCTACAGCATTACACATCTGCTAATAGGTACAAATGCAATACAAGTGCAACTTGAAATTTATAGGTCTAATTTTACAAGAATTGCGCGCAATAACACATGATTTTTGGTACAGGCAAGTACTAAATCATCTTGAAACTAGCCATATGACACAAAAGTTCCAGGGCTAAGAATCGTACATTTTCTTAAGCCTCTTATCAGATGAAATTTACCTAAAACCAAATGTTTTTCCATATTCCAGCAGAGATACATGCTTCTGTTAAACAGAAAAGACTTAGGTACCACAACTCAATATTTATTCTAATAACCCCATATCCTAGTCTAAAAGTAAATCATCCTTCGCATCAAAGTAGATCTCTCCTACTATATTATTTTTAATGGTGAAATGATTTTGTCAGTAATTCAACTTTCACAAAGACAATGTGATAACTTATTCCTGTTCCTAAGCTATGTAAAATGTTTTCATATAGAAATAAGAGGGAATAGGTTAGCTAAATTGCCATTTAAATTTATAAGCGCTGCGGCAGAAAAAAAAAAGTATAAGATAATTAAACAAATCCTTCTTAGCATAAAGTAACTAACACAGCAAATCAACAACAACAACAAAAAAAAAAAAAAAAAAGAAGAAGAAGCAAAAGCCATACTTTGCTGGGTTACTTGATTTCACAACCAGTCCCTTGTTTATTAATGTCGTCATGCAGGACCATCCACTATACCATTCCCTTGCAGAAGTTGCAAAGTGTCCAGGTTTTCCCTTTCCCTTCTCTGGCCTAAAAACAAACCAGGTATAAGAACATCACATGCATCCGTATTAAACAAAAATGACAAAAAAATTTAGAGAACTAATATAATCAATCAACATCATACAAGATTGGCACACGAGAAAGTCCACTTGCTTCAGCAGCATCAATAAGCTCCTGTTTACGCATAAATTCATTCCCATTTTCAGTTCCCCTGACGAAAAACTTATCATTAACTCCTACTTCCAAAATTTGACAAAACACATTCAATTACAAATAATGTAAGTGCATACTTAGTTAAGCACAATTTCAGTTTACCTGTAAAGTGTGATCAACAATGCATATGCTACAGAATTCTTTTGTGGAACATAACGTCTGCTTCCTTTGGTTCTCTTACCTAAAATACACACACATTTGAGAAAAAAAGCAATGAATTTAACATGTATATCATATAACCAGAATCTAAAGCCAATGAATTATAAAAGTACCCTTTTTAGTTATGTCTTCTGGTTCAGAATTGTCTGAAGCAGTATCAAAAAATCCTTTCATAAGCTTCAAAATCCACTTCCCGATGCCCCTGCACTAAAATATGAACAGTTCACATCTTGCCAAGAAATCGAAACATGAAATGGCAAACCCCTCAACAGGTTTTCAAATCATAAAGACGTTGTTTTGTCTATCAAGATAAGCAGTAATATCTCAAATTCATCATTAAGCTTCCGGTGTGAAGGTGTCTTCTTATTCCACAAAATCATCTAAACTCCTAGAAGAAAACAATAAACTAAACTTGGACTGCAACCAGTATAACATGGCAAAGTGAACAAAATTAGAAAAAAACTATAATATTCAAACAACTCAAAGAAAAATTCAAACTTTAACGTCCCACATTGCCCACAAACATAACAAACAATCCTTCGATTAATTAAGTTTTCAAACCCCCACAAGTGACAATCTTGCACTCCAAGAATGATCAGAATTCAACGCTAATTACCGAAAAAAATGCTAACTTTCTCGAAAACTCACTTGATTTGGGAAAAATCTTTGAGCGTTTTAATAGGGTTCTTGGATTTGCAGAGGTTGGCGTAAGCCTTGGAAAGAGTCATTTCGATGTTCTCGGAAATGCCCTTGGGCTTTTGATCGGCCATTTCCTGCCACTTGCTCAGCATGTAAGTCGCAAGCTCTTCGTTCTCCGGGCAAACCACCGTGCGCTTCTGCCGCTCCATTGATTTGGGGATTTGGGGATTTTCAATTTTCAGTGAGGAGGAAAAGGTTGGGCGTCGAAGAAGATAAACGAGTACGGAGTAGGGACTAAGGAGGGAGTTCCAAATTGAAATTAAAATTCATGAGTTGGCGTGTCGCAAGTCCACTTTCCAGATTTCGGAGCACAAGCATATTTTCCCATTTTAGCCCCTCTATTAAATCAATAGATTATAAGGAAGAATGGTAATTTAGTAAAATACTCAATTTACTAAAGGTTTTAAATCACAAGATAATAATTATTTTGTTTGTTAATTCGAAAATTTGTTCATAAAAAACTATTTTATGTTAGATTTGGAACTTTGAAATGTCAATTTGACTTGAGATAAAACTGGGCAACAAAATTTTAGTCTGAAAGTCCAAATTTTAGCTCACAGCCTAAAAATCTCAAATTTCAAGCTAAAAATCTAAAACTCAAAATGCAGTCTTGATCCATCCCGAAATACCACAAACATTTCGAAAATCTTGAAAATTGGGAATACATAAATTTTGGTTCGGGATTGATCTTCAAATTTGTGTCCCGAAAAAATTTGGTTTGGGAACCCATACGAACCACCCCTATAGATTTGTACAACATTTTGATCTCACATGTGAGAGACCACTAGCCTAACCAAGCAATGTATTTATAGGAATATGAATCCACAATGAGGAAAGAATGAACCTTATATGTTCTGACAAGTAAACTGTTTGACTAATGGTAGGACCAAAAAAACAAAAAAAAAAAAAAAGGGCTTATCAATGGCATGGCGTGAGATTAGTCATTCAAATATGTTAAAAAGGGTCTAAAACAAAAGATATATTTACATTAAGCCCCGTTTGGTATAGGTTTTTTACCAAAAGTTGTTTCATTTTAAAGTTTTTTTTTTTTTTTTTGGACAAATGTTGTTTCATTTCAAAGTTAATCAATAAAAAAATTGTTTGATAAAATTAAAATATCTTATTTTTAAGGAAATTTTAACGAAAAGCTCATAGTACTATTCACTTTAACGAAAAACCACATTTTTACACTAAAAAGTCAATCCTGGTACTATTTACTTTATCCTTTATTTTGTCATTATCGTTAAAACTCAAAGTTTTCAAGATTTTTTTATTAGTTTTCCTTATTTTTAAAGCAATGACCTCCAAATAACATCTATGAATTACTTTTACAAGCTGTTTTTATAAAAAGCAGGGAGTCTTCAATAACTATTTTTAATTCATGTAATACCCTCATTAATTTTTAAAAACGACAAAAGGACATTATTTATCATTCTACATAAATTTTTTCCTTAAAAAACAAAGTAATTGTCACCACCTATCACTAAAACCACTAACTTTACATTGCCACCGCCACCAATCGTCACTACCACTACCATCACCACCACATGCCACGACAATTCCCATTACCACAACTTTTATTATCATCACCGCCCCCGCCTTCACCACAACCACCACCACCACTACCACCATTATAACATTTGTGCATCAACCACCACACCCCACTATTCACATCACCACTATACCTTTACAATTATTCTTGTTATCACCACCACCACCGTCAGCCCCACAGCCACTACCATTACTACTGTCACTGCCATTGCAACCATAGTCATTACCACCACCTACGACTGCAACAACCAACCTTATATCATTGCCTTCATCAACACCAGCATCATTGTCATTGTTATCGCCAATAGCACTACAATCACCACCACTGCCGTTATCACCGCCCACACTACTATGTCCATTTTTGTCATTATTTATGATTATATCACTTTACATTATGACTCACCCCGACCAGAGTCGAGGCATGCTGGCCAACACTCAAAGGTGACATAACCAAAAAGGAAAGTGAAACATAAAAATATGGATAAATTTAAACTAAAGCTAACATTTATTAAATCTAAAGTAAAGATTGCGCAGTAGTGGGAAGAACCCATAAAACACAAGTGTTCAGAGTATAGATGACAGTACAACAAAAGTAGAGAAGTTGAAACTAGTTAAGGTACTTATTACACAACCGGAAATAATCTCCTACATTCATTTGTGGAAATGTCAGAACCGCCCGAAATCCCTCGTACGCCACAGAGAATTCAGCTAGCTAAGTTCTGGAGGGGCGAAAAACAGAAGGTAGTAGGCAAAAACAAAAGTTATAAAACACATTTATTTTCTGAACATACAAACCCCTCGCCATAAAACACGTATAGTTTCCAGAAAATCATACTGCATATAAGTATGAAATCAAGTGTAAATCAACACTAATTCCAAAAATACGTCAATCATAATATCTCAACTGTAGCATAAGTAAATCAAGTGTTCATCAATCTATGCTTACACACGAGTTCATGCAAAGGGATTTTGACATGAACAAGATTGGGTGTAATCATAATATACGCTTTTAATATTACAATCACATGAAGACTGGCGCTAGGCGCATCACATACGAGTTGGAGTTGCCTATTGCAACTTGTATGACAGGATTGGCACCTACAATGGATCCAAGGTGAACATGTTATGCGATGTGAACATACAAGTGAAGCCTGGCCCAGGCCCAGGCGAGTACTACACCGGTGCAAGCATGCATGATGAGCAAGTATAATGTATATGAACACGCCTTGACAATATATAAATCTCAACAATATAATGGCATTTTTAAAATTATATTAAACATGGCATGATAGGCATAAAATTAATCAAAACACTCTGAGTTGATATCACATGTCCCAAGAATGACACATGAACCAGCCAGAACTAGCATTTACAATTGATTCTCCCTTAGCTTCTTCAAAACCAGACATAAGTGTCTAGCATGGTCAGCCTCGCTCTTAAAATACACCAAAATGTCATCGATGAAGACAATTACGAACCTGTCAAGATACGGACGAAAAACCCTATTCATCAGGTCTATAAAAGCTACTGGAGCATTAGTTAACCCGAATGGCATCACAAGAAACTCATAATGACCATATCAAGTTCGGAAGGCTATTTTTGGAACATGATCACTTCTAATCTTTAGTTGATAATAACCAGAACTTAGATCAATTTTTGAGAAAACGCAAGCATCACGAAACTGATCAAAAAGATCATCGATTCAAGGCAACAGATAATGGTTTTTAATTATCACCCAATTCAGCTGTCTGTAATCGATACATAGCCTCAATGTTTCATCTTTCTTTCTAAAAAAACAAGACTGGAGCTCCCCAAGAGGAAGTGCTCGACTGAATAAACCCCTTATCAATAAGTTCTTGCAATTGATTTTTTAATTCCCTCAACTCCGCATGAGCCATACGATAAGGAGTTAGAGAAATAAGGTATGTACCTGGAATTAGGTCGATGGTGAACTCCATTTCACGATCCGATGGTAGGCCAGGTAAATCGTCAGAAAAAACATTAGGAAAATGTCTGACTACCCGAACATCTTCCACATGAGCAAGAGTCTCCTCAGTCATCATTACATGAGCTAAGTAGTGTTGACAACCCTTCCTCAACATCCATTTCGCCCTTATGGTAGAGATAACTCTGTGTTTCATACCACTATGTTCGCCGACAAAAGTTACAATAAGCATGCTTGGTCGATGGAAAGTAACAATTTTCTGGCTACAACAACATGGCATAATTGTAATCTAACCAATCCATGCCCAAGATAACATCGAAGTCAACGATGTCTAAGGGAACAAGATTAGCTGGCATTACTATGTCCTTGATAAGAACGGGACATCCTCGGTACTCCCAACTAACATAACAAATTTCACCTTTAGGCATCAAGAACTCCAAATCATAATCGAGGGGGAGTAGGGTGAGGTTGAGTCATTTGAGCAAACATATGGGAAATAACCGAATGAGTAGCACCCGAGTCAATTAAAATTCTAGCAAAGTGGCCAAGAACATTCAACGTACCCATGATCAAGTCGGGATTAGTCTGAGCATCAACAATGGTGATGTTGTTGATGTGACCCTACACTTGATGTCTGCCTCCACGACCTCTATTCGCCTAATTCTGATTGCCGCGTCCTTGATTACTTCGACCCTGATTGTTTTGATTAGTCTGCCTACCCAAGCTGCCACTGCTAGAAGTTACATTAAGAGTTTGGTACTGTCCTCTAGCATACCACTATGCTCCACCACCCTGGTATGGTGTATAACCCCCTGGTACTGCTGATAGCCACCCTGGCAATATGGAATATCAGGTGGGTACTGATACGCTCCTCCCGAATACTGGGTTATGTTGCCCTAGTAATGGAAAACACCACCATAACCTGTCTGCTGGTAAGTACCAGGTCCTAGAATCTATTATAAATGAACTATATGTAGTAGTGTAGAAGGCTGATTTTTCTGATTCTGAGGGCATTGATTAGATTTATGCCCTATCTAACCGCATGTGTAGCATCTACTACTTCTTCTCTTACATTCACCGCAGTGACAATTATTGCACCTGTGGAAAAATTGCGCATCAGAATTGTTGGGGTTCCTTTGATTCTAAAAACAGGAACTGTCAGTGGATTTTCCTGCCCCTTCGAGGTGTATTGGAACTTAAACCACCACTAGATGATTCATAACTATTACCGCTTCTCTTAAAATGCTGAGTCTTTGGAGAACCAAAGGATGACTGCCCCATGTTATTATTCTTCTAAGTATTACTATTATTCTCTTCATCATCACGGTTATTCTTAGAATCTTCAACACGAAGCAGAATCTCAAAGAATTCTTGGTAGGTGGAGCATGGAGTAAAAGCCGCCAAATAACGTAGTCATTTATGAGTCCTCTTCTTAAACTGACGAAGCATCTCTCTGGGATTCTCAGCGATAACTGGATTATATCAAGATAAATCAGTGAACCTTCAGTGATACTATATGGCTAACATTTTACCCTGCTTCAATTCTATGAATTCGTCTCTCTTTCGATCTTGGTATTCAGGAGGTGTGAATTTGGCCTCAAATAAGCGCCTGAAAACATCCCAGCTCATGGCATCCTAAGCAAACAACGGGCGTGACTCGTGAGCCTATCATGATTCCGTTCCCAGACGAAAGAACCAAGTCGCTATTTTGACCCATCGCTCGGCTAGAAGATTCCCTTGTCACTACATAATGCGAAAAGTCTTTTCAACATGGTCAATCCATTCCTCGAACTTCTCGGGTCCTTCATTGCCAAAGAAATTATTTATCTGAAGATGGGACATGGTTTCTAAGGTAGTCTTTTGGGGAGGATGAAATGTTGACTGAATAGCGCTGACAATAGTGTAACATCCCACGTCGACCAACAGAGAGGGGGTGATGTGCCTTATATGTACATGCTCACCTCCATATAGCACGAAGTCTTTTGGGGACTCACTGGCTTCGAATTCCGTGGGAACTTCAAAGTTAAGTGAGTTAGGGCTAGAGCAATCCCATGATGGGTGACCCACTGGGAAGTTGTTCGTGAGTTCCTAGAAATAAAACCGTTAAGGCATGACTCAAAACGGATAATATCATGCTACGGCGGAGCCGGTCTGGAATGTGACAAATAGCCTTACCGAGTTGCCCAAAATCAGGAAAGTTTGTCTCATAAGGGACAGGTGGCGCTCTACGACGTGGCATGATTTTGACATAAGAGATAAAAAATTATTAGGATCTATAACACATGCGGGGAATGCAGGACTACCAAACCTATGCTCTGACACCAAACTAACACACCCCGACCAGAGTCGAGGCATGCTAGTTGACACCCGAATGTGACGTAACCAAAATGGAAAGTAAAGCATAAAAATATGGATAAATTTAAACCAAAGCTATCATTTATTGAATCTAAAGTAGAGAGTGTGTAGTAGTGAGAAGAACCCATAAAACACAAGTGTTCAAAGCATAGATGATAGTATGGCATAAGTAGAGAAGTTGAAACTAGTTAGGGTACTTATTACACAATCAGAAATAATCTCCTACATTTATTTGTGGAAATGTCAGAACTGCCCGAAATCCCTCATATGCCATAGAAAATTCAGCTAACTAAGTCTTAGAGGTAGGGTGGGTTTGGCTCCGTTTGGCTCGGTTTTTTTTGCCAAAATCGAAAACCAAACCAAAATTACTGTTTGGGTCAGTAATACATCTTCCAAAGGAGTATAAATAAAATCAAAGTCCCATTTGAACATAATCGTCAAAATAAGCATTCCAAATTTCTAATAGAATCATCAAAGACAATGAAAATAAATATTCAATTCAAAGTCCAATTATAATCAAGTCTTCCAAAGTCCAAAGTTAAATAAATATCAAAGTTCAAATCTTTCAAATGTCCAAACTTAAAATACACATCAAAGTTCAAGTCTTCCACACCTAAAATAAACATTCCAAAGTTTAAGTCTTCCACACCTAAAATATCATTCATGAAGGCCTGGTAATTTAGAACTTCCCTTGATTTCGTAATGCACAGTACAACTACCTCAACACCTGCACCATAATGAATCAAAGCCTCAAAATTATTCACTTCAACCTTCTACATTGTTTTTTGAACGCAAACGCAAATAGTAGGATTTTATAGATAAGAGCCAAAAGTTTTACACATAAAGGCACACAAACCCTCAGGCACCCTTCTACATTGTAAATGCACCCTAGATAGCAGTTAAAAGCTTAAACGCCCACTATACCATTTTAACTTCATTACCAGATTCAAATGATAAAAATCACCAAAAGACCGCGTGGATGTGGACTTATCATAGTTCATGTAACAGGTGGACACAAAAGCTAATAGACGTAATCACCCAAGAAAAAGGTTTTAGAAAAGCACATTGGGACGAATAAACTACATCTTGTTTTCATGGTTTATAGATTAAAAGTTGCTTTCTAAAATCTAAACTGTATCAGTCCTCCATCCTAAGCAACCTCTCACTCTCATTCCTCCATGGCTCAGATCAGTCCATGTACTTTTCAGTCTCCAACTTAAACATATACACTTAAATATTATAGCACTACACATACATTCAAATTTTTCCCTTTTTTTTTTTTTTTCAGAATTTTGATTTTACTTTCAAATGAGCCTTGGCGCCGAGAGTAGTGCAACAATGGTCCAAACAATCACAGAGAGCAAACATTCAAACCAAACCTCTAAAACTGTATTAAACATGAGAGTGTGAATTTTAAACATTAAGAAATTGAAAGTGAAAGTGTGAGTGTGAGTGTTAAACATTGAGAGTGTGAGTGTTAAACATTAAGAAATTAAAAGTGAGAGTGTGAGTGTTAAACATTCCAACTATAATTCTCCATAGATTTTCAGATTTCTTAGATCGTGAATAAACCCTCCAAGTCACATTAAGAAATTGAAAGGCTTGACAAGCCCCAATTTTCACAACAAAGAATGAACACATATATCACTTTGTTAATCATGGATTTAACTTTTCCGCACATTTTGATCCCAACAGGTAATTAGCCATTCACAAACAAATAAACAAAAAAAAGATCAATTTTTTAAATATATTGGGTAATATTAACCAAAACTCAATACAATCATATACATAAAAAAGAATGAAAGAAAAACCCTAATTTTAACCAAATTGAATGAAGAAATGAATTGGGGGAACACATGGCTTTCAATCAAAGTTTTTAAACAAGAAATAATAGAGAATTTTTGATGCACCTGAGTCACTTTTGACTGACGTCGATTGCCGATGAGAGAAGTAATAACTCACCCTGTACTCTAACCTGTTTAAGACTCAGGCTTTAGAGGTTTGGTTTGAATGTAGAACATAAAACTAAACGTAAGAGTGTGAGTGAGACTAACCTTTTGTTGTGAGTGAGAATGGTCACCGTTGGGAATGAGAGATAGAATTTGAGAGAGTGATTGAGTTGAAGACCAAGAGAGATAGGAGGTTGCAGCGAACTGGGAGTGGGAAAATAGGAGAGACTGAGAGATGAGAAGGACCTAGGTTTAGGTTACACTCGGGGTAAAACGGTGGCGTTTTAGAATTAGGATCATTCATTAATAAAATAGCATAAAACGACGTCATTTTGAAGAACTTCTGTTCAGGTTCGATTTTCGAACCCCAGAAACCGAACCGAAACCGAACCAGACATATTCGATTTAGTTTGGTTTTTTCAGCCTCGGTCCGATTTTTTTCGATTTTCAGTTTTTCCAACCCACCCCTACTTGGAGTGGCGAAAAACAAAAGGTGAGTGGGCGAAAACAAAAGTTTATAAAACACATTTATTTTTTAAACATACTAACCCATTGCCGTAAAGCACGTATAGTTTCTAGAAAATCATACTACATATAAGTATGAAATCAAATGTAAATCAACAGTAATTTCAGAAATATGTCAATCATAATATCTCAATTGTAGCATAAGTAAATCAAGTGCTCATCAATCTATGCTAACACACGCGTTCATGCAAATGGAATCTGGCATGAACAAGATTGGGTGTAATCATAATATACGCTCTAGTACTACAATCACGTGAAGACTGGTTCTAGGCGCATCACATACGAGTTGAAGTTGCCTATTACAACTTGTACGACAGGACTGGCACCTACAATGGATCCAAGGTGAGCGTGAGGTGCGATGTGAACATACACGTGAAGCCTGGCCTTGGCTCGAGCAAGTACTACACTGGTGTAAGCATGCATGATGAGCAAGTATAATGTATATAAACATGCCATGACAAAATATAAATCTCAACAATATAATGGCATTTTTAAAATTAAATAAAACATGGCATGATAGGCGTAAAATTAATCAAAACACTTGTGGAAACTATAAAAATTTATATATTATATATATAAACAAATGCCCACTCATTGATATGTTGTCGAATCGTAGCCTCCTAGCCTTACTTGTCTGTGTACCTCCTCAGGGTAATTTTCTCCTATATGACAAATAACTATACTAATTAATTAATTAGGACATACACTAAAAGGCTATGAAAATCCCCCATAGTTTGCTCAAATGAAGGGTTTAAATGTACAAAAACATTACACACGACGTCACGGACTTGTACACGACAACCACTCACCGCCACGAGGCCGGATGCGCCTACAAGCAGTTGCCAGATTCCCAGGAATATATCGTCAGATTTGACAGAATATTCCATTAACTTTAATGGAATATTCTCCTTCTTCTTTGGTTGTCCGCCGCCGTCTGTTCGCCGTTTCTGGAAAAACGTACCTGGATTTCTAGAAATTTTTTAAAACTTCGTATCTTCTTCATTTCTTAACCATTTTTTATGTACATTATATGGAAATGAAGCTTATGAAGAGTAAAACAAGTCTATACATTTTGGAAGTCCAAAAAGTGGACGGAAATGGACTGAAATTAGCTTAAAGCTCCTGGACCTATTTTCAACTCCTTGAAACTATGTGTTTCAACGTTGGCTTAGCTTCAAGCTTGAACTAGAGACCTCAAGGAGTTGTGTGGATGCTTCCAAATCTTCCAAATCTTGTAACATGAATGGGAAGTCGTCAGAGAACTCACACCTGAGTTGGAGCTCCGAGTTGCTTTGAGTTGGAAGCTTAAAACATCACCATTTTAGGATTGGTTTGTACTGATGGGCTTGTGGGGATGAGAGAAGTATGATGGTGGTGGTTTGAAGTTCAATCTGTGAGGTTTGATGATGATGTATGGTTGTTGCAGAGAGGGGAGACACACTGTGAAAGAGGAAAGAAGGAGAATATGAGAGAATGAGAGAAAGGTTTTCTAATTAGACAAAAGATAGAGAGAGAGAGAGAGAGAGAAAAAAAAAAGCTGTCTGATTGGGTGAGAGAAATGAGGAAAGTGACTGATTGATGGTGAGATAGGGTCATGGGATCCGTTTTTAAAGGGAGAAAGTGATAAGATTTTTGTATAATTCAAGGTACACGAAATCTGTCTCCTTATCAAAAACAGTATTTCTACCACTAAATTATTAGCACACACGTGCACAATTCTACCCGTTGTTAACGCACTTTAACTAAATGTAACTTATTCGTTACAAATCTGATTCGTGCCTAACTCGCGCTCATGCATTTGTAACAAGTACTATTTAGTTACGATCACGAGAAAATAAATTAAAAGCCGAATAACTACGTCCACGTCAGGTTCCCTTTGCCAATAAGGGCATAAACGTCATTTTACATACTCGGTAAGAAATTTACATGGAAAATTAGGGACAGGCCGTCACACATTCAATTTACCAAATGCTTTTATGCAACTTTTCATACTCACAACACTTTTAAAAATACAATTTATCAAACGCTCAACTGCTTTATGTTACAACTGATTATTCTTAAAGCACATCAAGTAGTTTTTTTTTTTTTTTTCCTAAAGAAGAACAACAATCTCAAACTAGCCATAAGAGGTGAAGAAGTAAATTGTTATTGGATTCACCTAAAATCTCTCACCTCACACGTGAAAAGAATATCACTAGACTATAGTACTAATTGATAATCTATATTTAAAATCATTAAAAAAAGAATTTCATAGTTTATTTTCTTCGATTGTTTTATTTATTGTGTACGAGATGAGGATCTCCTAAGTAGATTTTTCTTTTTCAATATGGGATTCTAATTAGTGGAGCATAAAAATTTGAGTAAAGTGAGATAGAAGAGAAGAATTTTGGAAAAGGAAACGTAAATAAAGGGATAAATCCGCTTCCGTTTTGTACAATTAGTCTAAAAAGTAAAAAGAGTTCACATGTAAGATTCAACCCTTCATAAAAGCAAACCAAAAATGTAACGTAAGTTATGCACAGATGTACCAAATCCCGGATCCTAAATGCAAAGTGTCCTCAAATGGCTTCCTCAAAATCCTTATATAAACCACGCAACTCACCCCCACCCTCCCATAACATACACATCCAACACAGAAGGAACAACAAACAGGAACACAAAAGAAAGAGAAATGGAAATGCTCAATTTTCGCTTTGCAGGTTTGGCCGTCCTTTTCATCACCGGAGTTGTATTCTGTGGTGAAATTGGCGGGGTTGTTGGGCAGTTATGCGGAGCTGACATTGGTGGACTTGTAACACAATGCGCAGCCTATGTGCAAAAGGGCACGCCCATGACAGATCCATCTGAGGCATGCTGCGAGTTGATTAGGCAAGTGGACATTCCATGCGCATGTAAACACGTGACCAAGAAGGTGGAACAGATGGTTGACATGAATAAGGTTGTTCATGTCGTTTCCTACTGCGGTAAACCTGTTCCTAAGGGAATGAAGTGTGGAAGTGAGAACCCTAACCTAGCTCTCTCTCTCTCTCTCTCTCTCTCTCTCTCTCTCTCTCTTATTCAATTAATTTATAATCTCAATAATATATACCCACACATATAATATATAAATTATTTGTTGTAGGAGACCTTATAAGTGGTTGGACTTAACACAAAACAGAGGAATTAAACGATAATATTAATACATACATATATATATATATGTTTTTCTGCAGAATTTGGTATATTGGAGATCATTGTTCTAACAAAGTTTACATATGTACTGCAGGTTATACAGTTCCTCCTGTTAGTGGTTGAAGCGTTAGATATGTGCTTGTGGTTGTAGACAAAGTGGCATCCAATGGAAGAACTAAAAAAGACTAAGTCATATGATGTAATGATATATTTGGAACAATTAATATGTACTTTATCGTTGATGTGAACTTATTCGAAGGGTCCAATATAAGGTAAATTTTTCTTTATTTTAATTTTATTTTGTTATGAATTGTTAGATTAGGGACTCTTTAGCAACTTCATACTACGGTGTAATGATATTTCTCTTTATTTGTAAGTGAGAGGTCTTATGTTCGATTCTCGCCAAAAACTGAATTTGAATCACATTATTGCTAAGTCATTGTGAGAGTTAACCCACCACCTCCTCCTTTAAAAAAAAAAAAATTATGAACTAATTAGGAACAACTTCATATTTAGTTATTAATCTTTGTTTGTACTGGTAACTCCTCATTTTGTAAGTGCAATTCAAGGAATTAAGAAATTTGATTAAACAACAAACATCAACCACAGGGTGTCATCAATTATACGGAGAACTTGTTTGGGTCTTAAATTCACATTACGCCAAATTGAAGTCAGCCCAAAAAGGTAGCTCCAAACCTCGGCTCAATAGAGAATTTCTTGATCTAGTAGCGAGATGTTGATGCCTTGGCCAAGAAACTTGAGGCTAACTGGATAAAGAATGAATCAGTTGCACGTTTAGGTTCAGAGTTCTAGTTGAAGAGGGCGAGATTTTACGACGATAGAGTTTCAGCCGAGAATAATTCTAAGCACATTTAGAGAATATGCCAATGAATCAAAATATTATCAGAATTTTGCAACTCGGCAGACTTAGGTATCAAGGAAATTTGTTCATATAAATACATGAGGAATTGAAACATTGAAAAGACTTTCAACTCAACGCTCTACCTGAAACCCTTCTTAGACCCCTAAGAAATAACCTCTTCATCAACTTGGTGACATATTCAGTGTGGATTAACATCACTGGGTTGACAAATTGATGACATATTCAGTGTGATAAACATCATTGGAGCTATAGAATCAGTCAATCTAGGAGTATCTTCAATTTGGATTAACATCACTATTATATTCCTAGTTCGATTGGTTATCTACCCAACTCTCAGTTGACGAGGAGTCTTTGATTCTTTCGTCGAAAGATGTCACTTTGTTAGCTTCCCTAACGAAATAAGGTGTTCTATGATTGGTTACTCATAGGCAATTTTTAGGGCTCAACATTCAGACGATCAAACCACTTTCACTGTAAACATGCTCATTTCCTTTGAGTATCTTTGTCCTTACAACTTGATTCCTGTTCAACACACATATATTTTCACAAATATAGTTGAGCAGGTGAAGGCGGTGAAGAAGATTGAATTTCGTAGCATAAGGCATAATCTTGTTTCAAGTTTTGGAACCCAAGGTTGAGAATGTTCCTTCCTCGGCCAAAGTTGCATCAATAAGAGGATAACTTTGCATGGACTTATAAGTAAATTAAACTATTTCTTATATTACAAATTGATTTTATAATAGAATCTCAATTTCTTTTTCTCCCTCTTTTACTTGTTTGTTCTTTCTCAAATATCAGTAATTTAAACTCATATATATATGGAATCGAATAGTTGATTTGAATCATTTTAAGTACAAAATCCAATAGTTGATTTTTTAAGATTGGGTTATCAATTGTGTGGCGAATGAGGATCTCTTAAAGTGGATTTTTTCCCTATCAAAATCCAGGTCCCAAAATCCTTATCAACCATACTCACCCCCACACCCAACCACAGAGAGAGAGGAGAGAGAGAGACAGAGACAGAGAGTAGACCTAGAGATGGAAATGCTTAAACTTCGTAATTTCGTGGTTTTGGCCGTCGTTGCGCTGATCGGAGTTGTACTCTCTGGCGAAATAAAGTTGGTTGTTGGGCAGGAATCATGTGAAGGTGACCTTGTGGACATTATAACACAATGCGCAGCTTATGTGCAAAAGGGTTCGCCCACGATAGATCCATCTCAAGGATGCTGCGATGTGATAAAGAAGGTGGACATTCACTGTGCTTGCAACCACGTCACCAAAGAGGTGTAGGTGGTGGTTGACATGAACAAGGTGCTTCATGTCGTTTCCTACTGCGGTATAACTTTTCCTAAGGGAACCAAATGTGGAAGTAGGAACCCGAACCTAGAAAATTTAATTACCACTTACCTAAAAGCTACTTGGTTTCTCATTTCTTTTAAAGAAAAATTTCTAGTGACGAGAATTTAATTAAACTTTAAGAGCATCTTCAAAGGAGATGTCAAAATTGTCACATAGGCATACAACAGTTAAAAATAGCAATAAGCTCTCTCCAAACGAGCCTTCAGTTTTTTAGGTGGCGCTGAGTCATTTGAAGGCAAAGCCTTTTGCTGTCAAATTTATTAAATGATATTTTAATAAATTAATATAATATATAATAAATGTTGTTATATTTTTGAAATATTTGATTGTTTGCTTTAATCATTGAACTCTACAAAAAGATAAAAAATTTATTAAATAACATTATTATTTGACATATCAGGTGGACAATGACGGGGTTTGAACCCATGCTATCATGCAAATGCTCAACACATTTCCGTCACTATGGTAAAAGGCCGCCAACATTTCTAATTTAAAGAGACTAGTGTTTTAGTGTAAATATAGCGCCTCCAATTAAAAAAGAGTAATAGTTAGTGCAAATGTAGCATCGCCAACGAAAATTAGTGTTAATGTACTGCTGCCAAAGCCTTCAACCTAAACAGAGAGTAATCTTTTAGTGCAAATATAGAGCAGCAAATTCAAAACAGTAATGTTTCACTGGTAATGAAGCTCTGCCAATTCAAAGGAGGTCAGTCATAGGATGAAAAGTTCAAAATTTTAAGCTTTATATCCTATTATCCTTCACCAAATAGGATGAAAAGGAGGAGGCCCAAGACTTGTTTCTTGCTGGCCTTGATCTTGGGCCGGCCCATACATTGCAACAAACTTTGGGTCCAGCACACCAAAACTTTTCGTGTCATCTTGTTTGTTGGAATATTTCATTTTCAGAAATTAACATAATTATTTCACTTGTTTCGGTGATCAATCCAAACATAAATAAATAAACATTGGTTTGTTGAGAGTACCTAATCATAAGACGCCTCCCAATACATGAATTGAATAAATCAAATAAAAATTACAGACAAAATTAAATATGAAGTGTGTAAGAGGAGAAAAAAGATGTGTATTTAGCAATATTTTACCTGAAAACAATGGGTTCGAAGATGCCAGTTTCAAGTTTCTTAGTCATGCATGTTTGACCTTATCTTAGATGTCCCAAACTTAACTTAGTATAAACTAGGACTTCAATGAGCTTCAATTTGCATGCCTTGTTGGAAATTAAATCAACAATTAGCAAGCCACTTTCTTTCTCCTTTTAATAGGAAGTTTGTGGTCTGATTCTTTTAAATGGCGAGTTCAATACTAAATTATAGCTCGTTTATTGTGTGACTTTCAGATCAACAATTTTAACTCAAAGTAGACTAACATTCACTCTTTTTTTTTAAACAAATGATATTATCTACACTAAAAGGGTGTGGGAGTAAGCTAAACCTCACAATGAGCTAGCAATAATGTGGTTCAAATTTGCAATTGGCTAAAATCAAACCTAAAACCTCTCACTCACTAAATGACTGACTGACATTTACTTTAGAAGGACAGAGAAGCAAACAACAAATACTCTCCCCAGCAATCTGTTGGTCACTTGCATTTGCTTATAAGGAATATATCTATGTTCAAGGAATGTTATGTTATATATATATATATATATATATATATATATATATATATGTATGTATATTATATTCATTTAACAATGTTACCATGTCATTCTATTTATGTCACATTAGTTAGTATGTCAAGTGTAAATGTAAACCTCAATATTCAGAAACTACTATACATGTTAGATGTATAGTTATTATTATTCTTTGCTTTGTTTGCACCTTAATACATGTTACATGTTAGGTTCAATGATCCTTCTTCTATTTCTTAATACTGTGTATGTTAAGAGTGTCTAAGTTTATGAATAGTTTATGAATACTAATTGAACCTTGTTGATGTATAAAATCGAATCGATCATATTTGAACTTAGATTCGTCTATAAAATCATACAAATATAAACTATACAAGATATATCGTAATTCATCCAAATTAGAACTAGTTCACATTGGTGTAAATCCGATTTCATCATGTAAATAACCTTAAACAAAACAACCATCCCGACATAATCATGAGACTACTTCTGTTTGGTCATATTATTATATACACTTTTGGCCTCTGTCTCCTTTCTTTGATGTTTTTTAGTCCCATGTCTTCCTGGTGACTTCTCCCCCAATTTCTTGGGAAACACGTTGTTCCATGCGGAAAATTTTGACGTTAATTAAGCTCTCAGAGAGAGAGGAGATGACATTGACATGTTCATGTTATTATAACTCAAAAGGTAAGAGCTCGAACCGACCATTTTCCTGAAATGCGTTTAATATTTGGCGAAGAAAAGGTAGTAATATTTTGGGAATATTGGGGTCAATAATCAGAGCTGGTGGTCGAATATATTAAAGCTAAAGGGTAGTAAAGCTTTGCAATATTTAACTAAATATACTTGGACCAAAAGCTTTAGGTTGAAATGCATGCTTCTAACTACCCTCTAATCTTTCTTTGTCTTTTTCTTTTGTGTATTTTCCACTTAGTCGGAGAAGAAACAATTAAGTTAAGTTGTTAATTGGCGTATGAATTCATGTGATTCATGTGAATTGGGTGCTTAGAGCTTAACCAAAGCACTTTATATATGGTGGAAACAAAGCTATCAATTTTCTAAATTTAACGCGTAATGAGTCATATGTCTTTTTTTTTTTTTTTTTAAAAACGATTACTATTATGGAGAAGAGAGAGGAGAGGAAGAAGAGTTTGCAGCTATTACAATAATTTAAGAGATGAGAAGTTTCGAATCCGAAATGCATGGATAGAACCCTAATACCCTATTCACTAGAATGTTGAATCACATGCAAACATTGGAGGATACAGGTCCAACGTTGTCTTATATTTGACCATGGTCCAACTAATTAGGCAGTTGAGGTACATTACTACTCAAATATAAAGCTCCAAAACTGTGATTTATGTTCATAAAAGAAGCCTGATTAGAATTTTGGCACTCAGTATTTTAGCTTCTCATATTCTAAATTGAATATTTTTGTAATTTTTATTCCTGTAAAGTACGTTATAGTGTCAGAAGGTAAAAACAAAAAATAGTTATAGAGTTGCTTTGATTGTCTAAATGGTAGAACATTAAAACATACAAGGATTTTATAGCTCAAATGAGCATTTCTTCTTTATATCAAAGGATTTTAAATTCTCGCTCTTCAATATTGCTTGTAAAAAGAAAAGTAAAACATTTCTAAATAAAAGGAGCATATTCCAGTTAGCTCCTTTTGTAAGAAAATAATGAATCTAGGGAATGTTATTGCACTTCACACGATCCTTAAACCAAAAGGAAACAAGTATCCCATTCCCACGAGCAGCCATGACAAATCTTCTCTTTCTTTTTTCCTCTCTAGGTTGTTTCTTGCATCATACGGCATGAGAAAATATTTTCCTTTCTTTTTATCCTTAGCTTAGGGTTAGGCACACATTGTCTTAGAATATGCTATGATTGTTCAACGGACAACCCTCTAAACGGAATAAAATAAATAATTAAATAAATAACCAAATAAAAGCTCTAAAACTCAAAGAAATTTTTAATGTGTCGGAAACACGGATTGGTACACGAAGTGTTATAACACAAATGGTTAAAAAAATTATTTTCAAATTCTAACTAATTTTATTATTATACTTATTGTATTAGACTGTATTATCGACACACTGAAAAATTTCACCAATAAATCAGTCTCTTTTTTAATTTTTCGACCAAAATAACTCTATTGACAACTAAAAAACGAAGGGGCATGTTGTGCGTTTGAGTTAAAATTATTTTTCTTCCCTGCATGTCAAAGTAGCCGTTGCACCACCTCCTTCTCACCCCATTTAAACATATATATCCCTGATTTTTCCACTAAGAATCCGTGTCTCCTAATCCGCTCTTTCTCTCCCCATTTGAATATATATGTCCCTGATTTTTCCACTAAGAATCCGTGTCTCCTAATCCGCTCCTCTCTCTCTCTCTCTCTCTCTCTCTCTCTCTCTTGAGCACCAGCTCTCTCTATCTGACCATGTTTCATCCAATGAATTCCACTCTGTTAGAAAACAAGCGTCTCTCAACAAGTCCCTTGCTCTCTGCCTCAGCAGCAAGCACCACCAGAAGCAGTAGCACGACCTGCGAGACTGATGAAAGCCCGCCGGATTCAGGCCCCTTTTCACTTCAAGATCACGTCAAGTATCAATTTCCCTGCATACCCTTATTGGGGTCCTTCTCTTATCGATCGTTGGCGGTGCTCACCGGACACGTAGGTTCGGTTTCGTGTCTAGCCTTGTGTGGTGAATTCATCCTCAGCGCCTCGCAAGGCAAAGACATCATAGTTTGGCAACAGCCGGATTTTAGTCCGTTCATGAAATTCGGACAAGGCGATGGAAGCGTCAAGGCGGTTGTTGCTGTCGGAAACAAGGTGTTTACAGCGCACCAGGACAGCAAGATCAGGGTTTGGAAGGTTTCGCGGAGGTCGGAGAATGTGTTTAGGCTTGTCGACACGCTTCCCACAACAAAAGACTATTTGGGAAAGTTCATGAAGCAAAGTAATTATGTCCAAACTCGAAGACATCACAAGCGGTTGTGGATCGAACATGCAGATAGTATATCGTGTTTGGCTTTCCATAACGAGTTGATTTACTCTGGATCATGGGACAAGACGCTCAAGGTGTGGAGGATTTCGGATTTGAAGTGCGTAGAGTCGATTAAGGCTCACGACGATGCAATCAACGGGTTGGTGGCAAGTAAAGGGATTGTGTATTCGGCTTCTGCAGATGGGAAAATCAAGGCTTGGGGAAAAGAGGGGAAGAAGAGCACACACTGTTTGAAGGGTATTTTGCAGGGGCATAATGATGCTTCGCTTAACTCCGTGATCGTTTCTGAGGATGGGAGATGGGTTTATGGAGGTGGCTCGGACGGGTTTGTGATGGGATGGGAAGCGAGTAGTAGTAGCATTTCAAATGGTGGTGATGTTCAAAACCAACTTGAGGTGAGTTGGAAGCTGGTTTGCGAAACAAAAGCGCATCGAATGGCGGTTTTGTCAATGTGTTTGATGGGGGAGATGTTGTGCAGCGGCTCGGCGGATAAGAGCATAGGCATATGGAAGATGGAGGCTTTTGGTAAGCTTTGTAAATTTGGGGTGATTAGCGGCCATGAAGGGCCAGTGAAGTGCTTGCAGGCAGCAACATATAATGTCGGCGGTGGATTCATGTTGTATAGTGGAGGACTTGATAAGAGCTTGAGAGTTTGGTGGGTTGCAAAACCCTCTAAAACCAGAGAGGAAGATACCAATTCAGCAAAAAGTTCAGAGGAATTTCCCATTGTTTTGTGACAAGATAGAGGGACTTGTTCATAGTTTCAGAAAGATTAAAGAGTTTACCGAGCTAGAGAGGGCAAATTTTAAGCCTCAAATATTTTGGAGTTTGGTTTTGGGCTTGTGTTTTTGTTGTAACATATTTTACTTGTACATTTTTTTTTTTTAACTTTGTTTCAGAGATTTGTGTGTAAAGTTCTAGGGATAAATTTCCAATCAATTGTAATTAGGATTTTTATGGTTCAACAAGTTTTGAAGTCAATGATACTCTTTCTAGTTACATATGTGATCATTTGTGTTGCAATTTTTAAGTAGCTACTAAAGAACTACTATCAATAGTTCAATAGATATTTGTCACGTATTCAAAAGTGTGTTGCTCGTCTGTTGAAGGAGATAAACTCTCTTACAACTGAGACATAGTCTTAACGGCATGAACCGTTCAATAAATATTTTCCGCGCAGTCAAGAAGTTTTACTACTTGTCCAATACATACTTGCCACATAATTTCTTTAGTTAAAGAAGAGTTTCTATCATGGGGAAGACAGGCTGAATTCTTATGAGATGAATCTTGAGAGACAATGACAGTCTGAGAATATGGCAGGCAGAGCTAGATCACCAACATAAAATACTGAAGAGATGTTTAATTCCCAAATCCCCACTTGATAAACAGTTTGCTTAGCATAAGAGCCAAAGGATCTATTCTTTCACTTTTGGGGGTGTTTCCAACCTCACACATATTCTTCTCTTAATCAGTGAAATTTGGTATTCTACGTTATCGTGTTACCAATCGTGTATGTGGCACATTAAATAAGAGAACATAACATGTTACATTATCCGACTTATATCATATGTAAATGATTTTTCTTTTTAAGTTCTTACTTTCTAGATTTGCATTATATAGATTCTTCATGTCTTCCACTTGACTATTTCTTTGTTAATCACATATTTTATAGTTCCATGCTTAATCTAATTAATTATTCTTAAACAAACATTAATGCATTGCAATTATCGTCCAACAAAATGAAGTGAACGTCGTTGAAGGTGCATGGACTAAAAGACATTTAATTAGGAGATTGAGCAACACAAAGAAAGACATTCTGATGGCTTTTCACAAAACTTGACAACCCCAACTTATGGAGAAGAGCTTCTATTATATGGGTACACTGTTACTATGGTGTTTCATACCAATAATACAATATTATGTGAAAAAAAAAAAATTACACAACGTTATATCATTGGCATAGAAAAATAGAGTGATGATGTATTGATGTAATGGAATTTGATCTCTTACTTGTTATTCTTTTTCATAGCTGTTGTCGAATAGCGGATAGATATGTAAACTATCCTATCATGTGCATTTTTAAGCTAGGATCTGCCTTATCGATTCCAAGTCGCTAGCTGCTAGTGGCCAAGATCCGAGCCCAGTTACCCTACCAAATGAGAGATGCTTGTAAGTAACCAATAAACTATGTATCAAGTATCTATTAAGAATGTGATGCCACTAGGACTACGTATTAATTGCAAGAGAGAATCTCTCCTGCCCCAAAGACGCCATCGTTAGTCATCACTGCTAACCTTGGGCAGAAACGAATTTACATTTAAAAAATTCAAGCTTGAATAATGGAAGGAATGCCTCTATGATTTCATTATTTTTATGCTTCTATAATTTCATTCATTTTTTTATACCAAATAAAAGAAAACAATAATAAAATTATTTGAGCTCGTCTGAATAGCAGCAACTCCGGTTGTCGAACCCGAACCACCAAATTTCTTGGTTCAACCACCACTAAGGGAGGGCCTGTCAAAACTTACATAACACAAGCACCACTTCATATTATCTCCTGCCTTCGTTGCTACAGTACTACGACATTATATGTTGCCTTTGTTCGCTGTTAAAGTAGTACAACAACCATTTGGACGAGGGTGTACTTGGAATATAAAGCAGTACCACACGTGCTATAATAAATTAGTAGACAACGGAGTTCATATATCCCGCTTTAGGATATATTAATTTTTTAATGTCCATCAACTTATGTTATAACATTTGATGTACCATCTTTTGTTTCGAGTATGTTGAAAAATCTCTAAAGTGATTAAGATAATTGAATTAATGCGGAAGGAAACGGGAAGAGACCCCCTCCGGATCTCTCCCACCAAATCCTACGGATCCGCAGATCCGGATCCTTGAAATTTGATCCAACGGCTACAAACAGGAGATTCCTCTAAAATTATAATAATTGTAGCCGTTAGATTAAATTTTAAGGATCCGGATCTCAGATCCCTAAGAATTGGTGGGAGAGATCCGAAGGGGATCTCTTCCCAAAGGAACTACCATCTAAAGCGACAAACATCTTTTTTAAAGTAGAGCTTTATTATGTTCACCCAAACAATTAAGGTGATGTTTGGATCACTTCAATTTTGCTTTTTTTAGATTAATTAATTATAAACAGCTCTCTAATTTGGACCATCCTACTACTATTAGTGGAAAAATCAACTAATCAAAGCAGCAGAACCTCCTTTTAATGATAGCTGCAGAAGCACCTTTTGGAGCAGGGGACCACTGCTCAAGTTGAAGCAAAGCAACTGGCCGTGGCTGGGTTGGGCAATTTTGGCAGAAGCACCTTTCAGATGAATTCTGCTTTTGGAATTTAAATATTTTATTTGGCTTTCGAATTTCGATTTGCTTGTTTAAAAATGCATTGCACAAAAATGTTTGACTGCTTCCTAAAAAGGGATTACAGCCATCCAGATTGCCTTGTTGCTTCATGCTTACGTTTAAGGGCCCCTTTACAAATACTTATAAAATACCTAAAATGTTGTGACATACATTATAGTACATATTGCGTTAGTGTAAACCCTAAGTAGAGATATATTAGGAATAATTCAAGATCTAGAAGATCTTTCCGATTAAACTTTGTATTACTTGGAGAGAGTCTCCTCCTTATTACTATAAATAGAGGCACAAAGACTAAGAAATAAGACAAACAAAAAAATATTGATGAAATTTTAATGGAAGGACTAAATTGATGTGTAGTGAAATTTAGGGACCAAATTTATCGAATTTTGAAACTTAGGGACCAAAATCAGGAGTTGGATCAATGTGAGTGACAATTTGCGATAAAAACTCTTATTTTGTGTAATTCACGTGTTACAATTTTATTGGATTTGTGGGTCCTACTTAAAAACTAACAGAATAGTTGACAGGATCTTAACGGAAAGACCAAATTGATGTGGGGTAATGAACGTTAGGGACGACATTGATTGATTTTGAAAGTGAGGGACTAAAATGATGAGTTTAATTAATCTCAATGACCATCTGTGATATTAAAAAAAATTAAAATAAAAAAATTAAAAAAAAACCCTGACTATAAATAGAGGCACAAGGACTAAGGAATAAAACAGAATTCCTCAAGCCTATTCTCCATCTCTTCCTTCGTTTGTCGCACCTCTCAATTAAATATAGGCCACAACACGTTATCAACACACTCTTGACGCTGTGTTAAAGAGAATTCATTCGTCTTCAATTAGGGTAAATTATTGTTTGACCCTACAAACTATTACCACATTTTAAAGACCTCATGAATTAACTTTTGAAAAATTAACCCGTGAACTATTTGAAATTTAACCAATTAACCCTTCAAAGTTAGATTCGATAAATTTCATCAACTTTGCTGCCAAACATTGACACAACTTTACTCTCAAGAATGAATCACATGCCAGTATTCAACAACATTGCACAAAATGTTTTACTGCTTTCTTAACAAGGAGAATGTTAGAAGTGCGAATACATGCCAAAACATTGCATAAAATGTTTGATTGCTTTCCGAACAAGTAATTTCAGCCATCCAGATTGCCTTTTTGCTGTATGCTTACGTTTTAGGGCCTGTTTAGGAATGCTTAGTACATAACTACTCATGCTCATAAACGCTGTTAAGCAGCATTCGCTTGATATAATTGATAATTAATATCAAAACATTCACTTGATATAATTAGAGCAGTTCCACCATGAGCAATTGCCCAATGGACTAGCTCTCAAATAGGGCGAGAAAGCTTGAGCAACTTGGTACAGCGTGTGCTGGAGATGGAGCCCGAGCTGGCCCGAGGGAGAGGCCTGGCAGGAGTTGCCAACCAGAGAGCTCGAAGGGCATATGACGCAAGACTGACGTCTGGGCGACGTCAGCCATGTGGTGGACGGGCCTGGACAGCTCTTCGCGGAAGTCGATCTTGACGTCGATATCCCGGATACGGAGGGCAAGCTTCTCGCCGATGCCGATGACTCCACCACACTACCAGGCCTTCCCATTTCTTGATTCTCTTTCCTTTTCTTCCCAAAAAATAAACAATACAATTTCTTCAAGTTCACAGAGGGGGGAGAGAGAGAGAGAGAGAGAGAGAGAGAGAGAGAGAGATGGTGCGGATAATTCCCTTGGCATCTTCAATCAGACCCTCGCTATTCACGCTGAGGTTCGCCCGGGCTTTTCCTTCGCTTCCTTCACTTCTTCGCGGCAACTCGCTTGCTTCCAACTCGGCTTCAATGGTGATTTACACTGTGATGGTCCGATGACGCATGCAACGGTATAACTAGGATCCTTTAGTCCCAGAGATTAAGGTTTCATGGTTTTGGAGTTTGATTTGTTTAATTTTCGAAGAGAAAAGTGGGTGAGAGCCCTTGGAAAGGGAAAACAATGAGGAAGAGAGGAGTGAGAGAATGGGAAGGAAGAAGAAAACAAAAATGGTAGAAGTTTCGGGAAGAGATTAGAAAAGATAAATTAATAATATAATATTAATTTATACAAATTAAATAATATACTATTAATTATAAATTAAAAAATTACTAATATTTTATTGCCTATTGCCAGGACTATTGAAGTGCAACTGTAGAGATGCAAAAGGCGGTTACTGTTCATTAAGGGCAGTTACTATTCACTGGTGGATAACATAGTGTATTGCCTGAGGGTAGGGTTCCCTGGAACTACTCTTAAGGGCAGCGGCCTCTCTATCTCTTTCTCTCTATAAATATATTACATCACAACAAAACTGAAAATCGCTGCAATCAGACAAGTTCAAAGAATTGTTACAGCCATTTTCACTTGCACTGGTGATTGGATGGGAACTTGACTGAAGTTTATAACATCGACCCCTCGACAAGATGTGGTGACACCTCATATGTCACATTATAGTTCGCATAGTAAGATATTTTCCACTTTGGGCCACGCCCTCATGAATTTGCTCTTGGGTTTCCACCCAAAACGCGTTTTACTATAAGGAGGTGGACATGTACATATAAGACACATCACCTCCTCTCCCCCGGGCAATGTGGGATCTCACAATCCACCCCTCTTAGGGGCCCGACGCCCTCATCAGCACATTTCCTGCCGGGGAGTGGCTCTGATACTAAATTGTCACATCCCAGTTCGCATAGTAAGATATTGTCCGCTTTGGGCCACACTCTCACGGATTTGTTCTTGGGTTTCCACCCAAAACACGTCTTACTATAGGGAGATGGGCATATACATATAAGGCACATCACCTCCTCTCCCCTAAGTACTCCATGGTTACCTTCTTCCACAATTGCTTGTAAGCGAAGACATAAACCTGGTCATGCAGTATTTTACTTGTTCCAGCTGTCGTTTTACACTTGGTTGTAGATGAGGACATATGCCTGGTTATGCAATACTTTACCAGTCCCAATTGCCGTGACCGAAGCATCATCAAAGCGTAGCCACTGACCATTGGCATAGAGAGCATTAGTTGTATAATGCCCCTTTGACCGCTCTCTCCCGTGATGAGTTATTGTAGCAACGAGTTTGTATTTTCGACCCTACATAAACAAAGCAAAAGACAAAAAATAAGCACCAACGTAAACCGCAATTGAAAACATCAAGATTTGCCACAACTAGGCCATAGGGAAAATTCATTATTCCTTATCTTCTTTTCCTCGGGTGAGGTTTAGAGTAATCATAATGTTTAGTTGTTTACAGATGTGACTGATTTCTGAAGCCCCAACTCTGATCATAAAATGACAGAAGGTGAAGTAAGGAAAGTAAGAATACACACACTATGACATCTACGGACAGGTCGTTCATCACGAAGAAATAAGGGTCACAGAAAAAAGTTTGATTAGATATAACAGAGCATCACCTCAGTATTTGGAGAAACAAGCAATTCACGGCCCAACACCAATTCAAGTGGAAAATGGACAGGCTTATGCAGCGTGGTGCTTCCTTGACTTCCATAACCAAAGCGCATCAAGTGCAATATCATTATCTTTGAAAGTGTCTTTATCTTTATGGATTTGCTCGCAGTCACAATACCGGCCTCAATAGCGGCTACTCCGCTTGTACATCAACCATTTGGACAAAATCTTTTTATGTGTACTCAGAACAAAAAGTGGCACTTCGAGTGTTATAATATATAAATAGACAACATAATTGACATATCCCATTTTAGGGTAACATTAATTTCCTAATATTCTTTCGCTTATGTTGTAACATGTGATATCCTTTTGTTCTGAGTATTAAGATAATTGTGCGGAAGGAAACTACCAACTAAAGCGACAAACATCTTTTCTAAAGTAGAGCTTTATTATGTTCACCCAAACATTAAGGTGATGTTTTGATCACTTCAGTTTTGTCTTTTAGATTAATTAATTATAAACTGCTCTCTAATTTGGACCATCCTACAACCATTAGTGGAAAAATCAACTAATCAAAGCAGCAGAAGCACCTTTTAGAGCACAGGAACCACTGCTCAAGTAGGAACAACGCAACTGGCTGGCTGGGTTGGTCAATAAAATGCATTAGTAAATGGTCAATATTTGGCTTTCGAATTTCGATTTGCTTGTTTTAAAATGCATTGCACAAAATATTTGACTGCTTTCCTAATAAGGGATTACAGCCATCCATATTTGACTGCTTAGTAAATGGTCAATAAAAATTTTACTAATGAACCATATATCAATGGTCAATTTTTATTTTGGACTTAATCAATGAAATATTTTTGTTAATTAGACATAAGTCAATGAGGAATGTTACATGGGTTTCAAGCCCATATAAATAATTTTAAAATTACTTTTTTGCCCCAATTTAAATCATATAAAGGTTTATGATCACCTCTCCAAAAAATTCTCTCTTTTTTGTACGTGAAGATAACCCAAATGTCTCTCTCTCTCTCTCTCGTTGATATATGAATCAATACAAGCCATGAATCTGTACTTTAAAGGCCATCAATAAAAATCTCTTTGGTTGTAGCAGTGGACACAAAAATCTCATCGCCGCCACTAAATTTATCGTTCAACTGTTATATCTCATTGATTTGCCACTGATTTCATTAATCCATGGCTAATCTCATTTATCATTGGCTAGGCAAGAGGTTGTCAGTCAAGTTCATAATAACAATGAGAGATCAAGAGGGGAGAATGTTGTTGATTGAATTCACACGGAGACAAGTGATGGAGGAAGGAGAAAGAATGGAAAAAATGAAATCAGTTTATTTTAAATTTGGGTCTTGTTTTTGGAATGTTCAAGTTGACTTTTTGGGTTTTTTTTGTTGGGTTAGAGGTTTGGGATGAAGAACGAAAGACAAATTGGTTTTCAACATGTTTTAATTGAAGCCCAAATCAGATAATGCATAAAAAACAGAACCAGAAAACGGACATTGCATTGCATTGCAGTGTCTAAATAAAAATGTCAAAAAAAAAAAAAAAAAAAAAACAGAGTCAAGAAATGAACACTACATTGTAGTGTCTGAATCAAAATGTCAAAAAAAAAAAAAATATATATATATATATATATAAATAGAACCATGAAACCGACACTGCATTGCAGTGTTTGAATCCAAATTTAAAAAAATAAATAAATAAAAAATCCAAGAAATAGCCACTGCATTGAAGTGTGTCTGAATCCAAATGTAAAAAATGAACCAAGAAATGAACATTTCATTGTTGTGGAGCCAAAAATAATTAAGAGGCGACATATAGATTTTTAGGTAAAGAGGACAAAATTACCCTCGAGACACACCAGGTTTCCTACACGCGAGCAGTGGAGAGTCAAGAGTGCCCAAAATAGGTAACAAGTTCAAATTTATCTCATCCATCCTTACTCTTTATCCTCGACAAGGAAATCATTCCATAACTTTCAAAACCTTCCATATAAATTAAATTAATAAGGCTAATTAATGGATTAATTCCTAATTAATCCATTAATCACCAAATTAATCACCATTACACCCCAAAAAACATCCAAGGCCCGGCCATGCTCCATAAATAGGACTCCATTTTCTTTGAAAGACTAGTTCCACACTTTTGCAAAACTCCCAAAAACTCTCAAACACTTTTCTCTCTAAATTCTAACTTTGGCATTGGAGGTTCTTCAGCCAAAGCGCCCCCCCACCATTCTTCGTGGGCGCGTGAGGCTCTTGGCCTTGACCTAAGGTGTTATTTGTTTTGTAGGTGCAATTTTGTCCAAAATCAAGGAGGAAGAAATTTGCATCCATAAATTGGTGCTTTCAGTGAGAGTTGAAATTCACACTCGTAGAAAACTCTCGCATAAAATGGTTTTTTTTCTTTATTTTCTAGTCCATTTGTATTTTTCGTACATTCTTATTATTAGAATTTTTTATTTGCAAAGATTCTTTGATAAAACGAAAAAGAGAAATACAATGGCTAGAAATTTAGAAAACTTCATGAGTGAAAATTCCAATGGCCCCTGCCACACCACCTTATTGGCACAGGTCAAGTCGACTCCTAGCCCCTGCCAGCCAATGTGCCGCACTATCCTGACGGCTGCACCGTGACAGCACTATCCAAGAAGAAGATAAGGAAAATTAAATTTTTTACATCGGTGCGGCGCAGAGACGAAGCAATCAACGAAAGACGATATTTTGCACGGGTAAGATGTAGAAGATTGCTAGAGGAGGGGGAACAAATATCCTCTAAGCTTTCTCTTTCTTGTAGGGTAAATAAATTGCTCTCCAAAGTTGATTTAAAGACCCACTTAAGGTGGACTTAAATAGGCTTTCCCTTTCCTAGAAGGATCTAATTTCATATTAAAGAGGGAATCTACATCAAAATAGGAACCAGTCCTAGAGCAAGAAGATCTCTACACCTCCTGCTCTTTCCTACGAGTAGTCATGCAGGTTTTGGGGCATTTGTGGAGCCAAAAATAATCAAGAGGCGACACGTGGATTTTTAGGTAAAGTGAACAAAATTACCCTCGAGACACACCGGGTTTCCTACACGTGAGCAGTGGAGAGTCAAGAATGCCCAAAATAGGTAACAAGTTCAAATTTATCTCATCCATCCTTACTCCATATCCTATACAAGGAAATCATTCCATAATCTTCAAAACCTTCCATATAAATTAAATTAATTAGGCTAATTAATGGATTAATTCCTAATTAATCCATTAATCACCAAATTAATCACCATTACACCCCAAAAAACATCCAAGGCCCGGCCATGCTCTATAAATAGGACTCCATTTTCTTTGAAAGACTAGTTCCACACTCTTGCAAAACTCCCAAAAACTCTCAAACACTTTTTTCTCTAAATTCTAACTTTGGCATCGAAGGTTCTTCGGCCAAAGCCCCCCCCCTTTCTTCGCGGGCGCGCAAGGCTCTTGACTTTTGTTTTGTAGGTGCAATTTTGTTCAAGATCAAGGAGGAAGAAATTTGTATCCACAATTGCAATGTCTGAATCCAAATGTAAAAATCAAGAGTCGCACGATGAGTGATGGAAAAAGCAGAACTAGGAAATGGACATTGCAATGCAGCGTCTGAATCCAAATATGAAAAACAGAATCAGGAAAATAGACACTGCATTGCAATGTCTGAATTCGTCTTAACCTATTCCAAAATATAAAAATATGAGAAAGAGTGTGTCAATTCAAGTGGGTGACAGCTGTAGTGGTAGATTTTGTAATTATTGTTTATTTTTAAATGCATTTAAGTATCATAATACATAATTGACCTATTTATAATTAACATAAATATTGTTGATCTATTGTCAATATTGTAACTTTTTATTGATTTTATACAAAATTACCCTACATTCTAATACATATTGCGTTTGGGTAAATCCTAAGTAAAGATATATTAGGAATCCTTCGGGATCTAGAAGATCTTTCTTTTAAACTTTTTTTTAGTACATCGATATTTTTACACTAAGGAGAGGGGGAGTTCGGCTAAGCCAGAAAATGGGCAGCCTAATTTGGTATTGAATTCGTCATCCACGAGATTCGAACCTAAGACCTCTCACTTCCAAGTGAAGAGGAATACCACCAGACCGTAGTACAGAGTGACATCCTTCTTATTAAACTTTGTATTACTTGTAGAACTAGTTTCTCTCCTTCTCATTACTATAAGTAAAGGTACAAGGACTGAGGAATAAGACACAGGATTCCTCAAGCCTATTATCCATCTTTCCCTCCATCTACCACACCTCTCAGTTGAATATAGGCCGCAACACATTATCAACACAATCTTGACGCTGCGCTAAAAAGAATTTATTCGTCTTCAATCAGGGTAAATTGTTGTTTGACTCTATGAACTATTACCACATTTAAAATTGACCTCATCAATTAATTTTTTTGAAAAATTAACCCATTAACTATTTGAAATTAGCCAATTAAGCCCTCATGATTAGATTCGATCATTTCATCCACAGTGTTGGTCAAACACTAATACAACTGTACTCTTAAGAGTGAATCACGTGTTGATCACGTGCCAGTATTCAACAACATTGCTACTTTCCTAACAATGAGAATGTTAGAAGTGAGAATACTTGCATAAACATTGCATGAAATGTTTGATTGCTTTTTGAACAAGTAATTTCAGCCATCTAGATTGCCTTTTTGCTTAATGCTTACGTTTAAGGGCCTGTTTAGGAATGCTTATGCACTAAGTACTAAACACTGTTAAGCAGCATTCACTTGATATAATTGATAATTAATATCAAAACGTTCACTTGATATAATTAGGGGCAGCGGCCTCTCTCTCTCTCTCTCTCTCTCTCTCTCTCTATATATATATATATATATATTACATCACAACAAAACTGAAAACTGCTGCAGAATTATTACAGCCATTTTCACTAGCATTGGTGATCGGATGGGAACTTGACCGAAGTTTGAAACATCGACACCTCGGCAAGAGAAGTGGTGACACCTCATAAACCAAGTACTCCATGGTTACCTACTTCCACAATTGCTTGTAAGCCAAGACATAAGCCTGGTCATGCAGTATTTTACTTGTTCCAGCTGTCGTTTTACACTTGTTTGTAGATGAGGACATATGCCTGGTTATGCAATACTTTACCAGTCCCAATTGCCGTGACCGAAGCATCATCAAAGCGTAGCCACTGACCATTGGCATAGAGAGCATCAGTTGTATAATGCCCCTTTGACGGCTCTCTCCCGTGATGAGTTATTGTAGCAACGAGCTTGTATTTTCGACCCTACATAAACAAAGCAAAAGACAAAAAATAAGCACCAAAAGTAATATTTGAAATCTGGCTACGACATTGCAATCCGCAATTGAAAACACCAAGACTTGCTACAACTAGGCCATAGGGAAAATTCGGTATTTCTTATCTTCTTTTCCTCGGGTGAGGTTTAGAGTTATCATAATGTTTAGTTGCTTACAGATGTGACTGATTTCTGAAGCCCCAACTCTGATCATAAAAGGCCCGAAGGTGAAGTAAAGAATAAACACACTATGACAGCTACGGACAGGTCGTTCGTCAAGAAGAAATAAGGTTCACAGATAAAAGTTTACAAAAAAAAGTTTGATTAGATATAACAGAGCATCACCTCAGTATTTGGAGAAACAAGCAATTCACGGCCCAACACCAATTCAAGTGGAAAATGCACAGGCTTATGCAGCTTAGTGCTTCCTTGACTTCCATAACCAAAACGCATCAAGTGCAATATCATTATCTTTGAAAGTGTCTTTATCTGTATGGATTTGCTTGCAGTCACAATACCGGCCTGAAAAGCATTAATATACACCAAAGTCAAAACAAGACCTTAACTGTATGAAACCAAAGTATGTTCAAGGTTAATACTTAATACTGATACAAAGCCTAGGCTGTGGCACTTATATAGCATCTCATTTGCATTACCCTTAAATTCAAACAATTTTACAATGGGTAGAAGTACACATCAGAAATTTAAAAAAAAATCGAAATGAGAGTATGCCTTCCCAGCTGCTGATGTTCGATACCCCTCAAGAGTTTCTGGTGCAGAATACAACTTAAGTGCATCTTCAATGGTACGAACAGCGTCAGGGAAAATATCAAGGTGGAGCAATAAATATGGCTGAACAGTAGCGGAAGCTTTATTTCCTGCTCAACAAAAACCAAATGAACACATAAACTCCGGATAGAATCAAAAGTGAGTGGCAAAAAACTGCAGAGCGAACCAAAATACAATTGATTCAACTCAGCTAGCAAACCAATGCTGGCCGCTGATCTCAGAAACATTTTAAACTACATTTCCAATTATGAATTCCATTACACTTGTATACATCATCTACACTGCCAAATACTGCATCTAACTTTTTAACTACAGAAAGAACCCCGAATTCCTGCTAAAACTCATCCATCTTAGATAAATAAATTTTTTGATCAGTTCATAAGCACATAGGAATTATGGTTAAAAATCTTGAGAATCAGAAAGACATACTGTTCAAGCTGTATTTTAGTTTAAATTTTCAAACAATAAAAACGTGTTAATCAACTGTAATTGTTTACCTATTTGAATTATGAAGAAAAATTTAAGGACTCTTAGCCTCAGAATGCAAGTGTGAACAGAAAGAATTCAATAACACAAGGATATATCTATTATCTGACAAAGCTTCCAGCAAAGCTTTTAATCTTAAAAACGGTGATAATAATAATAACGCAATCGCCACACCTCTTGCCTTCACCACACTTCTCAATTGTCCTCCAAAAATATCACTCAATTCTGAAGGAACAAAACTCTGTGTCCTGGTTACTGCAGATGTATTCTTCGGGCCAACTGTCTCCCATTCATCATCTTCTGCTGAAGATATAAGAGATGATTTGCACCCGTTAATGCTTGGGGATTGTCCTTCAAGCTTAAGTAATTCATCATGCATCTGATCCATGATAAAGCTAAGGAACTCCTGAGCATCCTCTTGTCTGAAAAACACCAACAGTTTCAAAAGGAAACTTAAAACAAATCAAAAGTGGAATATATACATAATGGACACAGAAACATAAGCCAGGCAGCAAATATTGACTAAGATCAGACACAAACCTTGGCCTGCCGGAGATGCTAGTCGGAACATCTGGAGTGAAATTTTTAAGAACGCCTTCAAACATGGCAGGGCTAAAAGGCCTACCAGTCTTGATAACACTTGTATCTCTGTCCTTCGAACTTGAACCACAAGGCATGTCAAATTCAGATACGAACTCTGCAAATGCACTCAATGTCGGATAGCCAACCTAACAAACTCAAGTTTAAATGTGCAACATATCAGTCAAAGTGATAAGCCAGAAAGGGAACAAGGGTTAGGCAAGGTAGCTACTCATTTCTAAGATCCGTATTATTCAGTGCACATAAATTTTGTCAGCGTTATAGAAATTCTCCTCAAACCAAAAACGCAAATAATTGAACAAACAGATCATCTAAAAAATGAGGAAGGAACCTTAGGTACTTCAAGAGTTCTCAATTCCTGCAGAAGCTGAACAAAAGGAGAGCAGGATAGAAGAGCCTGCAGGGTTGCATTTAGAAAGCATAGATTTCCTGAATTGATTAGACCACGAGGCAATAAGCTTTTAGAAACTGTAACAGGCGCATTTGAAGCCTTCTGTAGTTCCCCCTTAATCTTAGAAACAGACAAATCATCAACACTGCCATTCTGCTCTCTATTCTGAAATTCCAGGCTTGAAAATTGATTGGAGAGACCACCTTCGTCCTTGGATAAAGGCAAAGAGGTTAAGTTAACTTTATTAGTTGTCACCTCTTTCACACCTTTACTATGGGCAGAACAATTAACATAATTATCAGTGCATCCATTCTCTGCCGGAGTTGCTGACGATACAGATAAATTACCATCTACTGCTTTTACAGCCTTAACTTCATCCTGCTTATTAAGTGAACTTAACGGCTGAAGTTTGGTGGGCGCTTTCAAAGAACTTTTTTGTCCGCTTGATTCGCCATTAAATTGAACCGACGATTTTGGAGTAACAAAATTTATACTACTCATCTGCTGAAGGAGATACACTTTCTTACAACTAAGACATATATAGTCTTAGCAGCATTAACGATTCAATAAATATTTTTCACGCATTCAAGAAGTGCATTACTCGTCCAATAAATACTTGCCACGTGTTTACCAAAGTTTCTATCATGTGGAAGACAGACTGAATTCGATGAGACGAATCTTGAGAGACAACGATAGTCTGAGAATATGGCAGGTAGGGCTAGATCACCAACATAGAATACTAAAAGCTGATGTTTAACCCCCAAAACCCCACCAGATAAAAAAGTTTGCTTAGTGTAAGAGCCAAAGAATCTATTCTTTCACTAAATATTCACTTTTGGGGCGTTTCCAACTTCACACATATTCTTCTCTTAATAAGTGGAGTCAATGGCAGATCCAGCATGGGGTCATTGGTTGTCCTTGACCTCAATAACTCCAAAAATCCAATATATATTTGTCTGTACGTTGTATTTGACCCCTATAAATAGCTGAGCTAAACTAAATTACAACCTCCTCCTCCTACTTCTTCTATTTTCTTTTATCATGTTTGTCTTCCTTTTCTCTCTTCTTATATGAAATACTTTAGTTGAAAAACCTTGACAGTCCTCAACATTACTTCACAGTATCTTGCATCCACCCTCAACAAGCCTCTACAAATAATAGGTGTTGGCGACATATGTTGGCTAAACTTTCAGCATATGTTGTCAGGAATTGGCAAGTGCCTACTAGTTGCTCGACAAAATGGCCCAGTGAAACTTTTTGGTTGATATTATGACCTCATTATTTGAAATCCTATCTACGCTACTAATTGTTTGTTGCACTGTCAATCGTGCATGTGGCACATCATATAAAAGAACGTAACATGTTACATTGTCCGGCAATATCTTGCATAAATGATCATCTTTTTTGAGTTCTTTTTTTCTAGATTTGCATTATGTAGATTCTTCATGTCTTCCACTTGACTATTTCTTTGTTAATCACATCTTCTATAGTTCTATGCTTTATCTAATTAATTATTCTAAAGCAAACATTAATGCATTGCAATTATTGTCCAACAAAAAGAAGTGAATGTTGTTGAAGGTGCATGAATTAAAAGACGTTTAATTACGAAATTGAGTGACACAAAGAATGACTTTCTGATGGCTTTTCACAAAACTTGACAACCCCAACTTATGGGGAAGGGCTTCTATAATATGGATACACTATTGTTGTGGCGTTTCGTGCCAATAATACAATGTCATGTCAAAAAAAACTCACACAATGCTATATTATTGGCACAGAACGACAAAGTGGCGATGTCTTGATGCAATGGAATTTGATCTCCTACTTGTTACTCTTCTTCGTAGACATTGTCGAATAGTGGATAGATATGTAAATTATATTATCGTGTGCATTTTTATTAAAGCTAGCATCTGTTTTATTGATTTGGGGACCCTAGATCTGACAGTGCCCAAGATCCGAGCCAATTACCCTACTAAATGAGAGATGCTCATATGTAACCAATTCACTATGTATCAACTATCTATTGGGCATGTGATGCCATTAAAATTATGTATTAGTTGTAAGAGAGAGCCTCTCCTGCTTCATACACCATCGTTAGTCATCATTGTTAAGCTTGGGCAGAAAAGAATTACATTTAAAAATTCAAGCTTTAATAATGAAAGGAATGCCTTTATGATTTCATAATTTTTATGCTTCTATAATTTCATACACTATTTGGGCTCATCTAAATAGCAGCTACTCCGCTTGTCGAGCCAGAACCACCAAATTTCTTGGTTCAACTTGAACCACCACCTACACCAAACTCAATCATGGGCTAAATGATATTTTTTAGGTTTTATTCCCTCCTCCTAAACCTAACTCAACTCATGCTAAATGTGTAAGCTAAAAGTTAAAAGCTGAACAAAAGCCAAATTCCCCCCAGAATTTAGCCCAGAAAATGGTGTAGGCATCATCTACTGGACCACACCCACATGGGCATGTCTCCAAAATTTATTGAATCCAACAGCTAAGATCGAATATAATCAAATCTAACGGTAAAAAAAAAAAAAAATTTAACAACCCAAATTTAAATCCAATGGCTAAAATAATTAAAAAAAATAGTAATTTTTCAATATTTATCAGAATTTAAATATTTTTAGGTTAAAATGTTCATAAAATTAAATTATGATAGTGTACATAATTTTTTTTTAATTACTTTAAAAGAAAAAATTAGCCTAAATTTATTCTTTAATAATCTCAGACTAAAAAATTTAGGCCACAAGGGTTGAAGCAGAAAAGTTATTTCTGGTTTAAAACTTTTAGGTTTTAGCTCAAGAGTTGGAGATGATCTTAGGAAAGGCCTCTCAAAACGTACATAACATAAACACCACGTCATATTATGTCTTGCCTTCGTTGCCACAGTACTACGACATTATATGTTGCCTTCGTTCGTTGCTAAAGTAGTACAGCGACCATTTGGACGAAATTTTTTATGTGTACTCGAATCAAAAGATGGTACACCATATCTTATAATATATAAGTAAACAACAAAATTGATATATCTCACTTTAGGGTAATATTAATTTTCTAATGTTCCTTCACTTATGTTATTGCATGGAATATTCTTTTTAGTTTTGAGTACATTAAAAAATCCTAAAGTGAAGATAATTATGCGGAAGGAAACTACCAGCTATAGCGGCAAACATCTTTTTTAAAGTAGAGCTTTATTATGTTCACCCAAACAATTAAGGAGGTTTTGATCACTTCAATTTTGTCTTTTAGATTAATTAATTATAAACTGCTCTCTAATTTGAAAGAAATTTTTCATTGTGACCGGAATACAGGAGGATACAACACGTGTTTTTATATAAGTCGTGGGAAATTTTATGTTTTAAGTTATTAACTTTTTAATACACATATCCCACCATTTATATAATGACACGTTATATCATTCTGTGATCGATCACATTAAAAAATCTCTTCTGATTTCAACCATCCTCCAACTATTAGCGGAAAAATCAACTAATCAAAGCAGCTGAAGCACCTTTTACTGATAGCTGCAGAAGCTGCAGAAGCACCCTTTAGGGTAAAGGAACCACCGCTCAAGTTGAAACAAAGCAACTGGCTGGCTGGGTTGGGCACATTTGGCAGAAGCACCTTTCAAATGAATTCTGCTTTTGGAATTTGAATATTTTATTTGGCTTTCGAATTTCGATTTGCTTGTTTTAAAATGCATTGCACAAAATATTTGACTGCTTTCCTAATAAGGGATTACAGCCATCCATATTTGACTGCTTTCCTAATAAAGGATTACAGCCATCCAGATTGCCTTGTTGCTTCATGCTTACGTTTAAGGGCCCGTTTAATACTTTAGTATTAAATACTTACGCTCATAAACGCATTTTATTGAAAATGCAAAAAAAAAAAATAATTATCAAATACCTAAAATGTTGTGACATACATTTTAATACATATTGCGTTTGGATAAATCCTAAGTAGAGATATATTAAGAATCCTTCAGGATCTAGAAGTTCTTTCTTATTAAACTTTTTTTTTTAGTACATCTATATTTTTATAGTAAGGGAGGGGGAATTCGGCTATGTCACACAATGAGCAGCCTAATTTAGTATCAAATTCGTTATCATGAGATTCAAACCTAAGACCTCTCACTTCAAAGTGAAGAAGAATATCACCAGACCGTAATACTGCAGTGGCATTTTTCTTATTAAACTTTGTATCACTTGTAAAACAAGTTTCTCTCCTCCCCATTACTATAAATAAAGGCACTAAGAACCGAAGAATAAGACATAGAATTCCTCAAGCCTATTCTCCATCTCTCCCTCCCTCTAGTCGCACCACTCAATTAAATATAGGTGACAACACGTTATCAACACGCTCTTGACACTACGTTAAAGAGAATTTATTCGTCTTCAATCAAGGTAAATTGTTGTTTGACACTATGAACTATTACCACATTTAAAATTGACCTCATGAACTAATTTTTTGAAAAATTAACCCATAAACTATTTGAAATTAGCCAATTAATCCCTCACAATTAGATTCAATAAATTTCATCCACTTTACTATCAAACACTGACACAACTTTACTCTCAAAAGTGAATCACATGTTGGTCACGTGCTAGTATTCAACAACATTGCTGATTTCCTAACAATGAGAATGTTAGAACTGAGAATACATGCCAAAACATTGCATGAAATGTTTGATTGCTTTCTGAACAAGTAATTTCAGCCATCCAGATTGCCCTTTTGCTTAATGCTTACGTTTAAGGGCCTGTTTAGGAATGCTTATGCACTAAGTACTAAACACTGTTAAGCAGCATTCACTTGATATAATTGATAATTAATATCAAAACATTCACTTGATATAATTAGGGGCAGCGGCCTCTCTCTCTCTCTCTCTCTCTCTCTCTCTCTCTCTCTCTCTCTATATATATATACATATTACATCACAACAAAACTGAAAACTGCTGCAATCAGACAAGTTCAATGAATTATTACAGCCATTTTCACTTGCATTGGTGATCAGATGGGAACTTGACCGAAGTTTAAAACATCGACCCCTCGGCAATAGAAGTGGTGACACCTCATAAACTAAGTACCCCATGTTTACCTTCTTCCACAATTGCTTGTAAGCGAAGACAAGCCGGGTCATGCAGTATTTTACTTGTTCCAGCTGTCGTTTTACACTTGTTTGTAGATGAGGACATATGCCTGGTTATGCAATACTTTACCAGTCCCAATTGCCGTGACCGAAGCATCATCAAAGCGTAGCCACTGACCATTGGCATAGAGAGCATCAGTTGTATAATGCCCCTTTGACGGCTCGCTCCCGTGATGAGTTATTGTAGCAACGAGTTTGTATTTTCGACCCTACATAAACAGAGCAAACGCCAAAAAATAAGCACCAAAAGTAATATTTGAAATCTGGCTACGACATTGCAATCCGCAATTGAAAACACCAAGACTTGCTACAACTAGGCCATAGGGAAAATTCAGTATTTCTTATCTTCTTTTCCTCGGGTGAAGTTTAGAGTTATCATAATGTTTAGTTGCTTACAGATGTGACTGATTTCTGAAGCCCCAACTCTGATCATAAAATGCCAGAAGGTGAAGTAAAGAATAAACACACTATGACAGCTACGGACAGGTCGTTCATCAAGAAGAAATAAGGGTCACAGATAAAAGTTTACAAAAAAAAGTTTGATTAGATATAATAGAGCATCACCTCAGTATTTGGAGAAACAAGCAATTCACGGCCCAACACCAATTCAAGTGGAAAATGCACAGGCTTATTCAGCTTAGTGCTTCCTTGACTTCCATAACCAAAACGCTTCAAGTGCAATATCATTATCTTTGAAAGTGTCTTTATCTGTATGGATTTGGTTGCAGTCACAATACCGGCCTGCACAGCATTAATATACACCAAAGTCAAAACAACACTTTAACTGTATGAAACCAATGTATGTTCAAGGTTAATACTTAATACTGATACAAAGCCTAGGCTGTGGCACTTATATAGCATCTCATTTACATTACCTTTAAATTCAAACAATTTTACACTGGGTAGAAGTATACATCAGAAATTTAAAAAAAAATTGAAATGAGAGTATACCTTCCCAGCTGCTGATGTTCGATACCCCTCAAGAGTTTCTGGTGCAGAATACAACTTAAGTGCATCTTCAATGGTACAAACAGCGTCAGGGTAAATATCAAGGTGGAGCAATAAATATGGCTGAACAGTAGCGGAAGCTTTATTTCCTGCTCAACAAAAACCAAATGAACACATAAACTCCAGATAGAATCAACAGTGAGTGGCAAAAAACTACAGAGCGAACCAAAATACAATTGATTCAACTCAGCTAACCACATTTCCAATAATGACGTACACATCATCTAGACTGCCAAATACTGCATCTAACTTTTTAACTACAGAAAGAACCATGAATTCCTGCTAAAACTCATGCATCTTAGATAAATAAATCTGTTGATCAGTTCACAAGCCCATAGGAAATATGGTTAAAAATCTTGAGGATCAGAAAGACATACTGTTCAAGCTGTATTTAAGTTTAAATTTTCAAACAATAAAAACATGTTAATCAACTGTAATTGTTTACCTATTTGAATTATGAAGAAAAATTTAAGGACTCTTAGCCTAAGAATGCAAGTGTGGACGGAAACAATTTAATAACACAAAGATATATCTATTATCTAACAAAGCTTCCAGCAAAGCTTTATAAACTTAAAACGGTGATAATAATAATAATAATAATAATAACGCAATCGCCACACCTCTTGCCTTCACCACACTTCTCGATTGTCCTCCAAAAATATCACTCAATTCTGAAGGAACAAAACTCTGTGTCCTGGTTACTGCAGATGTATTCTTCGGGCCAACTGTCTCCCATTCATCATCTTCTGCTGAAGATATAAGAGATGATTTACGCCCGTTAATGCTTGGGGATTGTCCTTCAAGCTTAAGTAATTCATCATGCATCTGATCCATGATAAAGCTAAGGAACTCCTGAGCATCCTCTTGTCTAAAAAACACCAACAGTTTCAAAAGGAAACTTCAAACAAATCAAAAGCGGAATATATACATAATGGACATAGAAACATATGCCAGGCCAAAAATATTGACCAAGATCAGACAAAAACCTTGGCCTGCAGGAGATGCTAGTCGGAACATCTGGAGTGAAATTTTTAAGAACGCCTTCAAACATGGCAGGGCTAAAAGGCCTACCAGTCTCGAGAACACTTGTATCTTTGTCCTTCGAACTTGAACCACTAGGCATGTCAAATTCAGACACGAACTCTGCAAATGCACTCAATGTCGGATAGCCAACCTAACAAACTCAAGTTTAAATGTCCAACATATCAGTCAAAGTGATAAGCCAGAAAGGGAACAAGGGTTAGGCAAGGTAGCTACTCATTTCTGAGATCCATATTATTCAGTGCACATAAATTTTGTCAGCGTTATAGAAATTCTCCTCAGACCAAAAACGCAAATAATTGAACAAACAGATCATCTAAAAAATGAGGAAGGAACCTTAGGTACTTCAAGAGTTCTCAATTCCTGAAGAAGCTGAACAAAAGGAGAGCAGGATAGAAGAGCCTGCAGGGTTGCATTTAGAAAGCATAGATTTCCTGAATTGATTAGACCACGAGGCAATAAGCTTTTAGAAACTGTAACAGGCGCATTTGAAGCCTTCTGTAGTTCCCCCTTAATCTTAGAAACAGACAAATCATCAACACTGCCATTCTGCAATTCCAGACTTGAAAATTGATTGGAGAGAACACCTTCATCCTTGGATAAAGGCAAAGAGGTTAAGTTAACATTATCAGTTGTCACCTCTTTAACACCATTACTATGGGCAGAACAATTAACATAATTATCAGTACATCCATTCTCTGCTGGAGTTGCTGACGATACAGGTAAATTACCATCTACTGCTTTTACAGCCTTAACTTCATCCTGCTTATTAACTGAAATTAACGGCTGAAGTTTGGTGGGCGCTTTCAAAGAACTTTTCTGTCCGCTTGATTCGCCATTAAATTGAACCGAAGGTTTTGCAGTAACAAAATTTATAGACCCAAACTGCAATACATTCTTCTCCACAGGGTTCTCAGCCTTGAGGCCCTTGACAGGTGATTGCTTTAGCAGCAATGACCTGGTCTCGTCTTCAGAGAATGACCCAAACACTAGTAACTGCAAACAAGGACTAGCAAAATTCAGCAGGTTTTAGAGCATATAAAAGAGTAAATCCGCCCCAATGATAACATTAGTATTCAAAATCACATTTTAACCTAGCAGTAAATCAGTACAAGCTGTTGGGCTACCAGATGCTAACACAGAAATGATCAAAACAACTTTAGTTCTGCATTATTACTCAAAATCAAACTCAGATTCTAGTGAGATACAACAGCTTTTTTCGAAATAGAGTCACCATTGCCATCACAATAAATTCTCAAAATTCATATGCATTTCTTTATTACACTTAAAAAATGGTGGTAAAAAACACCCAAAAAGTTCACATTTATGAACAAACTAACCATACCAATAAAAGTTCCATCAAAGCATGAAGTAATTCACAGCTACAATACCCAAATTTTCGATCTTCCTAACTACTAAACTTCACAAAACCAGTAAAAAGCAAAACCAGTAAAAAGTCATCGAAATTATCCACCTCGAACGAAAATCACAACGAAAATACAAACTTGCCAAATGTGAAAGAGAGAAAACCCACCTTAGAATCACTCATTTCGTGCGCATAACCGAATTGGAAACCCCAGAAACACCCAAAGAAAAGCAGGAACTTTGTGTGCGAGAAGATTGAGAGCGAGGAACAAGTATGCCGAAAACGTCAGAACCGGAACCAAGAATTAGGGTTTTGAGAGGCCCTGAACGAGCAGAGGAGAAGAGAAGGAAGTCGACTGAAGACATGAAAGGAGAGGGAAATGGAGATTGGTGAAGGGAGAGAGCATTTAACGAAGAAACCCTCCTCAAGAACCTGCTCAACAAACCCTAACATCGACTGCAGAGAGGAAGGGATAGAGAGAAAGATGCTTAGGTTTAGAGGATGAATTGGAGCGTTGTTTTTGTTGCTGTGATACTTAGTAGCAAAGGATTTAATATTTTAAAAAAAATTATAATTATTTATAATATGATATTTAATGTATCGAATTATATTTTTAATATTTTGAAAATTTTCTCCAGAACTTATTAGGAATGGGCGGCAGGCTGCCTATTTCCGCTCGTGCCTAATTTTATAAGAAACATTTTTATTGATGAGGCCTTTTGTTAGAAGGGAAATCAAGATTTTCATACACCGCTTTTAGTTTTTTACATACTTGCTCACTTTTGTTTATTTATTTTTTGCTGTTTTATTTAATTTAATTATTGATTATAAATTAATAAGGGCGTGTAAGAGAAGGATAAGAGTGTGAATAAATGACACATCATAATCCGGAATGTCCATCTAGACTCCAAATAAAGCTATGTTGGTCGACACCAAGATCGTGACGAAGCCATAAAGTGTAGTAATGTGAAAAATATGAATAAATTTAAACCTAAAAGTGCCTAAATATAAGAGTGCGCTTGTGAGCAGAAATGAACTCATTTCACACATGATGTCAGAGCATAAGTAAAGTACAGTAAAGTAGGATAAGAATTATACCATCAAAGATAATCTCCAATACCAAGATTTGCCAAGAATCATCGTCGACACAAAAGTACAACACTAAAACCTGGAGGAGTGAAAAACAAGGATGAGTGGGTCTAAAATAAATCTTTGTAAAAAAAACCTTTTCGAAAACATAATAACCCCTCGCTGTAAAACAAGTATAGTTTCCAAAATATACATATAGGGGTGCAACTCGGATGGGTTGAGCAGGTTGGACGATCAACCCAATCCTAACTCAACTTTTACAATTCGGGCTCGGGTTCGGGTTGGGTTTCATTCGGGTTCATTTGGGCTCAGGTTTAATTGGGTTAGGGTTTACTTGGGTTGGATTTGGATTGCCCAACTTTTTCAAGTTTAATCTTATAACAACTTAGTTTCCAAGAATTCTTAAAAAAAATTAAGCCAAGTAGCATCAAAGCTAGCTAACTCTAATTTCATAAATCAATCTACTATAAAGCTTTAGGATTTAGAGACTACGAATGTGGGCTAACAAATCAAAGTCTCTTATTCCCTAAAAGCTTAGGTAATTATAAAGGGTAATTTATTAAAAAATTATTAGAAAGCGCGTTGGTTTTTGGACTTGGCACACTTGGGTGTAGTATGAGCATTAATTGATATGGGTTACAATCTACTTAGATTGGGTTTGGTTAGTTGGGTTAGGTTGAGTTGGGGATGGACGGGCAAATGATCAACCCAACTCAACCCAATCAATGAACAGGTTGAAATTGAGTTGGGTTCGGACGGGTTATAACTAAAAAAAATCCGCTTGTTCGGGTTTAAAATCGGGTTGAACATGACCAAGTTCTGATTGGCCCAACCCTAGTTGCACCCCTATATATATACAACGTATAGTAAGAAAATACTTACCGTAGCCTACAATATCTCAAGAATTTAATACGGCACAATATTTCGTAAGTAGACGCATGACATCCGTAATCACACAATCTCGCATAAGCAAACATATCATATCGAGTGCTCATCGACACATGCTGACACACGAGTTCATGCAAAGATATTATGTGACATCCCACATCGCCCAGGGGAGTGATCCTTATATGTATATTCCCATCTTTACCTAGCACGAGACTTTTTGGGAACTCACGAGCAACTTCCCAGTGGGTCACCCATCATGGAGTTGATCTAACCCCCTTCTCGCTTAACTTCGGAGTTCCCATGAAACCCGAAGCCAGTGAGCTCCCAAAAGGCCTCGTAATTGACATATCCTGGCCCGGGACGGATCACTTCCCGGGCCCGCTCCACCACCGTAGCATGATATTGTTCGCTTTGGGCTTACCATTCCCTCACGGTTTTGTTTTTGGGAACTCACGAGCAACTTTCAAGTGGGTCACCCATCATAGGATTGCTCTAGCCCCCTTCTCGCTTAACTTCGAAGTTCCTACGGAACCCGAAGCAATGAATTCCCAAAAGGCCTCGTGCTAGGTAGAGATGGGAATATACATATAAGGATCACTCCCCTAGACAATGTGGGATGTCACAATCCACCCCCCTTAGGGGCCCGACGTCCTCGTTGGCACACTCGTGACCAGGGTTAGGCTTTGATTCCAAATTGTCACATCCCGCCCCGAGGCGGATCACTTTCGGGGCCCGCTCCACCACTGTAGCACGATATTGTCCGCTTTAGCCCCTTTCTCGCTTAACTTCGGAGTTCCCATGGAACCCGAAGCCAGTGAGCTCCCAAAAGGCCTCGTGCTAGGTAGGGATGGGAATATACATTTAAAGATCACTCCTTCCCTGGGCGATATTGGATGTCACATATTATGACATGAACAGGACTGGGTGTAATAATAATATACACTCTAGTACTACAATTACGTGAAGACTGGCAATATGCGCAGCACATACGAGTTCTAATTACCTATAACAATCTAGGACAGGATTGACTGTTGGAAATGTGCCCTAAAACCAATCATATGATGATACTTTACGGACATTTCACAAAGTTAAACTAATGTAGTTTAAATGTAAAGGGCAAACATTATTGTTTGAGCCGTCTCATATAAATGTTATATGCTTAAACGATAAGTCCAAGGAATATGTGATTGGGAGAATACGATCTAAAGAAGTTAGATTCATGAGACCATTCTTTCGTAGACACATCCTAAACGTTCCTGATCATAGGATTGCCAATTGGGCATTGACAGTCCGTTAAGATCAGTACGTGTTGTGTCTTCTCTCAGGGAGAGTGACTAGTCTCGAGTCATTGGTGTGAGTGACACCAAGACAAGCATGTAGGTGCTCAATAGAGAATGAGTTCACTGAACACGATCAACGAAGAGTTCTCATATTCATGTCACATGAGAACTCATGGTTGGGATAATGCAAATTAGTCTTTTGACCTGAGGCATCACAGTTGTCTTGTGGTTAGGTCCTTAATCTTTGATTATGTCAAAGTCACTCCATCAGGAGGGTGTCCACGGCATCGTTGGGGTTAAGTCACTTAGCCATGGAGGCAAGTGAATGCGCAACAAGGGATCTCTAACCTTCAAACTGTTTGAGGGAGAATACTCTATGATATGATTAAGAATCTTTGGCCAAAGTATGAATGAGATTTAGGAATGTGTTCCAAATCACATTCAAGGTAATCATATAAGCACAAGACTCACATTGGATAGTAGACATGAATAAACTATCAAACCAAACAATGTGGTCAAGAGTATTGTATTAGAGAAATACCGTATTGCATTTGTAATCCTAAAACTGAATAGGTTCTCCACCTCTTCTGATTAGCTTGGGTAACCATGACATGCTGCTAGGCATCAACCATGGTTTGTGGAAGCCCTAAAAGTGTATTATCACTAGCGGGAGAATTGAAAGTAAGTTTCAATTCACAATCGATTAGAAAGAGTTTTAATCGCCCACTGCCTCGCTAAAAGGAACCTAATGGATCGTTCACCGAGTAAGGTAGAGTTTGAAGAAACAACAGAGATGAGTAAAAATAATTAAATGGTTTAATTATTTATCTAAGGCTAGGATTAATTAACATGTTAATTAATCAAACGAATAAGTTCGTTAAAGATCTCGGGTTAGTTTTGGGCCGCAAGGCCCAATGGGATTTGAATGTCAAGCCCATTAACTCAAGTTGTATGACAACTTGAATAAAAAGGGCTTGAAAGCCCAATAAACCCTATAGGCCAGCCATGTTAGAAGAATAGGGCTTTTGGTCCATTAGGTCACTTATTTGAAGGGACTATATAAAGGACTTTATAGCCTAAAATTCATTAAGGGTTGTTTTTGGGGAAAGGATGAGAACACAAGCTCTCCTTTCTCTCTAAAATTTCGGCCACCTTGGAGGGATCATCTAACAATCAAACTCCTCCAAGGTCACTCATTTCTTCTTCATTATGCCTTGGTGATGAATCATTAGAGGTTCTCAATTTTGGGAACTTTGGAGAAACCTTTTTTTATCCATCCAAATCCATAGATTTAAGATGTAAGGAATGAAGGCCCTCTCTTTGGGTGATTAGCCTTTGTTTAAATACAAAGAGGAATCTACAAAGGTATATATTTCAACTCACTTTGTTTTGAGTTGATTATTGGTTCACCATTTTACTAGGCTTTGAACATTCATGGGTAATGTTTTGTTTTTAAGTGCATGCTAGCATGATTCCGCCTTTAATTTGTTAATTGCATGCTAATGATGTTGCTTAAATGAACATGTCATCTTCCAAAATAATCCTTCAAGTGGTATCAGAGCCTAGGCCTAGTTTATGGTGGATTCTTTTGGGTTTTGTGATTTTTCATATTTTGTGATTTAAGTGTTGTAAATGTTACAAGCTTTATTCTTGCTTCTTTGAATGTAAATTTTGTTAGAAAATTTGTCATCTCAAATGTTGTAGATGTAGTTCATATGAGCATGAATTTTTGAGCTAAATATTGGTGCCATGTTTTTGGGGAAATTCGGCCAAATCCAAAGGGTGGATTTTTGGATTCTTGTTTGACTTGTTAAAAGTGTTTTAAAGTGACTTTTGGAACCCCTATATACCCTAGTATGGTTGTATGTTATTTCCCTTAAGTTTGAGTGGTTTTGGGATGTTTTTGGGTGAAGAATGTTCTTCATTGTTATTGATATGTTCTTGCCAAGAACAAAAGGTTTGGTGTTTTGATTCAAAGTTTTTGATTTATTTCATAAAGTTTTTGTTTTGAAATATTTCTTATGATTAAATATATTAGATATTTATTTTAAAAAAATTAAAGAAATTTTAGTGGGTAGGTGTGTAATGATTTATTCCATTTCACACACCCCACTTACAAAAACTTTGAAATTTTTTTTTTATTACTTTGCTTCAAAACCGGCCACCCTACTCAATTAGGGTCCTTGTGGGGCTTTTATGCAATTACATAAAGTTTTGATACTTTTGTGTATTTGTACTTTGACCCAAAAGTTTACGTTTTTACGTAAAGGTCCAAAATCACTAAAAGGATAAATTGTTTTGCTCCTTTAATGAAGTTTTAGCTTTTGTGGAAATTTTTGGGTTCTAGTTGTAATTACATGAAGTAGTGGACTTTTGTGTTTTTACAAAGTGACCCCAAAAGTTTAAGTTTTTGCAAAATAGCCCAAAAGTTGAGGTTAATTGCACTATGGCCCAAACAAGTTGAGGTCATAGCATTTTGGCCCAAATTAGGTAGAGAACAAAATTGTTTTGTCTCTTTAAATGAGAATTGGATTTTCATTTCATTTAGCTCTATTTAAATCAATTCTATGGATACAAAAACCAAATGAAAATGTTGCATTCAAGTTTAATTAGTTAAAGCGTTAATTAATTAAAGAAAGGGTAATTATGAACCTAAGCCTACTATAATTGAGCTATGTGAAAGGCCGTTTCAAATTTGTTTGAACCATGGGAATGTGTAGATTAAATTTTGGTTGTAATTTGATATGATCAATTGTTGTAAAAGAGCATAAGCTCTTCTTTACTTTAAAGTAATTTGATTTGATCAATTGTTGTAAAAGAGCATAAGCTCTTATTTACTTTGAAGTACTCCTTTCTTGTTTTATTCGATATGCATGAAATTGGAGTAGTTGAGTCCAACGCCCAATAAGACAACATGCCTTAATGTGATTAAACGCGTAACTAAAATCAATCACCATCCCTAGACCGAGATTCAACACTAGGCTCGTATTGAATCGAATCAAAGGTTCATAGTCATCCTAAGGCCCTAAGGCAACTATATAGTCCATCAATGAATGCAAATCTTATGTTAGTAGTACCATATAGTCTTGCTTTAAAAACCGTTTTAAAAGCATAGTGGGAGTATTATATACTACTAAATCAATCATATGGACCAATAGTTGTAATAGGACCAAAATGTTTTAATTGGATTAAAATGTATGTTTATATGTGATGAGACCTAAAAACCCTCAACTAAAACCATTATTAAGTTGATAAGCGAGAGATGCTTTGAATATCTCTTCGTGACCTTCCACCGTGGTGGGCTCCAATCGTTTGTGACTTGTACACCGGCTTCACCCTATCATGGGGGAGTACAAAGTGCATGCTTACACTCAGGAGGAGTCCATAAACATATGATGAGGTAAGTGTAGGCAACGAGGATGGCCGATATCATATCATTGTGAGGCTATTCTTGAACCCCTTCAAGAACTAGGCATGGTGGGAATAACTTAACTAAGTGCAATGGTGCCGATATCATATCATCGTGAGGCCACATTCTCTAGAGGCCAAACTAGATGGGTAATTACAAGAGTTGTAAATGAGTAAAGTGTTATTCTCTCATCATTATTTTTGCTAACCGATATCGTATCATCGTGAGGTGGGCTTGGTAATGGTGAGTCTCCCATACCCCGCTAAGAGTTCAACAAAACTCTCGAATTCCGATGAGGGATATGGAATTTGCCAAAAATAGTGGGTGGTGCTATTTGATTTAAAGACCCGAATCAAATGGCTTAAAATCAATCAATTTATATTCGTTATGTATTTGTTTACCAATATATTTGCAAACGCTATCCAAAACTTGACAAAGAAAAGCCGAATGCTTTAATTTCCGGACTTAGTTCTACAATCCCATAGATTGTCTCTAATGGCTTGTAGATGTAACTAAGTAGTCTCATCCTCACAATCTTCCTATTGATAATATATCATTGGAAGAATATGTTGGATAAGTCTAAACATGAGAAGGACAACACTTTTAATGTCATAATTCTTCAAATACAAATTGTTGTATGAAGAAATAAGAGTTGCTTTGAACAACCCTTAATCAACACAAAACTTTAGTGCTTGTTTCTTTGTTACATAAATAAGGAACTTTTGAAGTAAGCACAAGGGCATGGACGCTTTATGTGTCATGATTCTTCATTTACAAATTGTTGTATGAAGAAATGAGAGTTGCCTTGAACAACTCTTAAAAGTTTGTAATTATGTTTAGAACATAATGGTTGGTTGACAAAAATAGTCCATCAACATGGACTTATGATGATTTTGAATCATTGAGTGTTGAAGTGTTAAACCACTTAACGAGACGGAAATTAGGCAAGGACTTCACCTTTGTGTCCCTATCCTAATGGTTCACTAAGTTTATTGTAAACTATATAGTGAACAATAACCACACACTCTCCAAATTGTTTGATGTGTATAACACAATTGAAATAAGTTTTAAGAAAGATAGTGGGAGTTTAGGGACCATGACTATTGTAGTCAAAGGAGAAGTCAAATGAAGAAGGCAAAATAACTCTAAGGGAACAAACTATCTTTATGAAAGGATGAACATTGGAAGGGGTATTTGCAAGAAATGTCTTGCAAGTGTCAAAAACACACCTTTCGAAGGTGTTGTAATATGTTCTTGAAATAGTTCAAAACAGTTGGTTCTTCTACTTGAATGCTTGATTCCGTATTAGTAACTATGTTTTACAATTGTTGTAAAAGTGTGCTAATAAAAGGTAGAAGATTAATGAGAGAAGAGAAAGTACTTCACATTCGGAAAGTGAATAAAATATAGATCTCTGCGAAAGCGGATTGTACTTACTTACTCATATGAACTACCAAAGAAATTGGAAAATACTAAAGATTGTCTTTACATTCCAATTTTAAGGAACTTAAATCCGTCACTATAGTAGAGATGGATAAATGTTTTGTTTGACAAAACATTGTTCTTTATTAATCAATAATTAGATTATTGTAATTTAATTGGTTGTCTCTATAGTAGAGATGATGTGGTAGTTTAACTGTTTAGAATACGATGATGCTTAAAACCCAAAAGGTTGCAAGGGAGTGACTAATCCCAACTGAGTTGTGATACCTCTAAAACATAAGTTACGAGTTGGTCATAGATGAATGCTTTGGATCGTTAGATCCGGATCCAATACCTTCTTGTTAAAATTGTATAGAGGCGAAATGTTCAAATCTTTATTCTTTTGGAAAGAAGAAAGAATCACAAAGTTGTTGAGGTTAATTCACTTAGATGTTAGTGGCACTTGTCCACAACATAATATTACTCATGTGTATGACATTCACCGAAGATTACTCTCGGTTGGACTATAGTTTATTTTGAATAAACACAAGTCCGAATACTTTGCAAAAGGTTTCAAAGAATTCAAGAAATGTGAGTTGATGAGTAAGACGTCTAAAAATATTTACCTCCTTGGATTTGATCTAAGAAAAGATAACACTTTAGATGAGTTTCCTTGAAAGATATCAAGGAAAATAGCATCATAAGATAATGAATTTCTCCATTAGGAGAAGGACGAACTTGAATAAAATTTAGTTCGTTGGATGTTATCGATTACCCATATATAGGATATATATATACTTCTAAAAACAATATGATTGTCAATTAGAAGATCTTCCAAAATTTTCATAACTCCATAAGATGTAGTTGGAAAGAAAGACAAATCTTAAACATGTTAAGATTTGGGGTTGTGTGCTAATAAGCAATATTTGTTTGATATGATCAACAAAAATAACAACCTAGTTCCTACACCACAAGCTCCAAGGTAGTCGAGAGGATTTATAAATCGTCTCAGTTGAATGGTTTGAACTTTATGACTATGCCATAGAGTTACACCTCTTAATTCGAAAGAAATAAGAATGAAAATCCTTATGACTACACTGAGTGTATATATATGACATATACTCAAGGAAATGGTAAAGTACCTTTTGAATCGAAATAATGAAACCTTAATAGCTAATCGGTAGCTTAAGGTGACTACACTCAAAGAAAATGGTTGACTTTGAAGAAACCGTCTTTGACATAGTCTTAGTTTCAATTAATTCGAAGATTGCTAGAAACAACTAAATGGTGATTCAATGTTTGGACATAATATGGGTTTCCGAAACCATTATCAAGATAGTCTTGATAATATATGTCTAAAACTAAGAATCACAAGACATATAAGTTGTAGAGATCCATCCATCATGAATCTCAGCAAGTTAGTGGGAGCTATAAAGCATCTTATGAGAAAAAGGATCAAATCGTTTGATTTCTCATAAAGATGTAAATGAATCTTTCTAATCGATTGTGAATTGAAGTTTATGGCTTTGAGGCTGTTTATACATGTACTGTGTACTCCATATCAAATGCTGTGCATTTTTGCTTACAAATCTAGAACAAATGTCGAAATTTAGTTAACCTCGTCTTTCGGGAATTAATGGTGTGGTGAGCAAAAATGCCGTCTCATTGATCTGGGTAATATGAACCAACTTCATCCTGCTTCTGGCAATATCCAACCTTGCTTGACACTATGCAATATGCTTTATACTTGTGAAGGAGCAATCTTCTGCTACGAATTATAAGTTTTAAACCCATGGAGTCCTCTAGATCAAACATTGACAATGGCAACTCAAGTGATTCTGCACAGCTACAGAGTGTTATGTATGGTCTAGAGTTTATGCATGAGGGGCTTGGTTGTCCAATAGATAAACATAATACGATTGTTTCATTAACGACCTGTGATTGCAGTGAGAAAATATGATAACACCACCATTTACTTATCAGACTTTATCATACCAGTATTCAGAGTGATTTGCTGGGTAGTGGAACTTGATTGTGTGAGCTATATATCATTTAAATCTTCCTGTTCTAAATGTGTGATATTTTGGGAAATATCCCCCTTCCAATCCTTTTTAACACGAGTGATGCTCTGCATATAATGTAATGTCCTGTTTCATTGTTTATAGAACTTAAAATTTTATGTAACTCAACTGTTTGGTTGGTCGGTGATGGCTTGTTAGGTAATGAGTGCTGCATGCTAATATCACACATTTTGGTGGAATGAATTTTTCATTTCTTATAAAGTAAGAGTTTTATGCAGATATGTTTTACTACAAGTACGTCAGCTGGTTTAGAACAGATTTTGCCGTGGATGTTTTATCACAAGGTTATTGGAGTTACTACCTTTTTCCTATTTGTGGAAGGAAAGGCTGCATCCCCTGAAGTATCAAACGTTCTCGAGTCTATTCCTGTAAGTTAAATAATATATCACTCTGATTGCCTAAGTTCTGTTCAGTTTGCCTACTTCTCCCCTTTATTTTTCTTTCTGTGGTTTTGTTGTTTTGTTTATTTTATTTTTTAATTTTTTTGCAAATGCATTTTTACAATGCTTGATAGAGTGAAAATTGTCAAGCATAAATTTTGTGGTACTTTGTCACGGAGTAAAGGTCATATACAGAACTAAAGAGCTTGAGGAACAACAAGCAAAAAGGTGAGTTGATTCTGCCGCTGACACTCGGTGTATGTCTTGCGCTTACTACAAATATAATCTTGTAGTATTTTTAAGACTTAAGACTCCTGGATATTTTGATTAACATAATCAACATATCTAAATGCTTGAACATCTTCTATTTGTTTATCCTTTTTCAGTAGACTGGTATATACACACACAGACACACACATTTATACATACACACAATCCAGCTTTGGGATGGTAGCTGCAATGTGGTACCTGGACAATTCAAATGACCCCTCTGGCCATTCCATTTTCACAGTAAAAAAGAGCAAAAACAGTTGTTTAGGGCTTAGGTTTTAACTGCTGATTTCAGGGCTACTAAGTTTGTGAAGGAGAGTTAAAATTTAAAGCATAAGCCCTAAAATCGACGCCACACAAAATTATAAACCTTGTAGGGAAATGGATTGTAAACTAGACTAAATAAAAGAAACACAATGTTACTGTGCTGTTTGAACAGCAAGCACAGCTGTCCAAATGGCGGTTCTGCGGTTGTCTGCTTCTGAGAAGAATTCTACATACATTTTCGCTTAAATCACTTGTATTTTATGTTTCTTGATTTTTGGTGCCATCAGCCGGATTTGGAATGAGACTTGGCTGTCCAGTTTCTTTTACAAACCTTGCAATTATGAGCTATTTGTGAAGCAATCTCTCAATATGGAGATGGCTATTGTCTTAGCAAGGGTATGAAAGATTCTTCTCATGTTACTGGTGCCTCTGTTGTTATTTTTACCTTATGGTGAGAGGTGTTCCTAATTTATTGATCTTTTTTATTGCTTGGGACTTTGTGTTGCATATAAAAATACTAGGATGCTGGAATGGACTGGATAATTCATCTTGACACCGATGAGTTACTGCAACCGGCTGGGGCCAAGTAGTATTCTTTGAGGCAGTTGCTGCTTGATGTGCCTGGGAATGTGGATATGGTTATTCTCCCGAATTATGTATGTGAAATATTTAGTTAATTTTAAGTTGTGTACATGTAAAGATGATTAAGCATGCAAGTCTTGTTACTTTTTAGGATTGGTGCCCGTTTCGGCCCTGATGCATGTTATTCGGTGATTTAACTAATTTGTTTGTATTGTGTAGGAGAGCAGTGTTGAACGGGATGATATTAAGGAACCATTTACTGAGGTGAATTTCATCTGTTGTCCATCATTATTGCTTCTTAATTGCTTCAATAAATTTCATTAGATCTCTAAAGTTCAACAATTACGAGATTGATTTTTGCTATTCTATATGGGCAGTCCACTTGGTCCGCTTGATAAGGTCTTTAACCTGCATACCATAATGAGTTTGTAACCTTATTCGTACTTTTAGATTTAACATGCTGGGAAGCAGCAGTATATTGTTGCCCTGTTGAACTATCAAGGATATGGTTGTTAGACAGTGACAAGCATATATCCCGGATTAACGGATCCGATCAAACATGTTATTCTAAACTTTTACCAAGATCTGCCTCTTTTCAAATCTAGACGTAAAGCTAGAAGTTAATGTGTTAGTTCGATTAAGGGCATATTGTTTAAAGGCAAGTACTTAGGTGTGGGATTAGAGTAAGTAATATTTATGATACAGATCGTGCTGCATTATGATATGGTAGTTGCGAGCAATTGGGTCGTAGACAAGGTCCTTCTGACTAGTTTGTACTGCCAGAATGAGAAGTAGTACTTTAAATAAATAAATCACAGTTGATTCTTGGAAATGCTTCACTTCATCTTCATCTTTTTTTTTACGTTTTAATTAGCATGCATGTACTTTGACTTATGCCTTGCTCTTGTATCTATGCAATCAGGTTACCATGTTCAAGAGGAATTATGACCATGTACCAAAAGACACATACTTTGGCATGTATAAAGAGTCAGTTCATGGTAACCCAAACGACTTTTTGACTTATGGAAATGGGAAATCAGCTGCTTGAGTCCAAGATCATCTTCGTCCTAATGGTGCACACAGATGGCACAATTATATGAAAACTCCGAAGTACAGTAATTTCATATTGGAATGAACAGTGTTTTTGGTTCAACTTATTGCTCATAGTAATCATATATATCCTAATTCCTTTTAGTGAGGTCAAATTTGAAGAGGCTGCTGTTCTGCACTACACAGATGCCAGATTTTCAGACTTAACATCTAGGCGTGATTGGTGTCGCTGCAAGCCTACAAAGGAAGATGTCAAAAGATGCTTTATGTTGGATTTTGACAGAGCTGTGAGTTCAATTCTTTCTTTAGTTCTTTCTAAACTCTTTAACTACCAGTACAAGATCATCGAGCACATAATGTGATCAGTTAACTTTGTAAAGCTACCTAGTTGGTCCATGCAGAAAAAAGTTTTATAATTTGACTGTAAGGTGCTGAAGCTTTAAGGGCCCAATATAGAAACTAAAGATACTTGTACAACTGGAGTGGAAGAAATTCCTGATGAGAAGGGTAATGTTGGAATAAGAAGAGATGATATTGCAAATGAATTGCAATCTACTAGGTTTGAAAAAATTTATGTCAGTTTAAAAAGGTTTTACTATTTCATTCAAAGCATTCATGGGGACTATTTTGATATATATATTCGGATTCAGTAGCGACTGCCATACATAGTTGTTGGTAGAAATAGAATTCTTGAAAATTTAAATGTATATCTATCGGTCTATTGGTAGAGAGTTGCTTGGAAATCTAAACAGGAATTAGTTTTGTTGTTTTCCAACTCCTAAGTGTAAACTTAAGGTGCTGCATATCTGGCAAAGTGGTTTTCTAACACCATTTTGCAGATTGGCTAATATTCTACGAAATTTGTAATAGAACAGCAGAATTTCCTTTTCCCTTACATTTCCCCTTTCTTCTGGTGTAATAGCTGTCAGCTCTTGAACTTGTTTTCTTCATTGCATCTCATCTCGCTAACTCTTTCATACACTGACAACATTTAGCATTGCAGGCATTCATAATTGCGTCAACTGCAACTAAGGTGGAAATGCAGAAATGGTAAGGTTTTCTTTACAAGTTATTACATTTATCTTGATCCTCCTTTAACTATAAAATTTGAAACGTGATGATTCAAATGCTGTAAATTAATGAGATAACCTTGGGAATTAACTTTGTTTCTCTTCCTTTTTCCCTTTTCAATCCTTTATTGTGAATTAAAGTTTGCGCTTGGCTTTTGTTCTAGGTTCCATGAACATATTGTATGGGATGACAAAGACGTAAAACTAAAACTTTTGAGAAAAGGCATTTTGACTCAGATATATGCTCCCATGGTAAGCTGATCAACTCATTTAAATAATGTATTTAGTAAATGATTTTCACGAAAGTATTGACAACCTCAAAACCTAGAGTTAATTACGTATTTACTTCCGCCCAATCAACAGATACTTTCTCCCAATCTGGATTAAACTCATTCTGTAGCATTTAATCCATCACTTATTGTCATTTCAGGCCATAATACAAGGACTAAGGGAGTCGGGACTCTTCAGCTCAGGTTATTGCGTCTGCCCCAACAACTCTCTCAAAAGAAAATTTTTTGTTGACAATTGATAGTAGTAACTTCTCAAGAGCTGCTACATCTGAATCCCTCCCGTCATTGAGGAAGATTGGTAGAAGCAGAGAGAGTAAGGCTACCGCCGGGAAGGCATTGGATATCGAAGCTGCTGAATTTCAAGAAGTGGCTGTTCCACCGTTATCCGTCCCCACCTCCCCCTCCCCCCCCCCCCACCCACCCCACCACCATCACCACCACCACCACCACCACCAAAAAAAAAAAAAAAAAAAAAAAAACCAAGGAATGGACGATAACCAAGCCGGTGTGGAAGTGTAAAGTAAGGTCTCGTTTCCAAGTTTGGCTCAGCTGTTCCTTCTTATTAGTGTGACCTAGTTAATATATATATATATATATTCATACACCACGAGTGTAATTTAGACATGGAGTGTTTGGAGCTAACGAAAGATTTGGCGCAAAACCGAGCGCAGCAGCAGCGTGCGAAGATTCATACAGCTGACTTCACTTAGTGAGATAAAGCTTTGTTGATGATGCTGCTGCTGTTTTTGTATGAGTGTAATCTATTCTTTTCAATTTTGTACAGTCAAAAGTAACATTTAATTGAGAATTTGAGATTCACATGTGATGTCATATGTGTAAGCTGGTAGACAAAACCTTAACCTGCTGTAGCCGCATGTTTGTCACAACTACAGATATTTCATGTAGATAGTTGAAATTCTCTACGAGGATTTGGTTCCCAATTCATTCCAACTCATAATATTTTTCAGTTTTTTATGTAAATGGGAAATTGTAGTTAAATCTTACCATGTGTCAAATTTTGATTGAGTAGTAATGCCATTAGGCATTGTTTGTGGCACTGTTGAGACTCACACAAGTTTTGTCGGGTTTATGAAGTTCTTTACAAAAAAGGAAAGGATCTGAGTGTGGTAATTCTCATACGTTTACAAACAAGTAGATCAAACTAAGGGTTTGCCAAAGAAGGGTCATACTCCCAACCGTCAGTCACACTAGTGTTTATCCACAAGGGTACCCTGCTGCACAATAAGAACGGATGGATTAAAGGTTGAAGAAACTAATAAGTCCCCAAGAGGTCCGAGTTCGTCGTAATCGCTGCAATAATCCAATAATGACCACGCCGGCGATGACTTTTCGTATCTTCTTCCCACCAAGTACAGATCATATACACTCTGCAGGCCCCTTACAATATTTACAGTTTCTTCCCAGCTCTTCACAATCTCCTCCACGAATTGTGTGCTGGGATTGTGCATCGACTTGAGCCTAAACTCATCCATGCACGTGTCGTCGAGATGCTTCTGCATCCGATTGTTTACCGCTTGATGGATGTCCCCGTCGTTGTCGTTCTGGTCATCGCATGTGAATTTGCCTAATGTTGCATTACTTGGGACCACGATAAACCGGACAACCCTTAGGTTAACCCGAGGATGCCCAGCCATCCTCCATGCATACATTAATGCCTCGCGGTCATCTGCCCCTCCAAAGAAAAACATGGCGAAGAGATGGTACCTTGGGGAGGAACCAGCTGCCATTTCTGGACTCGCTAATTTGGGACACACTAAGCCCACGATCAACGAAAATACCCACCGTACACGGCGAATTTTTTATCAAGTTGTTGTTGACCCCCTTCAAATTAGGGTTGGTATCCTCCATGGTTCCGTCAATGGAAAATTGATTGTGGAATGGGGTTATAATAATGTTGATGAACTTCTCGTTGGCCAGATTGCATATGTACTCATGCATGGTGTTGTAGGAAGAAAAGGCTGTGAGTGTTTGGATAGAAACGTTTTCTCTATTCTTCGCGTATTTTTCGAATCGATTTTCGGATATGATGTACTCGGGTTGCATCTGGTTGCCTTGGTTAGAGTTTTCTTTGCAAACTTCCTGCACGATGAGCATGGCCGAACCATGGTCTGTGATCTCCACAAGTTGAACGGCGAATATGCAGATTGGGGACTGTCTCGTCGGATTTGAAGCCTCGAGGAGGTCGATCACGCCGGAGACGCTGCTTGAGGTATGGGTGCAAGTAAGGATTTTTAGCTCCGTCTCAGGTCCTACGCTTTGTATGTTCCTGAGTTTGTATTCTGCGGTGTTTTTGGTGGGCTTGAACACGAGGGCTAGAAAGGGTCCGACCGGAACCGTCATTAACCACATCGCAATCATCATTACTCCGAAAGTTCGATTGTCCAAGACCTAGACCATATTTGCACGTAAGTAACAGACTTCAGAGGTATAGCATATGGTTCTAATAGTATAAACGGCAAATGTTCCCTTAATTGCACATTTTCTAACATACTTTGCATGACTGCTACCGAGGAGCTAACCACACTTAACTTCTTTTATATATGGAGGAAAAAAAAAAAAAAAACCTTTATGATACTCATTTATCTAAAGTGTTGATGATTTCAAGTATTGTTTAATGTGTATGGTTCAGATTTATATTTTTAGACGTACGCATTTGTTTAGCAACATAATCAAATTTGATAAGAAAACAATACTCTCAGTCATTTATTGTGAATAAGGAAACAAATAAATGAGTACAGTATTTCAAGTGATGCATGTGATGAGTTAATTTCATATTATATATTTTATCCTATTCTTAGTATATTTTAGTTAATAATTTGGAAGAATTTTGATACTTTGAATTGTATTTCCAATATAGGATTTTTGACTTCTTCTGGAGCAAAACATGGTCACATGGACTGAATTTTGGAGTAATTCTAGTTGGAGGACGATCGTGAGTTACTTAGTTTGATCGTATCAAAATATCAGATTTTTCTACTGAGCAATGATTTTCTAGCAATAAAATAAAAGAGCGAGGCGCAGTGCTGGAATAGTGACAGTTTTGGGCTTGAATTGCGTTTTTGGAGCCCAGGATGATCTCGGATGGGTTCATGGCCTTCTGGAGATATGTTCAGAACGTCCTGATCTTCAAAATAAGCTATTATGGGCCAGAATTGGAGGATTTTTGAGGCTAAAACGTGGCTGGACAGTTTCTGTGCAGTTTATTCTAACTTAATTAGGACTTTATGTTTTAATATATTTTATTATTATTTAGTTTCCTTGTTGGAATAAGAGACCTTGGTTCCTAGGGTTTGTGCGGCTGGCTTTGAGTATTTAAGGCTTTAGTCAGCCCTAGTTTGAGAGACACTTACTTTTATGAAACTTTGGAGAAAGAGAGTTATTAATAGGGTTCTTGGAGATTTTATATTTTAAGGTGTTTTTCTTTTTTTTATTCCAATAATATTTTCTATGATTTTCATTATGAATATGCGTAACTAATTCCTTTTGTTAGGGCGAAGCCTTAAGCCTTAGCATGAATATGTAATTTTTATTTAATTGCTTATGATTGATTGCATGCGTACTTTGAATTATTGATCATCGTGATTGAAACTATCTAATTGTCTTAATGCCTGATCACCATTAGGATCTTTACAAAATTAATTTGATGCAGTTTTGGTCAGAAGGTTCCTTGAAATTGACGTTGGCTTCTTGTGATTAATAATTGTAATTTCACTTAAAATGAACACCACGTCTTAATGTTTGCATGGTTTTTCAAAGGGTTTTCATAAAGCATAATGAGTCTTTCATGTTCAGTTTGGTCCGAACGTCCGGACGGGTTGCATGTTAGATATATGTTCTATGTTGGAGGTTCCAAGTAGAATATGAATTAGGAAAACCTAACCTTTCAAAGTGGCATGTGTAGATCATAAGTAATTGGTAAAAATACATAGGATTGCTAGGTGATGGTGGAACGCTAGTGCTTTTATAAATTGGTATTTAAAACTCTTTTCTTTTATCATATTTGTTTTTAATTAAAATTCGTTTTTAATGTTACTCAAGTCTAAAATCTTTTTTCTCAACTTTTAATTTTAAGTATTTAATTAGGAATTGTTTCTGCATAAATTATCCAAATAGTCCTTGAGGAGAACGACCTTGCATGAGCATCTATATTGCAACATCTTTGTATTGTTACAAGTATTTCATGTGTTTTTATCCCTACTTTTGTAGATGGTAAAAAATGATATCAGTATGCATGCAACGTAATCGTACGTACCTTTATGTCTTTACCAGTGCCGAGTATTATGAGTCCCATTAAGCCTTTGGTGTTCATGAGTATCCCAAGTGCAAAACTATCCCCACGTGACATTTTGTACATCAAGCCGATGATATAATTACTCAAAATCTTCGGTATGTTAGCAAGAACGACAACCGCCACGACACGCCACAGGTTAGTATCTGCACGGCTGAACTTTGGATTTTCGTTGGTTAAAATGTAGCTAAAATTAGTTCGTAGCCCGACGGTTAAGAAGTATAGAGGCATCAGAAGGTGACTCACGAAGGTTTGGATCCTGTCAACCAGGACCTTCTTCAGCTCTCCACTAGGAATAATGGTTCCCAGCATAAAGGGTCCCAAAATGGAGTGCGACCCAAAATTGTCACTTACGTACCCGAAAAGCACAACCACCGACAGAATGAAGCGGACTTGCTGCTCGTTGTATCCGCTGCTATCGTTGTCGGCGGTTGTATTGCGGATGAACCACGGGATAGCCGGACGTAGTACAAAAACGCACTAGTAGTATGAATATCACGGCGCTCATGGCGCCGATCGATTGGTCAGTATATGCGGAAGTCATGCCCGCAAGGAGAAGAAACCAGGATAACACGTCCGAGATAACCGCCGACGACAAGGCGAGGCGGCCGAAATCAGAGTGGAGGAGCTTTTTGTCAGCGAGGACTTGGGCAAGGTCGGTGAAGTTGGTGGAGGCCAGGGCAATGCCCCAGAAGGCGTAGCCGTTGTCGTTGGCAATTTCCTCAGACAGTGCCCTACCATAATCATTGAAGAGTACGAAGCGATATAAAAGCCAACCCCAGATCAAGGAAACGAGACTGCCAACTACGGCAACGCTAAGAGCCTTTTTTCCAGTCCGGATTACAGGTACAAACTCAAGCTCTAAACCCATGATGAACATGTGATAGCCTAGCCCTAAGTTTGCCACGGTTTCTATGTTGACCAGGCTGAAGAAAGGGATTACGTATTGAAGAGCAAATATGATAGTACCAACGAATGCCGGACCCATCATCACGCCACCCTGTAATTAAATTATAATTTAGTCATATTTTTTTTATAAACGATAATGTTATTAAATTGTTCAACATAAGAAGAAGAAGATCAGTAGTGATCTAATCTGCACTAAAGTGTATAGACATTATTACTTTCCTCTACTATAGTATGCTCTATATGTGACAAATATATTCATATATATGCTGCCCATTTGTGACAGGTATATAACACAAGGAGTTCAAATTTTCAATTCTCATATGTATGGTAGCAGCCTGAAACTCGATTGTTAAAACTTAAATCTAATCCCTAATTTGCTAACAGCCTTATTAAGCTAATGTTATAATTTAAATTCAAATCTCGATTTCGAATAGCAGCCCCGAAACTGGAGAGTTCAACTTTAAAATCTAATCTCTAAATTGCTAATTAAGATACGATAATTTTGAACACACAAAATTAATACAGTAGCTAATGGTGTGTCAGTTTTGTATCTAAATAACTTTAATAAGAATTAAAAGAGTAAGAACATGTTTGAAAGTGCGTCAAAATCACTACAAACACCTCCATACTACAATATAAAAAAAAACAAAAAAAAAAAAAAGAGGTTTCTGACCGTATATGGTGAAAAAGTTAAAAGCTCTTATGTATTAAAAAAAAACACTTGCATTTTTATTAATCATTTCATATTGCTTCTATTTTTTTTTTTTGTCGAACATATTGCTTGTAATAGAAGCGCTGTTGCTAAAAGCGCTTTTACGCAAAAGTACTTTTTAAATAAGGATTTCTAAACGGGTGGTGTATGCAGCATAAATAATTAAATATTAAAAAAACACAATTTTGACCTGAAAAGCCTATTGAACTTGTATTGTAAATTTCAAATCATGAGTTCTTGGAGTTAGGCCTAGTAATTAAGAAATATGGAAAGAATATTTATCCTGCTTAATAGGAATAGCAAATTAATGAATTAATTAATAGGGACATGAACCGTAGAACTCACAAGAATATCAGAGACAATACGAGGTTGGTGCAAGGGCTTGAAGAGATGATAAAGAAGGCGAGTGATGGACATGGCGGCGATCAGCTGGACAATGATCATCGGAACAGATCTGAAAAATGTGCTCTGCACACGCCATATCTCTCCTGTCTTGTACACTGTCATGTTATAGCATATCTCCCAAGTACCTTCCTGAAATGAAGTACCTTTTGCTATCGCTGGTGGTAGCGCATGCACGCTTGGTTGTTCTTTCATACTTGGCTGAGTAAAATTGATCGTTAAATGGCTAATAAATAATACGACGCTAACAACTCGCTTGTTCTTTCTCTTGCAGTATTGATCTAATTAAATAGAGCAAAAAAGAAAGAAAACTGTGGCAAGGTCGCTTAGTTGTAACGTAAGGTGTAGATATCAATTTATACAAGGTGTCCTCTCCAATTATTGTTATTATTTGAGGGTGTTTGTTAATCTTAATTTTTAATCTTCAGCTATAAGCGGTTAGTTGTTAGTATTAACTCAATATTCATCATATTTACATGACCAACTAATTAACCCTCTTAACATAATCAACCAACTAATACCATCTTCAATATTTCGTCTTAGAAGCTGTTCTGTTTTCCTCTCTTTCTCTCTCTCTCTCTCTCTCTCTCCATATATTTCTGTCATTTGTTCTTGAACATTCTTCGTTCGGAGATGATTTATATGAAATATAACGGGTGCTTGAGTTCTACACAATCTGTCAGATACCTGGAGAGTCAGATTTTATTTTTCTCTTCTTTTTCAACAGAAAATTAGAAGGACGTATGTCAACAAATTAAGTAATCATATCAACAGCTGCATTTGTTGAAATGACGAATACCTGTTTAGATGCCAAAACAAAATCTGGCAACATCTTTGTTGAGGGATAATATTGCGAGGGTGGTTTCACAGCTAGAAAGTTAAAGCCACCAGGCATCGTAAGGGAGACCTCAAACAATGTAATTGGATGCTCAAGAAATCGTTGAATTTGTTAGTTGATCATTTAACGGAGCCTACCACTGGTGTGAGTATGCCGCGCAGTCAGCTAGTCCGATAATTTTTGGCATTCAAATTTCTTCTTACATAGGCCACAAAAAGGAGAAAGATATGACATGGGTAGACCACCACAGTGAATTATTGACATTTCATGTCAATAATATAAGAATAAGTGATACATATCTTTAGATTATTAACATGAGACCCCATTTAATAGTGTATGATTGCCATACAAGTTACTCCCCACAAAAACATATACTTTGAGCCATACATTGATATAAGGGACTACATAAATCTGCGCATCAATTCCATATTAAAGCTCCTGCAATGGGGAAAACAGATAAAAGATTGTCCCCCACATTACACGTGTACAAAACACGACTTCTCTATACAATGCCAAGTGTTTTTATAACAATTTCTTTTTGTGTTTTGATATATAAGGTTGAGAGTTAACTAGGACATATCATTTTCTTTCTAATAACGTAATGAGTGTTGTAAGACATATCTATCCTTGGGACAACCAAGTATCTCCCCTTGTCTCTAAAAAAAGTCCTCCCAGCCACTTAGCACTACTATTTATTAGTATTTTTCTTTACTTGTAAGTGAGAAGTCTTAAGTTCGATTTTCGTCAAAGAAGAATTCAAACCAAATTATTATGGCTAACTCATTGTGAGGCTTAGCTCACTTCCTCACCCCTTAGTATAGATATTATCATATAGTATAAACATAAAATTCTCCCCATTAGAAATTTACTTTGCTTCGCATGTCAAGTACATGGACTCAATTAGAAACCGGAACTGATATTTACACTCCTATTTTTTTCCTCCCTCACTCCTCAATTTAATTCTATTCATTGATTTTGCTTTTACTACTCAATGGTACGGCTAGGGGCAGAAAGTCCTTAGTGCTAAAAGAGAGTGTAAAAATCATTTCCTTTGCATATCTTTTTTTTTTTTTTTTAATATATCGACATTTTTACATTAAATAACATACAAAGAGGAATGTTTGATTCTTAAGATTAAGAAGAAGTTTCTCCTCAAAATATATTATGGCTGATTTACAAAATTTCATGTTTATGATAGAAACTTTTAATATTGTAAGTTGTTATGTAGAGATCGTCTCTAAAAAATCAATTAAAATAAGGTGGTTTAGTTAATTAACTTTAACAAATAGATAGACGGCTCGCAATACATTTATTGAATCCAATCATCTGAGTTATATAGCTTGATGACAAAATGATCTCATATCTATTAAATTTTTGTAGAGACATCTTTACAAAGTGATATTTAACATGAACAGATCATAAACACAAATTTTTGTGAATTAGTTAGAAAAAACTTTGACCAAGAACTTCTCATTGATTGAGTAGCCAAGTTTACTGGCACACTTACCTGCAGTTATTTTATAAAAAGCAAGATGAATCGATGATAACATTATCCACTACGAGCGGAAGAGCTCAGTTGTTATCAACTTATCATCATGGCAAGGCTTCTCATATCCAACACAGCCTCACTCACTCTCTCTCCTCCACCCGCCCCACCCTCACGTGCTTCATTCATCCCTCCGCACGTGCCCATATCGCCGGCAACACGTTTTCCCGGCCGGCAAACCAGAGGCCTAGAGGTGGTGACACGTGCGGGGCCCACCACAAGCCAGTACGTGTTCGCATTCGTTTTGCCGCTCTCTCTGATCGCCGTCACCGTTTTCACTTCCATCAGAGTCGCCGATAAGCTCGACCGAGACTTTCTTGAAGAGGTTCGTCGAATTTCTGCAAGTCGGTTTTTTGATTTGCATGCTGTTTAATGCTTTTGAATATTTGAATTCGCGTGATGATTCAAATGGACAAGGTTGCCAATGTATATATATGTGAGTGCGCGCGCCTAATAAATGCTGTTATTGCATTCATATTGCATATGAATTAACTCGGAAGAGTCAAGTGCTTTCCGACAATAAAAAATGCTTCTGACTGCGTGTGTGGCAGTAGAAGCGCTTTCTAGAGCAGGTAGTGCTTTTCAAGGAACGAACGTACGAGGATTTTTCATATATTTTTTTTGATATATTTATGAGCAAAAGTGCTTCCTACGGTAGCAATCCCAAACGCACTCAATCTGTCTTTCTTTGTTCTGGATGAATGATTTCTTCTGTAGTCATAGTGTTTGTGTTCTTGATGTAGATGGCAATTAACCAAGCGATCCGGGAAACGGATGAGGAAGGCGAAGCTGACAAGTCGATAGAAGAAAAGCCTGCACTTTCCCGTACTCGCAACCGGCCCAAAAGGGAAGTCTAAGCTTCATTTTCTTGCTCGGTAAAGCTTTAGTTTTGTACTTAGATCAGCCTGCGGCCGTGCATTACGAATCTGTCAATGTTAGCATTTTATGGACAAGCTTTTGAGAACAACACCTTCTCTTCCTCGAGAATAAGAGCGAAAGGCGAGTTTGAAGGTGATCCCCGTGAATGCGTGCGCTGTGTATTTTGTGTGTAGAAAAAGAAATATGGAATGAACAACAGGCAGAGAACATTTTGCTATTAGTGTTTCCAATATGAATGCCTTTTGTTTGCCAAATGGGATTGTAGAGAAATAATCCTTTCATATTCACGTAAGATAGTTGTTGGTCTATTGATACTTCTCTTCTCAATATTAGACGACGGCCCTAATTCAAATCAATGCATTTATGCAAGGATATGATCGAATACATGAAATTAGCAATACAATTGCAGTCACAATTTCTCTAGACAGATTATGAACACTATATATCTGGAATCTTCGACCGGTCATTAAAAATTTCAGGGTACCTCGCTCCTGCAATCTGGAACTGCTTCTCTTCTTTACCCTCACAGATGAATTTGTATATGCTGCGTCTTTAGCACCAGAAGAGTTGTTAACTCCCACTAGGAAACGATACTTGCGTTAGTTTACAAGCAACGACCAAACTGAACGACCAGCAAGCCAACATACAGAGTCTCAACCAGGGTCTCTGAGCCAAATTGCCAAATTGTACACTGAAGACTGAACCTCTAAATCATAACGAGACCACGGGCGATAAAGTTGTAGAGAAACAAAGAAAGCAGGCTAACCACATTCAGTAGAATCATACTGGTGAGAAATACACTTGCTGAGCAACCCGAATGACAACCTGCCAAACCAAAAAATCTAGCTTCCATAAGAGTTCACTAGCCTCTCCTACTATTTAGCTGTATGCATTTCTACCATCTTGTAGCTGAAGTAGGTTAAAAAACAGATTTTTCTTTCGGTGGCTGCATAATAATTTGAGTCCTAGACTTTCTGATATAAAAAAAAATAGTAACAATAATATGATTGACAGAATAGAAAGACGCATCACCACTTATAGACGGATGAAGTTTCGAAGTAAACATAGCCCATCAAAAACTGCATGCAGGGCTCTCTGCTACTGAAAACTTTTCAACCCATCATCTCCGCCATTTCGGATTTGCATTATTGGCAATAACTTGAAGTTAACGTGAACACTTCTTTGTATTTGATCTCTAATCCCAAAAGATGCCGAACTAAAAGCAGAACGAGCAAGAATCAGCTAACTAAAACAAATCAACTGAACATAAACTGTAACAGCATTGCGGCAAAGGTTTAAAACAAGGCTTTACAGTACAAAACTAACCTGGAATATTCATGAGACACCCAAAAAGCAAACATCATTGGCAATGACAGCTAACAAAATGCCCCACCAAAAAAAAAAAAGAAAAAAACCGGTGTACTTCCTCCATAGATGCATCCTAAATGGAGTGTTCTCACCACTCTGATACAATCCATGCATTATAAGCAAATTGCAACAGAAGGAAAGTCCAAGGTAACCAGTGACTTCAGTTCCTGCCTTTATGGTTTATAGTTTCATCCTGACAGCAGCTTAGAACCCTTTGCTTTCAACTTTTTTTCTAATCCAAAAAACTTCAACCCAGACACCACCAGATCTGCGGTCTTCTTCTTCATGTGTTCAATTAATACTTCATTATACACAATCATGTTGGCTTCTGTTAAAATATTGCGCTCTTTCAAATTTGAAAATATTTTTCTTGCCTCCTCTATTGTGCCATGCTTACACATGGCAGAGATTATAGCTGAGTATACAACATCATCTGGAAGACAACCCTGCTGCAGCATCTTGTTTATCACCTCAACCAACTTCTCAGCATTATTTGATTTACGTGCATGGAGAATGGTAAGAGAATACTTGAATCCTATGGACCCACTTGTCACGCTGGCTAAGCGGTCATGAACTAACAGCATAACTGCATCGATCTCTCCAATTTTGCAAAGTCCTCTAGCAAGCGAACAGTAGGCAGCAATCGAAGGAACACAGGACATCTCAATTATCTTATTATAACAGGCACAAGCTTCATGGATGTCACCATCTTCAACAAAACACATTATGCCAATGCTATAAGTACAGGAGTGGGACTGCAAATCCATATCCTTCATTTCATTAAAGAGAGACAATGCTTTCTTTATTTCCCTAGATTTTTGGAGGGCCTCCATAAGGATATTGTAGATTCCTAAACTATAATAACCATTAACTTTCAACTCTTCAAACACTTCCAAAGCCATCGTTACTCCATCCTCCTTTCCTACCATAAAGGAGAAGAATTTCGAAAGATCATCAATTACAGGAAAACCAATTTCTCCATCTGTGCAAGCATCTCGTATAACTTATCCATTCTTCTTGTCTCATTGTAGAACACCAAAATGGGATTCACCGTAGCAAAATCTGGCTGAAGACCCTCTTGAACCGTAACTCAGAAAATCTTCTAAGCCTTATCAACCCTCTTCACATTACATAAACCCTCGATAAGAGAATTATATATCCCCAAATCTGCCCTATACCCCGAATCCACCAAATCACGAGCCACCCCAACCTTCTTGTCTGCCACAAACCCCTCAACCAAGACCCCATAAATTGCTCTATCAATCAAGAAACCCTTTGCCTTCACCTCCCTAAACAACTCGTACCCTTTCTCCACCCTTACACAACCCTGTAACCAGAGTTTCATATGCCATAGGGTCTGCCTCAACCCTATCTCTCGTCATGTCCTCCCAAACCCTCAAACACCCATCCAAGTTTCCCTCCAAAAGCAAAACCTTAATCATTGCTGTGTATGCAAACACGTCCGGTTTGCACAATTTCACCCTCATTCTCTCCAAAAGCTGCAACATTTCATCAATTCTTCCCATTTTACACATACCCTTTATTAAGATCATGAAAGTAACACTCTCCTCCACCAATCCATCACCACGCAAATCTTTGTAAACCGATAAAGCCAAATCCAAATAACCGGTTTTCGCCAATGCATCCATGATCCTATTGTACAAGAAAACCCTAGGTTTAACCCCAACTTTCTTCATTTTTTTATACACATAATAAATCCTAAGACCTCTATTGGCATCAGCGTGCATTCTGATAAGAATCTCAAACTGTTTCTCGCTGGGCAGTTTGCCCTGCAAGTCCATCAGCTCGGGGACTTGGTCCGCCGACTGGAACCGGTTGGACCGGTTCAGGCAATAAGCCAAGGCATTGTATGAAGCACAAGTGTGCTTGAAACCCTTTTGCTTACCTGCCCAGTGGAAGTACTTGGAGGCTGAAACGGGGTCGACATGGACCTTGAGCACCTTGGCAACGAGGTCGGGTGTGACCCGGCGAAGCTTCCGGAGCTCCGAGACGACTGGAGGGTCGTGTCGTCGGGGTTGGGCGATGAAGTGGAGGGCAAGGAATGGGGCAGGTGTGGGTCCCACTTGGAGAGATCGAAGGGTCGGGATTGAGGGGCGGTGCTGGGGTGTTTGGGATTCGGGTGAGAGACGCGGTTTGAGAAGAGGCTGCCGCGGACGGTGGGGCGGTTCTGTGCGGGCTTGCGGTGGCCGTGGAAGAAGGTGAAGTTTTGGAATTTAGGTGGTGGGGACTGAGGTGGCATTTTCAAAATTTGTTACTATTGAGGTTCCAAGTTACAACTGACTTTTATAAAATAAAAAAATATTATCGAGGAACTACTTGTATACTATACAGAGATGAAAAATTGTATTCTTGCAAAAGAAGAAAGAGCATTCGAAGAGAGAGAAAGAGAGAAGTTTAGACAGAGAAAGGTATTCTTCACTATTTTTCTTAACTAATTACAAAGGTAGTTATGAGAAGTATATACAAGATGATTACACATGTAACTAGATTGCTCTCGTTCAAAGCCAGAACATTTGGTATCCGTTTGCACATCAGGACGGTAAGCGGATACCATATGTTCGGATACCAATTGCGTGATGCTATAAGCGGAAAGCTGCTTTTGAACAAAGCGATACCACACATGTTCGGTTACCACTTGTGTGAGCTATAAGCAGAAAGCTGCTTTTAAACAACGCAGAAAACCAAACAAGCATTCAAAAGCAGAAAATCAAACACAGCAATATCCAATCAAAAAATTTATAAACTTTGCCAGTCAATTTAGTACTGTGAGCTTATCCAGTAAACACTACACGTATCTCACTCCTTTCTGGGAAAGTAGCTGCAGGGCAACGGCCTGATAATATAACATCAAGGAATTGTACAATGATACATGCTGCAAAAGTTGAGAGTAATCATCAAAATTCAAAACCCTCAACACGATAGATTGATCCGATAGATTCTGTTCACAAACCCGGAAGGTCGGAAGATCCATCGAATTGCATTCTGTGGAAGAACATAATTACCCGTTTCCTGTCGCAGATGAGATAACAGAAATGATATACATATACTATGTAGAACATGCCTGCATATCAGCTTCTATTACGACCAGCTGGTGATTCAAAACACACGAACAAAAAGCAACCCCTTGTTTTTTATCACTCGCTACTCTTAGGCGAAACTGACCCTCTTTCTGTTATTTTCCCTACTCCAGTAGTTACCTGTTTGATAATCACTCCCTTGCAATCTTGAGCCTTTATAGCCTGATCTATACTGGTGAGGGTGTCCCCTCTTATAGCCACCATCGTTCCTTGCTCCCCGACCACTATTTGTTATCCCAAAATCCAAATTATTTTTCTGGTTATTATGGCTCTCCCACTGTTTCTGACCCCATTCATCTCCTCTACGATCTCTCCATTCTCTATCTTTTAGAGATTTGCTGTTTTGACTAGGACCATACTTCCAAGAATTTTCACCACGACCCAAGTTCTTTGACTCCTGGTCGCAGCCCCAAGAATTAGACACCGGATCAGCCCATCTACTACCTTTCACAGAGGCAACATCCTGACAGCCTCCTTCCCAAGGATTGACACCATTATCCCAACTCTTTGGCACGGTGATACCGTCCTCCATCTGGTTCCATCCCCGCGACTCATTCCTTCTATCTTCCCATGCATTCTTCTCCGTCTCAGTAGTTCCATTGCCCTGAGTAATTCCACGTTCCCAAGGGTCGTCACGATTAGTTTTCCACTGGTTCCTGCCTGGAGCTTTATTTATCAAATGTCCACTACCCTGAATGTTATCACATTCCCAAGAATTTGTATGAGTATCGGGGACAGTGTTATGTTCATCGGGAGGAACAAAATCTGAATATTTTGCCCTCTTGTTTGTTTGCTCAATCTTGCCTTGCCCTTCTCCCTCATCAGGAGCAAAGTACTCTCGATCCACTTCCTTAATGAGTGCAGGATCGATGTTAGGGTTCCAATCTATTGCATCAATATAAATATTTGGATCAGGCAGAGATGCGTCAAAGGGGAGACCATTGATGTCTGCCCAAAAGCGCTTTTTTGCATTTTGAAATGCCTCCTCTGCACCTGAGTCATTCCAATTGAGTATAATACTACTTCCATACATATAATTTTTTGCATCTACTACCTTCCACCATGGTATAGACCCAACCAATGTGCAGTACTGCTTTTCCCAATAAGGTATACCATCCTGCCGACTCCCTATGAATTAAAAAAAAAAGAGTATTAAAAATTCAAGTAATATCCAACGCCATTGGTGCTGCCGGAACTCCAACATAAGTTGAGGGCATTTCATGACAAGGAATGACTCTTACAATGACGAAATTATTAAGACATACAGAATTAAGGCACAAAATGTCCTGTGCCACATGACCAACAACAAATAAAAGGAAAAGGAAAACAGAAAGTAGAGCACACACATCTCTAACAACTTTAAGAAAAATCTATTTGAACAATTTCAAGAATCTAAGCAGTTTTGATAGAAACCTTACAACGCACGAGACAGAACTAGTTATGTTATGGTTTCTTCTTTTCTTCACAACGAACTGTTAATGGAACCGAAAAGCCTACGACAACTCGAAATAACGAAAATTTGTATCCACAGATAACAAAGATCTAGAAATGAAATAGCCGCCTTTCGAAACAGCACATAACACACATTACTACACAGGAGCCCAGTAAAATTTGGAGTATAATGTAGAATCTGTATCCAATTACCGGTCTTTAATCCAAACGAGTGTCATATAATAAGTTCTTTCTAGCATTGCCCTCCAATGTTATCAAACCCACCATACATTTTCAATAATTTTCTCAGTTGAACAAATAAACAATCAAAAACATCAATGTTCTCATAAGTCGATATTTTCTCGGCAACCAAACATAAATCACTGTTTCATTACATGGAAAAAAGGGTAAAAATTGAAACGATAAAAACCCACCAAGAAAAACCCACAAAAACCAACAATTTAAGAAGAACCCAATTCAATTTTAATCGTAAGATACACAAAAAAAACAAAAAAATAAAATTAATTTTACCAGAAGGAGGAGGAGGTTGAGGGTGAAATGGCAGAGGCGATGGGTCCGGAAGCTTTTCCTGACGGCAGAATCTACGGCGGGGACGATGAATCCACTTGCCCATTTGCTCAATTCCAACAACACATCCACTGAGAGGCAGGGAAATTGGATTCAAATCAAGAAAATCTAGCGTTCAGAAGTACTATTGCAGGATCTTCACCTTTTTGCACAGAGAGAGAGAGAGAGAGAGAGAGAGAGAGAGAGAGGATTTTATAGTTGAGAGCAGTTGAGTTCAGAGGGAGGATAATGGGCTTCAGTTGGGAAGATGGTACGCTGTAGTCTGGCAGGCGGCGACTCAGGAGGTTTTGACAGCGGAAATGGTGGAAGTCGGTGCTCTACTCGATCCGCTATTCAGGCCCATCTTTTAGGTCCAACGGAGTCCACTGGCTGATGACCCAATTTTAGGCCCAGCCCAAATTTTAAGTTTAACAACTAGCACTGGGCCCACACAAGTGGTGGGCGAAAGTTATCTCTCTTTCCTTAAAACGTGGGGACATTTTTTTGTTAAATTACTTTAATGTCCCTGATTTTTTTCTTGATATTTATTTCTTTCAATCATGCATGGAAGGTATAATAGGGAAAAAAATCATCATGACACAAGGGAATGGGAAGCTCAATAGCAACCCATAAACTTTACAAATAGGGGCATTTCATTGATAACGATAGAAAGAGCGGTCCACATAAGCCATTAAAACCAAAATAAGAGCACTCTAACTAACACGAATAGGACCGGATCAAACATCGCTCTATTAGTTATCTTTAATTTTTTATTGACAAATAAAGTTTTATTAATAGAAAGTACAGATATTTGACAAAAAAATTGAAAGTATTGTGAAAACACTTTTTGGAGGAGCACCTACAATGCGCTACTCCAAGAAGTACTTAAGGCCCGATTTGAAGTGTTTATGTAAGAAATACTTACACTCATGAGCACTTTTGGCTAGAAATTCAGTTTTCAGCCAAATATAATAAAAACACTTTTAGTTATTAAAAAACACTTTTAACACGTGCATAAATAGTCCCAAATAAGTCATTACATATTTTTTATGATTGTTATGTGATTCTATTAGAAATGCTTTCTAAACAACATTTTTAATCGAACTAGCATTTAAAAGTTAGATAAAAACAAAAATTAAAGTGCACAAACTCACAACATTGTAACAATAGTGCTATAAAGATCAAATTTAAACAATAGAGCTATAAAAATCAAATTTAATATCTAATTCTTACTTAAATCAACATGAAGTATGCCTTACAAAAGAATCTCAATTCCCATGTTTTTCTTTAAAAGAAAAATGATTAATATGAATTGCATGTATAGATTTTTAGTTAGCCTACCTAGTCTTGTAATTCTACAGTTCTTGAGTAAAACATGCATACAATCTAGTAAGGCGTTTTAGTTAAAATGGTCCCTGAGATTTGCATAACACATAACTTTGGTTCTTGAGATTTAAAATCAATAGAAGTGGTCCTTGAGATTATCCATTATCCATTATTTTGGTCATTCCGTTAATAAACTCCGTTAAGTTGAGGGTATAAAACATAACTTTAGTCCCTAAGATTTGCATAACACATAATTTTTGTCCCTATGATTTGTATAACACATAAATTTGGTCCCTAAAATTGTCCACCGTCCATCATTGTGGCCCTTCCATTAAAAAGTTTAGGGATCACTTAATGGAGTTTTTTAATGGAATGGCCAAAATAATGGATGATGGACAATCTCAAGGACCACTTCTCTTGATTTTAAATCTCAATTACCAAAGTTATGTGTTATGAAAATCTTAGAGACCATTTTGACTAAAAAGCCATCTAGTAATTATATAGGACCATAGGAGGAGGCTTAAGAGTTAAGAAGTGTTTGCCTCACTAGTTAATTTGTAAAAAAAAAGGCACGAGAAGATTGTTAAGGTATATGCATTTACTTAGTACATTTGTCTTCTAACGGTTAAACTTACAACTCAAAAATAAAATAATTTATATTTAATCATATCTAACTCTTAATATATTGAGTAAATTCATATACCATAGCCAAACCCAAGAATGTAAATATGACAAGACGACTCCTTAGAGAGATTTTTCAGTCTACCCAAATCACAAAGTAGTACATCACATGTTATTGTATAATTAAAGAGATACTTGAAAAAAAAAAAAAAAGACATTTTCTACTAATTGTATAATAACATGTAATGTACTATCTCACGTTCTGAATACACTGAAAAATCTCCTGTCTCTTTGGGCCCTTCAACAGCTGTCCTCCCTCTCTCACACAACCTAATAATAAGTATTGTTTCCTTTGTTTTTTCCCCCACATTGGCACATTCTCTCATCTCATGCAGATTTGCACATTGTGACTCCCCCACTTCCTTCAATAATTCCTCTCTCTCTCTCTCTCTCTCTCTCTCTCTCTCTCTCTCTCTCTCTCTCTCTCACACAATAGTGGTGGGGTGTGTGGATTTGGGAGCAGTCTATATCCGCCTATTCTTTTTCTATGACTCTAACGCTTAGTCACAAATGTATACATTAAAGTAGTTGCGTATGGTACGTTATCTTTAAGCTTTGAGTCCCACAAACTTCCAACTAATTGGTACAACACTACTGTTTTGTGAGACTGACTAAGATATTACTCATCCCGCATAAAAAATAACGAACCAAAGTTCTAGTCAACAAGGAAAAGGAAATATCCAAAGCTTCCACTTCAACCAAATAAGAGAGCCTCTGGCACAAGAACGCTGTCACAATTGTGTCTTACATTAATAATACAAAAACATGTGAAGAGAAATTAATACTACGTATTCTTGTATTATTGGAATGGAACGTTAACGTAAGAGTTTATTTGCGCCATAAGAGTATTTGAACAGAATGAAGATTTAGATTCATCCCAAGAATTGAGAATGGTGAAGAGTTTTCGCACAGTGTGTTTTAAACCTTTGTCCTGATAGTTGGTAATAATGTCACATCAACTATAGTTTGTTTATTAAGTGCTTTTCGCGCTTATTTTCTCCTTCTACACTGTACATGTAATTATTTATTTTGTTTTGAGTGATTTTCACGCTCATTTTCTCCTTTTCTTTCTTCTCTTGACTTGTAAGTGAGAGGTTTTATGTTCAATTATCGCCAAAGGTAAAGTTGAACCATATTATTATGGCAAGTCCATTGTAAGGCCTAGTCTACTCCCCTATCCCTTTAGTTTAGATATTATTGTTTGTTAAAAAAAATTAAAACAAACACGGATGTCCAAGGAAAGAGAATGATTGTGTGAAAATCATTCTCCTTAATTTTTTTTGTTTTGTTAAACGATAGATTTGTTAGATTAGATGTTAGTTAGGGAGCCAACGGGATTCGAACCCATGTTGTGGTGCAAGAACAACACTCTTCTCTATCACTGTGGTAGATGGTCACTTGCCTAAAACAGAAACAAAAGGAAAGAAAAATAAACGATGGCAAGATAGTTTTAGTGGTTAGCGCTTGAAACTTGTACCTTATCATCTAGTTAACCTCTTTCTCTCTATAATCACATACAATTGTAATAAAAAAGGGGGGACCCCGTGCTGGGGAGGAGGAGGGGAGGGTTAACTTTAATCATTGAAGAAGTTTGAAATTTAAAATAAATCTGTTGTTAGATTACATATTGATTATAGTCCCTTGATGTGTCCTTAATTCAAAATAATTAATGTGTATTTTATTTAATATCTCTTATTAAATATTTAAATTTATTAATATACACATTCTAATTTATTTTTTGACCAATATTAATTTTATTTAACATTCTTCAAACTTAAAAGATTCAATTAATGTACCTAAATGTTAGTACTGAAATGTATTATATTGAATTAATGTATTTAAATGTTAGTACTGAAATGTATTATATTAAATTAATGTACATAAATGTGTGTACCGAAATGTATGCATCGAAATGTTAATACTGAAATGTATGTATTGAAATATGTGTACCTAAATGTTTGTATTGGAATGTATGTACCAGAATGTGTGTACCTAAATGTATGCACTGAAATGTATTATAATGAATTTAATGTACCTAAATGAAGAAGACCAAGTATATCGAAATATATTATATAACAAAAATTAGTTTATCTAAATGTTTACAACAAAATATATTACAATGAATGAAATGAAAAATTAATACATTAAAATTAGGAAGAAAAAGAGAAATAATTAAATCATCAAAATGTAATTAATAAATGAGGTGATTAATGTATCAAGGAACTAAAATTAGATTTTTGATCTTACTCATGATTTTAATCTAAAAGTTATCTTTGCTACAGATTAAAATGAAATTTCCTAAAAAAAGGAAAAAACTCTCTCCACGTCAGCTAAACTGACCATAGCTAATGTGGCATAATCACTAGTTATCCTTGTAAAATATTCAGTTTGAAATTTGAAGTGCAGAATTCCACATCATACATGATGGATTGCAGTTGCATGGTATCAAAACTGACACAAGTAAATGATGGGGATATTTCAGTAATTTGATTCCTGGGAGACATTTGAACATGTTTTGCTGCAGCAGCTGTGAAAATGGAGGGCTGGAGAAAGATGAGAAGGCCCCATCAAAAGCGTGCTTCTCATAATTCAATACGACCCTCTCTGGCTCCCTTCCTCCCTCCATGAACACATACTTAGGTCCACTGAGTGAACAGAAGAAACTCATCATCAACAAGAAGAATATACACGTATATGTGTGTGTGTATTATGTGAATTATAGTGATTCGACATGAAAAATAGTGTCAGCTAGGGGTGCAACTTGGGTTGGGCCAATCCGAACCCGCTCATGTCTAACTCGACTTTAAATCCAAACAAACGAATTTTTTTTTAGTTATCACCCATCTGAACCTAACCCGATTTCAATCCGTTCATTAATTGAGTTGAATTAGATTGATCATTTGATCAACCCAACCAACCCAACCCGATTAACCAAACCTAATTGAGTTGAGCTGTGCAACATGCTTCTGAATGACCTTTGCACCTTCGCGCCTTCATAAGAACCTACTGATATGATATACAATTTGACTTGAAAGTAATCACATTGAGTTTGTTCTGCTTTTCACATCACATCACATCCTGTAAAACAACTGCCTTTATTAAATTAATATTGCAACTATTCGACCTCTCTTTGAGATCTGCTTCACAGTTTGAGTTGTGATTGTTTCTTTTTTTTTTTTTTTTTTTTTTTGAACGCCAGTTGTGATTGTTTCTTATGCTGCTTTCTTGTGCCGATTCAGACGAAGCAGGCTATTGAGCAAGTAAATTTGAGGGAAAGTGATTTAAGGTCAGTTGTTTGCTAATACAAATAGGTTGATGTCTTTGTCGATGTATACATGCATGTGCGGGTCCTTTCAGAAACATAGGATTTAAAATTCGATGTTGACGCCTAATTAAAACTTGAAAAAGTTGGACAACTCAAACTCAACCTAAGTAAATCCGAATCCGATTAAATCCGAGCCCTAATGAATCCGATTAAAACCCAACCCAAATCCGATCTCGAATTGTAAAAGTTGGGTTAAGATTGTGTTGACCTTCCAACCTACCCGAGTTGCCCCCTAGTGTCAACTGTTGATATCCGACGCCCTCCCCCTCCGTCTTTTGATTGAAAAACAAACATACCCTCTTCAAAATTTAGATTGTCTTATCAACTTGGAAATTTAACAGGACCTTCTTAGGGTCTGATTACTCAGTTTCCAAATAATAAACAATTGTTTCTCTTCCTCCTTCCCCCAACAACTTTCCTAATGAACACCCTTTCCCGTATACTTATACCAAGTATATGAAATTATGAACTTTTGAGTGCATTCTAAGTGATCTTCCCTGCACTTTATAAAAGTGGCATTCAAATTCCTAGTTGCTGATGCTGTGATTCGTGTTCGCTAATCGAATGGCGCGATTTTCGGGAGAGGGGTGAGATTCTGTTTAGATCTCAGTTTCACAATATCTGCATAGAATTTAGTAAATTTACCATTTTTGGTGACTGTTTCAAGCTATGATGTATAATTTCATTCGCTTAATTTGGTATTATTTGCTTGATTGTTTGTGCAAATGGATCATTGCTTCTGCAAAACCAACTTCATATATTCTTCCACTCAGTGTGGTGTGATGTGATCAATCTGGTTCATCAATGGCAAAGAAGAGCTGGCTCAGTATAGTAAAGAGGTTCTTTGTTTCAGACACACAATCCAAGCAAAAAAATGTAAGCATTCTGCTTGTCTGCTCTTTTTATTTTTTTTTATTTGCAGTCTGGGAAGTGATTTTCGCACACCGATGTTTATTTCTCTCTGTTAAGTGTATATTTATTTATTCAATCCAAAGATTAGAGAGAAACACGAGTATGCAAAGGGAAAAAATGGTGTATGTAAATCGCTTCCTTTAAGGTTTTGAGTTTCAGTCCTCATTAATTAATTTGCTCAATTATTTTAAGGAGAAGAGAAGAAGATGGATTTTTGGAAAGCTTAAGATCAAAGGACGACCCTCACTAACAGCACCTTCACCAACATCGCCGTCGAAAGAGAGGACACGAAACGAGGCAGATGAAGAACAGAGCAAGCATGCAATGTCTGTGGCTATTGCCAGCACTGCTGCTGCAGAAGCAGCTGTTGCAGCAGCTCATGCTGCTGTTGAGGTTGTACGGCTCACCGGCACCCAACCATCTTCTTCTGACCAATGTTTGAAGGAGGAGGCAAAAGTGTTGTCAGTCACTACAGCTCAAAGAAAGGCAACTGAAAGGGTACAAGAGTTTGCTGTTGTCAAAATACAAACTGCCTTCAGAGGTTACCTTGTGAGTTTAATTTCTCTCTCTTATACAAAAATTACATTATTTTTTATCAGTTTTTGCTAAATGGTTTCTGAATCGTTCTGCTATACGTCCATGTATGGTATACATCGCATTTTAAGCGACTTAGACTCGCCTATTAACTTATGTCATACATTGACGTCTAGATTTTTTTTCAGTTTGAATTGGTATTGGAAGTTCGAGAAACATGGAAATTAATGTTACATCTTATGCGAACATTGCAGGCAAGGAAAGCTTTGAGAGCACTGAAGGGTATAGTGAAGCTACAAGCCATTATCCGAGGACGGGCTGTGAGACGCCAAGCAATGACTACGCTCAAGTGCTTGCAGTCCATAATAAACATCCAATCGCATGCCTGCGCAAGGCGACTCCAAACCATTGAAGACGCTTACTATGGTGATGAACACAATGAGTTTGAAAACTTGAGAGACAAGATAATAAGGGTAGGTCTCGCAAATGGCTTTCACAATGTTAGCAAAAGAAAATGTGTTCCTTTTCTCCATTTAGGGAAATCTTTGCATAATGTGATATTTGATGAAATTGTGAAATTTTTAGATGGATTCAAACAGCGAAAGAAGGTGGGATGACAGCGTTACTTCACAGAAAGAGGCAGAGGCCATGTTTCTAAGCAAGAAAGAAGCTATGCTCAAGAGAGAACGGATAAGGGAATACTCGTATAGTCATCGGGTACGCTTCTCTACTTTATAATCTTCATTTTGTTTCTCCTTTAAGATGACAAGTGATTTCCGCAATCGTTTCTCCATATACCCTTGTTTATTTTTGCCTTTGGATTGAATAAATCAGAAGAAAATCAAGGGACGTAAATAAATAGGGGCATACATAAGGAGAAAAAAAGGCGTGTGAAAATAATTTCACTATAAGAAATAGCTTCTCCTACTAAGTTGTCTACGAAAGTATTTTGCAGAAGTCAGCAGAATCAGAGAGAAACAAGGTGAACGGAAGATGGAGATACTGGTTGGACCAATGGGTAGATACACAACTTACTAAAAGTAAAGAGCTTGAGGACTTGGACACAGTTTTTGCTTCAAACGCAAGGCAAAAAGAGGAATTTGGAGAAAAACAACTTAGGATGAGAAACTTTCAGAAACAAAAAATTCAGATCGAAGGAATGGATTCTCCGGTTTTTGTTCCAAGAAGATCTTCTTACCACAAAAAGCAGTGCTCGTTAGGGGATGAGAATTTGTTCGCAAGCTCTCCTGTTGTTCCAACTTACATGGCTGCAACAAAATCTGCCAAGGCAAAAACAAGGTCTCTAAGTTCCCCCAAGGTAAGGGCAGGGAATTTTGATACTTGTTCAGAAAGCTACTCGCCATGCAAGAAGAACATCTCTCTTATATCTTCTGTAGTCAGTGAAATGCCGATAAGCAGTAGTACCGCACGAAGAATGGGAAAGTCCAGTAGTCTCCAGCAACGATCTCCGAGCTTGAGGGGCCTTGCAAGTCCTATAAAATCAAGGCAGACTCCGAAGGATCGAAGCTTCGACTCAGAGTGCTCAATCTCATATTGGGATAGACAAAGCACATGCAGATGATGATTTCAGTTTGCATTAGAGAAAGATAATTTGGTTAGTGTGTTGTTTGGGTTGGATTGCAGAAGTGATATTTATAAATTACAAGTGAAGCCCTCTATGAGCACTGCTTCGAGTCGTGTAACATGAAGAGAAATTAGCTCAAATGATCAATTCACAAATCTCAGTTGATGAAATAATCATTCGTAGTATTTGATCAATATGTTGTCAATGTTTGGTCAATACATCATTAAGGTTTGATTAATATGTCGTCAATATTTAATTTTGATCGGTTTCCCAATTAAGATTTCTAAAATGATCATTTCAGTCAGTTTTCAAAATATTTTCACATTTCAGGAAAGAAAAGGCAGCTATGCATATATTTGTTTTAAAAACTTTGGTGTTTGAAACTTGCAAATCACATGTTTTAGAAGCTGTCGGCTTAATATTTATGTTCTCCAGGGCCCAAGATGGGCTAGATACAAGCAAAAGATGATGTGACGAGAATTTCACATTAGATAAGTACAATAATAATCTAAGTCTAAAAATAGATGGTTCACTTAAATTCGCACCGATACTTTTTGTGATAAAAACCTCACACTTAAGGTCTATTGGGCACAGTATTAGGCCTAAGTGATTAAGTTAGAGACAATATTGATTCGTGGCAGCCTTAGGCCCTTAGTAGTAGACGCTTATGGAATCAGTGACACAATAGAATACTTGTCGTCCAAAGATTTCTTAGGGAAAGAAGGGGGGCTTTTGGTTGAAATAATCCACTTTTGATTGCTGAAATGTTTCTATTTTATCATCTTATTGTTATATCGTCATTGCATTGTCCATAAATGATCGATTTGTCATGAATACTTAATTTCCTTTATTCAGCGGCAAATGTAAAAAATGGATTAGTTTAGTTAATTGCCCGAAAAAAGGCCTAGGAGAGCCCACGCAAATCTAAAAAGGGGGTACATGTTGGGCGTGATTTGACCACCCCAGACCCAAAGGAAAGAGTACCATAACAATAAGCCCAAACCTAAACTTTTTTTTTTTTTTCTTTTGCTCTCTCTCTCTCTCAGAGTCTTTTCTCTCTCTCTTGAGAGTCTTTCTCACCTCTCTGTGTGAGTTTTTTCATCATTGCTTTTTTTTTTTCCCAGCCGCAGGCCCAAGCTCCGGCAAAGGGTCGGTGGCAATCCTCTGCTTGTTTTCCTTGTTCTTTTTCCTTTCTTTTTGCTTCAATTTTCCACTGCCTACTTTTCCTTTCCGCCTTGCTCTTCCACCCTTTCCCCGGCAAGGGTCGTGGATACTTAATTTCCTTAATTCAGCAACAAATGTAAAAAATGGATCAGTTTGGTTAATTGCCCGAAAGAAAGGCTAGCAGAGCCCACGCAAATCTTAAAATGGGATACCTGTTGGGTGTGGTTTGACCACCCTAAACCCAAAGGAAAGAGTACCATAACAATAAGCCCAAACCTAAACATTTTTTTCCCAGGGGTCAAGGGTGTGGAAACCTAAAGAGTGATGCTGTCCTTAATACGTAAAATCCTCACCTAATTACCATCAACTTTGACAGGCGATTCTTTACATTTTGAGTATAATTTTCTAAAGTTATATATCCATCTGCTAATTCTCCAACGCAAGCCAAAACACCCTACACATCTAGAGCAAAAATAAATAAAAATGTTCTCTGTCGTTGGCCCTTGTCATTAGCCCTGGGGTCGGCAGCAAATTTCTTGACAATCACTCTTAGTCTCTTTTCTCTCTCTTTTTGTTTATATAGTCGTCATGGTAGTCGTCATTTTTTAGCCCACATACAAAGTAAACGCAAGGTTTTGGTCCAGTTATCTTCTTCGATATGGGGTTGAAGCTAGAAGTCATGGAAGATGTATTGCATCGGAATTAGGTTTAGCTAGTGCAACATTATGGGCTTAGCTGGCATGGTTATATGGATGTTGGAAGTCCAGAGAATATGGAGCGACGACATGGTTTTTTTTCCTTTTATTTTGATTTTGTTTAGTTTCCAAGAATTGTCTTGGAGTTAAGTTTTGATTTCTCTGTTTATGAAAGTTTATAGTTTGATTTCTCTCAATAGGAGGGTTGCTTCATATCAAATTTCAATCTACATCTCTTTTGGATCTTTGTGTGAAGGGTGGAACTATATGATTTGCTAGATCTACTTGGTGTTCTGGGATCGTAATGGTGATGGGGTGGTGCTTGTACTCCCTATCTCAATATATGATTTGAGATTTTTGTTCTCACATAATCTCCGTGTAACACGTGGTTTAAAGGTTTTATTAATCTGTGTAATCTTGCATTTTCCGATGAGCTCAGACGAGCACTTGATGTCTACTCATTACTTTGCAATTGATGATGCTTTATTATAATATTTTTAGATCTAATTTACAAAGACCCTTTGGAGCAGAATTCTTCAATATATATGTAATGCTCTTTTTTTTCAATGACTAAAATATCGTTTTAAAAAATAATAACCGATCATCTATTTTTTTAAAGGAAATATCCATCTCTACTTTTTTTAATCAAGTCAATTAAACAGTTTGAAACAGTTGTTACTTTGTCCATGTCATTCAGACAAAAGTATTGAAGTCTGTGGAATCATAAATATTTCGCCTGGTGGGTTAGTTAAAAAGTCTATATGAAATAAATAGAAGGCTTACCTTTTTTTTTTTTTTTTTTTGGTAAACATAGAAGGCTTACTTGTAACTACAGCACGTCGGCACCTACACTTACTGGCGGATCCATTTAAGGGGCAAGGAGTCAACCGACCGGATGGCTTGGGCACTGTTTTTTTGGAGATTGGATTTGCCCTTCATACATGTCCTTTGCTTACTTGATAAAAATGTATGTCATTCTTATTATTATTTTTAATAGAAAATGAACACATACTTTGTGTGTGAACAATTTAATTTTCTTTTTTGTTTTTGATTAAGGAGTGTGATTAGTTTTTAATTTTTTTTTTTTTAAAGTATGAGACAATGATGATGAGATCCCTTAATAAGCCCATATTTTTCTTAATATTACATAATTACCATTTTACCCTCTTTATGTAAAAAGATGAGCACACACTTTGTACGGAAACAATTTCATTTTCTTTTTTGTTTTTGATTAAGGAGTGTGATTAGTTTTTAATTTTTTTTTTTAAAGTATGAGACAATGATGATGAGATCTCTTAATAAGGGCATATTTTTCTTAATATGATTGTCATTTTCTCAAAAGATACAAAATTACTATTTTGCCCTCCTTATGTAAGTATTGTGTATTCAAAAGTAAGGGCAAAATTGAAAAAAAATGGCAAAAAGTTGACAATGAGGGTTCTCTTAATAGAATAGAATAGATTATCAACTTGGGCATTATATTCTGGTGGGTAGGGGGGTGAGGGGGGATAGGAAGGCAATAGAGTATATAATCATGTGAGTTTGCAAACTGTACTGACTTTGGTTCCAAGGGTTGCTACTGCTTTAGCGAGAAGAGCCTTTTCTGCTATGAATATTGTGAAGAGTCTAGTGCATAACCAAATAGGAGATTAATAGTTGAGTGGTATCATGATATTTTATATTGAGAACAATGTATTTTCTTCTATTGATACTGAAGCTATAATGCAATGTTTTCAAAATATGAAAACGCGTTGTGGACAATTCAACTTTTATTGTCATTTGTTCTATAAATTATGAATGGTGCAACTATGGCTTAATTTTTAAGGTTATTATGTCTAAGAAATGTTTGTGAATTTTACATGTGACCCTCTGAATACTTTTTCTTGGATCCGCCACTGTCTGTACTCTTCACTAAATCTCACTTTATTCCCTACATTCTATATTGTCTCAATTTACCACCTGCACTTTTCCTCTGTAACTCACGTTACTCTATTCCCTTTAAGGATGTCCTTATTATGCTGGTGTAGTGTGGTCTGTGACATGGCATGTTAGTAGAACCCATGGGTAAAGGAGTGGGTTAAACTCAAGCAAAGTTTATTTTGTTTAGATTAAGAGAAGGGAAAAAAAAAGGCAACAACAGAGGGAAAAATTAAGAGAAGGGAAAAATAAACCCTTGTTTGAGATTAACCCACCCTTTTACTCGTGGGTCCCACTAATATGTCATGTCGCTTGTCACACAACCAAAATAAGTGAAAAGACTAAATTATCCATGCCATTCAGCATAACTAACATCATACTTAGCTTTTTTAACGGAATAGAGTAAAGTGAGACACGGTGAAAAAGTGCAGGTGGTAAAGTGAGACAATAAAAAGTATAAAGTGTAAACTAAGATTTAGTGGGAGTACAATTGTCGTAGCTAAAAATAAAACTAAATAAAATATAGAGCAATCAAATATAAGATGAATTTGAATTTGACATTGTCATATTTGGTGAATCACTCAACCTAATCATGTTAGACAAGGAAAGGAAGTTGGTTTGTAATTCATAAAGTGTTGAACACTAGTTTATGCACAAAGCAATAATATAGTGTTGAATTTACTTACATTTTGGCCTGTAACTAATTAGTATCAAAGGCTATCATGTTTACAAGAGAAAGTGATGGTCTCGTACATTGGACCGTTGCAAGTCAATTTCACACAGAGGTTAATTAAGAGTGTACGCATAATACATTCATCTTCTGGAAGATCAAGACTTTCGATTCAACCTTTTCAGATTGCATATATGCACTACAATTTCATGCTTCAAAGGAATTATAATTGAATTGTCTACCACCATCCACGAATATACAATTAGAATTCGGACATCCAAGCTTTTGACATATATTTTAACGCATATTTTATAGGGTTCATATATATTTCAACGATCCAACTGTTTATTTTTTATGTCTTACCTCAAAGATCATGTCTACCAAAAATCACTCAAATCCAAAATCATAGGACCGTTGGATTATTTAGTGTTTGTTGTAGAACTGTATTTGTCTATTTCTTAACTACAAATGAATGTCTTAATACTTTTGTGAACACGAAAAATTCCTGAAAACAAGAAACAAGAATATGTGTACAAAATAATATTTTTGTGTTTAATGATTTTGGGGTTACAATCTCTTTGTAATTTGATCCTCTGATTCTATCTTCGTAGGGTGTAGGTTTGTGGATGAGTTGTTGATCCAAAGGGCCGTCGGAGCTTGATCTAAGGATGAATAGTTGATGAATGGATCTTCAAGGGGCGTTGGGCTTGATCTTGAAGAATGGGTGTATGGGTTTGTTGAGGTTGTTGATCCAAAGAGCCGTTGGGGCTTGATCTTAGGATGAATGGTTGATGAATGGATCTTCAAGGGGCGTTGGGCTTGATCTTGAAGAATGGGTGTATGGGTTTGTTGAGGTTGTTGATCCAAAGGGCCGTTGGGGCTTGATCTTAGGATGAACGGATGATGAATGATGAACACTTTCTTCAAGGGGCCACTTTCTTCAAGTGGCCGTCGGGGCTTGATCTTGAAGGTTGATGGATGAGCGGATCTTCAAGAGCTTTTGGGCTTGATCTTGAAGAACGGTTGGATGTGTGGATTTGTTGATGTTGTTGGTCCAAAGGGCCGTTGGGGCTTGATCTTAGGATGAACGGATGATGAACAATGAACACTTTCTTCAAGGGCCGTCGGGGCTTGATCTTGAGTTGGTGGAAGTTCTTCAAGGGCCGTTGGGGCTTGATCTTGAAGGAGGATTTGACGAAGAACGAAGAGTGCTTTCTTGATCCTTTGGGATTTTCTTGAGAGCTTTAGAACTTTAAGGCTTCAAGGTTTTGGTGTGCGTGTTTGTTGAGGTTGTTGATCCAAAGGGCCGTTGGGGCTTGATCTTAGGATGAACGGATGATGAATGATGAACACTTTCTTCAAGGGCCGTCGGGGCTTGATCTTGAATAATGGTTGTGTGGATTTCTTCAAGGGCTTTTGGGCTTGATCTTGAAGGTTGATGGATGAGCGGATCTTCAAGGGCTTTTGGGTTTAATCTTGAAGAACGATTGGATGTGTGGATTTGTTTGTGTTGTTGATCCAAAGGGCCGTTGGAGCTTGATCTTAAGATGAACGATGAACACTTTCTTCAAGGGCCGTCGGGGCTTGATCTTGAGTTGGTGGAAGTTCTTCAAGGGCCGTTGGGGCTTGATCTTGAAGGAGGATTTGACGAAGAACGAAGAGTGCTTTCTTGATCCTTCGAGATTTTCTTGAGAGCTTTAGAACTTTAAGGCTTCAAGGTTTTGGTGTGTGTCTATTCCTCTTGATGGAGAAGCCTATTTATAGGCTTTGAGAGTGAATCACCACCATCCATTTTTTTGGTGAAGTGAGTGGATTTTTTTGGTGAAGTGAGTGGAGGTTGTAGGTGAAGTGAGTGGAGGTTGTAGGTGAAGTAAGTGGATGTTGTAGGTGAAGTAAGTGTGTGAGGTTGGTGAAGTAAATAAATGTTGTAATTTTAATACATTGGTTAACATTTATTTTACTGAAATTTCGATGTCTACAACTTTTGGATTTGTCTAATTTGTTGCAAAGATGATCTAGGAATTGTGTACTAAAATATGGACAGTTCGAATCGTTGAAATACATTATGAATTGAGCCTTACCAAAACATGTGTTAAAATATGTGTCAAAATTGGTTTGTCCTGTACTTCCAACATTGGCCATTGGAGTTGGACCTAACCAGTCTTAATTAGATGAAGCACGTGGAATTTTCCGAGAGCTATGTTTTATGTGGCCGACAAATGTTATTACTTAATCAAAGAACGCAAAATGGCTCGTGGGAGAAAGAGACTGAAAGTATTTTTGGTCCCAAAATTAACATGGTTGCTTCTTTGGCTATTAAAGTTTTTGAAAAAAACTAGTTGCTTCTTTGGCTATTAAAGTTTTTGAAAAAACTAGTTGCTTATGCGGCTCCACCATTGAAATTTATAGGCTTTCATCTTTTATATATATATATATATAGTCATTTAAAAGAACGTTCAAAGTTGTCACTTAGTACTACGATCTAGTGGTATTATTCTTTAATTGCAAGCTATCAAATGTCTTAGGTTTGATTCTCGCCAAATGTAAATTCGAACCATATTAATATGGCTAGCCTATCGTCATACTTAGTCCATTCCCCACCCCTAATCAAATGATTCGGACTAAGCCAAAGTTATTGAAATAGTGAGAGGTATTGAGAATATGAATCATACATCGGTAGAATTAAGTGATTTTACATGTGCTTATAAGGAAGGAGTTGAATTATTCTTCGCATTATCACTTAATTTTATGGCCGAACATCAACTTCTTTCAAAAGGAGCTGACCGGATCTAAAGATTTCACGCTGAAGATTGAATTCTTAGCATCCGATTACTGCATGACACACATCAGTTTTCATGAAAAGGGACGGAACATGAGGCTGCATTATGTGACGGAGATGGAAAGGAAGAGATCGATCTCCTAACCTATATATTCATTGACTTGATGAGCACATGGCATGATCAGAAAGAAAAGGATAACCCTATGTGTACTAGGGGGATTCATATCCTCCTTTGTTATCTTTTTCTTTAGAAAATTATTGGAATTTCTTGTAGGGTTTGACAACTAGCTGCAAGTATAAAGACACATGAATTTCATTCTCTGTTGTATTGCTTTCAAGAATCCAATCTTCTTCTTTTTTTCTTTTTTTTTTCGAAACAAAACGATAGCGTGATTCTATTGATGAACAAAAGAGCAACAAAAGGTGCTTATATGGATACACATATTTACCAATTTATTAATCTAGAAGTAAATTTGTAGAAACAATTAAACCCCTGCAATGCCACTACATGAAAAAAAATGCCCACTAAAGTTACGTCACAACAGTAACATACCTATTTAATTGACCTGGACAGAAATCAAATCATCACCATATAACGAGACCATATCAAGCCATTATTTAGGGTTTTGGGTTGTAGAATCCAATCGACTTGGACAACATTGATAAAAATAGGCTAAATTTTTTTCTTGATCCTTGTGGCGAGACACTACTTTTAAATCGACCTTTGTGGTGAAAAAAGTGTTAATCTTAACCACGTGGTGAAGTTCGTTATCAATCTTAGTCTAAATTGAAATTTCTGTCAAAATCTCATCCACATGCAGGGGTAAAAAGGTCATTCCATTCTTTTTTCTTTTCTTTTTGGTAATTCTACTTTTTTATAATCAACAAAAATAGAAGAAAAGAAAGAAGAAGAAATCCCTCCCCAATCCCTAGCCTTGTCAGCCACAACCCACCCACCACCTTCCCCCCTCTTTCTCACATAACCCTAGCCATCATGTCCACCATTATTCTTAAAATGAAACTAAATTCAATGTTTGCATAATAACTTATATTCTAACCTAAACGCGGCTAGGTACTTTGTGATTTTTTAAATCTTGAATTTAAACTCTTGACTCTCTTGAAATGAGAAAGTTTGATAATATGAACCTTGTAATTTTATTGTTTATTTATTCTTTTATTGTAGCTCTAAAAGTTTATAAAAAATAAAAAAATAAAAAATTTATGTCCATATGATGCTTTATGATTGGTTGATGGAATCAATAAAAACGAAAATAACAATTTTGCCCCTACAAATGATAGAAGAATGAGGAAAAATCCAATTTAGACTATGATTGATAACGAATTTCACCATAGGATTACAATTAATAGTTTTTTTACCACAAAGGTCTATTGAAAAGTAGAGTATCACCACAAGGATCACGAAAAAAATTTGGCCATAAAAATATAACTAAAATCTACTTGGACAGCGAGAACTAGACACACGTATGCTTGGTTCCTCTGTTTATTACATACACCATTATTTTAGAATTTAGGGTACATATTAAAAAAATATTAAACTGAAAATGGAAGTATTTAACTTAATTAATTTGATGTAAGTATGCATATGTCAACACAGAAAACAAACGTAGAGAGCATCCAAACTCGAGTAGTTATACGTCCATTACTCCATCTCCCACCTTCTCTCTCTCTCTCTCTCTCTCTCTCTCTCTCTCTCTTTAATTTGTTTATGTGAATCTCTATCCAAAATGTTGTTTCAATGTGTCGTTAGAAACTTCTGCTGAATCTGGTTCTGCATTATTATTCTATGGGTCTCATTTCACGTGAGAAGTTAAGAAAAGAGTTCGATTAAAAATTGGGGCGATTAGTTTGGAAAACCTTTACTATAGCAAACTAACAACATAAATTTAATTACCTAAACCTAGGAAATATGCCCGCAAATTCATAGTTGAAAAATTGAAGTTATTAATTAAGTGCTACTTGTCCCAAGCCCGGATAAAGGAGGAGAGAGAGTGCGTTATGCAGTCAATAATCGATACTCCGTTTTTCACGTCGAATCTCTATAAATTAAGTGCTAAAAAACAAAATCTAATTATTCACATGGATGTGCAAATATTCTCTATCCAGATATATTCATACGCAATTTCTTGTGACTTTGATGTGGTAATGTTTTCATGAAAAGGAGACTGATGAACTGAACATGAAGCTTCATTCTGTGATAGAATTGAAAAGGAGAAGATCTAGAGAATATCAATCAATTCCTTCACAATATACTTTGACTCAATCAATGGTAACCGTAGCATCGGATGAAAAGTAGCATTGAGCACATGGGATGAGTAAGGATCACACTAGGATGCTGCTTGGCTAGGGGTCACATTCGTTTGAAGAAAAAAACAAAAAAAACAAAAATTGTTCGGGCAGGAATTTCGCATGGACAGAGTCCCTGGCTCGAGCACACAGCTCTCTGAGGAGTTGACACTTCGGTTAATTGTCGGGCTCCTGCTTGTTAAGAGGCTGCAAGAGGAGGATAGAGTTAGTTCTGAAAGGTGCCTTTGTGGGGCCTTAGGTGTAGGCCTTGAGGCTTGCAATCAAAACTAACTAAGTGCTTAGGCGTGCCACTGCCATCTCAATATGGCAGATGTAGAACAAGTGTGTTTAAGTTGATTACTTGCACCCCAAGTTATTCTGACTTCTTGTTATCAAAGGATTTGTCATGGATGGGTTAAGTCTACATTAAGTTCTTTTCTATGCCTTGAGACCAAGGACTTTTAGTTCATTATCTTGTATGCTTAACGGGTGGAAGTCCAAATCTGACTAAGTCATTGGTTTAATTCCTGTTTAGCCCTTTTATAACAGTAAGACCGCTAAGTGAACCAGATCTGAGAACCAATAGAACTTTGAATCATCAAATGACTAGAAATGACTTGAATACATATTGGAGAATACATCATAATACCATATCTACTATTTGAAAGACAAGACAAAGAGAGTCGGGCAAGAGTTCACCTTCTCGGGCAAGGTTGAACGTCTTGCAACTTCTTCTTTTTGTGGTTATAGAGGGTTGTAAACTAAAAAAATGGATGGATGGTAAGCAAGTTTACATGAGGGAATTGATATTACAGCATCTAAAGAGGGTAGCAAAGCTTTTACACTGGACAGAAGATGTCTTTCTAATAGAACTATTGCTAAAAAGGAGTTGGAAGGTACGAACTGGCTTGAGAACAGAGTTTGTATGCTTGTTTGATTGGTTGAGTGTCCTTGTCTCTGGGGCATCTTCCTTCTTTTATAGACGAATTAGCCCAACCATTGTGCCTTTGTATTTGCCCGAAAGTAACTTAGGGGTAGTGAGTCATCAACATTTTACTTGTATTGCCACCATAAAGTGCTTTTTGGCTGATAATAGGTTGATTTCCATCGGTTGTCACTTTTCTTATATAGCCTTTTCATTAATGAGGAGCCACCATATTGTCTTGAGATGGATGGCTGGGCTTGGTGCTAGGCCTTGGGCAAGTTCCTTCACTATAGCTCTTTTAGGCTTCCATTCCTTCAAGTCCAAAGTTCAAATATTAGCTCAAACATAAACTTTTATTTAGGGTTTGCTATTTCGCAGCAGTACTGATATTTCATTATCTTTGCAAGTCTTTCAATTGTGGTCCTATTGTTTTCCAATATATAGGAGAAGAGTGAGCTACGTATCTGTACGGCTAGTGCTTTACGTATATGTTCAAAATAAGGGAATGATTTATATACACATCATTTTTTTATGGATAAATTACACTTTATCACCTCAGGTTTGAAGTCTATTGCAACCTCATACAATATCTTCAAAACATTTTATTTTCATACCTCAAGTACTATTTTATTTCAATATAATACATCTGTTATATTTTTCATCCATTGATCCATTAAGAGCTGACGTGGCTGCCACATTTGTGCCATGTGGCTGCTAAATTTATGCCACATGGCAAAAAATAATTTTTTATACATTAAAAATATTATAATAATTTACCCTATTAAAAAAACCATTGAAACCCACTCCCCTAACCCAGCTTCTCCTCCTCTACTCTATTCACTTCCCTTCCCATCTAAAAAACCCACCCCACCCCCACCTCTCCCACAACCCTCCCTTACCCTACATCTTCTCCACATCGTCTTATCCAGCAACCTCTCTATTTCACTGTGCATCTCCATCTTCCAGAGCTAGTCCACCGAAATCACTCAGATCTAGTCGTCAGGGATGACATCTTCGTCACTAGGGATGACTGCATGTCATCAGGTCTATGAGTTTCGCTGGAAAAAGGCAAACTAGGACTACTGCTGTGTCAGAGAGATCAGCAAAGACGATGTCAGCGTTTTATTTTGAGAATCGACACTACTAGCATTGTATAATTTTGAATGTTGGGTCTGACCAATTTTTTTTTAAAAAAAGGTCAGAACAATCAAATTGGAAGCTTCAACTACAACACTAGCACCCCTATAAGCATCACCATCCTTACTGACTTATGGTGGTCCAGAATAGCGCACACCCGTCAGCACAAATGGTGGGAGGGAGAGAGAGCTTTGTAGCAAGGGATTTGGAGTTGCTGGGTTTTGATTCAAGGTGTGTGGGAATTGTAAGGATTTGCAAAGTGTGTTGGTGGGAGGGAGGGAGGGAGGGAGGAAAGAAGAGGTTGAAGATGAGGGGTAGGTGAAGAGAGTGGATGAAAGGGAGGTGGTATGGTGGAATGGGTTTCTGGGTTTTCAGTTTTTTTTTGTTTTTTATTTTTTATTTTTGTATATAAATAGGGTAAATTATTATAATATTTTTAATGTATAAAAAAATATATTTTTTGCCACGTGGCACAAATGTAGGCAGCCACGTTAGCTCTTAACTGATCAATGGATGGAAAATGTAACGGATGTATTATATTGAAATAAAATAGTACTTGAAGTATGAAAGTGAAATGTTTTGAAGATATTCTATAAGGTTGTAATAGACCTCAAACCTAAGGTGGTAAAATGTAATTAACCTTTTTTTTTATTTGCAAATCTTGTTTGTTTTAGTTCATAGAATTTCTTTACATTATTTCAATGGCCGAGCCAGAAATTTGTTAAGAAGGATGATTTTTTTTTCTTTCTTTTTTGATATAAAATATAGACTATAGAAAATAAACTTTTTTTTTTTTCCCTAATACTATGAAAAGATCGACTTAAAAACTATAAAATTAAAAGAATCGAACTCAGTGTTCAACAACAACAAAGAAATAACTCATTCATAGTACAAGTTATCGACGCAAGCTTTGATGGTAGTACATTATAGTACAAAGGGTACTGTAAGTTCCTTATCAATCGTGAGTTCACATGTTTTTTTTTTAAAGCTGAATAAACCTACCCTAATCTACTTCAACCAAAAACCCAAAACCATGTCGGTTGGTGTTCAATCCACAAACTGAAGGTTGAGAAGGGTCAATGCTACAAGGAAAAAGGCAAAAAATTAGAAGAAAATATATGTTAAGTGGGGATCAATGGGAGAAGGATAGGTTCAAATCTTCTTTCCGAAATTAAAGTGGTAATATCGTTTATATTTAAAAATAAAGAATTGTTATTAGCACTTTAAAAATCTCATTTTACACTCCAAACTTTCTATATTAAGAAAGAAAAATACACTATGTGAGGAGTGTAGAAAGAGATTTTTGAAGTGCCAATAACACTTCCCTAAACAAAATTAAAAAGAGATTATATAAATGAGAGGAACAAAGGATTTTAGGGGAGATTGTTCATCTCCTAGTCCTTGACACAATACAGGGTTACTGTTAATGTTTTTATTAATATTTTTTTTTGTTGATTCAAGAAAAAGGTGTGTATTGATATTGTGGTCCATGAATCTAAGAAATAGTGAGAATTCAAGATTTCTCTTAATTCGAAAATCCCTTTTTTTTTTTTTTTTTTTTTTTTTTTCTTAAAGAAAATCCAGGATTTGAATTGATGTCCTTTCATTGAGTCCTCCTAAACTGCATTGATTTATCCTAAAGATTTCATTTAAATTGGAATTTGGTTATTCACCATGTACGAGGATCCTTGCTAATCATCCATGGCTGGATGGTTAAAGCGCCCAACTCATAATTGGCAATTTCGTAGGTTTAATTCCTATCGGATGCATGCCAATGGGACCCTCCAATAAGTCTAGTGGAACTGGCTTTGTATCAACGAAATCTCATCATCCATACATAACAAATTAGTGTGATATATATCATAACATATGAACAGTAAGAACTGGCATTCTTATTAAGGCTAGAACTCATAGAGAAGAAAATAGATTTATGGAAAAAATAATTCAATAACTGCCTAAAACTGAAAGAATGATGAAAATAATATGGATAGTGAAAAAAAAAAAATAGAGAATAGAATGAGATGAATCACTTAGCCAAATCATTAAGCAATTGTAGTACCATACTCAGACAAGACATCCATGCACTACTTGATACCCAAGACAAGTTCACATATATAATTAAGTCATTGCAACTCTTAAATTCTAGACAAATATCCACATATATTATAACTTCTAAATAAAATCCAAATTTTAAATATGATGTAATGTTGTATAAAAGATGTCCATAAATTTGTGTTTATTTACAAAATCATGCCACCAAATCTCTTACACGTTTCTTTCAAACATTTAATTTGTTTAATATTTTTTTTAATTTTGTGTGAACTCCTCCAATCCAAAACCTAATTAGATCAAATATATACGGACATATATTCTAAATTTATGTATACTAAATTACTAATACCAAAAAAAGAAGTAGGTAAATTAATTTTGTTACAAATTTAAAAAGTAGGCACATTAATTTTCATGTAATTATATAGTAGGTAAATTATTTTTATAAAATTAAATGATAGATATTGTTTTCAAAAAATTAATTTTCATAGTAGGTGAATTTTTTCATGTAATTATACAATAGGTAAATTATTTTCATAAAATTAAACAATAGATATTGTTTTCAAAAAATTAATTTTCATAGTAGGTAAACTATTTTCATGTAATTATATTGTAGGTATAAAATTAAACAGTAGATATTGTTTTCATAAAATTAATTTTCATAGTAGGTAAATTATTTTCATAAAATTAAACAACAAATATAGGGTTTTTTTATATCAGTACCCCACAAAATGTTGATTGCATCCCATATTAAAATTTAATATTAAATGACTTATGTACCCTACTATGCAATGGCAATTTTGACCTTATTAGGTTTAAAAAAAAAAAAAATTTCTATATACCCCCCAAATCACTTTTAACGTATTATTTATCTTCTTCAACTATCAAAACTCCTCCAACCCATTGTTCAACAAAACCGTAACCAATGAAATTACAACCATGTTGATTGAAAAAAATTATTTTTGACGAATGAAACACGAAATCAATGTTTCGGAAGCTTCACATGAGGTAAGACTTCATATTTTTTATTGTTTTAGTGATTTTGACGACATCGATAATTATTTAATCTTGCTTTTGATGTGTTACTCAAGTTTCTATGTTCATGTTCATCTTTTAGGGATCACAGTGTTTACATGAAGAATTAAACACAAAAATTACCACCAAATATTAAAAACAGATGACATGGGTTTTAATGGTGGAATTGAAAAAAACCCACATATGCTTTAAATCCCAAGTGGCATTTTTTGTCAAAATTCCAGTCAGCATTTTTTGTCCAAATTAAAAGCTTTATAAGATTTGAGAAATGTAGGGTGTATAGAAAATATGCAGGTGCATGTAGAAAATGTAAGGTGTATATTAAGAATGTGGGGTGTGAGGGTATTATGGAGAAGTATGTGGGGTGTATTAAGATAATTTTTAATTGAAAAAGCAAATGTGGGGTGTATTAAGTATGTGGGGTTTATTCAACAATTTGTGGGGTGTTAATATAATAAGCCTAGATATTGTTGAAAATAAACACTAAATTAAGTATATTCAAATTGAAATTTATTGTCGAAATTCAAAAAATTTCCAAATTAATTCCTTCATCTAGAACCATATTTCATGGCTACAAGACCTTGCCAAATTCAATGCACGTGATCAATTAAAACAAAATTACAAGAACTTTCCATACTGGTTTAGATGGGGTTTATTAGGGATCCAAAAAATATAAAAATGGGCACACAAACTTAATTTGGTAAGTTGCTTAGTTGGATCCTAATCATTGGATTTTATTCGGATAAATATTATATGATGGGCTAGAGGCTAGAAAAAATGAGTCTAGAGGGGGAAAGTTAAATTTTCAGTATTTTTTATTGTTTTAGTGATTTTGACGACATCAATAATTATTTAATCTTTGCTTGTGATGCGTTATTCAAGTTTCTATGTTCGTGTTCATCTTTTAGGGATCACAGAGATTACATGAAGAATTAAACACAAAAAATTACCACCAAATATTAAAAACAGATGACATGGGTTTTAATGGTGGAATTGAAAACAACCCATATATGCTTTAAATCCCAAGTGGCATCTTTTGTCAAAATTCTAGTCGGCATATTTTGTCCAAATTAACAACACATTGAGACATTGCTAACACTATGTCGACATTTATTACCTAAGAAAATTAAAAAGATCTCCTTTCTTGAAAGATTACAGCTGCAGCTTTTCTTTCGCTTTTAAATGTTCTTAGTAAGACTAATTATTGAAATTAAATGTGTGCTTCAACTCCTTGCTACAGCTTTCCTTATAATCGTGTGAGAGGTCGAGAAGAGGAAAAAGAAAAACATGGATTAAAAACCCCTTTTGATGAAGTAACACAATGAAGAACTTGGCTAACTGCAGTTGACAAAAGTATAACAACTAGAGATGTAATTCATATGGTCGACAGCGTATATATTATTCACTGCAATTTCTAATTAATAAGTTAATAGATTTGTACTATAAATAATATGACACGGATGAAATAAAGGAAAACTCATTACCTTTTAAGCCGGACATCTTCCTCGTTTTACTGTCAAGCGAGCAGTGGCTTTTCTTTGCAATACAATGACATATAACAATTTCAATGTTTCAAATAATCCACAGTGATGGCTGTCATTTTTTTAAAACTACAAGATCTATTTGATAAAGAGAAATGCTAAGAAGGCTTTTTCAAAAGTGAGATTCTTCATAAATTCTATGTCATCTCATAGTTAACATTAATTGCCGTGTCAACACTATAAAATATTATGTAAAAAATATAAGATGACAAAATATCCATAAATAGTCCCACTTTATAAGAGAGTTCCTTTAGCATTTCTTTGTGATAAAAACAAGTTATATTATTTTCTTATCATCAAACAAGTTATGTATATAATTATGCATTAACTTCTACCTTTCACATTTTATTTACCCTAATCTTTTAGTATACGTGTGCACATATGGGAGGCTGAGAGATGCATAAAACAAATTATAATTGTACATTCACTTCTATTTTTCACTTTCTATTTACCCTAATCGTTTACGTGTGCATGGAAGATTGAGAGATACATACAATTCTTTTACCTCAAAGAAGAGTTTGATATTCACGACAAATAAGCAAGCTGGGAGATTTTACTTTTCCATATTTTTGTACCGCAGAGATTTTAGAAGAGACAAGAAGACATTGATTAAAGTGGAATAAAAGTGGGTTAGGGAACATGATAAGAATACTTGTTTATAATCTTAGAGGGTTTGATATCATCCCACAACAATTTTATGTGTCGTTTCCGGCTCTCTAATCACATTTTTGTTTCTTTAACTTCAATGGCATGCATGATGATGACTGATATGGACGGCTTAAAATACCTAATTAACGTGGCAATCCCACCTATTTCCTCGAGCCTAGTGGACACATCACCCACTTGCTACTTTATGATTCGGGGATTTTCATTTCCAACGAGCCAATCGAATGATCTGGATTGAACTTGGTTGTGTAATCATCTTAATGTTAAAGATACACTAAACTTATTGCACTAAGATTTAAGATACCACTGACGTGCAGTGTAATTTGTTTTATGTCTGGAGTTATTAGTCACTCTAAAAAGTTGTTCTGAACTCTAAATATGTAGAAATGTAAAAGGAAAAATACACTTGCTAATAGTGCAAAATAATTATTTTAGATTCATCATTTTAATGGAGAATATAATTTTATCGTTGATAAACTTGCTGAGATTGGTCCAATTGAATTTTGGCTGCTATGCTTTTGAAACTCCTTCTGCTGGTGTAGGACGTCTGATGCAAGAAGATATTATGGGGGTCTTTAGGCCTAGGTATTGTGTAATTTTGAAGGGAAAATTTGAAATAGGTCCAATTTTATAGACTACCTTTTGAAATAGGTCCAATTTTTAGTGATTTTTGACTTTTGAAATAGGTCCAATTTTTAGTTACTTGGGACCCATTTCAAAAAACCCCAATTTTGAATGCTTTGTTGGATTGTAGCTCTTTCATTATAAAAATGACTTTTTTAGGATGCTAATATCGTAACTTAAAGTATATATAGTAATAGATTAGTATCATCGCATTAGGTTGTACATGAAATGTGAATTAGTAGCTAGTTAAATAATTTGGGTAAGAATCACAACGTCATTGCATATGCAAAGTGGTGTGACAGTTTACAACCCCTAAATAGGTAAATGCGTTATTAAAGACAGAGGAAATATATTGGAGAAATGCATGATTGAGAAGTGTTCGGAAAAATGGTAGAGAAATATGTATATGAAATGCTACATAAAGTGAAAACTAAAACCTAAACACAATTTTAAGTTGTTTTCATTACTAAGCTTTAATTTTATTCATTGTCCATTTCTCTATCATCCGCTCTTTCCACTCTTTTCCCTCGTTTATCCCAACTATTTTTCTTCAATATTTAACGTAAAATAAAAAGATTACCAAACAGACATCAAAATTATTTCATAATACAGAGATATAGTTTTCATTTCCTATGTCATGGTTAATAGTGTTTTATTAATTATGCAGAAAGTATATATCTCTATTTTTGCATACAACGGTATTTCACTTTGAGGGAAATAATATATGAGTAAGCTATAGAACGAGTCTACTAATGTAATTAAGTATCAAATTTGTCATTTGTATAAATCGAATATGAGACTTCTTAATGTAAATAAATATTACTAGATCGTAATGATAAAAACATGTATTCTCATTTTATAAAATGAATTGGTTCACCTCTGTGCCTTAAGAATGTGATTTCTCTAAACAATTTTTCATGAACATGGACATGACAAATTGACCATGGAAAGTAATTAAGTAGGGGACCCTCTTTATAGCCGCCCTTGGACCTCTATTACGACACGTGTAGTGATTGTACTGAACATTAGTTTCCACTGCTAAATTAAGTTGAAACACGTTGCAATATTTTGTTAAAAAAGCATCGGACGGACAAGAAAACCCCACAATGGGGTCCTCATGATATGCGCATTAGGGCTATCCCCACATTACAAATCCTTCCAGAAAGCATGCAATTATAAAGGATTAGGTTTTTCAGCACAAATCCACAAATGAGAGGACTACATCACAAAGAGTTAACACTTGGTAAGCATGCCACAAGCACTAGACTTGCATTATCTTTATCAAATTATTACAGCAATCTTAATTTTTTAATCCTAACAAAGATTTGTGTTTGCTGATTTGGACACTTGCATGAGAGTGAGGCCAACCTATGTGACTATGTCGTCCGAAATGTGGTTTTTTTTATCGATGTTTGTTGGCGTTTAGGCCATAATTATGTCGTTTTCATCAGTACATTACAATACCCTCTAACAGATTCTCACCTGGTATCTTCTTCTAGCTACTAAAATGGTTTCTCTATCGATCTTTTATCCTTAAATATTTAGGGTTTGTTAAAGTTGAGATTTGCTTTTGACAAGTTAATTGGCAGCTGCCACTTTCTTGTTAGTTAAATTATGTATGCCATTAGTTTTTATATTCTCTTGTGGGAGTCCGACACAAAAGAGTATGTTCCAAAAGGAAAATTGTCCGAACCCTAAAGAAGACTTGGTTCTTTTGCGAGAATTTTGACTTAATTGTAGCAGTGGTCCTTAAATTTTATCCTTAATTGAATTTTTGTCCATGAACTCTTATATTGGTTTCTTTGTTACCCTATTAGTCATTTTCACAAAAACCGTCTTTTTTTTCTTCTTTTATCTTTTTTCTATTAGTCATCTTCAACTTAAAACTTCAAAGAAGAAAAAATGAAGCTAAAAAACAATGAATTTTATAAATTAATATCTAAAACTTAAAACAAATTAAAATTTGAACTATAAAAATACAAAATGAAAATGGTTAGACTTAGCAACTTGTACATATTATGCAATGCAACTTCAAAGTCCATGTATGGTAGCTTTAGGGTTTGGTAATTTTTATTTTAAAAAATACTTTTTGTGTCAGACTCCCACAAGAAAATATTAATACTAAAACTTTTAAGGAAAAAAATAATTCTAATGGCATACATAAACTAATAACAAAATGGCAGCTGCCAATGAACTTGTCAAAAGCAAACCTTAACTTTAAAAACCCCAAATATTTAATGATAAAAGATCGATAGAGAGAAAGCCTTTTAGTAGCTAGAAGAAGATACCAACAGAGATTCTTTAAAGGGTTTTGTAATGTACTAATCAAAACGACATAATCATGACCTAAACGCACAAACGTCGATAAAACCACATTTTGGATGACATGGTCACTTAGATTGATCTCACTTAATGTAGATTATTGTAGAATATTACTTTCAGCAAAATAAAACTATTAAAAAAATTCTTCTTTAGGGTCTGGTATTTTGCTTTTGGAGAACATTTTTATAGGCTTTGAGTCACACTATGTCAAACTCTTACAACCGTGGATGCAAGATTTTAATATTGCAAACAATCAAATCTTCTTTAGAGTTTTGTATTTTGTTTTTGAAAAAATTATTCTGTGTCTAGCAAACTGTCAAAACTCTCACAAGAGCAGATGAAAAATTCTAGGCTTAATCATAGCAATGGTTCCTGAACTTACATCTAGTTTAATTTAGACCTTGAATTCATAGTAATTTTTTTAGTCCTCAAACTTAACACTGTATTGTACCATGGTTCTTTTCACTAACACCATGAGGAACATCAACCCACATCACTAAAAATGTGTTTAAAAATGAGAAATGAGAAAGGAAAAAAAAAAAAAAAACTAAAAAATCAGATTTTTTTTTTTTTTTTTGTGTGTGTGTGTAAGAATATTGAATACATAGGAATATTTTCGTAGTTCAACATGTTATTTATTAGTTGTTTAAGTGTAGCCATAGTTCGATCTCCAACCACAGTTAATCTTTGTATCTCTGTGCCTTGTTGTATTTCCTTGTGGTCATACAATAATTGTTCTTGTTAATTTAAATTATTATCGTGTCGTCTTCTCATGTCTGTCACATTCCGGCCCGGGGCGGATTACTTCCCGGGCCGGGTCCACCACCGTAGCACGATATTGTCCGCTTTGGGCTTACCATTCCCTCACGGTTTTGTTTTTGGGAACTCACGAGCAACTTCCCAATAGGTCACCCATCATGGGATTGCTCTAGCCTCCTTCTCGCTTAACTTCGGAGTTCCTATGGAATCCGAAGCCAGTGAGCTCCCAAAAGGCCTCGTGCTAGGTAGGGATGGGAATATACATTTAAGGATCAGTCCCCTGGGCGATGTGGGATGTCACAATCCACCCCCCTTAGGGGCCCGACGTCCTTATTGGCACATTTCCGGCCAGGGATAGGCTCTGATACCAAATTGTCACATCCCCGCCCGGGCCCCCACCACAACCCGGGCCCGATCCACCACCGTAGCACGATATTGTCCGCTTTGGGCCCCGACCACGCCCTCACGGTTTTGTTTTTGGGAACTCACACGAGAACTTCCCGATGGGTCACCCATCATGGGAGTGCTCTCGCGCGCTACTCGCTTAACTTCGGAGTTCCCATGGAACCCGAAGCCAGTGAGCTCCTAAAAGGCCTCGTGCTAGGTAGGGATGAGAATATACATTTAAGGATCAGTCCCCTGAGCGATGTGGGATGTCACAATGTCCGTGTCCATGCGTTGTAGCCCTAAAAAAGACTTGGTTCCTTGTGATGTTAGAATTTTTCATCTGCTCTTGTGAGAGTTATGACAGTGTGCCAGACACAGAAAATAATTTTTTTCGAAAATAACATACAAAACCCTAAAAAAGATTTGATTGTTTGCGATATCAGAATCTTGCATCCACTCTCGTAAGAGTTTGACATCGTGTCTTAGACCTAAAAAAGTTCTCCAAAAACAATGTACCCTATAGAAGATTTGTTTTTTAATATTTTTTTTTTTTTTTTACTACAAGTGATATTTTACAGTACACTAAGGGAAAGGGGAATGATCGGAACCCGAAGTGCGGGTTTGAGAGAAATGTCCTAACCACTAGGGCAATCCAGCACTTGCAAAACAAATGATAGCCCCCCAAGAAGATTTGGTTGTTTGCAATGTTAGAATCTTCCAAGCCAAAGAAGTGAAACCTTGTGATTTAGCATGGATCATCATGTTCAGTGCACACAATATCTGACATTCATCTATTTCACTGGTTGATGTTAGATTCCACTTTCCCAATTCATTATTAGGTTATTAAAATCACTGTTATTGTCCTCTTACGGAACAAAATCATGATGCCACCCATAATGTACAAGATCTTCTCTTATATATGGAGACAGCTTAAAGCCTAAAAGACTACTGATTTTGTTTAGTACAGAGAATTAGAGACAATTCCCCCAAAAAATAAAATTAATTAAGGCATAAACTTTCATGAAGGGATACAATGTAATCTATCAATCTGTACAAGTGGGACTAATATGCCCGTAAAATAGGGAAAGGGGAGATGGAATATTGCTTGCTCCCCATAGAGATGCAAATTTCCAATTGGTGCTCAAAAACACAAGTTGCAGAGAAAAAGCTGAAAAAGGAAAATAATTTCCACATGCCGCTTTTATCCCATGCACATCCCTGTCTATTTTTGGCATGTGGACCGAATAAATTAACGAGAAGGAAGAAATAAACAAGAATGTACAGAACGAGAAAAGAGATTTGTGGAAATTATTTTCTGAATAAAACATACAAACAAGAGAATCATTCAAAGTTGTCCATTTGCTGGGAGGCTTGATATTAGCAGTAGCAGTTGATGGGCAGAAGAGTAGTGTTCCTTCGCCCGTTCAAAGTGAGCCAGAAGGGTCCCAATACAGACACAAATCAAAGCATTTCAACCCCACAAAACGCACAAACCATTTCAACTTCACGTGCCACATGGACCCATCACTTTCCTCCCTCCCAATCTCAAATGAACACCACCACGGCCAGAAGGCAGGCTTCGGTCTCCGTCATCTGATATGCAACTAGATATGGCGACGTTAACATTACGATAACAATATGGATTCAACGACGCAAACCCTGAATCTGATCCGATCATTCATGTGACCGACAAACACGAATATGGGGGGTACCGGAATACATACCTGTCATCCGATGCATCCAGGTAGAAGCAATAATTTTTACTGTAAAATGCAAGAAAATCATTAACATTAAATCAAAAAAGTTTAGAGAACGGAAAAAGGTGGGATTGTGGTTGCTACTGTTAAAAAAAAGTGCAAAGATTTGCAAAATCTTGCTTTCTCTGTGACTTTTTCTCCCTTCAACTTGGCATATGTGTTGTGTGTGATGACGACTTCTCTCCTATAAACAAAGGACCCCAAAAAGAAGAACTAAAAAAGAAAAATCTAAAACTCTTCTCTCTTATATAGAAAGACCCCAAAAAGAACTAAAAAAAAATCCTAAAACTCTTCCACTCAAAGTAGGCAGTCTTCATACGGATTCTAACAACTGATGAAGACGCCAGGTTGACTCGGCCACTGCCACCCAAACCCTTTTTTCCCTTTAAATTCCCTCCTCAACCATTTGTTTCCTTGGCATTTGTACACCTCTCCTTTGCCTTTTACTCTTTTCTCACTAAGAAACAACTCAAATATTAAACTCCTTTCACCTTCACCTTCCTCCATCGTTTCTAACTGGAAAAAAAAAATGAGGTACCCACCAGTTTACTTCCTCAAACAAATGAACGTGTTTATCATCGAATGCATCATGGTCTTGTTCATGAGCTGTGTAACCATTAGAACTAACCTTTGTTCTCCAAACACCCCTTCGTTGAAAACACTTCCTCTAGACGGGCATTTCAACTTCCATGAAGTTCACCATGCAGCCAGAGATTTTGGCAACAGATATCAGTTCCTTCCTGTGGCAGTGCTGCATCCAAAGACGGTTTCAGACATAGCCACTATTGTTAAGCATGTTTGGGACTTGGGTCCTCGTTCGGAGCTCACAGTTGCAGCTAGAGGCCATGGTCACTCACTCCAGGGCCAGTCACAAGCCCACCAAGGAGTTGTTATCAATATGGAATCACTTAAGGTTCCACAAATCCAGATTCACACCGGAAGTTCTCCATACGTGGATGCCTCTGGAGGTGAATTGTGGATAAATATCCTGCGTGAAAGCTTGAAATATGGGTTAGCGCCAAAATCATGGACAGACTACTTGCATCTAACTATCGGTGGTACTCTGTCTAATGCTGGGATAAGCGGGCAGGCATTCCGGCATGGCCCGCAGATCAGCAATGTCCACCAGCTGGAAGTTGTTACAGGTTTGTTTAAACTAAACCCGCGCGGGGGAGGGAAGCTTCCATGGTGATGGTGACATATCAACATGGAAGACAAGACCAACGTCAAAGGTCTGACTTGCTCATGAAGCATGTCATTACTTTGACCCTGGTCTCATGAAAGATACCCTGGCTACAACTTTAAAAGAATATCTACGAAATTTGTTTACTAAGCACATAACATCAATTCTTACTAACAGATGAACTAAAAATGAGTGCAGGAAAAGGGGAGGTTGTAAATTGTTCAGAGGAGCAGAACGAAGACCTATTTCATAGTGTTCTTGGGGGGCTCGGTCAGTTTGGCATCATAACCCGGGCAAGAATATCGCTGGAAGCAGCACCTGCAAGGGTAAAAACTATATATCATTGAGGTTAATGTGTCACAAGTTAAGCTTCCAGTTGGAGTACAAAGTGCCAGTTGTTAACCAAAATCTACATTTTGTGTACAGGTAAAATGGATTAGAGTCCTGTATTCAGATTTCACGGCATTTACTCAAGATCAGGAGCATCTAATGTCTGCAGAAAATACATTTGACTACATTGAAGGATTCGTGATAATAAACAGGACCGGTCTGCTAAACAACTGGCGGTCATCCTTCAATTCAAAGGACCCAGTTCAGGCCAGCCAGTTTAAGTCAGATGGAAAAACTCTCTTCTGCCTAGAATTGGCCAAATATTTCAACCTGGACAAGACCAAAATAATAGATGCGGTGAGTCATGCAATGGCCCACCAGCAGCCTGTTAATTTTGAAATTCTGAATGATTTGGTCGAATTCAGTTGTAATTTGACTGTATAACTAACATCGCAATCATACATCTCTTTCTGGCATGCAGGAGATTGAGAACTCATTGTCTCAATTAAGCTATATCCGTTCAACGCTATTCTTGTCAGAAGTTGCATACATAGATTTCTTGGACAGGGTACATGTGTCCGAGATCAAATTACGCTCAAAGGATTTGTGGGACGTTCCACACCCATGGCTCAATCTTCTTATACCAAAAGGAAAAATTCACACTTTTGCTAAAGAAGTTTTTGGCAATATCCTTACAGAAACAAGCAACGGCCCTGTCCTCATATACCCAGCTAACAGATCAAAGTATGCAGCAGTTACATCAAATATGTCGTTATCACCAAAATTCCCTACAGCTTGTCTAAACGATTAATTTCTTAAATCTATTTTCAGGTGGGACAACAGAACTTCCGTAGTTATACCGGAGGAAGATATTTTCTACTTAGTGGCATTCCTCACCTCGGCAGTTCCCTCGTCAACTGTAACTGATGGATTAGAACACATCTTAACTCAAAACCAAAGAATTTTAGAATTCTGCGAAACAGCCCAGCTTGGGGTCAAGCAATATCTACCCCATTACGCTACACAGGAAGAATGGAAGGCCCACTTCGGCCCACGCTGGGAAGACTTTGTGCAGAGAAAATCTGCTTACGACCCTTTGGCAATACTTGCTCCTGGACAAAGAATATTTCAAAAGGCAATACCCTTCTCATGACAGCTGCTACGTGTTACTGTTAATATATAAGAGAAGAGGCCCTAAAGGCATGCGGGAAAGTTCCTTAACCAAAAAGGTTCTGAGCTACTTTTATATTCACGAGCCTTATATGTGTTGCAGGGAGACTGCAAGTGTTTTAAGACAACGGTTAAAATACTTTTATACCAACTATAAGTCATAGTTGTAAAGGGACTGGAGAAACGCCAGCTCCGTAGAGGATGTAAATAATAATTCTAAATATGGCTGAATAATTTAGATCATGAATCCAGTTGCATAAACAAAATCTAATATCATATCTCTGATGTCTTATCAATAATTTATATTTCCTCCAACGAAAAGAAATAAAATCCTCAGAACAAAGCAGGGGTAACTTGTACAACACCAGCAAAGATCAGGATAAAGAAAAAAAAACATAGAGATATATAAGGAGATAGGGAACCCAAAAGAAAAATTAACCTGTAGTTACAATCTTCACCTTCTTTCCTCTGTCACCTTGCAATATATATTATTACCATATCTTGCTACCATACATCCACTAATCTAGCACAGCACTAATTTGTACCAAATTGGGAAAGAGCTGGCAACTGCAACTTGTGGGAAGGGGCTTAGACCTACAAAGTATTCATTTAGCTTATAAAATGATCATGTACAACATAAAATGACATTAAAGCAATTCCTTTGGCTATGTTCCATTTGATAACTATTAAACATAGTTACAGAATAATTCCTTTCCAGAACAGATTCCAACTTTTACATCAGCAATCGTAGGAACTTAGAAATTCAACATCATATTCATGTCTCTCTGTGTGTGTAAAATATATATAAATATATTGCAAAATTGAATAGAAGATATGTTTCATTGTGAAGGGCATAAGCAAAAACATGATCTCTGAAAACAAGGACTTGGACAATATTGATATTATTTGCATAGTCATTCACTTCACTAAAATTCACAGGCAGGAAACATGACATACAGTGTGTGTGTGTGCACGCGTGCAGTGTGTGTGTGCAGTTTGTGTGTGCGCGCGCGCGCGTGCAGTGTGTGTGTGTGTGTGTGTGCGTGTGTGTGTGTGTGTGTGTGTGTGCAGTGTGCGTGCGTGTGTGTGTGTAGCAAAAAAGAAACTGATAAAGGTTACTCTTAGATTAGTAATGAACCGCGATAAACCTGAAATATAACAGAATATCCTAATGACTGTATTGAAGTATTGGACACATTGAACAAATAAATTTAGTGGCATTCACCCGACTAATTTGAAACAAAGATGCTTAATCTTATCCTTTGTTTACTTTTACTGTTTTTGGTTTTCTTGTTCTTCTCTTAACTTAGAAGCTGCACACAGTGTAGCAGGCTGGCATAGATCTCAAACTAAAATAACTTTACAAGGGACATTTTTCTCTACAAAGGGAGGTTTCCAGTTTAATGGTCTGGCTAATCATATAATACAACAACAACAACAACAAAGCCTTATCCCACTAAGTGGGGTCGTCTGTATGAATCCTAGAACACCACTGCATTCAGTTTGGCTAACTAATCATATATTATCCATGATTTTTCATACCTGTTATTTCAACCATCCAATATCAAAGTTAATGAAATTCTACAATGTCATCCACCTTCATGCTCATTCAACATCGGCAGAAAGAATGATCTATAAAGAAAGTGAACTCAAAAAGGAGAAAACTTTTGCTGTCTAAGAGATTCTTCCATCTTGGTCTCAGAAAGTTAGAATAGGTATTCAGTTATCCAAACAATTCATGCACTTGTTTAATCACTGTTGACTGTACAACATAGTGATTGTAAAGTTCTTTGACACCAAGGCCACCTTCATAATTACAAATGCATTGGCTCAGAATGGTTTCCTCTGTTTCACAAACCACTCAAAACACCAGTGACTCTCAGAAGACTAGAATCACCACAACATAAAGCAAAGCTTCAGCTTTATTAATGTCGTTGGACGCTAAGGACCCTAGCTTGAGAATATTCACAAGACGGGGTCCAGACAAAATTTCATGAGGTGATAGGGGTTGATATTTGGAAGATGAATTTAAGTACTTTCGACAACGTTAGTTTGTTAGCTAAAGAGAAGAATTCAGTTTAGTTAACACAGGTACTCTTTCCTCTAAAGGTACTCAAATATTTACAAAATCCACTGTTCAGTTAGTACAAACCACAGAATATCAAGAACAATATGGCTAAGTACCTAACTTACCTTAAATATAATACGGATGTCTCACTTAAAATCATTGATAACTCTAATGTTGCTTCTCCAGTGACTACAGAAAAAGCTGTTGGAAAATCTGACACAACAAAAAGGTCCAAGTTATGTCAAAGGCACAAATTTCAAGGATTTCATCAGTGCCAGTTGACCAGATATACCAGCAAGTGTAGAAACAATTAGATATGAAAAGAATCTAACATATAAAAGAAACACTTACATATTCATTTCAGAGCCAAAAGTTGTGGTCAAGGAGCAATAATTGCCCCATGAAGGGCACATAATAAGTCAATGGAATGTGAGTGGGTAGGTTGCCCAGTGCACCAAATAGTAGTTGTACTACACAAGGTTCTGTCCTGATTTCCATGATGGTTGGATTGGAGTTTCCTTGGCATAAGTCAACATACTTAACAGTACTGAGGGACAGTTCAGTATTGTTGAGCTTTTAAAAAAAAATTGTTTCTGCTGTGTTGTGGAATACACAACTACGTGTTTGGTAAAGTATTATAATAACGCTTTGAGAAAAACAAGATGTTTGGTAAATTTTTTTGTAAAAGTGTCGTAACTGTATTCAGTAACCAAAAAGGACATGTTGGGAAATGCTAGTTATTTGTCTGTTTGCCGAAAAGAGCTAAGCTTTGACCGAAAAAGAACAAGTTATTGTGAACAAATTACTGTAATGTTAAATATGTTTCACAGATGCCTACAATACCATCAGCCAAATAATTGCTCCAACATAAACATCAGTAACATGAAATTATACAACACATTAGGTCCGAGTATCAAACCAATTCACAAGGACTCAAATAGCATAACAAGATCAGTTCACAAATATGACTTGTGTGTACACTTTAACTACTCATGTTTGAGTTTACAAAATCACCACAAGCATTTGGGACCTCTAAAGTCTTTCTTTGCTGCTTCCGAATGAGAGGCTTACAAGCATTTGGGACCTCCAAAGTCTTTCTTACCACTTTTAGTGACAGAACTTTAATACTTTTGGAATGGATTATTTACACCACTGTACTGCAAGATTTCTTCTTCTATTATTTCCGTAGGTTAGTTCTTTAATAACCAAGTGTCGCTTTTTATATCTAGGATTGTTATGATCACTGACCTCCTTGAATGTAACAAATTGGGACGCTGCGATGATCTGTGGTTCACGATCCCCCCTTGCACATGTTCAGCTATCCGCACCAACAAAGAAAAGGACTGAAAACACAATACTTGTACGCAGAGAAAATTCAACGAGTTCATGACCATATATATATATATATATATATATATTTACGATGCCTAGAGAGAGAAACATGTCAAGAAAAACAAATCAACTAGTGACATTGTTAACCAATATATCGTGATGTCAAGAACGAGACATGGCAACTCCAATGGTTGACACAAATGTTGAGTTGAGCTGTATTGGTTCGAACTCAAAGCTCTCCAAGAACAACCTCAAAAACACCAGCGCTGGCTATATACTATATATCGACATACAATCTAAAATTTGAATGATCACGATGCAACCGATTGAACAATAATAGCTCATCATCACACACAAGGAATAAAATTAATAAGAAATTAATATGCCAAGGAGTGAATTATTTTTTGCAAATTAGATCAATTTCAAGGCCTGGAGTTAGGAAAAAGCATTTAAAGCAGTGCAATTCAACAAACGTAATCATACGTATATTCAATTGGCAACAAAGAAAACCAATGTCCTAACCAATAATTGGATACAACCCTAGTCCAAATCCACTGCACCCAAATTAAATTAACCAAACAATAAAATCACAAAAACTAAACTGAAATATGTGTATATATATATATATACACACAGAGAGAGAAGAGAGAGAGAGTGAGAGAGAGAGAGAGAGAGAGAGGAAGTTACCTTGTTCCCAAGGACAACTGGAGTGAGAGAGCAACGGGAGGAGATGGGAGAGACGACCGACGGAACGAGAGCAAGGATAAACGCTGTCATTTTCTAAAATAACTGGGGGTACTATAGGTATTCCGAATGATTCAGATCCTAAAGATGGCTTGGCATCCTAAAGGGTAGGGGACGTAAACCAAGGCAAGTGACCCGGTCGTAATTGGGTGGAATTTTAAGTTAGGTTTGCCTTTTTGTTTTGGCTTCGAGGCACCAAGTTGGTAAAAATACAGGTGGCTTTCTCGTTGATGGCTTTGCGAAGACATGTGTTATTTAACTATGCCAAGTCGACTGAAATGTCTTTAGCTTTTTTGAATCCCACTAAAGATTAGTCAAATTCTTTTGGGGCATGTAATACATCAGGCTTAAAAAATAATAATAATAAATAATAATAATAATAAATAATGACTTAAAAACTTTGAGTTTTAATGAAAATAACAAAATAAAGGGTAAAGTGAATAGTATCAAGATTGATTTTTAGTGTAAAAATATGATTTTTCGTTAAAGTAAACAGTATCAGTTAAAGTTCCCTTAAAAAAAAAAAAAAAGGTGGGAGATGTACCCTGCATTTGCTGTTTTTGGTCACGAGGAGATATAGTCCAGTATTTGTCACTGCTTAGTTATATTTTCCGAGCTCAAACTACGTAATTTAATAAATCCTCCCCTTCTCTTTCTTCGAACTCATGAAATTTTTTTGAATGTACGCGAAACGTAAATCAGACTTAAACTGAATAGGAACAATGCCTTTTGTATGCCCAGCTAAACCTTTCATCATATGTGCCCCAAGCTGCCCATCAGCCCATGCATGATGACTGGATTAAAACGTTTATAGTTCTCCAGAAGTTCTCTCTCTAAAAGTTGCATCTGATGACAGAGATAAAAAATAGAAGCTTCAAACAAACATGAGAGTTTTGAACTCGAAATGTAGTGGTGAATTAAAAAATGTCGGAAAAAGGGATGAAATTTAAAGGTCCAACTCATTGTACTCAACATTTTATAACTATGGCATGGCGGGTATACAATTTACAATGAAAAATGCTAGGGAGATTAGTTACTTGTCACACACATAAACTCATTAAACAAGCATTTAATAATTCATGGATCCACATTCATGTCATGTGGTTTATAAAATATTATTTAAATAAATGAGAGATTATTAGACACTCGAAAAAATAAATTTCTCCTCATTTATATAATGATACTTCGTGAACCAAGTTGTTACAAAAAAAAAAAAAAAAAAAATCTCTCCTTACCACACCTCTAGCCCCAATACAATCATATTAAAAAGGCCTACATCAAAGCAACTCAGGAGATCGTGTAACCCAAGAGAGAGTGTTGAATCATACACTGATTTGTCGAATGTCTTCAATCACAATCTCTGCCCTCCAAGCAAAAGAGCAGTTCACGAGACTTAATTTTAAGATCTCTTTCAACTGAATGATAATCGTTTTCAATTCTTTTTGTGAGGATTTTGGAAATCCTCACATCGTGTCCGCTCATTATACATTGTGTGGTCAGAAATCATTTTAAATATTTTTATTTAAAATTAAACACAAATAGTACCTGGACGAAAACTAATTGCATGATGTACGATGAACAAACACAATATAAGAATTCCTAAGATCCTCACAAAGAGAATCCTCATTCTTTTCAACTAAATGAAGACAACTATCATTAGACCAAATGCAATATGGTGCTCTAGGCAGTTTTCAAAATTGATTTCTTCTCTTATAATAAAATAATAATAGTATTTAGTTACAGTATAATATAGTATTTCGTCAAAAGGTTGTGTAACTAATTAATGTGCAAATGAAATTGCTTGCAGCAATATAATAAATCAAAAGTTCAAGAAGCCGATAAATGGAATTGAAATAATGCGTAATTGATTCTATTTTCTTTTCAAACAACAGCTAATTGAGGATTTTTTTTTCCAGTGTTGCCACAAACACATCCGATTGCATTATAATTGGTTGAAAATTTGAAATAAAAAATTCAACCAATTATACTGGTGTACCAAGCCTCGTTCCATATGCATTGAATAATCTCTTCTAATTGATATATGCATTTGCTGAATTTGGCATGTATAATTTATTGTCTGATTACCTTAATTAACCAAAATATCAGGAATTAATTATGATTGCGTTTTTAAATTGTGCAGTAAACGGCAAGGCAAGCCATCCCTCTTCCATAATCCATATATAGATGAAGGAAAGAATAGTGTTAGATCTCACAAAAAGGAGGTTTAAGAAGCCATTTTCTCTTCTCCAAACGGCAAAAACTTGTTGGAAGCCATTAAAGGTACGTACTGTTCAATTACTGTATCGATCATCTTCTGTTTATTCATGGCTGTTTCATACGTTTCATTTTTCACCTCTAAATTTGAATATGCCTTTAAATTGGTTTTTCCTATGTGGGAATAAAACGCTTTAATTTGTTACTGCTATAGGAGAAGCCATTTTTATTGTGAACTGGTAGATTGATTACTTCAGAAAGTATATGTGAAATATTGTTGTATGAGAATTCCACGCATGTATTTTGTACAATTACATTTTTTCTTGTAATTACTTTCCTCCTCTTCTTTTCATGTTTCAATCGGCTAATTTTCATTGAGTTTGTTTCTAGGGCTGGATTGGAAATGTTTTTGAAATGACTTAAAGTATTTTTAGAGAAAATATTTTGTGTTCCAAAAGCACTTGGCAGTCCTTCTTACTACAAGCACAAAATAAATGCTTCTTACTAAGCACTTCAAGTGGATTACAAGGATTCACGTCCATTTTTACTAAAAATTAGCTCCAAAAACTTTTTTATAAAAAACAATTTCAGCCATTTTAAAAGCATTTACAAACGAACCTTTAAATAATTTTTTTTTCTTTGTAAATACCTACGTTTTTGTTAATTAATATCCCGTTTGGTTATCAATTTGTTCTCTGTATGTGTTCCCCATACCATGTGTAGTACTGGGTTTGTTTTTTATCATATTTTATTTTTACTAATTATTAATAGGAAATTATTCATTCATATCATGACATATATATATTCTGCTAATTTACTTTCGTCAATCTCAAAACATTGAGAAATTTTATTGTGTTTTGGGTTCGTGATATTGCGTGTAAATTGATTAAAAATTGGAGTTCCCTGTGTGCGACTGGAATGGTAATTAGGGTTTCTCCTTCTGTTTTTTTTTTTTTTTTTTTTTCTACTTTCACATTTGTAAGCAAACCCTTTAAATAAAATGAAAAATATGCATAAATAGACACTAAATTGTTGTTCATATAAGGATTATTATCTATTGGGTGCTTAATTTTATTTTTGGTTAAACTTTGTAACCGCTTTTATTTATGCCTATTTTCTAATAAAAAAATATTGAGTACTAGTCAAACAAAAGCTTACAAATGAAAAATATACAACTCTTTGGACAAATTTCAAATTCTATTCAAAAGAATGTAAGTTTCTTTTTTCTTGGAGCAGTAGAGGAAAATGGGTCGCGGGAGGCTGAATATGGAACTCATAACGAACGAAAGAGCTCGAAAAACAACGTTTCAGAAGAGAACGAAGGGAATTCTGAAGAAGGCCGGCGAGATTTCCACTCTTTGTGACCTAGATGTGTGCATGATCATCTATGGCCCGAAACAATCTGGTCGTAGTCCCGAACTCCACACGTGGCCAAGAAACCCGAGTGAGGTCAATCGCATAATCAACAAGTACAAGGCAAGCACCACGTGCAAACCAGCCAAGAAAACCTTCAATTTGTCCGACCTGTTGATGGATCGAAAGACAAAGGTACACTGTCGATACCTACAGAGCGCGCAAGGAGATGTACGAGGCCAAGTACCCAACATGGGATGAACGTATTGAAAATTTCTCCGACAATGAACTGGAGCTGCTTCTGAATGCATTGGATGCTAAGCTCGAGGCTGGCAAGAGAACATTGCTTCATAAGAGGAACCGGCCTGCTGAACACCAGTATATTTGTTCATCAACCCAAAAGCAGCCTTGTAATTATTACAAACCGGATCAAAATAATAACAATGTGGAGGACAAAAATCCTATGACGAGCTGCTCTTGGAATCGTAGTAATATGGATATGGTAGAGATCCTCCAGCCCTTTCCAGTCCCATCATTTGACCATCATCAGCAGCAGCAGCACCCTTCCGATCAAATGCTTCGATTCGATAATTCAAATGAGTATGTGAATAGCGTTTTGGCTCCTAACAATAATCCGGGTCCGCTGGCGATGTGGATGCTGATGGAGAGCAAATACAACTATAGTAGTCTCCAGTTAACCGGAGGGGCTTCCGGCAGTAATTCTCAATTGCCATTTGAAGGGCGGCATCACAGTAACTTCAATAACCCGATGATAGTTCAGTCAACGGTGGAGAATATGAATATGAATATGATGAGGCAGGAGTACTATTCAGCTCGACTCATGCAGCAGCCAGCTGTGCCCTACTTGCAGTATCCAGTGCTGCCGGCTAGCGTTTCATCATCTCATCAAGTTCATCAAGTGCAGGCTTCTCATCAGGTAGTGAGAGACGATGATCAGTACGAAGATATCAGCCAGTATCTAGTCATGAATAACAAGATGGCTTAACTTAATTATATCTTGTTGGGAGTTTAAAATAATTAGTTAGTTAATTAGTGATGCTTTTAATTCTATATAACTGATTTAATTCTATATATTTTAGGTTTAATTTAGTCTCGTATTGGGATTTTACTGTGGACTTTGATAATTTACACGCCGTGATCACCTGCATGCATCCCAGAATTTTAGGATCCAAGGTAGTAGTTGTTTTCTGGTTCTTCTCTGGTTGAGTATCGATTGATCTGTATAAGTTTTTGTTGCAGTTAATTAGATGAATTTAGGTGCGTGCTAGAAAGATTGACGTATTGCTGGAAATATGAGTTAGCAACTGTAGTGCTCTTGTATTTGATATACTTCATGTTATTTCTTACAAAAAACAAGTAACAAAATACAAATGACGTCCGAATTCATACTGCAAGTTCGTATAGCTGATAAAAAAACCACAAATCCAAAATTTTGAAATTTAATTCAAACAATTTGCAACGGAGTTCAGTATCTATGTGGTGCAAGTACATAATAATATCTATTTACAAGTCTCTGCTAACAGCGTCAAGGCCTGCAATGCAATCTATACCATTTCAAGGGATCACTTAGCTTCTCTGTGTGCTTACGTGCAATATCTAAGCTTAAATATTCCAAACTTTGCAAGGGGCATTTGTGTTCACCAACCGACGCAGCACGAAGCTTAGGATTATAAGCGTAAATCTTTGAAGAACTAAAAGTTTGGAATCTACCTGTTTTTAAAAGAAATGTCAAAGGTTGTATTTTATTAAAAATTTTAATTGATGATTAATATGGAAGCAATCATTGGCTTAAATAATTTGATTTCAACTCTACGGTACACTCAAAGTTCTTAGGTAATTAAAACGAAGGTAAATAACATTAATTGGACGACAAATAAAAAGTACTATTTTTAGTGCAGAACTTAAAAAATGCTGTTTTGGAAGCATAAACAGCCTTAGATAATTGAAATCAATCATATATTACATCAAAGTTGTAAATTTGAAATGAGGGTGTCGTTATCTTTCCCAAAAGTATCATAGGCCTATATCAGAGCTTAGATAACAAATGTGCAAATTTCCATTATGTTCTTTTATCTTACGTCAATCTATTTTATTTCAATCCACTCGATCATTTATTATACGTCACAAAAAATCATAAGGGATATATAACAAGTGTTATGTGACACGTAACGAGTGAATTTGTTTTTATGCTTAACAGCAAAGGAGCACAATTAGTCGAAAGATAAACAGAGTAGGTTGCTCTCTTTGGGAGGTGTGACAAAATCTGACCAACAGCAACAGCCAACAGTCTCCGTTTCTCGACAACGTGAACGCCTAAGCTGCTGTCGCGTAGAAGGCAATCACGAGCTCTGCACACTTGTTCTTCATCCAGACAAAACGTAACCATTAGAGCAGAAGAGTAGAGAGAGGAGGCCAAGCAATTTCATTTCCAGCCACTTTCCTATTTCACACTCCAAAACCCACATCACCAAACAAGTTTTCGACCTCAAAGTTCCTCTTTTGATATCCGCTGACGACAACCCTTTTGCGTTCGTCGGCAAAAGGTGTCAAATTTGACAGCTTTTTTTGCTACACATTTTGATTTGCAGGCTTTCAGCGTATGAATTAGAAGAAGACAATGTTAAGTCGGTCGGTCAATATAACCGCGTCGGCAAACGCAAAGTAGAGTTTGTCACTTCTTCTTTTTTCTTCCCTTTAAAGTTTTACATTTGCTTTGTTTGTGTTGACTGGTTTTGGTGGGTGGATAGGCGAACCTTCTGGCTGAGAGTTTTAAATGTTTTTGCTTTGCGTGTTTGAATTGCAAATCTTGTGTGGGGGTGATCTAAAACCCAATGATATAAAACCCTCTTGGGTATTTGTTGAAATTTTGTAGAATCTGAAGTGTCTTAGGGGAAAAAGGTTTCTGGAAGTTTGACAAAGGGGTTGTTTAGATTTTGGTGAAAACCCCACCAAGAAAATCTAAAGTTTTTTTCCGAATCGATTTTGTTGTGGTGATTTGTTGATCTGAGCTGTGCAGTTGAGGGTGGTGTAAATCTATGATACAAAATCAGATGTGAGTTGTTTCAAACTTTGTATGTTTGTTTGAATTTAGGAATTAGGAAGTTAGGTTTTGCAGCTTCAAAGAGCGAAGAGATCTTCTTGCGATTGATCGTTGTCAGTTTGATCGTGATTTCGCTTCTCAGTGAGTATAATATTGGAAACGTTTGTAGTGTCTGTGAGCATTTGTTGTTGTAATTGGCTGTGCATATCTTAAGTTGCTTGGAGACGAGTTTAATTGGACGAAGAAAAAGAAGAAGAAAATGGTTGGGAGTACTGATGGAGTGACCGATAAGGTCTACTCAAATGGGTTGCTTCACCAATCAAGTGATTCTGTTGAGCAGAAGCTTGATGATCTTCGGCGTTTAATGGGCAAAGCAGAAGGTGATCCACTTAGGATAGTTGGTGTAGGTGCAGGTGCTTGGGGAAGTGTCTTTGTTGCTATGTTGCAAGATAGTTATGGTCATTTAAGAGATAAGGTCCTAATAAGAATATGGAGAAGACCAGGAAGATCGGTTGATAGAGCAACAGCAGAACATTTATTTGAAGTGATCAATTCAAGGGAGGATGTGCTGAGGAGACTGATTAGGCGGTGTGCGTATTTAAAATATGTTGAGGCAAGATTAGGTGATCGGACGCTTTTTGCAGATGAGTTACTCAAAGATGGGTTTTGTGTGAATATGATTGATACCCCTCTTTGCCCTATGAAGGTTGTCACAAATTTGCAGGAGGCTGTTTGGGATGCTGATATTGTGGTGAATGGGCTGCCATCAACAGAAACTCGTGTGGTCTTTGAAGAAATTAGTAGGTACTGGAAAGAGAGAGTAACAATGCCAGTCATTATCTCTCTTTCAAAAGGTGTTGAGGCTGAATTGGAGCCTGAACCACGCATAATTACGCCCACTCAAATTATCAATCGAGCAAGTAAGGCTGATTCCATACTTTTCATGGATTGTTAACAATGTTTTTAGGGTCAATGCACTGGTAGCTAAGGTTCTGATACCTATTTTTATCCTTGAGCATTTCTTCTTGGTTGTTTTCTGCTATCTGTTTCATCATTTCGGGTGCTCTTTGATGCTGAGTTATTTACTTAGTGTGTTTTATAATTGTTTGATAATCCCTCCATTGAGTTGACGGCCTTGAGATTCTTAGTGGAGTTTTCTTTCTGATTATAAAAGTAATCTTTAGTTATTTATTTATTTATTTTATGCTATTAGAGTGGTTCATACTTCATAAAATGGTTGTATGGTTATGATAGATATTCAGTCAATTAATTACCTCGTACGTTTTTTACCCTGGCTATTCTGTTCTCTTAATATGTACTCTTTTTTTTTTCAGCTGGTGTTCCCAATGAGAACATTCTCTACCTTGGAGGACCCAATATTGCCTCTGAGATTTACAACAACGAATATGCCAATGCTCGGATATGCGGAGCTGACAAGTGGAGAAAGCCCTTGGCTAAGTTTTTAAGGCAACCCCACTTTATAGTATGGGACAATGGGGACCTTGTTACTCATGAAGTTATGGGTGGCTTAAAGAACGTCTATGCCATTGGAGCTGGTAAGATTCTGTTCATTACATCTCCTATTTGATAAACGTTAAGAGAGTCAGACCTTTTCTTGAATTTAACCCTAAATGGTCGGACTGCACTGCAAATTAACACATACTAGAATGACTAAAAAGTCTGAGGTGGTGTAGTTTCATGAACTAAATAAAATAAATGAGTGAGTGAGAGAGAGAGAGACGACTTGTGAGCAAGGAATTGCAAGATTATGCCAAATCATATTTTACTTTGGTTTTTGGCAAAGCTGAAATATGAGTAGGCTTTGATAATTAACCAAAAGATGCTGCATTTGTGTGTATAATTGCTTCATTCCACAAAATGATACGCATGCAAAACATATATATTGTTGGGATTTTGAATTATCTACTTCGTCGACCGAAGTAGATAACTGAGGCATGCTTAAGACTCCAAAATTTCATTGATGGCCTCACTTCAACTTGGAAACATGGTTTATGATGATTCAATGTCTATAGACCTAAGTATGCATGTTAGATAAGGAATTGCTAATGGACCTCAAATATCAGTCTCATTTCCATAATGTCATTAAATAAATTTGGAAAGCTATTTAGCCATACTCTTAAATTTATACATTTTTGCTACAAGCCTACAACAAACCTTACATTCTCTTAAACTTGAGCATTCTTATTTTAGGAGAGGATCTCTCCCATATTCAATTCGAAGGATAATGGACACTCAAACATAATTCTATTTAGTTAACTGTTCTGGTTACAGTCTGGCAACAGAAGTTCCCTATGTGTGTGTGGGCATGTGTGTGCGTCACAATTGAAGTTGTCTAAAGAAAGATTCATGTGTTGCAATCCTGTCTTTGGGTGACTGACTGAATTTTCTTGCAAAACATCCATTGCCGCATTTGGATTTCCATGTCAATTACCTTTATTAGATCTTGTGTCAATTGGAGGTTGATATATATGATTTTTGCCTTATATTGGCCTGATATATATGTTATCTTGGAATTTGCTTTGTTGTACAAGTGCTATCCTTAAACGTTGTAGGCAATTATAATTGATCAATTTAAGCTCATTTCTAAGAGTATGTATTTGAAGGCTTTAATCAATACATTCAACTTTGAATCATGACCTAACAGGAATGGTAGCAGCATTAACCAATGAGAGCGCCACAAGCAAATCAGTATACTTCGCACATTGTACATCAGAGATGATTTTTATCACTCATCTGTTGGCAGAAGAACCAGAGAAGCTGGCAGGGCCTTTGTTGGCTGACACGTATGTTACCCTGTTGAAAGGTCGCAATGCATGGTATGGACAAAAGCTGGCGAAAGGGGAGTTAAACCTTGAAATGGGTGATAGCATAAAGGGCAAGGGTATGATTCAGGTACAGATCTCAATCGACTTCATATTTATGGAGTAACAAGCAGAGCTTTGCCTTGCATCATTATTATTGTTTAATGAAATCTGGGCTTTGACCTGATGACATAGATTTGACTAATAAGTTCAATGGGAAACCTTCCAGATCTTTGCAATGATTAAAAAGACAAGTGCTTGCAATCACGAATCATATAACTTAAAATCGCATTCCAAAGAGTTATTTCAAAAACAATATTCTGGTGGCTGCTTGTAGCTTTCTTGTCTAGATATTCACAAGTCATGAACATACTGGACCTTGCTGATTCTGTACTTTAATGCCACATACAGTTGTGGAAAGAAGGATCATATCGAATATATGGTACAATGATGCTTGAATCTCATATTTTGGTTCCAAATAGACCAAGTCCTCTTCTAATATGCTTTAAAAATAGGTTTTTTTTAGTCAAAATGATCCCTGAGATTTGCATAACACATTACTTTGGTTCCTGAAATTTGAAATCAATAGAAGTGGTCCCTGAGATTGTCCACCATCAATCATTTTGGTCATTCCGTGCAAACTTATGTTAAATAAGGATCAAAATGACAAATATACCCTCAATTTAATAAATAATGGGTGAAAATGATTTGACAAAAATTAAGGGTATTTTGGTCATTCTATTCTTATTTAATGGAGATTTTTCAAGGAATGACCAAAATGATTGATGGTGGACAAACTTAGGGACCAATTATATTGATTTCAAATCTCAAGGGCCAAAATGAGAAGTAATGCAAATCTCAAAGACCATTTTGGCTAAAAAGCCTTAAAAAAAATTTGTTTCGAGTTATCTGTGTCATAATTACCTCTTAGAGTAAGGATCTGTATGTTTGTTCTGTCATGTGACTGCTTTCTGTTGCTGTAAAAAATATGTGTGGATTATCTTGTCTCAATTAAAGGAGATTGGCTCCTTGAAAGAGTGCAAAAGACGGCGCTTTCATTTATTGGAACTCTGTAATGATGAGACCGTTTGTATCTTGCAGGGGGTCTCTGCTGTGAAAGCATTTTTTGAGCTGCTAAGTCAGCCCTCCTTAAGTATCCTGCATCCCGATGAGAAGAAGCCCGTTGCTCCCGTTGAGCTTTGCCCTATCTTGAAGATGCTATATAGAATACTCATAACTAGGTATTACTTCTCTGTTTTTTCCAAATGAAACTAAGCCAATATCATTTTGATCAAGCTAGTTCAAATTAATGTGAATCATACTAGAAGTGAATTTGATGTCATCTCGTTATGTGAATCTTTAGGGAGTTTCCGTCGCAGGCTATTCTTCAAGCGTTGCGGGACGAGACCATGAACGATCCTCGGGACCGTATTGCAATCGCACAAACCCATGCATTTTACAGGCCATCCCTTCTTGGTCAGGGGCTTTGATGTGGAACCTCTCTCTTTTGCATGTAATTTTATCAGTTCTAAACTATGTCGTAAGAAGCACTGTTGTCGTAGTTTCGTATAGCATTCTGCCGGGGGATAATGTATCGGGAGAACGCTTGGTTATCGGATTGTTTTTCCGATGGTGAATTTTTTGGTGAGATTGCATAACATTAGTTTTATGGCTATTGCTTGTAAATCATACCCAAAATGTCACAGTAGCTTACATGGTTAAGAGTTTTTATTTGTTTGAATTTTTCTCTTTCAATATGGCTTGTAAAAAGAATACGACCGTCTATATTTCGAAATCATCGAGAACGAGAATTAAAGCAAAAGTCACTCTAAGACCATTTTTTTTTCTTTTTTCGGAGAACTAGATAATGCATTATCCAGACAGATATGTCAAAGAAAACAAGAAGGCCTATCTTGAGGCAAACAAGCCAGCTAAGGCAAATATAAAAGAGTGGTGCAAGGTGGTGCTTATGATGGTCTCCCTCGAAGACTTTTATCATAATAATTTGATATCAAACTCATACTTTTCAGTAATTGTAGTATTAAGTAGTGTTCCACATTGAGACTAAGTTACAATTTTAAGTCTCACCCAGGTTAGAACATCTGGATTTAAAACTTTGTATACCCATTTCGTAATTTAAAACTTAAAATTAAATTAGAAATTTGAAATCCGGCACAATATTACGTCTCAGTAAGATATATATTTTATCCATATAATTTTGTGCAAGATCTAAAGTTGATTTTCGGAACCACTACAGGGGCACATACCATAAAAGAAAAATTAAAGAATATTGTTCGAGTCAGTCCCAAAATATAAAAATTTATGCCAAGAAATAATTAAAAAAAAAAAAAAGTGGTGTGATATCTACACACCCTATTTTACTTCTCACACACTTTTTAATTTTCAGCCGTCGGATCAAATAAATTGAAGAAGATTAACGAACAGATATTATCAAATGATATGTAAGAAGTAAAATAAGTTGTGTGGATAACGCAAAAAAAAAAAAAAAAAAAAAAGTTACAAAGGAGGGGCGTTTTACTTTTCATTCCTTGGGTTGCGCAGACGTGAAGAAACAGCGGAGACGGCAGCGGCAAAAAGTGAAGAGTGAAGTGGAAAAGCCGAAAGATGTCGTTGGTGGACTACCCATCTTCAGACGACGACGTATCGGAGGAGGAGGTTAGGGAAAACAAGGAAAACGAGCCCCAGCAACAATTACCCAGCGACGATCCACGTCCTCACACCCAGTAATTCACGCCCCCCCCCCTCAGTTTATTCAATTTCATCGATAAAGTTGAAATCTTTTACTTCTTTCGAATTTATCACTATTTTTGTTATGGTTTTTTAATTTATGATATTCTGAGTAATTTCTATTATTTTTGTTTTGTTTAATTTGTAGAAAACTACGTGTTGGGATGCTGTTAATTTTTGCATATGTGGGTTGTAAATAAGAAAGGTAAATTCAAGGACTTTTAGGAAGAAGCATATTGTAATTAGCTTAGCCAGAATGAGGGTTATTTCCCATGTTTAGGGAAGTTATAAACTTGTTTTTGATACAAGCGATATTCTACACTAAATACCTTTAAGCTCGCCTCCGCGCACGCGGGGGTGTGTGGGGTGGGTTTGGAATTCGAACTTGAGTGCAGAAGGGGTCAACTTGGCTAAGCTGAGGTCTGACGGAAATTAAAACTTAGAGAAAGGCATATATTAAAGAAAATTTCATTTTATTTTCTGTCTTGTTTTATTTTATTATTTTAAATATTTCTAGGGTTTCATATTATTTCACATGATAGTGTTGCATAATGTTGTACTAAAAGAGGGTTTTTCATAGCAGTCCTAAATTTTTCACAGCTGGAAAAGTAGGTACAGTGTCCTGTATAAGCTTACCCTTACTTCGGTTGTATTTTAATTTGGTTTTGTTTGTTTTCTGTGTAATAGATTGGTTGTTTCATCATACCAGCAGCCGGAAAGTTCTGCCCCTTCATCAGCTCCTTCAATCCAGCAACTTCCTGATGCTTCAATGCTCTTGAATTCTCCTGTTTCCTCATCCAATATGTTGAGTGGCAGCGACCACTCTTCTCGTGTTGCAGCTGCAATGGTGGAGAGTTCATCACGCAAGAGGGAGAATGCATTTGCTTCCTCTGTTCCTCGCAATAAAGTTCCTAGAGGTAACTTGCCTCATTCCAGGAATGTTCCAGATACATGTTGGTGGTCTGCTGGTTCCGCCTCAGCTTCGTGGAAGGTCAGTTTCAATATATATGTTTTTCCATTTCCCACAGCTTATTTAGCATTTAAAATTTTTCCTTTAGGTTCTGGTTTTGTTTAACTGTTTAGCGATATAGAGATTTAGAGATACACTTTTGCATGCATATGTCTGCTCATGACTTGCACTAAGTTTGTATGGTTGTGATTTGAGGTTTAAATACTAACTTGCCAATTTGTTTTTGGAATTTTAACTAAACTTGCGTTACAGGTAGATCATGCTATTATGATAACAAAAAAGATTAGTAGATTTGTATATGCGATGAGTTGTAGTGAAAATTATACCATTACAGTGGATGGATTTTCTGACTTTGGCCTTCACATCTAAAAGGATTAAAAATTACCTGTTCAATTAAATTATGAGTTGAATAGGGGTTAAAGTGAAGGTTTAACCAAAAGAAATTATCCCTTAAAACCATCCCCTATTCTTCGCAATTCGTTGTAGAATTAACACATGAGAGAGAACCATATTCTGTACAGCATGTTGCAGATACAAAATGTTTATCAATTTTAATGGGATGGACTCTCCTAAGTGGGGGAAGAGTTGCACTCGTGGAGTGTGTGATATTGGCCTGTTTAACCGTTGTGATGACTTAATGGAGTGGACTCTTTTTAAGTTGGTCCTTGATAAGAATTCTGTTGCACTACTCTATATTCATAGGTTTCCTGAATACTTATAATGGTTCATCCTTTTGCCTTTGCTTTTACATGAAACGATGGATTTGGGTTGTTTACTACTGCATTGTATTTGATTCTATGATTGGACTTCATGGGATAGGATACTCATCGGAAAACTTTTGTCAAGTCTGTCTTCTACCGTACAGGGTCAGGTTTGTGTATTTCTAGGTCACTGCATGAATCTTGCTAAAACTAAAGCCATGGGAAATTTTTTTAGGAATAGAACAAATTCAATTTTTTTTGTGTTTGGTGAAGTTTTAGAAATCGATGCATTGGGAAAGAATTCTAAACTGATGGTCCTTGTTTCTTCCGGATGGTGGCAATCCCTGAACTTGGCATATTGTGTCTGTTGAGCAACGTTAAATATGCCAACTTTGTTCTACGTTAAGAGTTTTTCAATCTCACATCATTATTTTCATTTTTGGGTCCAGGAGCAACATTGTTACAGAAGATGTAGGAAAGCTATTTGTCAAAAAGCAGGCTGACCCTTCACCAAAGTAGACGATATCTAAACAGGTGATGACATAGTCGGAGTCTTAGATACTGTGTTTTTGTAACGAGAGTCTGGATAATGTCTTTCAGAATCACATCAACTACTGAGGACTTTGGTTGTGTAAAATGTAAAGAATGTTAGAGAAGCCATGTATTGTATTTTTGTTCTAGTTATCCTAAGTTGTGTCACAACAGTTAACTAGGTCTGGACGAAGTTTTCCAAAGGTAGGTTTTTTCTGCTTCTGATGGGTTTTGTTGCATTTATGAGGTGAAGTTGACTGTAATGCATTTGCGTTGTAGCTCGTGTGTTTTCTTGGACACTGACTCAAAATCTAAAGTGAGTCACTTGTCATTGAACTCTTTTGACCATTGTCGGAAGCTGTTGAAGAATGCCGCAAAGTGGTTGGATGAAATGCGGAAGCTCAAGATAGAACCATCAAATAGAGGAAAAGGTACGAGTTTTGCGCCTGAATTCTCTTCTTCTACTTCAGAGAGTTTGATAGATCTTGTAGAGGACTTTTTCTCTTCAATTGTTCCTCGAAAGAGTGCACCATCTGTCTCTAATGCGAATTTAGAAAACGAGATAACAGATGTCCCAAAATACTGAATCTGGGAACACACAGAGGAAGAATGTCCCAAATACTGAATTTGGGAAAGAGGAGAGAATGCCAATAAAGAAGGATGCTCCATATACTGATTCTGGGAACATGGAGAGACTACCTATTGGGAATGATGTCCGGAATAGGGATTTTCGGAACACGGAGACACCGTCGAAGAGAACGAACATCTTAATTACTGGGAATACGGAGACACCGTCGAAGAGGACGAACATCTCAATTACTCTCAATTACTGGTAATGGGGACTTGGCTCAAAACCGAGCGCGGTAATGAGGCTTTGTTGTTGTTGTTGATAGTCAAAACTAGCGTTATATATTTAGCCTCAAACGTTCATCTCGCTCACTACTCTCATTGCAACCCAATCTTGTTTACCTAGGAAAATTTGCAATCGACCCAACTCGACCCAGCACGCACACTCACTGCCGTCTCTACAGCATATACCACCGAAGCTCACGCATTCAACTCGACTTACAACCACTGAAGCCCTGCCAATCAACTCTACTGCAACGCCAGAACGCAAGCAAATTGAAGTTGAGTTCGTATAAATACAACCGAAATGGCGAAAAGAAGACTGATTTCTAGCTGACCTCAATGAACACTGAAATGTACAACCAAAAATGACGAGAAATGGTGTCGAAAAAATGTTGCGCAAACATACAACAAAAAAACTGAAGAGATTCCTCCATAGTTCTGCACAAAAATCTTTCACGAACAAGCAGTTTCGATCTTTCATGCAAGGTCAGGGCCACGGAGGAGAGGTTCGTAGACATCCTCGTGATCCCGGGAAACTTCTTGTTTCCTGACTGAAACAGGAATGAACTTGAGGACGACAGCGACGAGCAAACTTACAGCGCCGATCAGGACGCTTGTTAACCACAACTCCCAACTCAGTGGCACAGTTTGTGCAAACTTGCCCAAGAATTCAACTATGATGATCTGGAAAACAACGGTGGAGATCATCACCATCATGAAGGTGTAACTGCTGAACATGCCACTGAACACATTGATCTTCTCCATATCACGGCTGTTTATCTCGTTGAATACCTGAAAGACATGCAAAATTAGATCACCTGTATAAACAAAAACTTGTGTCGATTTCCCATGAACTTTTATTTTGATCAGTTTCTCCCGCCTTTAAACTATTGTAAATGACCAATTTACCCACTACGTTCTTGTTACCCACGTTTTATAGAGATGTCACATTTCTAGAAAAGAAAATTAACAAATATCATTTAACGAGCAGCATGTGACGTTTTTAGACGAAATTTGAATGGAATTTAAGTAAATATATGAGCTAAATTGGCCATTCCTGGGTGTAAAATTGACCAAAATAAATGTTTAGACAGATATGAACAAAGAGAAAACAATGTATCAGAAGGTAGTACCTGGCAGAACACAAAAGAGTTGAAGATAACGGTATTGAGAACGGAATTTGCATCTGAACCGGTGAGCTTCAAAAGCCGGATTCCACAAAACTTGAGAGCCAAAAGGACAGCAATCTGGTAGAAACTCTGGCCAATAATGTTCCTCCACATGATCCCGGTGATGAACTTGATGTTCCTTCCAACCGGTGGCCTTTTCATTAGACCCTCGTTTGGTGGCTCTGTAGCCAGCGCCAAAGCACCAAGAGTGTCCATGATCAAGTTCACCCAAAGCATCTGCACAGCCGTGAGAGGAGCGGTTCCTGAAAGTTATTTCGCACATTCATTAGCGCCTGCAATGCATTTGGTAAATATGTATGTCGAGAGGTTTTGAAGTAGTTCCGCTGATGAACAAACCTGAGACGCATGCTGAAATGAAACTGAGTATCAGAGCGACGATGTTAACTGTTAGCTGGAACTGTACAAACTTTTGAATGTTGACATAAACCGCCCGACCCCATCTTGCAACATTCACTATGCTTGTGAAGTTGTCATCCATTATTATAACATCAGCACTTTCTTTCGCAACCTGTAGACCGGCAGATGTTTAGCCGACTATTAGGATTTAAGAAGAAATAAAACAGTGATATAATAAAAATTGTGTAGGACGAGGTCTGTAAGTAACAAACCTCCGTTCCTGCAATACCCATAGCAAGTCCGATGTCTGCCTCGTGCAGTGCAGGAGCGTCATTCGCCCCATCACCAGTTACTGCCACAACTTCTCTAAGCTCATTCCTCAACTGTTTCACCAAGGTGTGCTTGTCCAAAGGCAACGATCGAGCCATTACCTGTGCAAAGATTTTTTCACTAAATTCCCGACAGAAAATTGATCCAGAAACTACTGCCCGTCAACACAAATGAGCATTTATACTAAGAAGTTATTAAAGCAATAGAAAAACTAAAACCTGCAGTTTCGGAATTATTTCTGCCATCTCCTGCGAGCTCTTATTTTGGAAATCTGGCCCTTCTATAGCCAAACCATCTTCTGTCAAAATGCCACACTCTTTAGCTATGGCTTTAGCCGTATTAATATGATCGCCAGTGATCATCCTTACCGTAATCCCAGCATCTAAACAAGTCTTCACGGCTTCCCTCACTCCAGGACGCACAGGATCCTTGATTCCAACAACAGCGATTAACGTATATTTATCGTCAGGAATACTGTCTTCACTAGAGGAGTCATATACATTCTTGAAAGCTAAGCATAGAGTTCTTAAAGCTTCACAAGCAAAACCATTTATGACATCTGAGATATTTGTTCTTTGCTCGTCCGATAGAGGCACAGCTTCACCATGAGTGGCAACAATATTATCGCACATTTTTAAGATAATTTCTGATGCTCCTTTGCAGAATGCTCGTTTCTTTCCTCCATCAGGCAGAGCCACTAGTACCGACATCTTTTTTCTGACTGAATTGAATGGTTCAACCATCAGTATCTTATAATCCTCACTGTAAGATTTAAAATCACCTCCCAGAAGCATTCCAAATTCAATTACCGCCGTCTCTGTTGGAGTCCCCATAATGCTATTCTTCCCATCTTCCCCCTTGACTACCTCCGTGCTTGTATTCAGAAAGATGGACTGTAAAAGGAGGTCATGTACTCCTTCAGAAGCCGACTTCAACACGTCATTGTTATCATTACTCGTTATAGTCTCGGTTTCATTACAGATCCATATCTTGTTCACAACCATATGATTTGTTGTCAAAGTTCCAGTTTTATCTGTGCAAATACAAGTAGCAGAACCCATTGTCTCACATGCAGAGAGATGTCTCACGAGTGCTTTATCAAACATGAGTTTTTTCATTGCAAAGGCGAGACTTAGCGTCACTGCCAGAGGTAGCCCTTCCGGAACTGCAACAACAATTATAATGACGGCAGTCGAGAAGTAATTCAAAAGCTTTAATGCATCTTTGGAAGACCAGTCTGTCATGTGACGGTGAACCGCCTTGTTTATTAAAAACCTTGAAGTCAGAACTATAAATGTTAGCACCGCGAAAGTCAAACCGATTTTTCCTATAATGGTTGCAACTCCATTAAGTTTTACCTGCAGTGGTGTCTCATTGTTTCCCCCTTCACTCAGAGCAACCATTAGTCGTCCCCATTCAGTCCTCATACCAACTGATGTCACCAACATTTTCCCAGAACCATCTTGCACTTTGGTTCCTGCAAGAAGAAAGGGTCTCTCTTGATTTATGTCCGCTGGCTCACTCTCACCTGACAAGCTTGATTCGTCGACTTGTAAGCTGTGGCCTGATATGAAAATACCATCAGCTGGAACTTGATCGCCGATGGAAAGATGAACAATGTCTCCAACCACCAAATCGTAGATAGAGACCTTCTGTCTGCGTCCGTCTCTAGTCACCTGAACAATTATGTTTTTCTCACTTTGTCCAGTTCTTTAAATTTCAACGACTGCTTGTAGTCACTGATTGCAGTCACCAACACTACTAGCAATATGCTAAGTATTATTCCCAAGCCATCATATATACCTTTCGGCATTCCTTCAGTTGTGATTCCAACACCTATAGAGACCGCAGCAGCAACCATGAGGATGACTAGAGTTAAATCTTGTAAGGCTTCCCAGAGAAACATCCCAAAACCTTTAGAAGGTTTCTCTGCATGTCGGTTGAAGCCATATATATCCTGCCTAATAGGTATCTTGCTTGAAACAACACCATCTTCCAGCGATACAGAAACCTCTCCTGCTAATCCTGGTACTCCTCCATGTCTTTCCAACCCTTTGGTATCGTGAGATCGAGCAAAGGATGCAATTTCCTCAGGATCAATGCCAAAACCAGCATCTTTAACTTCTTTGGGAAGATTACAATCCTAGCGATTGCCAGCTGAATTGTATAAAAAAATTAACATGACTTAGAAAGGAATCACAAGTTTAAATGAAGGAGATGTTACTATAATAAGAAGAAGAATATAATACCATCAATGAATTGCAATGCTGCTTTTTGTACGTATATAGCAACACGTATCTTCTCCTGACAAGAATCAACAGAAGCATAGCGAAAATGTTAGAATTAGAAAATATTTAAACCAGCATTTGGGAGTTAATTAAACAGGCTTTTCATGCTTAGCAGATGTCTTATACCATCAAACCTGATGCAAAACACTCATGATGCTGAGATAATCATACATTAGATATTTAATTAACATTAACAAGCCTTAATTTCCTGGCATCGAAACCTAGTTCGATTGAAATACTAGTCAGATGTGCTGACAATGCACGCCATCCTCACACAAGCATATAAAAAATTTCCTTTTCAAATACAACATCCTGACTTTACCAGGAAACCTTTATTCCTTTGTTTGTCATCATTTTTATCACACTATGAAATCGCAACGCTTTAAAATGGAGGTAATACAAAAGCAACGAAACCGAAACCAGGAAACGCCATTTTCTGGACATCTAAACAATTTGCAGCTTCATAGCATCAGTGGTAAGTTTTTACCTCAATACACATGGTGGGAATTTGAGTCTCGTACTCCCGATTTCTCCCCAGGCCTTAGACCTCCATTGAACTATTTACTTGTCATTGGTATATTCTACTACATCAAACCCTCTTCTATATGTACCACTTCCATATACTTTTTTTGGGCGAAACAACGGGGCTAAACAGCACAAAACAAAAGCACATAAAGAACTTAGCCCTGAGAGTCTATACAAATGACTATATCTCGAAACCCCACAAAGATCATCTATCATGTTTATATTTTCGTAGAGAACGAAAAAATATATTTCCTTAATGGTTTAATTGTTTCATTAAGCTGAGATTAGTAACCCCCGTAAGCTTGAAAAACCATAGCTACAATTCAATAATTAAGTTTAATGCACAGTAATAAAGAGATTCAACACCCTGAAGCGAAGACATTTAGAAATAATTAAGTTTATGAAATTAAAACATAACTGCTAAATTAAATGCATCAAACTGTAGCGACACTACTTATTCCACTGCTTAATGCAACCTACTGCGTTTCAAGTTCAAATTCGATATTTGCCAAATCAAGAAATTTAACTACTAAAACACTCGTAGTGACGTAGCATTAAAGCCACATGTCGTTTGTGGAGTAATCATCCACCTCAATATTTTGCAAATCATGAAACTTGATCAATCATGAATAATGGTTGATTATGTCACTGCTCCCTCACAAGTATAATTATGTAAGAATTGGCAAAGGCCTGTTGAGTTTCCAAGGAAATCTTAGGCTCCTAACGAGAAAACAAACACAAAAAATAGAAAGTAACACATGCATCTCATCTATTCCTCTGATTTCTCCAAAAAATTTCAAAGCCAAAGCAGAACGTGACATGAAATTTAAAGTAACGAGCTATCGTTCATTCGTTTAAATGTGACAAACACAATGGCGAGAATCGCAACACTTAATTGAAGAAATTATAAGAACAATGACGATGGAGAGGTTGAAAGGAACCTGGAGGTTCTTGCGCTTCCGCTTGTCCTCAGCGCGCTTGGCGAGATCAGCGACCATGCGGAACCTTCGGGTGGGGTTCTTGATGACGGAGACGGCGGATCTCCACCGCTTCAGGGCTTCCTCGGACGGGCGTTTAGGTTCGACGTCGAAGTTCCTCCGCAAGTACTCCTCCATTTTCTCTCTCATGATTTCCCTCTCTTCTTCTGAATACGATGACTGTGATCAGTCTGACTGACTCGCTATGGGTGATTCAGCAACTCAGTTCGTTTGGATCTGTGAATTAATTCGCAGTGTGTGGATTGAATGATTGAGAGAAAAAAGGAGATGGAGTTTCATTTCGTGTTATGGAAATGTTCAAAACCAAGCCGAGAATGGCGGGAATGTTTTTGCGTGTATTAAAAGGGAAGAAGACTTAATTGTTACTTAGTACTACGGTGGTTTCTTTTTTACTCGTAAGTAAGAAGTTAGGTTTGATTTTTGTTAAAGGCAAATTTGAACCACATTATTGCTAACACATTATGAGCCTAAGCTAACCCCCTCAATTTAGTGTAGATAATATCGTTTGTTAAAAAAACTAATACTCATTAGCATGGATGGCATACTTATGTTCATAATTACGTTGTACATGTTTTTATATTTTGTAGTCGTATGCATGCCGGACAAGAATATAAATGTTGTATCTTATTCAGTTTGTTACATATAATCTGTATTTTGGACGTCTCTTATTTAAATCTCTTAAATAAATAAAAAAACAGAGTGCGCTATTTATAATTTAAGAAGAAACGCACCATAAATTAGTATTTCCGATGCTCTTGAATCTTTCACAATTCAATCATTTTATTGATACTTTCCGTATGTCAAAGTGATATTTTCCTTGGTTTTGAGGATAAACTGTGATTCTTTACGGATTTTTGTGTCCGAAGCTCAAGGGCTTAGAGATTTGAATTATTCATTTTAAATCATGTGGCTCCTAGTTAGCTCATTTCATTATGCCACCTCACACAAAGCAAGGGTCCCAAACTTTCTCTCTTCAACAAGCTAGATCTCCTGATCCATGGACTTCAGACACAAAAATCTAGAGATGATCTCAAATTTTTATGGATTTCTTTTCTTATTAAAGCTCGAAAATGGCCATCCAAATATGTTAAAGAATAGTATTCGTTTTTTTGTTGTTGCTGTTGTTGTGAATAGTACCCCCATATCCTAAAAAAATAAAAATGAAATGACCCATTGTTTTACGTATTTGCGCTTTATAAGAAATTAATTGGCCTAGATTAAAACATGTTTGCCTAGAGAAATAGTAAGTAAACTTCAAGAATGGGAAATATTAACGAAACAAATTTTAACTACTATGCGACGTGGTTAGGGTTTTCTTTTTATTCACTACGTCCTAAGTTTAAACAATTTGTTTTACTAAATCAAATGAGTGAAAAAATTCTTGTGCGATTGTGTGTCGGTTATTACAACTTTTAATGACGACAATTCTATACCAAAAACAAAAGTAATAAAAATAAAAAAATGAAAAGACCAAGAATGATTGTCAGGAAAAAATTGTCGCCAACCCTAAAACGAATGGGGTCAGGGCTGCTGACAAAAGATTGTCTTTGTTTCTCTCTAATTTCTTTTAACAGTTACTTTAGGCCTGTTTAAGGAAAGCCCAATCAAACAACCACTTCGGTCTCCAAATTTTCTGGGACTCCAGATTCCTACGGCACTCGTTCTGTTGGTTACCAGCTTAAACCCAAATAATATTCATGTTTTTATAGACAAACTCAAAATGCTTAGCAATTTGTTTGGGAAATGATAGATATGTTAGAATATGGGCATAAGTGTAAGTATATTTTAGCCGGATGTTTGAGTTCAAATTGGTTTAGAATATTTTTATTAGAAGGGGTTTGAATGTCTTAGTTTATATACAATTGAAACTGAGAACTTATCATAAATTACTCATTTATATTAAAATTGGGAGAAAATATTGGTTTCCTACAAGAATTCTAATAGGAGTATCGTAAGGATTGTTTATGTATATAAATAGTGATTACTGCTCTCACAAAAAATAATCCGGCTCATTATTAAACTTAGACCTATTATAAGCGGAACATATTATTTCTGCAAGAGAGAAAAAACTTACCATTGAACTCAGCTATAACTTCGTCTTCTTCGACTTCTTTTAGATCAGAAATTAACTAGCAAACGATACGTTCGAAATTTAATATTGAACGATATAAAAGATTATTAAAATACAATCCTAAAAGTTGGTTATATAGTCTTAATGAACCCTAGCTCCAAAATGAAAATATTATTAAAAACACAACATAACTTTCAAGCGAAAAAGTCTCAAACCTAGTACTAAAGAAACATAGCACCTACATTAGTTTCTGGAAAAAAAAAGGCTTGACACAAAAGTCTAATATATCAACTTTCGATAAATACCGCTAAGAATATATAACATATAGATCAGTGAGTTCTCAGATCTCAAATCATTTTTCTTGACTAAACGTCGTTTCCTTATTTCAATTTTACCACAACTAAAATAGCCTAAATCTCGTTCTACATCAGGATATAGTAGCATCAATTCAAAAGACAAATGATTATGGTATGCTAGGATCCCACAACCCTTCATAATCTCAAAAAAAAATTCAATGTACTCGGAACACGAGCACATATGTCATATATTATTATGTCAGAATTTAAATGAGATAGCTGTGTGTAATAAAAATTAAATAGTTATCAAACAAGTATGCTAAGTGATTGGAACATTTAAGTCAACACCTTTATGATTATTGGATATAGATGGGTGAAATAGTAGGAGCGACTCTATAACATCGAAAGGGGTAGAATTATATGCAGGTATGATGACACCTTCGACTTCAAATCGGTGATCCTTGCTTCCTTTGTCCTTGTCATCATTCTCCACACTTGAGTTCCCCACGTTTAGTATAAAATCCAGGCCACTTGCCTCTTATAATTTTGACGTGAGAAAAAGGATGCACAAATGAAAACGCAAGCTGCGCACTCACAATTTGACCACCCCTGTCCATCTATGCATGTACATGCATATATACATATGGATCAAGATTGAGGGACATATATTTTCACATCCTTGTGGTTAACATTTTGTAACTTTATTCAAATATCCAAATCGTTAATATTTAATTTATCATTTATAGATCATTTTTGTTAAAAAGTAGATAAATTCAACACCAATATAAGTCATTTTGGATTTGAGTAATTTTTTGCAGAAATAATCTTTGAGGGAAGATCTAAAAGATAAAAATTGGGTCGTTGAAACACGTTATAAAGTGAGCCTAAAAATATAGGGTTATGCTATCCACATACCTATTTTTACATTTTACACAAGCATCGAATAAATGAAAAAAATAAAAAACAAAAATTAATAAAAGTGTAAAAAAAAAAAATGTGAATAACACTATCAAAAATAAATGACAGAAAAATGTAAGTCCTCCGATCTTGACAGTCTATTATACATAAAAACACACAATTGGAGCCTTTTTTTTTTTTTTTTTTTTTTTTCCAATCATCACACATGGAGCCTTTAGACATTCCCTCTTTAATTTGACATGTGCAACAAGAAACATATGCATCTTAGTATTATGAGCTAGCTAGGGCTACGTGGTAAGTGGGGTCATCCTAACATATTCTAATAAAAAAATGAAAAAGAGAGAGCCGAAAGAGAAAACCTTGGATCCTCTTGTGGCCTAATCATGTTCGTTTGATATGTACATGCATGAAATGAAAGAATGATAGAGCAAAAGCACCTTTTCTTAATTTCCTTTCTGCATTTTCTCATTTGACATTATTGATATTCATACAATCATATCCCAGCTTTACACCCAAAATTTGGGCCAACATTTGCCTTTTCTCTTGTAACATTTTATTGTGGGGATATGATGCCACACGTATCCTTTTGCTCTTTAAACATATTTATCTTTAATTTCTATCATTACTTTGAATAAATCAAACATATATAACAGACATGGTTAACAAAGAGTTTATAGGAGAGAAAAAAGATACGTGACTATCATTTTTCATATTGTAAGATTGTTAGAGCATCTTCAACGTAAGACTCAAATTTTGGACCTAAGGCAAATACAAGAAGATAAATATTAAGGAATCTCTCTCAAAAGTGGATCTTTCTTAAAAGTAAAACTCTCAATGGATTCTCTGCTACTTCACAATTTAATGTTTATTATTATCCTAACAATTTAAAACATTGTACCACAAACATGAGAGTCCATAAATAATCCGAGTCCCTTTACCATTTCTCATGTAAGAATATATGTCTAATATTTAAGCATTTGCATTGGTGATGTTCTTAGTATGACTCTCAATTATTGCTAGAACATAAAGTAGTAGTAAGCTGTTGTCTTATTTATGATGTAGACAAATCCTTGCTTTAATATGTAAATTCATATTTGAAAAACATCATAACACTTTGATTAAGACATTACCCGCAATTACACATTTATGGAGATGTATAGTTAAATGCAACTAATAAAAAAATTGTACAAGGAGAAAGTCTTTTCTGTGTGTTAGTACCAAACTATTTTTTTTTTTTAAATAATTGTGACACTGTCACATAATAGTATTAATCCTCTTACATCGTGATACATGTATTTATCTACAAATATTAGGTATTAAGTTTAACAACACAATTAATAATGCCATCTACACGTTGTAACACGATAATTATTAGCACTACATACTAACACCACATTGTAATGTGACAGTCATTAAAAATGTTTCATAAATAAAAACTAGTACAAGTGAATCAAGGCAAAATGCATCTTTTTTTTTTTTTTTTAACAATGACAACTTATATGACATAAGCATACCGATATATAACGCCTTGTGTCAACGGATAAAGACATGTGAACAAATATAACATCTCATATCAGTAAAATAAAAATATGTGAACACAAATTTACACATCTTTATTTTAGAGCATCTCTAGAAAAACTACAAAACTATATTATAGCAATAATGTGGTCTAAATTCGGCTTTGACGAGAATCGAACTTAAGACATTTCACTTACAAGTGAAGAAGAATAGCACTAGATTATGATACAAAATAAAGGTGAACAGTTGCTTTTTAAATTTATAATCACTAGTCATATGATAAACGTTAAAAAATAATAAAACTCAATAGTGAACCCGTGAACCAAGAAAGAAAGAGAGATAAAGTGCTTTAGAAAATGAGTGGATAAAATTTTTTCCTTTGAAACGATTGATAATAAAATATTCAAATTTGTTAAAATAGAGAATGTTGTTAAAGATGAAAAATTAAAGAGACTAGCTAAATAGTTTTTTGATGGGAGACTTTATATGCGGTTTTTAGTTATAAATATTATTTGATTGAAATCTTGTTAGTTTTTAATTTTTGATTGAGGACCCTGAAATCAATGTGATAATTTATTTCTATGTCCGTTACTATATTTTTTTAAATTAAAAATTAGAAATTTTAGTTGTTTATATAAATGAGATTTTAAATAAAAAATCATAATTTGTGGGATTAAAAATATTAAAATATAAACATACTATTGTGTGTGTTTATATATATAAACATGGGTACATTCATCAAAATTAACCAAAAAAAATTATTGTATCAAAACATGGGTACATTCTTCAAAATCACAAAAGAAGAAAAAAAGAAAGAAAAAAGAAGATATTAGGCTTAATAACATTAGTTATTTTCTTCGATTAAACTTAACATAGATACATTTTAAAATCAAAGAAAAAAGAATGTACCCATATAAGTTTAAAAATGGATTAAAAAAATGAGTAGATTTTATATTAAAAAAAGGGCACATTTTACATATAACAAAATAAAAATTTTACATGAATAGGTACATATAATTAGCTTGGGTACACTTAGCAAAACTAAAAAGTACAAATAAAAAAAATATGGGTACAAATACAAATAAACTTTAAAAAATATGGACACAAAAAGAAATTAATATATGGGTTACAAATTAAAAATGGGTACAAACTAAAACTAAAAATATATGATAAAAAATTTAATCATAAATATAAATATACTAATGGTAACATTTTTAACATTAAATGAATATAGTTAGAAATAAAAAAATATTTTATTATTGAAATAATTAATGATGTTATTAATACCCAAGGACTTTAATCAAAAATTGAAAAGGAATAAGATTTTAATCAATGAAATAACAAAAAGAATGATAAGAATGTAATTTCTCCTTTTTGATACTATTAACTCTCCTAACTAGCAAGAATTTAGCAAAACTATTAAAAATACTCTTATGATACAAAACGTGATGTATCTGTGTCACATAAATCATTCTCATTTTAATCAAATTATCATATACTTGCTTTAACTCCTTTTACTCCAGTCACTGTCAATTTCCACAAACGTAACCCAATTTAGTCTACCGGAGTTTAAACAAAGAACCCAAAAAATGTCTCAGTCAGAAGGGACCAAAGACTTTTTAACATATTAATTACTCATCCCTTCATTCCAAAAACCCTAATCATAAATTCCCAAGAAACCAATTGGGAAAAAGCGCAAGGATATGGTAAAATAGTAACTTTGCAGTTACCGAAACATTTTGCCCAGCTGTTGATCACTGGAGAAATGCCTCTCAAAAACTTTCCACAAATTTTGTCACTTTACAATTTAATATTAATTTTCATATTAACATCATAAAATATTATAAAAAAACTATAAAATGGTAAATAATTCAATAAGAATTTCACTTTTAAAAAAATTTCATTAGCATGTCTCTTCTCACTATATTTATCCAATGTAATATTAGAAAGATTAAAATTTTAAGCTAAATAATATATTATCAACAAAAAAATAAATACATTAATCACGTAATAATAATCCAATATCTATCACACGACATTTGATTTATAAATTTATTTTAAAAATTTTAGCGTCTTTAACGTTAACCATTCATCTAACTTAAAATGTTTTCACTGGTCAAGTACGTTGGCTACAAACTCCGAGGGAAGCAGTAAATATTATCTCTCACAGCTACCACCAATTTAGTCGCGCATTCACAGGAAAGGCCACGGAGCCCAAAAGATTCGAGTATCCGTGCACCTTTGTCATACGTGTGGGCATTACATCTGCTTTTAAATCTGTGCATGTCCTCCCTCTCTCTCTCCTGTCAATACAAAGAGAAAGAAAGTAGAGAGAGAGTCGCATGGCATAGATCACTCAGATGGGTGGGGTTCTTGGTTTGTGTAGTAGGGACCCATCCCCAATCTGGCATTAGATAAATGAGCAGGACCCGCTTGCAGCGTCAGCTACATGGTGCATTGCGGTCCCCACTCAGCTTTAGCTTTTGGCGCGCCACCCCCCCTCAAAAAACCAAACCAAAAAAAAAAAACATGAATTGAAAAATTAAAAAGACAGTATCCCACCACTTACATGCAATGGAGGAGAGCAACTTACGTGACAAACCGATATAAGAATCTTATGCTATTCGAGGTAGAACTCATGAGACTAGTTAACCATACCACACTTCCGATGATGAACATGTTTTATATAAGTCGTTATCATAGAGGCAATGAGACTATAATTAGAGTAAAAAGTAAAATCTTGACTTGTTTCCTTTCTGATTTTGTTCCTAATTAAACTTTTCTTACTGTTTGATAACTACAAGTAGCAGGAACTCATGATCGATAATGGTAAAACAAAAAAGCTTCCCAATATCTAACTGGAGCTCAGCTGACTAATTTCTCCTTCTTCCCAAGCTTTTCCCTTCAATCAGTGAATCAGCCATGTAGTTACAAATTTACTTTTTACTTCCTTCCTCAGCTAGCTTCTTCAGGGTTCCGCTGCTTCTGCTGTACAAAGACTTCGATTACACTAGAAAAAACACAAAACTAACAGTAACACTCTAACACTAGATTTTTCGGCAATTGTTTTCACTTCCAAGGGTGAAAATTGAAATTACAGTGCCAAAATTTGCAACAAACAAACATATTTTTTGACCGTGTCTACTTTTGTTTTTAACCTGTGGTACTACGATTTCTTCCAACTTGATGAAGCTACTACATAAAATGGGGGAGTAGACGTTGATTGATCAAAATAGTACAGACAAGAAGCAAAGAAAGAAAATGTAATGGGATGGGACCCAATTCTTTCCTTTCACTGCCTTTTTACGTAAGCATTTTGTATGGTAGTAAGTAGTATTGTTGGTATTTGGAGATGATGATATGATGGTGGTGTCTGCTGCTGCTGGTGGTGCCGGTGATGATGGTGGTGGGGAAGATTTGATTTCTTTTGATTCTCTACAGATTTTTTATGGTGGTTTTTGTTTTGTTAAACTAAAACATGTTGATCCTCCTGCCAAAAAAAAAGTCAAATTATCATATAGATTACGTTATCTATATGTTTAAACAAAGCAAAATACAACATAAACAAATTTTAGATTTGAAAGTAACTTTTACCTAATTAAGCTTGATTAGGAAGTTCCTACCGGGCATTTTGGCCCAGCTCCTGTGCCGGCGTACATCCCTATGGCTCCGTGACCGGAGTTCAACCTGAAACTCAATAAAAAAACCTTCCAAGTCTAAATATATTTCACTTTACACAGTGATCAAATGAACAACTTTACAGTCGGGAATTAGGGTTACCTTGGAATTTGGCAGTTGAAAGACTTTAAGGATGCCATGTCCAGGGATGAAGATGCTGGAAGTAGGGAAGTCGCCAAGTTAATGTTAGCGACTGCAAATGAGGCATCCGAGCCATTGGCCTCGCTAGTCACGTTGGGAAAGGCAGAGGATGTGTACTCTCCGGCAGCCTTTGTTGGAGACGCAAAAGGACTATCAGGAAGATTGTGCTCCAAACTGCATGGACTCAATTATAAGATCCATTAGCTTCAACACATTGTCCAAAGTCCATAAAATCTTTCAGTATGGGCATATATCAACAAAGAATATGCAAAACCCGGCTTACCCTTCAAGCAAATCACTGATATCGTCTTGGGGGCTCTCCTTACCACTACCATTGCTACTTCGGCTACCACTACCACTTTCGTCATTGTTGGCCATCATATCTTTACCTAGAACAGCGGCAGCTGCTTCCTTAAGAAGCTGATCAGCATCCACTGCTGGAGTCATGTGTGGCATCGGAGAAGAACAGTTATCTGCAATCAAGAGCATATAAACATTAGCAACTGCATTGAACCATGAAATCATTTTGTGATCACTGTATGAGTGACAACATGAGTACCGTGGGGAACTTCTTGGCCGTTATGAACCGAAGGAAGCACTAGGTTTCGACTGAACATGTTGGGAGACTGGGTTGGGGAGTGAATCGGACTGCTGGCAGAGAGTGCGCGGTGGTGATGCTTCTTGACATCAAGTAGCTGCAGGCCCATCAGTCTTCGACTTTGAATTTCAAGTGCTTGCAACTCAGCTTGCTCCTCCAGCTTCCTCCTCCACAGCATGTCTTGAGAATTGTAAAACATCTTTGCTCCTATATTTCAAAATAAATAATTTAACTAATTTAACATGTGACTGAATGAATTTATATCTTCCATGCGTCTGGAAATTAATAAATAACAGAATGTAAATAATTTTGTTTAATTAGCTAACCTAGCTGGAGATCGTAAGGGTCTCTACCATCCAGCCCAGAAGGTGTACCACAGGGAGACAAATCTCCTCTTTCCACTTGTTGCTGTTGTTTCCTGGAAAATTAATAACATGCAAACACCATTATTAGCTTATTATCCACTAAATTATAATTAATTTTAGGTAATGATATAATAACTAGTGGAATAATTAGAACAAGATCAAATGAGATTGTGAGAGAGTTGTTGTACTTTTCATGAGCTTTGCCCTTCTCCTTGTAAGGCTTGACAAGCACTCTAGCATCACAAACAAAATGAGGGTTCCCTTTGGCCAAAATCAGCTTCACCGTGTCCGGGTACAAGAATGTAACGAATCCAAACATCCTCTTCTGCTGGTATGGGATTCTCACGTCTTGGACCGGCCCGTAAATGCTTCAATTTTTTGGCAATTAACAACAGCAAACTAAGTCAGCAATACGAAAACCTGTTTCACCATGACCTTCAAATGACACTAATACAGGTACACAAAATCAGGTAAAAAAATAACCTGAAATAGTTTGAGACATCTTCCTCTCTGAAAGTGCTATCGGCCGGGAAAGTCAAATATATCTGCCTTGAAGCCGGGTTCACAATCCCCGCACCGCCATTCATCGAAAAATCGGATCTTTCGAGGCGGGATCGGCTGAACTTGTGCATATCATCACCCATTATCAAGGCAGCTGCCGCAGCCCTACAAATACAAAGAACAAAAAAGATCAACTTAATAATTATTCAACACAAATGATTAAAAGACAGGAGCTTTAATTAATTTCCAAAAATGATAAGAACTTCAGTAAATCATGCACCTTTGGGAATCAGTTTGTTGCTGCTGAAGAAGGAAGTTCATGCACTTGGAGGAGTAAGGGAAGGAATTGGCTGACGCTGCCATAAGCTGAGATGCAGCAGCAAGCCTCTGCTGCTGAGCGGTTTTAGATCTGAGAAGCGCTTCATGGTCCATCATTTCCAGCTTGCTCGGCGACCCAACAACCACCTGTCCACCGCCGTCGACGACGGTGTCTCCAAGCCCGCCGCCGTGCAAGAACCTGCAGCTGGCTCCGTTCTTGCAGTAGCCTCTGGCGAAATACAGGCAGGGTTTCCACCCAAACCCTGAGTTGGGGTCCTCCAAGCACACGTCGCTGATTGAGCAACTTCGTCGGTCAAGCGGCCCACCACCGCCACCGCCTCCACCACCCCAATTAGCAGAGCCGTGCAAGGAGGAGAAAAGGTTCGGATCAGAAGCGGTGGTAGGACTGGAAGACAAGTTGGACTGTGGGTAGAAAAAATCAGGCGACTTGGGTCCCACCATTGGTGGTGGACAGCCATCGTTGAGGAAGGAGAGCTGCTCTTGGAGCTGAAACTCATCCATCACATCAGCTGGAACTCCTCCATTACTACCTCCATAGAGGCTGCTGATTTCTTCTTGGGTTCTGAGCTCGGAGATAGCAGCCCAGGAAGCGGAGGAAGAAGAAGGGTTGGGGATAGTGAGAGAGAGCCTCGAGGCGGAAGAGCAAGAGTTCTGCCTGGAGATAGCGATGGGGTTTGTGAAGGGGGAAGGAGAAGGAGTGGAAGGAGTGGAAGGAGAGTTTGATGATAGGGGCACTCCCAGCTCCTTCCTTGACTTGAGAATGACCGAGTGGAGAAAAGCTTCAGGTCCAAAAGCTAGCCTTATCATTTCCTTCTCGCCATGGTCTTGTATCAGAAGCAGACCCATGATTTTTGAAGCATTTTCTGGGTCCAAATTTTGGATCCTCGAGAACACAATTCTTGTAGCTTCATAGGAGTCCATGGCGGATTGAGAAGTTGGGTTGGTGTGTGTGTTGGAACTGGAACTTCACTCCCACCACCAACCCTAAAAAATTTGTGTTTCTTGAGAGGAACAAGTGAAAGTTTCTTTTTCCCAACCCTTTCACCCACCAACTTGTTTTTGTGACGAGTGGGAGGAGAGAGAGCACAACAGAGAGAGAGTGTGTGTTCTCTCTCTTCTTTCTTTCTTTCTATCTTAATGTTCCTGCAAAACCCAAGAACAGAAGAATTAATTAACCAAAGGTATAGAGAGAGAAGAAAAAGAAAAGAAATATATATATATATATATAAAAGTTGGAGTGTGAAAAGTAGTATTCTCGTGTGGTTTGATTGATTAAAACGAAGGAACAGGCCACCTAGCTGAAGCTGGAGAGATGGGGGAGAGAGAAAGATAGATAGAGAGAGAGAGAGTTATCCTTTAATTGTTGACAGGAAATGAAAGGAAAACAGAAAAAAGAAAGAAGCTTTGGGGATTGAAATTTTCTCCAAAAAGCAATTAAAGTGGAGGAAAGTTGGGAGGACTCGGTACGCATAAAGAAATAGCAATAAAACTGAAAGTCTGAACCCAAATGAAATGAAAATCCCCAACAAATAATCAGTCACTAAAAATAATTTGAAACTAAAACCAAAATCTGAGACTAAAAGTAACGCTTACCCGCTAAGTACGAAAGGAGTAAGAGTGTTCTGGTTTCTCTGCGTCTTCCTGCAGCTCAACTACTTGAAACATATTATTTGCTATAAATTGTATAAAATCCCAAAGCTTATAGCTATGGAAATCCCAGTCAAATTTTTACTACAAAAGCCAAACCACCGCCTTTTCTTGCTAGTTTCTAGCCCCTCTTTTGCTGCAGCAGAAGAACCATCAATCCCTTCGCTGCTGCCACTGTTTCTGCTGCTGCTGCACTACTGAGTTTTTGGGTTCTGAGCTCACTTTCTCTCTCTAGCTTTGGTTCGGCTTGGATTTTCTTCTCCCTCCTTGTATCTCTTTATTTCTCCGTTGCGTTTCTCTGGCCCTTGAAGTTTACAGGGGACAAAAACCGACTGATGAGAGAGAGAGAGAGAGAGAGAGAGAGAGAGATAGAGTGTTGGGGGTGTCCGAGTCTGGTGTATTGAGTGGGATCCAGATCTGTGTGCTTGCTTCAAATACTGCACGTTCTCTAGCCCCTAACCTCTGACACTCTCTAAAACTCTATCTCTCTCTAATTTCTCATTCTAATTTTATTTTTATTTCCCAACCCAGAAACACCCTGGTTTGACTCCACGCGATCGTGTGGGGAGGTCAATACACGCGCCAATGGTGATGACTTAGAGCAGTTCCACCAGGGCTTGATAGCCCTGTTGAGAGTTGTCCCACATCGGTGAGGGACAAGGTTTGCTATATACTTATATGATCTTGGGCTACTCCCCATATTGCCAATTGGTTTTATGGTGGAACCTCAATTTCATCAAGCCCGGCACCCAATACCACGGGGGCTGATGTCAGCCACTTTTTTTTTTTTTCTTTTTTTGGCGCCAAAGAGGGAGTTGTTGTGGAGGCTGATAGCAGAGCTGGTCGAGGCGGGAGAGGTGTCGGGAGGGAAGGAGCCACAGAGGGAGAAGGACGGGAGGACAAAGAGGACAATGAAGAGGTGTGGAGATGCAGGAGTTGAAGCTCGTTGAGGGTGTAGAGGGGCTTGTTGTTGAGGTCGGCTTGGGATTTGAAGGACAGGAAGGCGACTACGTCGGAGGATGGGAGGAGGAGGTTTGGAGGCGACGATGGGAATGGAAGGGAAGTGCAGGGGTGGACGGCGGTGGGGACAAGAAAGAGGTGGAAGATGAGAAAATAAAAATATTTTAATAATAATAATATTATTTTATTTTTTTATAAAGTCAGAAATTAAAAATAAAATTATTATTTTTTATTATTTTATAATAAAAATAATAATATTTTAATAAAATTGATTAGACTATTTTTTGTTAGAGACGAAGATACATTTGACCTATTACTGTTCGTTAATGTCTATTACTATTCATTGAATAGATTAATTAAGCTAGATAATGACGTATTTTTTTAAGGATGGATTTGCTCTCAAAGCGGGACCATGGTTTGACAGACGGAGCATCTGTATGGTGATTGCAGTGTGTGGTTTGCACGCTCTTGGCGTTTGGTTTCATGGACGGATTCTATCTGCGTTTTGTGGGTGAGTCAACGTCTCTACAAAAGTTTGAAAGTGAAATTAGAAAAATTAATAAACTATTAAGCTTTATTAGGTTGATTGATCTACAAATGGGATTTTCTGGGTGTCTTGTTTGGAATTGGGTAAAATAATTAAAAGCAATTTTGGATTACCGAAAAGCATTTGTTATCATAACTATTTGAAAATACTTTTAAATTAATCAAAAACGTTTCAGAACATCAAATTCGCTTCTGATTATGTTTAACAGAAACATTTTTACTAAAATGATTTTAAACTGAGCTTCTTTCAAAGAAATAATTCTAAATGATCTCTTAAAGTGAGTTTTCAAAAAATTACATGTTTTGTTAAAAAATTGCTTTCAAACGAGGTACAAAAGTCAAAAATTTTGCCAACATCTGGCACATCATAAGGGTCACTGGTGGTCATGTCCCACTCTCTTTAAAATAATTGACACATTGATGGTGGTTTATGATACTATAATGCCTAAATATGTGACAAGACGAGAAATTTTTCAATATATTTGAATTACAATTTTATATAACAAAGTGTTATAATATAAGTGGTTAATTTTTTTTTTTTTTTTAGTATTCAACAATTTTTTTATGATACTTAATATACCAGATTGTATTTCCAGCATACTAAAAATTTCCTGCAAAAAGAGAGAACGGGTTTTGAATTACAAAAGGTATGGGGATTTGTATAGGATAGGGAGGCATGGTTCTAGCTCTTGCATTTTTGCTCTCTCACTTGTTTTTGTTTTTTAAATTTTGAACAAGATGCCCCACAAACAAATAAATGATGACTGAATCCATCCCCTATCTCCTCTCCTTTTTCTCACTCATCAAACACCCAACTCATACCACATTATAATTTTGAGGCAATGAGCCCCAATCACTTTTCTCCCCAACCTTTTTTATGTTTATTACTCAGTTATATGCACAAAGAAAGATAAAGGAGGGAGCACAAAATTGTTGCCTCTTTGTTGTGAGTAACAAAAGTAGTTGGGACTTGAAAAGCGTTAGCTTTCATTAGAGAAAGATAGGGAACCAGGAAGCCTCCACATGGGGTGTGTGACCACTCTCATAATTCTACTTTCAAGCAAATATTCATCTTGTGTGGTTATGTATTATGTACCCTTTTCTAATTAACATGTGAGAGATGTATGTCAATTTGTACCACACATTTTAGTCCTACATTATGAATGTATTAGGTATGGTGATGGAAATGAGTAAGTTATAGATATCATGAAATCGTCAATTAAATTTGTATGGTTTATTGGCTGAAACAATCAGTTATACATGCTTATTATTGAAACGGTTACTTTTCAATACTTGGTTCATATATCGTCTGGATTGATATGGCTATGTGTATTTGATTTTGACCAGTCCAGCAGTTAAGATTTATAAATGGACCGTTTCGGTCAAGTTCTCAAATTATTATTCACGTAATTAGTATGAGACTTACAATTTGATGACATAATATATCAAACTATTCAAGTAAATGACCACTAATGAGGAAGAGTAAAGTGACATTTAAGAATTAAAATAAATTCAGAATACAATTTCACGATAATGTAACTAAAAAAATATTACACAATCAAATAAGAGATCATTTCCAAACATGCACACATTACTAATACCAAAATGGTGATGATCCTTTTTATACAAGGAGTACTTTATGGTCCATGACCTTGTCTTTACTTAATCTCCCTAAATTCAAAACAAAACAATTGCATGTTTTTAGCTCTCTAATCACAACATTCTTTGCTTGTCCATTCCGCGCGTGACATTTTGAAGCTTATTACAAGCGCGTGGGAACTCATACACTTTGTTTGTATAATCTAGTGTATGATTGCCACTGGCCCATGAATATATTTTTAAAATTTAATGTGCTTTGGTGGTGGGGTCATATGTATCAATTATCAAAACTGTTCTCTATCATTACCAGGTGCAGACATAAAATATAAAGTGTATTTTTGCTGATCATTATTTATTGTAATGTATATTTATCATTCTATTTATTATTATTATATAAGTTTGAATTGTGAGATTTGTACTTATTCACTACACGAATCTCTAAATTCAAAATTATTTAACGGTGATAAATAGGATAGTAAACATATACCACACTAAATAATGGTGAGCAAAAATGCTCTTTAAAATATAAGAGCTTATTTGAAATTATTAAGGAGAAATGGCAAGAGGTTCTATCAAAATTTTGATAAGACTTTTTATAGATTATTTGTAATCTTATATTTTTTTGGAAAGAATTATTATTAGCACTTCAAAAATTTCATTCTACACTCCTCATAAGTGTATTTTTCTTTCTAATTATAGAAAGTTTGGAGTGCCAAACGAGATTTTTGGAGTGATAATAACAATTCCCTTTTTAGATAATATTTTATGAGTAATGATATAGAGATTCAAAACTTGGGAAAATTTGAAATAGGTCCAATTTTATAGACTACCTTTTGAAATAAGTCCAATTTTTAGTGACTTTTGACTTTTGAAATAGGTCCAATTTTTAGTTACTTTGGACCCATTTCAAAAAACCCCTTAAAACTTTAAATTAAATTTTGTAAATCAAATAACGTGAATGTTGATGATTAAATTATTACTTAAGTTGTTGATTAACGTACTTATTTTATATTGGTGAGACTTCATTTGATTTTGGTTTGAAAATTAGATTAAAATTTTGGTCTCCTGAGTGTTATCCATATATTATAACGTTGCACATTAATGTTAAACTGTGAAGTGGTTGGAAGTCCATAGAAAGACCCACTTTAAGAGAGTTTCCATATCAATTCTCATTACTAAGTTGCATTTTAGAAGTACAAAATTGTTATTAGCTCTCAAATAATCTCATTTTGCACTTTAAACTTTCTATAATTAGAAAGAAAAATACACTTATGAGTAGTAGTTCGCTAGCCACTTTTTTTTTTTTTTTGGTCAATTAGTTCTCTAACTACTTAGTACTAGTGATATTCCTCTTCACTTGTAAGTGAGAGGTTTTAGGTTCGATTCTTGGCAAATGCGAGTTTGAACTACAGTATTGTTAATTAGGCTAAACTCACCACTTCTCTCTTAGTATAAATATTATCGTTTGTTGAAAAAATAGCAATTCTCTAAAAGTACATTGTAAATCTATATTTGCATATTGTCATTTTAAGCTCTTTTAAAGTATTTTATTTTAAAACAAGTAGTGGAGTATTTTGGTGGTTTAATTTTTAATCCACTGTTTTTAAATGCCTTCAAGTGACTAAGTTTAATGAGTCATCTAACTTTTAGTCGGAAAACTAAATATTTTATAATTTAACCCTTCTACAATTTGTGGACCAAAATGATATTAGTTCAATTCTTTGTTCGACCTTATAAACTTACATGTCTGTTTCATTAGTCAATTTTTTATTTATTGAAAATTGTTATTAGTGTTGACACACTACGACTCTGATATTTCTAAATATCAGGTTAGATACGCGTTGGCCGACACCCGAGGATGACGAAGCTATTTTAAACATGCATACAATTAAAATATGTAATTAGAAAGAAATACATTAATGCAGAATCGTGTTAGAGCATACAACTAATTAAGAATAATGTGAGAGAATTATTATAAAAAGATACGAACAAAGGAATGGGTCCTAAACAGAGAAGACTCAAAGATACCTATGCCGAAGTGCCCTGACACCAGGATCAGATGCCTCGATTCTAACTCCTAAAGGGGGCGCAAAACAAAGGGTGAGTGGACTAAATTTTATAATACTAATACTATAATAATAAGAAAACCATTTTATTTATAAACATATTAATCCCTTGTTTTGAAAACACATATAGTACTACACAGTAGGTTTGTTGAAAACTCTAGCATGCCATGAAAAACGTTCATAAAACAAGTACGTGTAAAATAGTGCTCAGTAATGGGAATATTGCCGCCCAAAGGCAAAACCTAAGAATCTCATAAATTGAAACAATAGTATGGTCAACTAGAGGTATCATAGTCACCCGAAGGCAGTACCTGTCCATCACCCGAAGGTGAAGCTGTATAAAATATAACATCACACACCAACACTAGCCGTGGCTAGTGAAGCTATCCAACATTGGTTTCGCCAGTGAAGCTGAGGGTATGTTATAAATATCTTTAACTGTGTCATATGGCCATAAATGTCTACATACTTGTGTTGTGTGGATGTGTTGTATGATAACCCACTAGATAAGCACTGAAAACATATTTCAAAAACTCATATTAAAATGTCGAAGCTCACCCAACCATAGATAAACACGGAAAACAAAGTTCATTTCAAACTAACTTATAAAGTAAAGGGCGAATCTCAATATAATGTTTATGCTTAAACGATAAGTCCAAGGAATATGTGATTGGAAGAATGCGATCTAAAGAAGTTAGATTCATGAGACCATTCTTTCGTTGACACATCCTAAACGTTCCTGATCATAGGATTGTCAATTGGGCATTGACAGTCCGTTAAGATCAGTACGTGCTATGTCTTCTCTCAGGGAGAGTGACTAGTCCTCGAGTCATTGGTGTGTGTGACATCAAGACAAGTACGTAGGTGCTCAATAGAGAATGAGTTCACTGAACACGATCAATGAAGAGTTCTCATATTCATGTCACATGAGAACTCATGGTTGGGATAATGCAAATTAGTCTTTTGACCTGAGGCATCACAGTTGTCTTGTGGTTAGGTCCTTAATCTTTGATTATGTCAAAGTCACTCTATCAGGGTGTCCACGGCATCGTTGGGGTTAAGCCACTTAGCCATGGAGGCAAGTGAATGCGCAACAAGGGATCTCTAACCTTCAAACTGTTTGAGGGAGAATACTCTATGATATGATTTAGAATCTCTGGCCAGAGTATGAATGAGATGTTGGAATGCGTTCCAGATCACATTCAAGGTAATCATATAAGTACAAGATTCACATTGGATAGTAGACATGAATAAACTATCAAACCAAACAATGTGGTCAAGAGTATTGTATTAGAGAAAGATCGTATTGCATTTGTAATCCTAAACTGAATAGGTTCTCCACCTCTTCTGATTAGCTTGGGTAACCATGATATGCTGCTAGGTGTCACTCATGGTTTGTGGAAGCCCTAAAAGTGTATTATCACTAACAGGAGAATTGAAAGTAAGTTTCAATTCACAATCGATTTGAAAGAGTTTGAATCGCCCACTGCCTCGCTAAAAGGAACCTAATGGATCGTACACCGTGTAAGGTAGAGATTGAAGATTCAACGGAGATGAGTAAGAATAATTAAATGGTTTAATTATTTATGCCAAGGATTAATTAATATAATTATTAATCAAACGAATAAGTTCGTTAAAAGACCTCGGGTTAGTTTTGGGCCGCAAGGTCCAATGGGATTTGAATGTCAAGCCCATTAACTCAAGTTGTATGACAACTTGAATAAAACAAAGGGCTTGAAAGCCCAATAAACCTATAGGCTAGCCATGTGTAAAAGAATAGGGCTTTTGGTCCATTAGGTCACTTATTTGAAGGGACTATATAAAGGACTTTATAGCCTAAAATTTACTAAGGGTTATTTTTGGGGAAAGGATGAGAACACAAGCTCTTCTTTCTCTCAAAAATTTTGGCCAATCTAAAGGGGAATAGCTAGCAATCTTACTTCCTCTAGGTCACTCATTTCTTCTACAATATACCTTGGTGTGGAGACTTAGAGGTTCTCAATTTTGGGAACTTGGAGAAACCTTTTCATCCATCCAAATCCATGGATCTAAGATGCAAGGAATGAAGGCCCTTTCTTTGGGTGATTAGCCTTTGCTTATGCAAAGAGGAATCTACAAAGGTATTGATTTCTCAACTCACTTTGTTTTGAATCTTGTTCACCTATCCTCTTTGATTCGGGTAATGTTTGTTTAAGGCATACAGATGATAAAATGCATGCTATAGCTTAATGAACGTTTTTCACAATTCTCAAAAGAAAACCTCATTTTCATAAACCATGATAAATCATATTCGTAAATCCATAGAATTTCATTTACGAAAATCGAATAACTCTTAACCCTTAATAAAACGTAACCTCGATAAATCATAAATATTTCATAAAAGCAATTTACATAAATCATAAATCCTTTGTAAACCATAATTATAGAAATCTGTAAAATATAATATAAAACATATACAATTCATGAAATATGAAATACATGCAAGCCTAATATTTTATAAAAACATGCAATTCGAGAAGGGGTCCACTCACAAATATTCTATTGCCAGGGAACCGCACGAACTAGATAGGATGATGTCACTTCCCACTGGCGCACCTAAACACAAATAAAGGCCATTTAATAAAACTTTACTAAAATGACAGAATTTAGGAAAACGAATAGTAGGATTTGGCACATCGAAAACCTAAAGGGGGACCTCGAGTTCCCCCACTTGTTGCCGTACGCGACGAGATGGGTCGCTAGAAAATTCGCTGAAAATTCACTGGCAACAAAATACCTCCAGTGAAGGCGTGTGTGCCCTACACGCCGGCCATGACGCGCACCCACTCGTGGCCCACGCACTGACCGTGGAAACTAGGTATTGGGTCTGGATCGAGTCGGGTTGGATTTGGGCTTTGGGTTGCTGGGTTGGATCTAGGTTAGGGTTAATGGGTTGGGCTGGTTTAGATTGCAGGTTGGGTTTGACCCGTTTGAACTCGCGAATTGACGGACCCAAGAAAGGAGAACACTGGTTTCTGGGGATTTTAGCCGGGAAAACTCCCTGACTTTGGTTGGCTTCAAATTTCAACTAAATTTAGTAACCCAATATATCAGATTGAAGCCTGAGAGACAAGGAATCGAAATATACCTTTGTTTTTCTCGGCCGTGGCCAGAGAATGGCTCGAAAGCCGTCGAACCTCGCCAAAAAATCTGGAAAACGTTTCCCCAAGTTGTTTTCTGCATTAACTTACCTAAAGCTCCCTTGTATGCTCAAAATCGAGCTAGAAATCGAAACTATAACTAAATAGAATGACATGAGTCCTTACCAAGGTTGAAAAATAAGAGGGTACTGTTGGTTCTCGTCGACGATGGTAGGTGGTTTCTGCTTTCTTGTGCAGCGTGCACAAATAAGAATGAGAGATAGGGGAGATCAGAGAAAGACAAGGGCTAGAGGTGGCTGAGTTGGTGGTAGTGGTAGTGGGTGTAGTGGTCGCTGGAGCTGCAAGGGGTAGGTGGTGGTGTGCTCAAAGAGAGGGAGAGAATGGTGAGAGGGATAGAGTTTCCCGAGGAGAGAATGGAAAGAAGAGAGGGAAAAAGAGAGAGAGTTCTAGAGAGAGAAATCAGGGAAGGATGACACGTGGCAGAAGGAGAAGTCGGCTCACAAAACAACACACACTCAAAAATATATTTATGGATGTAAAATTACTATAATACCCCTACGATTCGAATTTCGTAAAACGTTCATTGTAACTCCAATTTCAATTTCGTTTGCGCCCACGCGTCTGCAACGTCGAGTACTATAAGGATACGCTAAGGAAACGAATCTTACGTGACACAACAAGGTGGTCAACAAAAGTCAACGTTTTTGCCTCGAAGACATTTTCGTAAATTCACGCATTAAAATTATAAAAACCAAAATATTTGGGGACGGGTTGTTGCAAGTATTCTAAAAATTTCATTTTGAATTCAAATTTTTTATAATTAAAAAAAATTACATTTGTGAAAAAATAGAATAAATTTTTTAGAGTGCTAATTATTGTTTTAGAATATGCTCCTTAGAGCAAGAATTGTAGAGTTTTCAAATTTTAAGTAAAAAAAGTAAATGACTAATTTTAATGCCAATTTTTTTCCGTTTGTTTGACATAGAAATGCGAGTCCTTGTTAGGAATTGGAAAAATAAATTAAAATGCCTATAAATCAGTTTCATTATGAAAAGGATGGTTTCCTTCTATTATGTAATGGTAAAACACTGCTGGATTCTTGGTTAGGGTTCGGCACGGATGGGTTTGATTCAGTTTGATACAAAAAATATAACCGATCAAACTAATATTCAACGATTTGGTTTGATTTAGTTTTAACCAATATCACCATTGAAATCGAACCAAATCAAACCACTGCTAATTGGTTTGGTTCAATTTGGTTCGGTCTGGTTAAACCTATTTAACACATAAATAAAGAAAGTTAAACATTTCAAGAGTTTTAATATTCTAAACGTCCACACATCTCATGCACTCGATTGGATTGGAAGATTAAGTTTTTGGGAACATAAAAAGAAGTTAAATGGAAATAAGTTTTAATTAAATAAAATCGCATGCTAATAAATGATTTATTAATTACCTCACATAAGCATAATATATATAAATCTCCTAATTGTGAATAGTCACCTCAACTTATAGTGTTGAGACTTGTAATGTGTATGGTAAGACCTCAAAATAACCACTAATAAGTTGACATGTGCAAAAAAATTGAATTAATAAAAAAATACATGATCAGTTCATTTTGATTTTGGTCTGTTTCTTCTTTTTTTTTTTTTTTTTTTTTTTTTTCGGTCAGAAAATTGATGAAATCAAACCAAACCAGAAGTAAATCGATTCAGTTAAGTTTTTAAGTTTTTTGACATTTTTCTTGATCAAAACCAAACCAAACCAACCAATATGTTTCGGGTCGATCGATTTGTTTGGTTTGATGCCGACCCCTATTCTTGGTATCTAAAAAGTTCTTTAACGATAGTGTTTCATATTAATTCACATCAGAGCTTTATGTGCATTTCATGACAGATAGTTATTAGATATGGATTAGTTGGGTTTGAGTTTTGTTAAACATAAATAAAAAAATTACAAAAAGAAAAAAAAAGAGTAATGTTACCCTTACTATTCTATTTGTACTATAATTTTATACAATCTTGAATAGAATCTTAGATGTATAGTCACATCATTTAAAATAATCTAACTTTTTATTTAATTGGAGGGAAAAAAAAAAAAAAACTCTAGAACCTAGGTATGTGAAATCTGTTTGCTTTTGTCGTCCTCCTCATCCCTTCCCCCTCCTTCTTCCTTCCCATACCCTTCACATTCACCGTCTTCCCCATGAAGCTCTACTTGTTTTAGTTATTAGATTTCTCACTTCCACTTTGCCTATTCGTAGGAAGAATAGTGAATATCATTTCCTTACAATTGTATGGAACATCGTTCAATCGTGTATATGTGAATATGCCAAGAATGGATAGGAGGAGTTTGATTGAGAGGATGTGGAAGCGGTGGTTGTGGAAGATTAAGACAAGGAAATAAAAGATTTCACTCTGCTAGGTTTTTATTTTAAGCGTAAAATTAGGTTTTTGATTTTTGTTTTGTTTCCATAATTCTTCTAATTGAATAGAAATTGCTACTTCGTAGTATGATATAGTAATATTCATCTTTACTTGTAAGTGAAAGATTTTATATTTGATTCTAGTCAAAGATGATTTGAATCACATTATTATGGTTGACCCAATATGAGGCTTAGCTCACTTCTTTAATGTAGATAATATCTTTTGTTCAAAATATAAATAAATAAAAATTCAACTTTTTTTAAATGATGTGGCTGTCTACGTCAAGTAACACTTAGAATAGTATAAAATATAGTACAAATATATGATAAAAATATAATTATTGCAAAAAGAATGTAAAGAGTATTGCACCATGACATATTTATTACATTGCGAAATAGTAAATCTAAAATGGTTTGTTTTGACTCACATTACACCCAGTTTATATTTTTCAGATTCTGTGCTGGTAGGTTTAAACATATAGTGAAGAATTGTAACAAGAATGTGATTGGGAAAATAAAAATGAGGGTAAATTACATTTTCATACCTCAGGTTTGAGGCTTATTTTCAATTCCTTACAACATCTTCAAAACATTTCACTTTCATACCTTAAGTACTATTTTATTTTAAAATAATACATCCGTTACATTTTTCATCTATGAATCCGTTAAGTGCTGATGTGGTTGCTAAATGTATGCTACGTGGCAAAAAAAAAAAAAATTTTTAATTTTTTTTAAACCTGACTTTTCCCAAAAAAAAAGAAAAATTGAAACCCATCCCATCTCCCCGCAACCACCCCCCACATCCCTAAACCTGCAAAACGTGCAACAACAAGAAGAAGGAAGAAGGAAAAAAAAAAGAAAAAAAAAAAACCTAGGAAACACAGATCCCATCACGCCACCCACCCCCGGCCGAAACCCCATTTGAATCTTCAACTAGGAAAGAACCCAAAAAAAAAACTTACAAAACACAGAACCAACCCCCCCTCCCGGGGCGTCAAAGCCCCATCCCCTTCAGTCGTCATCATCTTCCCCCCCATGTTTCCCATCTGTAACCCAGAAGAGAAGGGAAACACAAAAAAAAAAAAAAAAAAAAACCCATCCCATCTGCACCCCAGAAAAGAAGGAGAACCAGAAAAAGAGAAGGAAAAACAAAAAAAAACCCATCTCCCTTTCCCTGTAATTTAGATCCCGTCTTCCCAATGGGTGTGGATTTAAGGAGTGAGGTGTGTAGAGGAGGTGCGAGGGTGTGTGTGGAGGAGGATGTGGAGGATGAAGATGGGGTTTTTTTTTTTTTTTTTTTTACTCCTACTTCTTCTTCTTCTGGGGTGGGGGAAGGGAAGATAAAGTGGGGGTTGCGTTTTGTTTCTGGTTTTTTTTTTAAAGAAGATTTAGGTTTAAAATAAATATTAAAAAATTAATTTTTTTGCCACATGACACACATTTGGCAGTCACGTGGCATATATGTGGCAGCCACGTCAGTACTTAACGGATTTATAGATGTAAAATGTAACGAATGTATTATTTTGAAATAAAATAATATTTAATGTATGAAAGTGAAATGTTTTGAAGATGTTATAAGAAATTAAAATAGACCCAAAACCTGAGGTATGAAAATATAATTTACTCTAAAAATTAGGAAAAACAAGTTGTTGCTGTAGTTCAAGAAAAAACTATGACTGCATCCCCTCTAACCTCCGATATTTTGAAGGAACAAAAATTAGACAGGACCTTTGCTTGTTACTTAGTGAGAACGAGATTAGTGGGCTCAGAAAGCTAGAGCAAATTGGCTTCAGATGGAGATAAAAATACTAAATTCTTTCAAACGTTTGCTACTATAAGAAAGAAGAAAAATAAAATTCATAAAATAAAGGTTGAAAATGGTTTTTGTTGGTATAAAGGGCCTATATGAGATTTTTGTGCAGGAGTTCAAACTGCGTTTTTCTTGTCAAACCAATATACTCAGGGTTATTAATGTCATACAACCTTGTATCATTAGTGGTTTAAAAGCTCTTGATCCAGATGATTTGCATGCAAGTTTTTATCAAGGTTATTGGCTTGTGGTAAATGTTTCGGTGATAGCTAATTAATCATACTAATATTGCCCTTATCTCAAAAGTGGAAATCCTGAGACTGAAAGTAACTTTCCGCCTATTAGTTTGTGTAAGGTGAGTTACAAAATTATCACTAAAATCATAATAAAACGTCTAAAGCCTTTATTTAAATTTGTATATCATAGAACCAGGGGACTTTGCTCTCAGAAGGTCTATTCATGATAATATTCTTGTGGCTCATGAAATCTTCTCTAACTTTTAAGACTAAAAAGGGAGAATGGGAGATATGGCTCTAAAGTTATACTTACAAAGGTCTAATTGGGATTTCATTGGGACTGTTTTGTTAAGATTTAGTTTCCATGAGAAATGGTCGAGGGAATGTATAACTTCTACTTCTTTCTCTATCATTATTAATGGTACAGCTCATAGTTATTTTTATCCAAAAAAAAAAAAAAGAATCAGACAATGTGGCCTACTTTCACCATATATTTTGATCATTTGTATCGAAGCTTTCATTAGAGCAACTTCACCGGGACACTTAGCCCGATGGACCGGCGACTTCACCAACCCAATAGCCAAAGCTGCAAGCTCCAGCCCAGAGGGCGATTGGGCAGGCCGGGGGGGGGGGGGAGGGGGGGGAGTGAGAGGCCCAGCTCGAATCGGTGGCCCAAAAGTCCGAAGGCAACTCACTATTGAATAGCCTCTAGTGAACAATAACATCTAAATTCTCTAAATATGGTGACTAAAAATCATGCTTGTCTACTCACTTCTCCCCTTGGTTTTAAAGTTTCCATTTTGGTGTTTGTGGATGATTGTCTAACTTTACCAATGCTTCTTCTAGGGTTGCAAGGAATATTTTGGAGGTGCTAAATGATTTTGCAAGAGCAAAAGGTAAATTTTCACAAATCCTCGTTTTTCTCAAATAATAGCTCTATCCAGACAAGGATTGAAATTACAAACATTCTTCAAATTCAGCATAAAACTATAATTGGAAAATATTTGAGTATTCTAATATTGTGTTTTGGAAAAACCCTATAAATAAAAAAGAACTAATGCAAAAGGTCAAGAATAAGTTAGCTGGTTGGAAGGGTAATACTCTTTCTAAGGTGAGTGTGGTTACTCTTATCAAAGCAAATCTTTTTGGAATACCTAATTATGTTATGTCCTACTAGTCTTCATAGTAGCCTAAACGAGGAGTGCATGAATTTTTTCTGGGGTAGTGACACTAATAAGGTTTGTTCACGTAAGGCTACAAGGGGTTTGGGTATTCGTAGATTGGATCATATTAATAATGCTAGCCCGGCTAATTTAGGCTTGGAAAATTCTTGAGAAACCTAACAACTGGTGGGTTCAAATTGTGAAACAAAAATACTTGAGGCATGAAGATTTCTTACAGTCTAGTGTGAGGTAAAATCATTCCTTAGCTTGGAAAGGCATCCTTAATAGTAGAGATTTGATTCACAAAAGAATGAGGTTGATAGTGGAAGATGGTAAAGATATCCTTTTTTGGACCCATAACCGGTTTTTCCTTTTCCTTTTTTCCATCTTATCCCGAAGTTGATGGACAAAATTTGAATTGGAACTTGAAAGTGAATTAATGATTTCATTGACGGGAAAAATTGGGTGAAAGATAAGTTGGCTAATGTTCTCGAGCATAATATAGTGAATAAAATTTGTAGCATTCCTCTTCCTTTACAACAGGTGCAAAGTTCATTTGGGGTTAGTCAATAGTGGGGAATTCACGATCAAATGTACTACTTGGTTGCAAAACGACCATTTGCAGATGCCCGACGGGCAGAAGGTGTTAAATAACATGTGGAAACTAATTATCGCACAAAAAATAAAACTTTTCAGTTGGCTTTTTATTAAGAAAAAAAAACTAAAAAACAAGGAGTAGGTTTAAGAAATTTATTCCAAACATTCATAATTTCTGTGTCTTATGTTGTCAAATTGATGAAGACCAAGTTCATTTATTTTTTAAGTGCAGCTTTGTTATTGAGGTTTGGAGGCTTCTGCCTGATTTAGTACCAACAAATCATTCAAATGGTCATTTGTGTTTCCTTGATAGCTGGATTCTGTCCCTAATGAGGATTCTAATGAGCTATCCAAGCTAAGTAAAGTCTTGCTAATTTGTTGGCAAATCTGGAACATTAAAAATAGTGCAGTTTTCAAGAAGGGTAAACCCCATCCTACTAAGACCATCTCCAATGGTTGGGCTAAAAGTCAAATATTTTAACCCGGAAAATTTAGCTTTTAACCCATAAACAATTTTTCTGCTCTAACCGTTCTAGTATAAAATTTTAGCCGGGATTATTAAAGAATGAACTTAGGCTATTTTTTTTTTGTTAAATTAATTTTTTTTAAAAAAAATAAATATGTAGACTATCGTAAATTAATTTTATTAACATTTTAATCTAAAAAATTTTAAATTTTGATAAATATTGGGTGGAGTCCACTCCGATTTCTGGGCTAAATTTTGGGGGAAATTTGACCTTGGTTTAGCATTTAGCATTTAGCCCAAATTTTCCCCTTGGGTTGGAGTGGGTTTGGGGGGAAATTTTGGGGGGTAATTTGGCTTTTAGCCCACCATTGGAGTTGGTCTAAGGCCTTCTCCAACACTGGGCTAAAACTCAAATTTTCACTTTTATTCCCTTCCATAACTCAACCCAACCCAAGGCTAAAATATGGCCTAAAACCTAAAACTCAAATAGAAGCCAAATTTACCCCAAGATTAGTAGGGTTGGCCCACCATATATGTATATTTTATTTAGTTTTATATTTATAAATTCATTGAATCCAACGGTTAAAAAAAAAAAAAAAATTAACAGTCCAAATTTAAATCTAACGGTTAAAATAATGTTGGTTAACGGTTAAAAAAAAAATTAACAGTCCAAATTTAAATCTTTTATTTGTTTCATATTTTTTTCATAGTGTTTAACGAGTTTCATAATGTTGGTTAGTGATTTTTCAATATTTGTCAGAATCTAAATATTTTTAGGTTAAAATGTTCATAAAATTAAATTAGGATAAACTACATAATTTTTTATTTTAAAAAAGTTACTTTAAGAAAAAAAATTAGTCTAAATTCATTCTTTAATAATCTGGGACTAAAATTTTAGGCTAGAATGGTTGGAGCAGAAAAGTTGTTTATGGGTTAAAACCTAAATTTTCTGACCTAAACCTAAAACCTAAAAAAAAGCCAGATTTAGCTAAGGATTTAGGCCAAGATTAGTGGTGGACCCCCACCCACATAAGTGTGTCTCCCTCTTGTCTGCCAATAAAATTGAGCCCAACGGCTCTTTTGATTGATCAATGGAATAATTATAAAAAATTATTTAACTCAAAATTAACCCAAAAACTCTATCAAAACCTATATATTTGTTGAAAAACATCCACACAAAACTCACTTATCTCCCACAATTCTTCCAATTTTTTTTTCTACCATCTTCCAAAACCATGTGTTTGCTCACGTGTCTTGTGTTTATACATCTCTATCATGTGTTTCATATTCTTCTATAGTGTTTCATGAGTTTCATTTGTTGGTTTAGTGATTTTTCAATGTTTATCGGAATTTAAATATATTTAGGTTAAAATATTCATAAAATTAATTTAGGATAGTCTACATATTTTTTTTAAGTTAATTTAAAAAAAAAAACCCTAAATTCATTCTTTAATAATTTGGGGCTAAAATTTTAAGCCAGAAGGGTTGGAGTAGAAAAGTTATTTTTGGGTTAAAACTTAAATTTTCTGGGCTAAAATTTTATATTTTAGGCCAAGGGTTGAAGATGGCCTAAAGGTTCCCGCCTTGGCTGCTGTTATTGGTTTGGAATTCTCTTTTAACTGCAGACAGTAAAGACGCAAAAGAATGGGGCTGCATGAGGTCATCAAATGGGGGAAAAAGATCCTCGCGGATCCTTTTTCGAGGATTTTAGGAATCTCGTGACCGTGACCGTTTATCGTATATCGTGCGGTCAGAAATCATTTTAAAATTTAAAATTTAAAATTAAATATAAATAGTATCTAACGAAAACTGACCGCACGACGTATGAAGAACAGTCACGATCATGAAAACTCGCCGGATCCTTTTCCATCAAATGGCACCCCCTAATCCAGCTTTTGTCATGAGAAATTTTGATGGTTTTGTAGCTGAAAACAAGGCAACCTCAGGTTTTGTGATTCATGATGAAAATGGTTGCCCCCTCACTTCTGGTGCCCGATCCCTTGGTGAATTTACGATATTGGTGGCTGAAGCTTTAGCCCTTAGAGATGCCTTCAATTTCGCAAGGCAAAAAGGATTCTAAAAAATCATTGTAGAAGGCGACTCAAAGTTGGTTATTTAAGTTGTGGAGCGTAAATGTGGTATCCTTTGGAGAATTAGAGATATAATTAAAGAAATCCAATGGTTGGCTTCCTTCTTTTAATGTGTGACCTGGAAACATATTTTTTGTGAAGCAAATTTTATGGCTGATGCAGTCACTGATGTGGGCTTATCCTTTGTTATTTGATTGTGTTGGCATTGGATATTTTGGGGGTTTCTCCCTTTAGTCAAATTTCATTTTTGAGCAAAAAAAAAAAAAAAAAAGGAGAATGATTTTAACACAGTTTCTCACCTCATACACACATCCTTAGTTTTGTAGTCATTAGATTGAATAATTAAAGTAAAATTAATGGTTAACGCTCAAAAGTGGGAGATCGACAAAGACTAGTGCGGTCAACCCTGGATGGCCTCGAGGTAAGGACTTTAAGTAATTGACATCAAGATTTAAGTGGTTTCACTCTTAAAACTGGGCTACGGCCACTGTAGCACTTCAGATATATCTGATACAAGTTATAAGAAGTGTTTGGTAATAACGTTATATTTCTCTTTCTTTATGGGTCTGACCCTATAAGAGGTACTTGTCTATCTTTATTTATGCCTTCAATGTGCTCAAAAGTCTTAGCTCACAAGTACTCTACCGCTCTTGCATTAAATGAACTGAACACATATACCTGACCTAGTGGATATTCCCCCCATCATCCAGTCGACACTGTGGAGGAAGTGTCATTCGTTCAGGGCTAATTACAAGGTTTTATCTGCCAACACGGACTCAGCCTATCCTCAGCACTATCCTGGACGCTTGGTGTGACAACTTTTATGTCATTTTCGTAGGCCCTTACTCTTGTTGCGGGCCAACACGAGACTTAGAGTTGATGCCCTGGTGATTAGGGTCTTCTTCTACGACCCACACATCCCAAATTCAAATTCTCCCCCCTCCCACTGGTGTAGAATATCGTTTTTACTAAATAAAGGAGTCACAATGACTATGAACCAACAAAAAAAGGTTTTTATTTTTTTTATTTTTTTAATATTATTAAAACTGTAGTAATTAGTGCTAAAAGCCATTAGGAGCTATTTTCTACTTTCTCAGATATAGGAGTTTTTAGAAGAGCATAATAGAGAGTATGATTGGAGATGAATTTTTCTAAGTTCTCACTATATTATTTTAGGCATGTGCTCATTTTTTTATGTCGAAAGGTGTGCACTCATTTTTAATTTTTTTTTGTCGAAAGGTGTGTGCTCATTAAGGAAGCCTCTTGAAAATGCTCTTAGCGGTGGTGTCTTATTAAAATAAATTCCGAAATATATATGTGTTTTATTGATTATGGAAAGTTATGCATGTATATGAAGCGATACATGGACGTCAAACAAGTAAAAAGCTTGTGTCGGTTCTTATTTTTGGTTATTAGGGGCCTAATATATATGTTTGGTTAATTGAGCATTCGAAATTTCTTTTCAAGCCCTTTTATAATAAATTGTAATATTTCATCCTTATATGCATGTTTATTCTAGCATACGACTAAAGAGCGTTGAATTATTTAAACTTTTTGACTAAATAAGAAAAAAACAATTTACCGTCTATTGCTCGGTGTATTGCCATACATCAAAATATGATAGAATGCTCGCGACTACTATATTACCCCAGGAAAGCGAAGTAGGTTAGAAAACGTAAATTAAAAGTGACAATTGACAACCATAGAATTGTTGTCGTCTATATTTAACTAATATGGAAAGGGGGCGGGCGGTACAGAAAGAGATGTGTTTGTAGGGTTGTGTAGGTTGTTGTTATTCCCCTTATGTAGTGCCTTTATTTATAGTAATAAGAGAGAGAAGAAATCCTTCTCCTCCAAGGAATACAAGTCCTAATAGGGAAGAATAACTAGAATCAAATCTAATCTAGGATTTACACAATCGCACTTAAACAAGAAGTTTATAACACTTCCCCTTGAGTGTGTAAATACTCAAGTTGATTCGGCATCCTGTAGAGGTTGAGAAAGTCGACTCGTCGACACTGATTCTAGGAACACGCTATTCTCAACAAGGTAGGAACTTGCATAAGGAACTAAGTCCCACAAAAAACCCTACAGCTAAGGTAAAAACCCGAGTAGGGACAAAACCTATAGTTGAAGGAAAAATGCGTGATTAATGCAAAGTCAAATGAAACGTCTACGAGACATCATCAGGGATATGATCAACCAAAGGTGGGTGCATCGTCAAACCTCGTTAGGTAGCAAAAACCCAATGGAAAAAATGCTCCTAATCATAGGAAAAAGAGTACATTAAGATCAAGCAAGTATACTTTAGGATACTCCCCCTGAGTTTGACATAATTCCAAAGAGAACTAGCAATGTTACAACTGAGAAAGTTTACTCCCCCTGAGTTTGACATAATTCCAAGGAGAACTAGAAATGTTACAACTTAGAAAGTTTATGCATACCAATTCCTTGAACAAGCTTTTGAAACGTCGCCTTGGGTAGTGGGGTAGTGATGTCGTGAAGAGGTCAACTATATTGTCTTGTCAACAGATTTATGTGACTTCAATCGTTTACTGCTCTTATTGTTGATGTGAGAAGAAAAACTTTGGCGCAATGTACTTAGTGTTATCTCATTTGACGATGCATGCTACGTTGTCTTCATAGATCATCATCGGGACATCAACGATGGGATAAATATCACATGAGCTTCGAATATGGCCCATAACTGCTTTTAACCAAAAGCATTCATAAGTTGCTTCGTATAAGGTGAGAATTTCAGCAAGGTTAGACGAAGTGGCTACTAAGGTTTGTTTAGTTGACCTCCAAGAGATTGCGGTGCCTTCAATGGTAAAGACATAACCTGTTTGAGAGCACGCCTTATGCGGATCAGATAAGTATCATGCGTTGACATAACCAACAAAGAGAGAATCGACTCGAGATAAGGGGGTGCGGCATCACTCGAGGATCTGTAGGGATAGAACAAGCCCAGATCCATAGTACCCTTAAGGTAGCGGAATATGTCTTTAACACCAGTCCAATGTCTGCGTGTTGGTGCATTACTGTATCTTGCCAAAAGATTAACAGCAAATGAGATGTCAGGTCTAGTGCATTGAGCTAAATACAATAAAGCACCTATCACACTTAGATAAGGAACTTCAGGCTCTAAAATTTCTTTATCATCCTCCTTTGGATGGAAGGGATCTCGTCTTGCATCTAATGGTAGAACAATCATAGGAGTACTCGAAGGCTTCACTTTTGACAATCATAGGTGTAGTTCGTTTGATGTACTAAGATTCCATCCAAACGATGCTCTATTTCGAGACCGAGATAATATCAAGTCTTTTCTAGATCTTTCATTTCAAATTTTGACTTCAAGTGCACGGCAGTTCTTGTGAGCTCTTCAAGAGTTCCGATGAGATTCATGTCATTGACATATACTGAAACAATTGCAAAACCGGAATGCGATTTCTTAATGAACACACAAGGGCATAGTTTGATATTCACATATCCCTGACTAGTCAAAGACCCACCCGGATGGTTATACCATATTCTTCCGGATTGCTTCAAACTCTAGAGTGAAAGCTTCAGCCGAATTAAGAGCGTGTTCCAGGGTTTGGAAATATTTGATCCATTCAATGTAAGTCCTTCAAGAACTTTCATATAAATTTTCGTATCAAGATCCCCATAAAGATACGCAGTTACTACGTCCATCAACTGCATACTTAATTTTTCGGAAACTACCAAACTGATAAGGTAGCGAAAAGTAATCACATCTATAACGGGTGAATAAGTTTTGTCATAATCAATCCCGAGGGCGTTATGAGAAGCCTTGCACAACAAGATAAGCTTTGTAATGCACAATTTAGTTATTCTCATTACGTTTTTGAACGAAAACCTACTTGTAGCCAACAGGCTTCACATGTGGAGGAGTAGGAGTTACAGGTCCAAACACCTTACGTTTCGTAAGCGAATCGAGTTCGACTTGGATTGTTTGTTTCCAGTTTGACTAATCAGTTCTACATCGACATTCATCAACAGAATGAAGTTTAATGTCATCGCTCAACATGATCTCAATAGCTACTGCATATACTAATGTATCGTCGACGATTATCTCATTTCTACACTAAACATCATCTAAGCTAGCATAGTGGACCGAAATCTCACAATTCTTAGGAGGTGGATTCGTCTTTTCAATGACACTTCAGTAATCTAGAATTTCCTCATGAGTTGGATAAAATGAGTAAGCTACAGTCAGATTCATGGTAGGCTCTTCAGGTGCTTGTGTCATGGGTTTCCTTTTCCAGAGGTGTGAATCATTTGAACCAAGTGGTTTGCCATGCTTTTGTGTACGTGGATCGGCCTCCGAGAGGGAAGTCCATCGTACATTTGGTACATCTATCTTTGCAAGCACATTCGCAGCTAAAATATGTGATCTTGTTACTTGCGCTAGATTGGTGAAAACATCTGGCATACTCTGAGCTATGCTTTGAAGATTTAATATGGGTTGCACTTCGTCCACGATAATTCGCGTCGTTCTTCAGGAACGTTGACGTTCTTATCTTTCCCTAACGACGGGAAGACTGTCTAGTAACCAACTGAAGGGTGCTATATGGTTGGGTCACAACAGGCCTCAGGCGGAGTAACATGGCTGCGTGCAATATTGCATGACCCCAAGTAGCGATTGGGAGCTTGGTACATATCACCAATGGTCGAGCAATCATTTGTAAGCGTTTAATGAATGTCTCTGCCAGACTATTATGGGTGTGAACATGAGGTACTGGATGTTCGACTTCAACCCTAACCGACATGCAATAGTCATCAAAAGTTTTAGATGTGAATTCTCTAGCATTATCCAATCGAATAGATTTGATCAGATAATCATGGTGGTGAGCCCTGAGCTTGATAACCTAAGCCAACAGTTTAAAGAATGCAACGTCATTTGTGGACAACAAGCACACGTGTGACCAACGTGTGTGAGCGTTAACCAGTGCCATAAAGTATCTAAATGGTCCGCATGGAGGTTGAATCGGTCCACAAATATCCACCTGAATCATTTGTAGAAAAATAAGAGGATTCGAACGAATCTTGTCATAAGAAGGCTTAATAATAAGATTTCCCATGGAGCAAGTTTGACATGCGATTCCTTGAATCGAACCTAAATTCGGGTTAGTGGATGCCTGTATGATGATTTAAGGATATAGTGCATCGCTGTTCGTCCAGGGTGTCCCAAACGATCATGCCAAAAAGTAATTTCGTGCGCGGTCCTAGAGGTAGGGCCGGCCACATAGTCGCTTTCTATAGGGCGTATGTTCGTAGCATACAAATCATTTGGGATACGCTCAATCTTCTCTAGCATACGCTTTTAGCCATATTCGTAGGAAGTTATACACATAAACTCAACTCCATTTTCTACATAGGTTTTAGCGTGATAATTATTATCTCTAATGTCCTTGAAACTCAACAACATTCTTTCAAAACACGGAGAATAAAGTGCATCACCAATGGTCAAAATTGTACCATTGGACAATATTATACGTGTCTTACCGTATCTTTCGATCAAGGTGGATGAACTTGAAAGGGTTGTTAGAGGTGCATTTTTAGGTATGAAGTTAGTGAAATAGATGCGTTCACGTAAAACGGTGTGCGTGGTTGCACTATCTGCCAGACAACTAACTTTCCCACTAGTCATACCTTGAATAAAAATTAATTTGAATCGGTCACATGCATAAAATTTCTAAAAACAAATATCCATTCAAAATAATTTAAGTATTCAAGGATGGTAATTAATAAACTTAATATCAAAAAACAAATCATCAACAAATAATCCAAACATAAAGGAAAATTGTTCAAAATTAAACCACAAAACAAGGAGGGGTTTGGCCACTAGGTGGAATTCAGCATTATTGTCTAAATTTCAACTAAAAAAATAGTTTATGTCTAAGATTCTAATCTTCCATAGGGGTAATAGCCTCTTGAAAGTCAGAAACTTCCATCTTGGTACTCTCTGGTTCATCCACTTGCAAAAAGTTTGATTCAAACTTCTTACAACGAGAATGATATTCAGCTACAACCTTCTGGGGAGCTTGGCAAACATAGGACCAATGATCATTTGAAACACAGCGATAACACATGTCCGTATCTATAGTTTTAAGTGCTTTGCCCTTATTCTTGAAGTTTAGGGCCTTAGGAACGAGGTTAGGGTGCTTTTGGGCTCGGTTTACTTCCTTAGATGGGCCTTGGCTGTGTTGACCTTGACGGGGTGGCTTTGGGTCGCCCCTACCACGCCTATTTTAGCGTTTTGAGCATTTGTTTGTGCTATAATGTGCTTCAGGCACAATAGTTTCCCTAGTAGGTCAAGCTTGATGATTTTTCATCAATAGCTGATTCTGCTTTTCAACGAGATGTAAAACAAAGATCAAATCCGTAAACTTGGTGAACTTATGAGCCCTATATTGTTGCTAAAAGACAATATTAATAACAGAGAAGGTCGAATAGGTCTTTTCCAAGAGATCCTCTTTGGTCAAGGTTTCGTTACAGAACTTGAGAAGTGATTTGATTCGACAAACTTCATAATTATCATAAACTTAAAGTCTTGGAAGTGCAAATACTGCTAGTCATTGTTTCAGGCAAGAAGATGTCCTTTTGGTGATCAAAACGATCAGCCAAAACGATCCAAAGTCCTCGTGGATCCTCCTCAACAAGATACTCAGCTTGCAGTGCGTCATGAATATGTCTTCGGATGAAGATTATGGCAGTGGCTTTTTCAGCTTTACCAATTGGGTTGTCTGTCTCATCTTCAATGGCGGGACGCAAATTCTTTGCAGTGAGGTGGAGCTTCACATCTTAGACCCACTTGAGGTAGTTTCTTCCAGAGACCTCCAACCCACTTGAAGTAGTTTCTTCCAAAGACCTCCAAAGCGGTAAAGTCGAGTTTGTTCAAATTTGACATGTTCCTATCACAAAATAATGGACAAGATGTGGTTAGTGTAATAGAGAAAACTCAATCCCTTCACATAGGACTAGAACATTAATGGCGCGTTTACTAATCCGTAATCAAATTGAGAGGAATTGAATTGAGGAGGAATTGAAATGAGGTGGAATCAGAATCAGATTCCTTTTGAAGTTGTTTACTAAAACTGTCTGGAATCGGAGTAGGAATGACATTGATGTATATAACTGTTTACTAATTCACATGAATCGAAACGAAAATTATTATGATTACTAAAATACCCCTAGTTTAATTAATCTATTTTATATACTAATTTAGTAAATATTTTATTCTTTTTTTTTTTTTTTTTAGAAGAGAGAACCATTATCATTTTTTATTTTTTTAGTAAAACTTTTATTATTTTATTTTTGGATTTTTTAGTGGAATTCTCGTGCTTATCTACTAACCTAGAACACACTGTGCTCATCCAAATTGGCATTATCTAGAACCCGCAACCCCGAGAGTTCACCTCCTACCGCTTCTTTTTCGGAGAGATCACCTCCTACCGTGGAATTCTCGTGCTCATAGCCTTATCTCGGCGGAGAGATCACCTCCTACCACTTCTTATTCGATGACGTGCGGGCGTCGAAGCCTGTGCCTCAGTGTGGGACTCCGCAACCCTGAGCTCCAATTCGGGTATTTCTCACCTGAACCCACTCCTCTCCCTCGGCCTCTCTGGTACCACTCTCTTCTCCGTCACTTCCGTTTCCTTTTGTTGCCGAATTTTCTGTTATTATCAATGGTGGCAACTGGGTTCGGATTTTCTGAAGATTTGATTTTTGCTTTGGGTATGCTTGCCATTTTTGGGTTGATTTTGCTGTGCCAAATCCTATGGAGGAGGACGTGGAGGATTTTGAGGTGGTGGAGCGAGAGGAGGCGGCGAAGCAGCAGAGAACTGCTGAAGGGGATGGCGGAGGACAACAAGAAGATGGAAAGGAGTACTGAAGGTGCAGGGCATTTTGGGAAGGAAAATTTGATTCCGGATGGAGCCTTCTCCCCGAAATCCAAATACTACCTTCTTCTAGGTAATCCAATTCTGACAATATCAGGAGATGAATTTCTGATTTTACGTGGGACCTGCAGAATTGTTCATACCGCTTAAGTTAGTAAACGGAGGAATAATCAGGAATGGGGAATGATTCCCATTCCGCCATATCCTTTCTCCATATTTAAACACGCCATAAAGTTCTAATAGACATGTATTGGTTTAAATTCACATGAAAAAAACTTCGGGTTTTTCATAGGTGATGTTTTTAAGGAAAACTACAGTTTTCAAACAAGGCATGTTTCTAGAAACTTCAGGTTTCGAAATAATTATGAACTTCAGGTTCATATGTTCCTGCAAACAAATGCAAATATATACACATAAATATGCAACAATAAAATATGCAAATAGAACTTTAGGTCTATAATTATAATTGAATTAATTATTTAGACTTCAGGCCAAATTTAAAGTGTGGGTGAAAAATTATATAACCCAAATTGTCTAAAAATAATAGACAATTAATACTGGGCGTGGGCTGAGCAAATTTGTACTGTGGTCCAGGTTTAAAAACTGGGCTTAGATAAACATAGGGTGATCAGGCCCCAAACAGAATTTGGCTTGCAAGCCTAGTAGCAGCAAACGGGCTGCAAGAACTGGGTCCAAAAAACAAAGGCCCATATGGGCACTGATCAGATGCAATGCGGTGCAAGTGCACTGATGCACCAGCTGCAGGCTGGGATTGTGTTTATGCGAAACATAGATGCATTAGCACGAGGCTGGGATCCGGTGTATTGCAGGCATATGGGACACCATAACCCTCGGGTTGGTGTCGCGTGTTAGGTCGAGTCGTGGTGTTGGGCCTCTTCAGGCGAGCCCAGTTAAAAGAAAAAAAAATTCTTTTTTTTTTTCAGCCCGAGTTAATGCCAGGCCCAAAAATTGGGGTCGTGCTTGGACGAAGAAGTCCTAGCAAAGTAGTTTTCACTGGAGAAGATGACTGGCGCCGCCACTACCAAATCTTGGATAGAGAAACTCAGGGGTACCGTTTTTGGGTGTTTTCAACCATGGTGATGAACGGAGATTTAGAAATTTCAACGAATCAACCAAAAACCCTAGAAATTAAAATCGGGCTTTTGAAAAATCCGATGAGATTTGAAGGAATCTCAGCCAATTGACATCGGTGGACGATCTTCAGGTCATCGGGGAGGGAGCCATTATGGCTGGGCATGGCTGCAGGCCATGCGTCATAACGGTTCAAAGGGCAACGCCGTCTAGGCGTCGGGTTTTAGGGTTTGGGCCTGGAGCCGTGGCTCCAGGTTTGAGTTCTCGGCTCGGGGGAAGGAAACCTATCGACATGGATGGGTTTTCAACAAAAGCCTAAATGATTGTTTTTTTTTTTTAATTCCAGATTAATTCACTGCATATTCATATAAAGAATTTAATGCATGGATATATAATTTGATGCAATTCATGCAATATCAATTCACATAATTCAACAATTATGGATATAATACATACACAATTTATGTAGAATCTAAAATTTGAAAAACGTAAAGTTGGGTCATGCATTATGGTGAATGTTCATCCTATTGGGGCTGCAAAAATATTGAGATAAAAACCGTTGTTTTGAAAGAACCTGACTGCATGATGATATTGGTGAACTGGTTTGATGCAGAAAGCTTCCACATCAGATTCCTAAGCGCATTGGTATGAGCGTGCTGATAACATATTATGACCTATATTTAACTGACAGGGGAAGGGGGCCGGAGGCACAAAGTGAGAATAGAGAGAGATGTGTTTGTAGGGTTGTGTAGAATGTTGTTATTCCCTTACGTAGTGCCTTTATTTATAGTAATAAGAGAGAGAAGAAATCATTCTCCGACAAGGAATACAAGTCCTAATAAGGAAGAATAACTAGAATAAAATATAATCTAAGATTTACATAATCACACTTAAACAAAAAGTTTATAACAATAATTTAGATTTTAAAGATTATATTGTATACGCAAAGAAAGAAAGTACAATAAAATAAAAATTATTCTAAAGTGATGAAATAATAGTATTCCCATGTACAAACTTCTGGGGTGTCTTTGTCACACTAAAAGTCACATCGTAACAGCATTAAGAAATACTGCTTCAATCAAAATTGTTCGGAATAATTCAACTCATCATGAATTGAGCCCAAAAACCTTAATATACAAGTAATTAACAAACGACTTGAAAACATTACCTTTGAGTTAACTTCACAATCAACCTCTTATGAATGAACTTATTAATTGGTGTATTGGGGTATAATTGAGTTTAAATATTCTTCTAAATTATGATCACCATGTCCTGCGCTTATGTATTTATTCATTTTTTCTAAACCCTTTAAATTTCCACAGCTAGCCTCCTAAATTAGAAATTATACATATAAAATCTTGCAGTATAGCAGTTGGTAGCCTCCCGATTAGTAAGTGGGGCATCGATTCTCTGCAAAGAGAGATGAGTAACTTGGGAAATATTCTATCACAAAAATTTAGGAAATATTCATATGGAAATTTAATTAGAAAGTAAAAACATGGTTTTATTGTACAAAGGAAGATACTGCCTTTTTTCCTTAACTAATCCATATATCACATTTCCAATTTGACAATATATATATATATATATATATATATATATATATATATATCACATTACCAAAGTAGCTAAACACGTCCTCAAGTGCATGGTTACTATTTGTCTCCCGCCAATTGGGCATGGCACAAAGGCACAGTTCCAAGGCCTTAAAAAGTGATGAGAATTAGGGTTCACGGACGCTCCTCAGTTCTCACGTGAACCATCGTCAGCTTTCTCTATTTGCTTTATTCCTCTCACATTTGTTTTCGTTTCTAGAGGGGGCCAAAACCCATGTGGTTTGTTTCCATTAGCAACAGCATCTCCAAAAAGAAGTAACTACCAAAATAGTGATGGCAACAGTGGGGGCGGTAGAAGTCAGCTTTGCACTCTCCATCTCCACCTCATCGATCATCAGTCGGTGATTTATGGCCTTGCTTTGCTCTAGTACCCTCAGCTGAAGCAGATGATTGAGCTCATACAAAAATCCAAATGCATACGATGTCAAAACCAAAGCGAAAAAACGTACATGAAACTCAATACTTCAAGTTGCAATGTTGTAAAATGCAGCTAGTCATTAGTCGGTGATTTTTTATGGCCATGCCTAGATGATTGAGCTCGTAGAAAGATCTAAATAGATACGACATCAAAGCTGAAGCGAGAAAAAATAATTAACTTCAGGTTACGAGATTGTAAAATATAGTCAGTCATCAATTGGTGATCTACGACATTGCCTTAGTACCCTCAGTTGAAGCAAATGGTTCAATTCATAGAATGAGTTAAATCCATACGACATCAAAACCGAAGCGAGAAAACGTAATTGAAACACAATACTTCAAGTTGCGAGGTTGTAAAATGCAGTTAGTCATCAGCTCGTGATCTATGGCCTTGCCCAGATAGTTGAGCTCATAGAAAGATATAAATAAATACAATATCAAAACCAAAGCGAGAAAAATAATTGACTTCAAGTTGCGAGGTTGTAAAATGTCGTTAGTCATTAGTCAGTGATCTTTCACCTTGCCCTAGCACTTGAAACATATGGTTCAACTCATAGAAAGAGTTAAATCCATACAACGTCAAAATTGAAGCGAGAAAATGTAACTTAAACCCGATACTTCAAGTTGCGAGGTTGAAAAATGCAGTTAGTCATCAGTCGGTGATCTATGGCCTTGCCAAGATGGTTGAGCTCATAGAAAGATCTAAATAGATATGACATCAAAACCGAAGCGAGAAAATATAATTGACTTCAAGTTGCAAGATTGTAAAATGTAGTTGGTCATCAGTCGGTGATCTATGACCTTGCCCAGCTAGTACCTCCATTGAAGCAAATGGTTCAACTCATAGAATGAGTTAAATCCATACGACGTCAAAACCGACGCGAGAAAACGTAACTGAAACTCGATACTTCAAGTTGCGAGGTTGTAAAATACAGTTAGTTATTAGTCGGTGATCTATGGCCTTGCTCAGATAGTTGAGCTCATAGAAAGATATAAATAGATACGACATCAAAACCGAAGCGAGAAAAAAATGATTGACTTCAAGTTTACAGATATACAATCATACTACATATACCTTGTAACGGAATGAGAAAATTGCGAAACTAAATACAATTATGATTATAGCGATGTCCAATTTAGCGATTGCATCAGCTGTCATGTTGGCTTTGTGGAAGATATGTGTGAATTATATTCCTGAAAATTGGTTCCCTGAGGTGAATAATGTCTTCAATAGCTGACTTTATTCTTCAAAGAAGTTGCACCTTGCCACTAATGATGTTGATAATTACAGAAAGGGGGGACAAAGTTAGAAAGCAAGAGAGTAGGGAAACCATGTGCCCTTTTTTTTATTTTTTTGGTGAACTGGAAGTTCTCATTACTAGGGCAAAGATGCCAAAAGTACAAACGAAAGCCTACTGCGAGGCAAGCAAAATAACGAGGCTGAAAACTAAGCAGTGTAAGGGGGTGAAAGAGAACCCGACGCCACTACCAAAGCTAAGACGTCACCCCTTATACTATCAATAGATAAATTTAAGGGGGGCAAGGTAACCCATCATTGTTTAGGACATAAACAAGAAAAGATAGGGGTCGATCGACCCAAGTAAAGTCACACATCTCCAAACATCTTCGTGATGCCAGGTGGTCTGCCACCATATTGGCTGATCTTGGGATCCAAGACCATCGACAGTCTTGAAAGGATTCTCCCAGTTTCTTGCTCTTTACCAAAGCGGGAAAAGCCTCCCAACTGCCATTTGTTAGTGTATCCCTAAAGCATGAAATTGACTCTGATGAATCAGATTCAATGATAATTGAGTTCAGACCCAAGGAAATACGCAACTCGCACCCATGAAGAATGGCTAGTGCCTCAGCCACCGCAACGCATGGAGCAGAGAGACAGTACCTACAAGCTGCAACGAAGCTACCATCTAAAAAGCTAGATGTTGCTTCCTTTTCCAACAACAACCAATTAACCCGAAACGGGTGATTGCGGCCATTTCCACCAACACCAGTGCGTTTATGGAAGCTTCTCGTGTTCCCGCTCTAAATTTGATGTCACGTCACTTCGACGACAGCCCAATGGTTTCCACCGGGCCCCCAGTTTGTCAAAAATAATGTTGATGCCAGTTGGTAGGCTGCTTCGCATGCGGGGTTTGCTGGGGTTGTTGCCATATGCCCTTCTGTTGTCCAAGAAATGTCTCACTCGAGGTTTATGACGGAAATAGTTGTCATCGCTAAACTACAATATTATGGGGCAAAAAGTTGCATGAACAATTTATATGGGTCCTTCGCAATATAAGTGAGATCTTGAAGATGGTGAGATGTAGCAATTTCGTGGATGTAGGTAAGTGACTAGGGGCTGCTTCACTTTCTTCTTTAGGAGCGATTTTATTTTTTATTTTTTTTAATTTTATTTTTAATTTTAATTTTTGCTTCAAGTTTTTATAAAAAATTGAAAATAATTATTAAAAAATATTTTTGTTTTTGAAAAAGTGAAAATAAAAAATGCAAGAAAACAACTTTTGCCTCTTAATTAAGTAATGAGAATAAAAGACTCCTTTTTTTAGGTTAAAAAAAATGAAATTTCATTTAATGAGAAAGGTCCAATACTTTCTCATCAAACTAGCCCAATAAAGTGGGGATGGTTAAAGTCTATCCAGCAAAAAGGCTGAAAATAAAAATGAAATCATAATCCTTAACCGGCAAACGTCAATTGCCATCATCATTTCCACCACCTTCGTGTTTAATTTGACAAAGGCATCACAGCGCAAAACAATTCAACCCTCTTACCCCATATAATTTTTCTTCTTTTTATTACTTGTAAACAAAGGATATTTTTTTAATTATTTGAATTTTTAACCATAGAACCTTTTGCCTTAATAAGATAGAAGAAGATAAATACAAATGGAATCTGACAAAATGAATAATTGAACTTTGTTAAAGATGTCCCTTTCTCTCCATCATTATATACAAGTGAGAGAGCGGCTGATGCATATGTCCACAAACACAAGTATTAATTTTCCCCATTACCGTTGAGCAATTGCAGAACTGATTTCGCTTCACAGGGAAAGAGAAACCATGCACAATTGCAAGCTATCTTTTACGACAAAGAAAGAGGTAACTACACACTAAGGTTTGGAGTCACCTTCTTCAAATTAGAACCCCTAGACAACTACCTAAGATCATGCCTTCGAAATAGAAGCCCTAGAGGAATCACCTATCGAAGGTCAAATATGGTCGTTAGATGTCATTACATTACATCTGACAATTAATCAGTGATTGTACTAAGTACTTAGATGTATTGTAACCAAGTTCCAAAGTCACAATGTGTCAAATATTTAGTGAGACATGGTCATTATCCACTCCTAACCATATCGATGTTGTCCCAACTTAACCACCTACTTATTGTTAGGTGTTGGATTTTAATCCAAAAGACCTTGATGTTATTAAAAGTGGAACCATACATTTATATATTGTGTTTTATTTTCCCAATTTCCCGTTGTGGGACTTATATTCAATACAATGAACTTCACAATTTAGCCTCGTTGATCCTCCCCAGTCTTTGAAATTCCTCAACCTTCTCCTCACATGGTCGAAGGACAACTAACAAAATTGGAAACAGGAACAAAATAATAAACACAGGAAGAATCATGTGCAAAGGTTGACTAACAAGGACGAGGATTCTTTCCGGATCCTCTTTGTGAGGATCCAGTAATTAATCAATCATGTCTGTTCATCGTACATCGTATGGTCAGTTTTCGTTAGATACTATTTATATTTAATTTAAAATTTAAAATTTAAAATGATTTCTAACCACATGATGTATGATAAACGGACACAATTGATTGATCCTTCAGAATCCCACAAAGAGGATCCAGAAAGGATCCTATTCCGACTAACAAAACTATCAGCCATATAAGAAGTGATGGCTTGTCCTAGTGGTTAGGTCTTCCTTTTTAATCCATTGCATCTCGGATTCAAACTCTTCTCTATCTTCCTTAGTGTATATTAGTGTAGGTTGATCACAATCTTGATGGATAGGATCTATCCTTTTCAACTTACTGCATCTCGGTTCAAATCAATACTATATATAATAGGGTTGTGATTAACCATAGAATGAAAAAAGAGAGACACTAGTGTAACCAAAAACACAATGTGATAGGCATCTATTCGACCAATGTTGTACTTTTTGAATACATTGCAAGCATTTATTAAATGTGATTCAGGTAAGTTTTTGTCTTAATTGCAAGAGAGAATTTCTCTACAGAAAGGGCACCACAAGATCGAGTTAGATGTCATCTGTTCTTTTTTGGAGTAAATCGTTGAAAATGGGATATATACGTTATGGAGTATAATAGTGTGACACCCTCACCACCCTTCATTTGTGAAAATCTGGCTTTCTAACATGAGGTCTGCTCATAGCTCAAGGGTTAAACAATTCCAGGGAAGCAATTCAGACAACTAGAGACTGAAACGATGAAAACGGAATCGTGAAAAGTGTAAGAATATAAAGAATGGTTAGGATCATGCCAAGTGTTATAAGATTGTATCCTTTAGTTAGTTAGTTAGAGTTGTTATTTTCAGTAAATATATACACCAATGTAATAGCTTGGATAATAAGAAAAACAGTATATGTGAAATCTCTTTCTCTCTCTTCAACCTTCTCTCGTCTTCATCTCTCTCTAGTTCTTGAAACCCTAGCTATAGTTCTTGATCTTTCTACGTTAACATGGTATCATTCGCCCTTGATGCTCACGCTGCTTCCTCCGATCTTCTGGCTACTTCCGCTCGTCTTCTCTGTCTGTGAATCTTGCTGTCTTCTTGGCAGACTTTTGGTATTTTCTTTTCCTGTGATTTCTAGGGTTTCTGGATTTCTTCATCTTCTCCTTTCTGTGTTTCTACGATTGTGCACGCAAGGTGTTTGTGCTATTTCCTCTATCTTGTTGTTCATCTTTCTTCTTCAAATATGGTGACTGCGTCGCAGTTACAAATTCTACAATCTCCGATTACTAGTCTCATTTCTACAATCTCTACATCTGTGAATGTTAAGCTTGACGAGTCTAATTACTTGAATTGGCATTTTCAAATGCAATTGCTGCTTAAGGGTCACGGTATCATGGGGTTTGTTGATGGATCGCATGTTTGTCCACCTCGATATGTGACTTGTTCTGATATGTCTGAAGGCTCTGCAACCTCTTCTCCTCGATCTGAGGATGAAGCTTACATTGTTTGGAAAATGCATGATCGTGTCTAATGCAGCTGATCACTGCTACTTTATCACCAGTTGCAATTTCTTGTGCGATTGGTAGCACTAGTGCTTGTGATTTGTGGAATCGGTTGAAAGAACAGTTTTCAGCGGTTTCGCGGACTAGTATTTTTCAGCTTAAGTCCAATCTTCAGACTATTCGAAAGGGTTCTGATTCGGTGTCTCAATACATGCAACGTATTAAGGAGGCTCGAGATTATTTGTCTGCTGCTGGAGTCACTTTTGATAATGAGGATATTGTTATCCTCGCTCTTAATGGGCTACCCTCCGAGTATAACATTTTTCGTAGTGTGATAAGGGGACGTGAGCATGTCATCTCTCTCAAAGAATTTCGTGTGCAACTGCTTGCTGAAGAACTGATTGTGGATAGTACCGTGAACTCTCAATTCATGACTGCCATGATTGCTGATCATTCTAGCCCTAAACCTTCTACAGGCCTGTCTCCGTCTGCAAGCCCTAATCTTGGGTTTTCTCCACATAATCTTGGTCCTCATGGTGGTTATTCTGGTCCTCCAGGCAGGTATAGATCAGCTAATAACAACAGGAAGGGTAAAGGGAAGTTTAATCACAGCTATCGGTATCCTAATCCTAATCCGCGACCACAGTTTTTCAATAATTTTTCTAATTCGAATCATGGTTCCTCTAGAGTGCTTGGTCCTTATCCACCCCCATTTTTTGGTCAGCTTGTCTCTTCTCAGGTTCCTTGTCAGTTGTGCAATACCTTTGGTCACACTGCTCCATTGTGTACTTCAAAACAACTGGATCGACAGGGCTGTCATATTTGTGGTAAAGCTAACCATACCACTTGGTATTGTTTTTTCAATGACAAAGGGCCTAACTATGGTGGTCCTCATCATTCTCAATCGCATGCTCGTGCATATGTTTCTTCTGCACCAGCATTTCCTACTCCATCTCATATGCAAGCGCTGCACACATCTAGTTCTCAAGCATCTCCAGGTTCCCAACCACAAGTCTGGATCACTGACTCGGGCGCTACCAATCATATGACGGCTGATCTTAGTAACCTGACTTTGGCATCTCCTTATCCTACCAATGAAACAGTGCAAACAGCTAATGGTGAAGGTTTGCAAATCACTCATATTGGTTGTTCTGTTATTCGAACACCTGTGCATCTCTTAAACTTAATTCAGTTCTCTATGTTCCTAGACTTTCCAACAACTTGTTATCAGTTCACAGGATCTGTCTCGATAACAATTGTTGGTTAATCTTTGATGCTTATTCTTTCTGGATACAGGCCAAAGCCACAGGGAGGATATTATACAAAGGGCAATGCAGTAATGGACTTTATCCTCTTTCTTCCCTAGCCACTTCTCCCTCCCTTCGTCCTCACAGCACTTCTCAAGCTTCTGCATTTCTTGGCCAGCGTGTTGGTTCTAATCTCTGGCATAGTAGGTTAGGACATCCTTCTAATACCATTGTCGATCTTATGTTACATAAGTCCTCCATTTCGTGTAATAAGGATGATATCCTTTTGCTATGTCATGGCTGTTTATAGGGAAAATTCATGAAACTCCCGTTTCAGTCTAGTCATCATAAATCTGTAATTCCTTTTGAGGTTGTGCATAGTGACCTTTGGGGTTCTTCTCCATGTACTTCCAGGGATGGATATCGATATTATGTGACTCTCCTTGATGAGTGCACTCGATATTGTTGGTTGTTTCCTCTTGTCAATGAATCTGATTTCTTTGAAAGCTTTGTTGCCTTTCATTCATTTGTGCAAACTCAATTTTTTGTGTGTATCAAAACTTTACAATCTGATGGAGGTGGAGAGTACAGTAGTGGTAAACTTAAACGTTTTCTTCATAGTACAGGCATTTTACATTATATATCTTGTCCCCATACCCCAGAACAAAATGGATTGGCTGAGAGGAAACATAGACACATTGTCGAAACCACTATCACCTTATTACAGTCTGCAAAATTACCCTCTACTTTCTGGTCCTTTGCCTGTCAAGCAGCTGTATATCTTATCAATCGTATGCCTACCCCAACTTTGCAAAACTGTTCACCTTTTGAAAAATTATTTGGAGTCCCTCCCCTCTTAACACATCTTAAAGTGTTTGGGTGTTCTTGTTTTCCGTTGTTGCGACCTTATAATCACACTAAGTTACAACCTAAAACCACTGAGTGTGTATTTCTTGGTTATGCCTCCAAGTACAAAGGTTTCATTTGCTTTGATGTCTTAAAGGGTAGAGTATACATATCAAGACATGTTGTTTTTGATGAGTCTCGATTTCCTTATCCTTTTTTGACCATGTCTTCTACACCCAAGTGTGTCCAGTCCCATGTGTCTCCACCCTCCCCTCCATCTCCTGTTCCTACTTTGGATAATGTACTCGTTCAGCATCAGGTTCCAACCCCACCATCCCAACCTCAATCTTCCTCGACATCAACTGGTGTTCTTACTTCCTCACCATCTCTCCCACAGTCTCCTGGATCTATACCATCTCTTCCTTGTCCTATATCACTGCCATCCTCTGATCATGATTCACCTCAGTCTATTACTGTCCCTACAAGCTCATCTCCTACCCTCCCTGTGGATCCTGATTTTAGAACTGAGCTTCTTCAAGTGGTCTTGCCTATTGCCCCACTTAACTTGCATCATATGCAAACTCGGAGTAAAAATGGTATAATTAAGAAGAAGGTGTTTCTCAGCACGGTTCCTGATTCTAGTCTCCTTGATCTCACTCAAGTGGAACCTGCCACTCATAAATCTGCTTTAAAAGTTTCAGTTTGGTTAAGTGTTATGAGAGAAGAGCTTGCTGCATTGGCGTCTCAACAGACTTGGAGCTTAGTTCCTCTACCCCCCAATAAGAATCTAGTTGGGTGTAAATGGGTGTTCAAACTTAAAAAGAATTATGATGGCTCCATTGCTCGACATAAGGCTCGCCTGGTTGCTAAGGGGTTTAGTCAAGAGCCTGGTTTGGATTATGGGGAGACCTTTAGTCCAGTGGTTAAGCCTACCACTGTGCGCTTAGTACTCGCCTTGGCAGCTCATTTTAATTGGTCTCTTCGACAGTTGGATGTCAAGAATGCATTTCTGCATGGGGTATTGAATGAAGAAGTTTACATGGCTCAACCCCCAGGTTTTGAGGATGCTTCTCGGCCTGATTTTGTGTGTAAATTGCATAAGTCCCTGTATGGTTTGAAACAGGCTCCTCGCGCCTGGAATGAACGTTTCACAAGGTTTCGTCCCTCTCTCGGATTCCAGTCTACATATTCTGACTTTTCCCTATTTGTCAAGACTGTTGGACGTGATGTTGTCATTCTTTTACTCTATGTCGATGATATTATTATCTTTGGGAGTTCCTCTATCTGTATTCACCAGGTCATTCAATCCTTGACCACTGAGTTTGATACCAAAGACTTGGGTGAGCTTCATTATTTTTTAGGGATTCAGATCACCAAAACTTCTCAAGGTTTATTTTTGTCCCAGGCAAAGTATATACAGGATCTCTTGGAGAAAGTTGAGATGGTTGACTGTAAGGCTTGTGATACACCTTGCTTGCCCTCCACCAGACTTCTTAAGGATGATGGTACCCTTTATAACCATCCTACTGCATATCGGAGCATCATTGGTGCTTTGCAATATCTTACATTTACACACCCCGATATTGCCTTCTCCGTTCATCAGGTCTGTCAATTTATGCAGTCTCCCATGGTGTCTCACTTCACAGCTGTTAAACGTATCTTGAGGTATCTCAAAGGTACGTTATCTGTTGGTATTTCTTATACTCGGGGTGAGTTATCCTTGAAGGCATTCAGTGATGCAGATTGGGCTGGAGACCCAAATGATCGACGTTCCACTACTGGCATGGTTGTGTTTCTGGGCAGCAATCCCATCTTGTGGTCTTCTAAGAAACAAACTACGGTCTCTCGCTCCTCTACCGAGGCTGAGTATCGAGCTATGTCGACCACATCTGCTGAACTTGACTGGATTCAGCAATTGCTGAAGTTCTTGCACATTAGCCCTACTACTGCTCCTGTCCTCTTCTGTGATAATCTTTCTGTTATTGCCCTATCGTTCAACCCTATTCAACATCAACGGACAAAGCATATCGAGATTGACGTGCACTTTGTGCGAGAACGGGTTGCTCAGAAACAGCTTCTTGTTCAGTTTGTGTCCTCTCGCGAACAGTTTGCTGACATCCTCACCAAGGGTCTCAGTACTCCTCTATTTCGATCTCATTGCTTCAACCTCATGCTTGGTCTTCCTCACCATGAGTTTGTGGGGGAATGTAAGAATATAAAGAATGGTTAGGATCATGCCAAGTGTTATAAGATTGTATCCTTTAGTTAGTTAGTTAGAGTTGTTATTTTCAGTATATATATACACCAATGTAATAGCTTGGATAATAAGAAAAACAGTATATGTGAAATCTCTTTCTCTCTCTTCAACCTTCTCTCGTCTTCATCTCTCTCTAGTTCTTGAAACCCTAGCTATAGTTCTTGATCTTTCTACGTTAACAAAAAGTTGACTGAGAGAGAAGAAAGATAGGAAGAGAAAACTTAGCATCTTCATCTTGTTGTCTAACATCATATAGATTAAGTTACTGAACGAAGGGACTTTTCATTTCTGATTAAACTCCTCCATCCACAAAAGTTTTATAACCATGCATCAAGAAACAAGAGAGCAAGCAAGTCTTATATACGTGATATATATATATATATATATGAACATGAAACTACATGTCTTGTACACTGTATTAAACTTCAACCTAAATATGCTAGAACTGTTAGACGAAGTCAACATGCAGTTTCATATACCGTGATTTGAGGAGTTCAGTTTAGTTTGAAAGTGTTATCTAAATAGGGTTCCTTGTTTATAGGATGTAATTTCGAATAAGCATAATCGGTTGCTTTTCTGATTTTGTATTATTTGATTTTCAAACTTCCTTGTAAATAGGGTTTTCAAACCCTCTGATGTAATCATGAATCTCTTATAAATACAAGCATCCCATAGTTGAGTGGGTATGCAATCGTTGTGGAAAACCTAAGTTTCATAGTTTTATATGGTTTCTAGAGCCTTTTCTGTCTAACGACAAAGATTCCTTTTTTTTCCTTTCCCATCTACGTTTCCATGGCTGAAAACAATGTTTCTGTTGTCCACTCCAACCCTCAAAACACCTTCCATCGCTTCTCCACTGTCGTGAATATCAAACTTGATAGAACCAACTACCCACTGTGGTTGGCTCAAATGCTTCCTATTTTGAATAGTAGGGACCTGATGGGGTATGTCGATGGTACTATGTTGTGTCCCCCAAAACATGTTGCCAACCCCACCACTGTGAACCCTGCTTACACTACTTGGGTTCAACAGGATCAAGTGATCCTCAGCTGGATAAATGGATCTCTGACTGCATCTGTCTTGTCTGTGGTGGCAAGTAAAAGAACTGCTCGAGCTACCTGGGAGGCTCTTGAGCAAAGGTATGCATCTACCTCCGAAAATCGCATTTTGTTTCTCAGAAATGAATTGTTGCAGACCAAGAAGGGTAATCTGTCGGGAATCAAACACATATTTACAACACGAGGCCCATTTTTCTTTTCATTCCTAGTGTTTTAGATAACGAAGGATACATATGTTAGGAATGGGAATGATACCCATACCTTTTATTCTCTTTCTTAACAAGTAAACATGCCCTTATAGACTCATAATAATATCTAGGACTAGTATACGGACAATTACCCTGGTATATACAAGAAACTAACATGCTAATGCTATAGTTGCTTCCGTAAGTTACTTAGCTTGTGTTGACGCGTCATTTGTGTTTGCTCGGCAATCAATTACTGCAGGCTGACAATTTCCTCCTGATGGCACCATTGTTTCCCCCCTTGCACCGATACTAGCCTGAACGGATGACCCAACAGGCGGACAGAAGCATGGTAAATCGGTTTGACAACGAAGTCCCATTGCCCCAACACTAGACTGCAGATTACACTGGCTGTCCTCGAAATAAGTATTACTGTTACATTGTTTTTGGAAGGGGAAAGCACCCAACTCAGTGTCAATCTTTCCTCTAAGTTCCAGCAAAAGGCCTCTCAGCCTTAAACGCTCTGCTTCGAGAATTGCCTGCCCCTGTAATTTCCTAACAAGTTGCTGGTTCAACACCTGCAATTTCTTGACTTCGTCTTCCAAATAAGCTGTATGTGCCTTCTTTTTCTCCCTGTACTTCCGAACTGCTTCTTTATTTCCCGAGGACCTCCTTCTTCGTGGTCTCAGGTTGGAATGCTCTTTATTCTTTGTACCATCGTCATCTTCCGAAGGAAGAACTTGGGTGTGTGTGTGGTAGCAAGTGTGCGTATGTGCAGCTTCAGGGCCAGGTGGGTTGCAAGTGTGAGTGTGAGTGCACGTCCGCGCGGTCTTCAAAAATTCATCGAAAAATGTATCTTCATAAGTTGAACCATGAAAATTGCTAGAGGAATTGGGATTTGGAAGCAAAGCATGGTCTGAAGTAACCACCTCCCCATCATCCATGTTTTCTTTGATTACTTGAAACAAGAACAATTTGAAGCTAAACACACAAGAAATATTATCTGCAAAATACACAATTTGGTCAACTCCCATTTTATTGGTATACAAATTTAATAACTTGATGCATAATTAAACCAAACTTAGTTCTTACTCAAAAGTATGAGGGCTTGACTGCAGGTCCGGGATTCAAAATTGAAGGGAGATGAACTTTGAAGACAAATTTCATTAGCGAAAGTACTTTATCGAAATTTCTGCGGAGTCCCCTTGGACTGCATCCAAATCAAATCTAAATCAAGAACATATACAAGCAGCAGATCCCTCTGAAAAAAAAAATTCAATAACTTATTCGAACATATAAGCAGAAGATCAACCATGAGCTGAACTCAGAAATAGAGGGCTTGAAATGGAAACAAGTTTTTTTGCAGAAATATATATTAAAGAAGATATAAAATTCAACCACAGAAGTAGAGGGTAATTGATAAATTCGATTCCACTGCTGAAGAGAATAAAAACTTTTAAGTGGGGCAATAATATATATGATGGAACAGAACAGAATATAGAAAGCAGACTTTTGTTGCAGAACATAGAAAAGCAAGAAGATGATAGCTTGATCAAATTGTGAGCCAGAAAATTGTGGAATTCTTTGTGAAAGCAGTATGATTTATTAGTTACCTGATATTTGCTTAAGATTCTGTGAACGTGATCTATCTGCCACCCTCAGAAGTCAAACACCACTATTTCTCGTAAAAGGATCCTGGATCCTTTTCCTAGTGAAGTTAGGGATCCCTCAATCTTATTCGTTTATCATACATCATACGGTCAGAAATTATTTAAAATTTAAAATTCAAATATAAATAGTACATAACGAAAACTGATCACACGATATACAATGAACGAACAAGATTACGAAATTCCTAAAATTCCTAGGAAAATGATCCGGCCTATTTCTCTAGCACTTTTGTTGGAGGATAAAATGTCAAACACTCAACGGTATCAACGGTTGCAGTTTTACCAACAGGATATTCAGATTCCTTTTATGGGAATCTTGGAAATTTGTGAATCGTATCTATTCATTGTAAATCGTGCAATCAATTTTTGTCAATTACTATTTTTTTAATTTTAAATAAAAATATTTTAAATAATTTCTAATCGAACGATGTACAATAAACAGACACAATTTACAAATATTCGAAATTCTCGTAAAGAGAATCCAGAAATGAACCGGATTTGTAGTTTTATTCCCAGCGTTGAGATAATACACCTGGCATATTTTGTATTTTTATATGTGCCAGTGCGACAGGGCCTGTGACGTGCTTTTCAGTTCTGGAGCTAATTTTCACACCCATTATTTTAACTTCTTACACATCTATTTTTTCATATAATTAAATATAAGTGTGTAAAATACAATAAATAATGTGCATTTATTATTTCTCTTTCCGCTTCTTCCTTTAAATTTCTTCATTTAAATTGGGTTTATTATCATAATTTGTAGCATAAAATGGAGAATTGTTGAGGCTTTTCAACCGGACCACGTGTCCATGCTGACTAAACAGAAATAAAAATCAGTACACCATACCCTAATTTGGAAAGGGATATCTTCGGATCTCTTCCTTCTAATCTTTCAAATCAGGGATTCTATACTGTTGAAATTTGATTTAACAGTTGAAATTATTATAATTTTTAAAGTGGGCTCATATTTGTAACCGTTGAATCAATTTTCAACTGTAAATATTATCTAATTTAGTAAATTACAAGGAAGGGATCCCTAAATTCTTTCCCCCCTAATTTGACATGCTAACCTGACACACGTACTGGTCTCAACAAACCCCCCACCCAACCCCCACCCACCTACCCGCCAACCGGGGCCTCTCCCTCACACAAACTCTCTAGTTTGACACCTGTACAGAAGGCCACCTCCATAAATTATTAAAATGGCCAATTTTAAACTTCTTTGGTAACCGATTTTAATTTTCAAATTCAAAGAAAGCTGAAAGTTGTATGAAAATAGTTGGGTAATTGCTAATTTATTATGAGGCTAAACACACATCATCTCTCTTAGTGTAAATAATATTATTTGTTAAAAAAAATTAAAAAAATTAAAAAAAAAACCTGAGTTTTCCTTTATATCTAAAACTTGTAAATGGAATTCTTTTTGAGGTCATAAAAAGAAGGGTTTTTATCACAAATGATCCTTTGAATTGACCCAACACCATCAAGATGGTCTCTGAAATTGAAAGTCAATCAATGCAGTCTCTGAAAATAAATGTCGCAAATCAATGTGAACCTTCTATCATAATTTTGTCAAAAAAATTTTGGTATATGTTAATGTGGCACATAAATGGATCCCGCAAGATTTACAGGCTTTTATCATAAATGGTCCCTAAAATTGACCCACACTATAAAGATTGTCTCTTAAATTGAAAATCAATCAATGTAGTCCTTGAAAATAGGTGTCACAAATCAATATGATCCATTTATCACAATTCCATCAAAAATTTTGTTATACACAATGAGATTATCTCAAGGCAGAGCTCGTCATTCTTCACATCACTATGATCACCGAGGGAGTGCTCAACAAGCTCTCCAAGATTAAGGTTGTAAGGATGTTGATCAACCAAATGTCAACGGTAATGTCACAGAAGTCGTCGCCAAAGGTGGTCTCGATCCTGGTCAATTTCGGTGAAGGGTGTCGAAGGGTGAAAAGATGAGTGTCTTGAGATTTTTTTTTTTTTTTTTTCCAGAAAAAAAGATGGCAAAGGCTATCATAGTTGGAGGTAGAAGAGTGGGTTGGGATTGGAGGTAATTGCCGGATTGAGTTTATGGGTTGACAAACTTTTTAATTAATTATTAAACTTATTAAACTTATTTCTAATTTATTTTTAATTTAATTAAATTTGTAGGATTTGTTTATGTATCGCATCAGCAAATAACATTTCGGACCTAGGAGATAATACAAAACATTTCCACCCGGAAGAGAAAGGAGATTTTCTAGCGTGCTGCCCAGTTGGATGTCATTGTTTCAGTAGTGTTTGATCCAAGAATATTTTCAAATCTGGTCATGTAGGCGGACATGAAGTAATCCATGTTCCATGAAGTAGTGTTTATACCATATATTTCATACAAATGCTTTCGTTGTTAACTTGTCGAAACTTGAATTATATAGTTCTAACTCTGAAATAAACATAAAAGAAACAATAAATCAGAAAACAATGTTATACTCTAGTTGAAATTAGGGATAAAATCGCAACATACTGCAAAACACTATAAATATCAAATACTAAAAATACCCTAACTTAAAAAGTAAATCAAATTGCAAAACTTAATTAGCTAACTTTTCCAACCTATGCGATCACTTCGGAGGAGGTCCTTCTAGTCGGATATAGTCGTACATGATACCTGAGAAAGGGCCATTTGCACTTCTGGCCTGAGTAAGATAGATAGTGTTGTTTCCTTCTCGTAGTCGAAAGCTAGGCACAACAACACTGAACAGCCGGTGCAAACCATGAATTCCATGCCTTGCAATAGCATTGTCCTTCCCCATTAGCCTAGTTGTAAAATGATGTCCGCCATTGGGGCTCTGGTCGTTCAATCGAACCTGAAGTTCTGCACCGTTTGCTGAGGCCAACGCCAACTGGAGTATATAATCTCCGGTGTTCGTTACATTTTGAAGTTGAAATAAAATTTGCCATGTGGTTCCCTTATACATATCATTTCCGATATTCCTCGTCACATGAGCGAAAAACCAATCATCACAGTGATTGTCACTACCAACGTTGTAGATGAGATCATGGTCAGGGTATAAATCAGCATACCGATCCCACAAGCTGTATTGTCTAAACTTGTTTGTGTGACTGTTGTTGAACAAATGGTTTGCCAGTGATGGATATGGATCCGGTATGTAGAACTCGGCTGCAGATTGATCAGGGATGCCAATTTCCCACAGGGTTGGACCAATTCTCGGAGGTTCGAAGGTGAGACTACCCAAATTTATTTCACTTGTTGGTTCTATTGTAACGATAGCCTCATATTTGTAGTCCCCAATAATTCCAGGAACAGTTGCATACAGACTACAGTTCCCGGGTCGAACATTTTTAATGAGGAAATTACCTTGATTGTCGGCTCGAGTCCAGAACTGACAGCCCTTGCATTCCCTTTGCCATGATCCCACGTCTCCAGGTGCAGCCAATCCCACATAAGCTGAACTAGCCCTAAATACGCCCTCGTTAATGTATGAATCCCGTATTAGTAGTTGACCGGCAACTCATCCACGTCCATCGGAGCTAGGAAAGTCTTCGGACTCAATGAAATTGTATGGCCAACTGTTTACTTCTTGAAGCATCTGCTCTTTAGCATTATTCCACAGCGAGAGGGACATATTCGACTGATTCGAGCCTGGAACGTCTGAGTCAAGATACACATAGACTGGCCCAAAAACCTTCTTCCATGGCTCCCCTTCTGCATAGCTCATCCCAACTTCGCTCCCAACGTAGTGACCACTGTGAAACTCAGAGAGGGCAGTTGGGCCGACATGAGATGTAAGTACCTGCTTGAATGGCCCCGCTGTGAGAAACTCATCACTGGGTGTGATGATCCAAAACCCTACAGCTTGGTCAATGCAAATCCAACCATGAAGCTTAGTGTCTTTGTTCTCCCTCGAGTACTGGTACTTGTCATCCACCTCTCCTCTAAACTCAGGATTGCTTGGATTCGTTAAAAGAGCAGCTTCTTTATAGGCAAGTTGCCGACCTTTGCCACGGTCTTCGGCTGTTGGCATGAACCTTTGTATGTTGTCTGATACAACCATGAACTTAAATTTATCTTGTATAAGCTTGAAAGCAATTCTAATCTGATCGATATGCAATTGTGGCCACCCTTCTAGACGCTCAAATATGGCGTACGTGTAAAAACCAGTGAGACCACGCTGCATTTTGTACCTCTTGTCAACATTCAAGGGAAGTGTCACGTTACCGAGGGAAACTCATAAGTTTTAGTAAAAGATATCTCAATTTGGTCTGGCGTCACTGTAACAATTTTAAATTTTGTTCCATATAGAGTGTAATAACCATAGTTCCCGGCGTTAAGATCCCAGTAACCTCCTTGTGGGTTAGTTTTGACTTCAAGCAAGTTGTCAATTCCCTTGTACTGGATTCCAACCACGTCTCCTTCGGGAAAAGAAAAGGTGAGTCGAACAAGGCCATTATTTAGCTCCACCAAGTTATGAGTCCGTTGTAGCATCTGAATTTCAAAAACGTCTCCTCCAATTATTAGTAAAAAACGTCAGCTCAGAAGAAGGCCATGTAACTCATCAAGTGTCGTAGATCCGATGCGAAATTGAACAGCATCAACAAAAGAGTCATAGTCTGATGGCAGGCCATGAAGTGTGACAGATATAAGCTCAGAATCAGCTACTGGAGCTCCTGCACTTGCAAGTGCATCTGCGATTTCCTCGATCTGTTGAAGAAATTGAGCAGCTGTGGAATCACCCTTGGAAATTGTACGCAGACGAGATCGGAGATCATGAATATGAGATTGAGAAGCAGCAGCCAATCGTGATTCCAATTTTGCCCAAAGTTCCCGAGAGGAATTAACTCCAACAGTATACGGAATTAGGGTTTCAGACAATGTAGAATTGAGCCAGATGAGAATGTTTTGATCGTTTTCATACCAGGCAACATACTCAGGATTGATGAGAGAAGTACGATTTCCAGAATCGTCCAGGAGCATCTGAGGTGGTGGAGGGGTGGAGCCGTCGACGATGCCAGTGAGATTGTAGCGACGAAAGATCGGAGCGAACAGAGCACTCCAGGTGAGATAATTGGAAGTGGTGAGCTTGATCGGTACCATGGATCCAATATTCTGAATCGTGATTGAGGAGGTCACCGGAGAAACGGCGGTGACAGAAGTGGTCGTCGGAGGAGACTGACGATCATGATCAGTAGAAGCAGAAGGAGAAGAGACAGGAGCCGCCATGAATACTCAAGATTTAGGGTTGCAGAGATCAAGATTGGGGAAGAAGAAAGGTTGCCAGCGAAGAAGCGTGTTTGGATCAGGTCGTGAGACAGAGGGCGATTGATACCATATTGAGAAATAAACTCTTCATATTCTCAAATAATATTACATCCAGTATATATACAAGTGTTGCAACCAATGAGAGTTGCTGAGAGATGCTTTATAACAAACAAAACAAACTCAACTAATATCTAACAGACTATCCAATATCTAAGTAGGATCTTTTATATCTACATTTACATTTGTACCCTCAATAATTAGTACTACCATGCCTGCTCCTTAGAGATCTCCTTGCAGAAATTGTCTTCTCAAAATCACCATTATTAGGAAGGAACAAGAGTAAAACAAGCACCGCCACTGCTGATGCCCCAAGGATGCAACTGCTCCATTGCCGTACCTTATCCATGAAAACTCTATTACCTGGAACAATGTAGTGTTGTTGCAAAAACCACATTGATCGAAAGGAGAAAATGTATGAAAATTCAGCAGTATGATCGTAAACTCAAGTCCATGAAACATTCGAGTGAGATAGACGTCTATTTAATATACCACAATCACAACACATATGCTACGATAGCTTTACATGATAGATACAAATAGTAGAAAAAAAAATATAAATACCATTATGTAAATGGATACAAATAGTAGAAAAGAGTATAAATACCATACTAATATTATGTAAATGGATACAATACTAGAAACATATATTATAATAGATACAAACACTAGAAACATATATTATAATAGATACAAACACTAGAAACATTAAATATCGCGAATAAAAATACAAGTACAAACATTTTTTTTTGTTCGACTATTATAATGTTTATGTTATCAAATGTAATAATATAACTAGTAAAACATGTTTCTAGTATTTGTATCCATTTAGGCGAGTCGAACAAAAAAAATACATATAGTAATATCACGTCCTTGATAACATTTTGTTAGCTAGTGTAAATAAGCAATTTCTAGTAAAATGCTTGTCTCCGTAATTTATTTAGACTTGTGTATATTTTGTATGTAACCATTGAGTTTAAGTTTGTCTCTCGTAGTTCAAGAACATTAAGAAATTTTAAAAACATCTGCACACGACCGGTCTTGACATTTTTGAGGCTCTGGGTGACCTTAAAAATGTGCTTTAATCTCATATAAGAAAAATTATTTGTTTTCACATGCAAGACTTTGATAAAATAATACTTAGAAAAACATTTCAAACTCAATAATTTATGTAAAAACTAATTTATTTTGTATTGAGAGAAGTGAACAAAAAAAAACTCGGGCTTACAAGTAGATGGATGATGAGTTTTGTTTCCCTTCTATCTGAACTTTAAAAGAGTATTTTTATATAACTCGTGAGATATTTTTTCTTATTAACTAACCTTGTCAATATGAGACTAAAAAGATAATTATATTTTCAAGTCTTTAATTGATATGTATAAGTAATGAATGAGCACTAAATTAAACATAGTATTGGTCAAGACATACATACATTAATTTCTTGAAGGCTAATGCTAGGGATACCAAAATTTTAAATCAAATTGTGTAAATCTTATGATGTGATTGTTGATAATTGAATTATTAATTTAAGTGTTGATTAACATGCTTATTTCCTATTGGTGACACTTCATATGGTTTGAAAATTTGTTCTAAAAATTTGGTCTACACATTACTCTTTGTTAAAGGTTAGACTTGAATTGGAATGAATGTCTAAAAACTGCAATCAACATAACAAAGTAATAGCCCCTCCCTAATTTTATGATTTTATAAATTTTTAAAATGCGAATTAACAAAAATGCCCCTTGAGGCGAGGATTGTTGACTTTTGTTGATCATTGTTTAAAGGGATGTACGACCCATTCTTTTAATGTATTTGTGTAGTACTCGCCGAGACAAACACGTGGGCACAAGTGGAATCAAATTTGGAGTTACGGTGAAGATTTTACTGACTTTCGAACTTGAAGTGCAATTTGGTAAATTCATGTTGAGAGATATGTTGTGTGTCTCCCTCTCTTCCGTGTCTCCAACCTTCTCGGCCCACCTCCCATTTGTCACTCACTCTCTCTCTACCTTTATACTCTCTCTTTCTCTCAACTCTTTCTCATCTCTCTCTTTGTGCAAGTGTAGAGAGCCCACGCTACACCATACCACCCTTGCTAGAACGGCGAGCACCAACCCACCACCACCAGCCACTTATGATGGTGGCCACTCCAACAAGCGTAACAAATCTAGATCACCACCTCACCCTATTCCCTACATGCAAAGTCTTCTATCTTCATCCACTTGCACCGAGAGGGCATAACAGTAACACTGCCACACCACCTCATCATTATGGCGATCCCTCTAACCACTAAACCACCACTATAGTACCAATTACCAACCTCCATTTGAGAACTGAGCTCTTTGGGCGTTTGCTGACCAACACCAATCACGATTAGGCTTCCACTAAGTATAGACCAATTCCCTACATTTCTAACTTCAAATTGGTTTTTGTATCATCGATTTTGGTGGTGAATTGAGCTAGATATTAGCTTTGGAAATTGGCCCAGAAATCAGGCCGAACCTGTGCTTCGCGAAAAATGCTAGTACGTTTGTACTTGCAGATGGGTGGGCGCGCGTGGGCATGTGAGGGTGATTGACATGAGCGGCGGCCTGTAGAGGAACCCAAGGTCCATCTTTAGGTTTCTCGACGTGCTGAACCCGATTCTACCATTCATTTTCTGAACAATCGTTTTAAAATAGTTTCTTTATTACTCGTACTTTGTACAAAAAGTGTATATAAATTAGTACGTTATATATTTACGTAAATGGTTTTGTTTCTAGGTGAAACACATCACAAGGATCTTCAATGGCCACGAAATGGGTTCGACCTAGCGACATGATTTGTGAGTAGGTCTTTTCTTTTATATAGCATATATATATTGGTTTAGTTTTAACATATATATTTAATAATGAATTTTCTATGTGATTGCCATAATTAAATTAACATTTATAAGAAAAGTCGTAATGTTGAGAATTATGAAATTATTCAGAATCCTGCGGGATGCACAGGTATGTGTACTATTATGGGATGCCTTAATTATATTTGCAGCCATGAATACTATGTTGACTAGAATTATCGAATCACTGTGGCATGACTATATTTACGTTATCTGCTTATCGTGTGCTGCACCGGTGTTAGTACTCACCCAAGGCTAGGGCTAGTCTTTCATGCGTATGTTCACATTGCATCATACGCTCACTTTGGATCCATTGTAGATGTCAGTCCTATCCTAGATTGCTACAGCCAATTAGGACTCGTATATGATACGCGTAGCGCTAGTCTTCAAGTGATTGTAGTACTAGAGTATAAATCATTATTACACCTAGTCATGTTCATGTCAGAATACCTCTGCATGAACCCATGTGTCAGCACATGTCGAGTTATTGTGATTACCGGTTGTCATGTAGTTTATATGTTGAATATCGTGAATTATTGCATTCTGGTGATATTACTGTTTACAATAAACATTTCATACCATATGTAGTATATTATATGTGGAAACTATACTTGTTTTACGGCGATGGGTTATAACATTTTCAAAAAGGTTTTACAAAGATTCATTTCTTTTAGGCCCACTCATCCTTGTTTTTCGCCCCTCCAGGTTTTAGTGGTAGAGCTTTTGTGTCGACGAGGATTTTTGGCAAAACATTGTTATGGGAATACTCCTAACGGTATAATTCCTCTTTTACTTATGCTCTGACATCACGTGTGAAATGGGTTCATTCCTGCTCACATGCGCACTCTTCCATTTAGGCACTTCTAGGTTTAAATTTATTCACATATTTCGCATCATTACACTCTATGGCTTCATCACCTTCCAGTGTCAGCCAGCACAACTCGATTCGAAGTCCAGGTGAATCTTCCAGGTCGTGGTGTGTCAATGTCACATCCCGGCCCGGGGCGGATCACTTCCCGGGCCCGCTCCACCACCGTAGCACGATATTGTCCGCTTTGGGCTTACCATTCCCTCACGGTTTTGTTTTTGGGAACTCACGAGCAACTTCCCAGAGGGTCACCCATCCTGGGAGTGCTCTAGCCCTCTACTCGCTTAACTTTGGAGTTCCTACGGAACCCGAAGCCAGTGAGCTCCCAAAAACAAAACCGTGAGGGAATGGTAAGCCCAAAGCGGACAATATCGTGCTACGGTGGTGGAGCGGGCCCGGGAAGTGATCCGCCCCGGGCCGGGATGTGACATTGGTATCAGAGCCTAACCCTGGTCGCGAGTGTGCCGACGAGGACGTCGGGCCCCTAAGGGGGGTGGATTGTGACATCCCACATCGCCCAGGGGACTGATCCTTAAATGTATATTCCCATCCTACCTAGCACGAGGCCTTTTGGGAGCTCACTGGCTTCGGGTTCCGTAGGAACTCCGAAGTTAAGCGAGAAGAGGGCTGGAGCACTCCCAGGATGGGTGACCCTCTGGGAAGTTGCTCGTGAGTTCCCAAAAACAAAACCGTGAGGGAATGGTAAGCCCAAAGCGGACAATATCGTGCTACGGTAGCGGAAGCGGGCCCGGGAAGTGATCCGCCCCGGGTTGGGATGTGACAGTCAACAACTAGCTAGTAATTAAAAGAAATTAAAATCAAACATAAATTCATAAAAAATGGAAAAATAAAAATAAAAAGCACATAGCATTTTGAACTCAAGATATTTTGTTAATTTTAAACAACAAAATCATTGCTTCTGATCAAACTTTGAAAAGAAATTCATAAAAACTGGAAAGTGAAAAAATGCACATAGCTTTTTGAACCCAGAATCTCCTCGTTATTTTTAAACAACATAAGCCACCACTTCTGGTTAAACTTCTTGATCATTTGACCAAATTTCATAAAGGTGTACACTTATGAAAGAAATTCGTAAAAAAATTGGAAACTAAATAAATACACACAGTGTTTCTTGTTAATTTTAAAGAACCAAAACCACTGGTTCTAGTTAAACTTATTTGTAATTTAACCAAATTTTATAAATTTATACTCTTATAAAATATACGAATATACCACCTAAACAATTTTGATGCTCCCAATTTTTTGGGCCCCAAACAGTCACCCAAGTTGGGTGACCCAACCCGCACTAGGCTGGACCGGGCCTGCATGTAGAGGGTGTAAGCTCGCTGCCATGCGTATGCATTAATGTAGTATAAAATGAGCTATTTAGTTGTGGGTTCATTTGTATGAGTAACTTAACTAGGTTTTAGTTAAAGCCCATATGATTCTAAGTCTCCACAAAACCCTAGCATAGGTGCTTGCCGCATGACTAGTTTTATGTTTTTGTGCAAATTTAACATGCAAGATAATTAGTAGTGGTTTTTGGTTTTATCCTTTCACATACTTATCTCTTCATAAACTCTATCAGACTATGTGATTAGGGTTACCATGAAGATCTTGCAGTGTGTAATGAGGAAGAACAGTTTTAGTACAAAGAGAAGAAGATGAGAGAAAATATGTACCTTTGTATATATATTTCTTAATGAGCAAGTAATACATGAAAGTTCTTATTTATACAAAATAATCTCAACTAGATAACTAAAAGAACTTCTAATCTTATGACAAGTGGCACAATCTCACTCATCAATTCATATACTTTATCATCCCCTCAAATTCATGCTTTGAAGATCCAAGCATTAGATTGTTACAATGAATTTAAAACGACCATTAGATAGTGATTGAATGATAATCTGCAATTGGACGTAAATCGAAGTCCTAACATTTAAATTGAACTGAATGTCGATGATTGGAATTAGAGATTTTCTCTCTATTGGCTAGGTTTAGTCAAAGTGTAAGAGAGAGAGAGAGTAGGAAGCTAGCTCAATGGCGAGTCCAGCGACGCAGTTTGGGGGTCTCGGCAATGTGGAAGTCGTTGGGTGATGGGGATTAGACAGTTAGGTGTTGCTGGTATTTTAGGTTTTGGAATTTCAAATACAAATAAAAGAAGTTAACAACATTAACTCACTTTTAATTTTATGAAATGTACGAAATAAATCAATATTGATGAGATTTATTACCTGATCTATTTTTATTTAATAGTAGAAACACAGTACAAGAAGATGTCATCGAAGTATACTTTTTTTGGTGACCAAATTCTTGATATGATCTGAAAGAATGAGCACACAACAAACAAGCAGAATAAATCTCTTACGTGGCAGGCCACAGTAAACAAAGAACATACAAGAACTAACGGTGAAAATCTGCTACAATAGATTTTATTGACATCGAGGATCACAAAGTCATCGCTAAAAAGCGAGGCCACACAAACCTCTAGGAGGTACAAATATACACAAAAATAAGTAAGCCAAAAAATAAACCAATTTCGACTCATCTCCACAATAATAAAACAGGGCACGCTCATCTCGACCATCAAAAACCTCAGTAAATCTGCCATAGTCACAACTCAATCAAGATTCACCTGTCACTAATCTGGGCATGGAAAGTAATTCGACGACAGATCTTGACCATGGTCCAAGACCATCCTGTGTCAATATAATCCGCAACATTCATGGCCCAAACAAGCTGATTCTAACTCGAATATAGGCGTGGAAGTTGAGTCAGCCGTAAAAACTGTCGAGAGCAAAGAGATGGGCTTGAGAAACATAGAGGGTTGCGTACATTATATATACAGACTTATATACACCATATATAGGTCAAAGGGAGAAAAAATACGTATTGGGAATTCTGCAAATACTTAATTCTGGCACAGTTTCAAAGCAAATATCTTAAAAATTTTGCTTTGCTTAAACCATAGACCTTAATACCGAAAAATAAAAACAAATAGAAATTTTTGTGCCACCATTACGATCGACGACCATCCTTTTCTCAACTCTTGGCATAACTAATGACAATTCTTCAAAGTACCCAAGTTTAGATCCAACTTAGACTCATACTCATATTCAGACCTTCCTAGATCTTAAATTCGATCATGACCCCGATGACATGAATGACCTGGACAATTTTGGCACATACCAAGATGACCCCAACGTCTCTGGTGATTTTGATGACCTAGAAGATGATTCCGTCAGTACCTACTTCGACATTACCAAAGATGACTTCGACAATACCCCGCAACGTCTTTATTACCACACTGGCGAGCAAATGTAGTCATCTTTCAGCTTTTTCGGCCAGTGTTTTTTATCTTGTATAGAAAATTTAACTTTAGAACGACATATTATATGATGTTTGACCTAAAAATAGTCTCCAAGCCTTCTGTGAGGATGTGAAAGTAAAAAAGTTTCACATCGGTAAAAAAGTGTAGTGAATGCTAACTGTGTAACTTGTAATGACTTGAGTTACTCCTTATATTGCCGATTTTATGGTGGAACCCCAACTTTTTCATGATACCAGAGGAGTTGACCCACGTTTGAGGCCCAACGACCACGTGCATTCCACGTCACCCAATTCGTATTCTCCACGCATTTGGCTTGAAATGCCCAACAACGATATGTGCTCAATGTCATCCAATTCATGTTGTACATGCCTTTGGCTTGAGATGTGTTGAGGATGTAAAGGTAAAATAGTCACATCAGTGAAAGGAAAAACATTTTAAGGGCTTGTAAAAGATTGAGCTACATCTCATATTACCAATTGATTTTATAATGAAACCTCAATTTTTTTCACCTTTAATATTTAGCGTTCTTATACTCAACCATGACATTACATGCAAGCCTTGGATGTGGTCCGAGGCCCAAGATTATTGATGAATCAAAGTTGTTATTTCCATTGCTTGTGGTTGATTAAGATATTCATCGTATATGTAAAAGACATTATTTCCGCAATCATAAATAACATTTGGAAATACGATTGCAGTCTTTTTTACTAGTCTAAACTAGAACAATACTTGTTGCTGAATTCCTGTTTTAATTCAATTAGATTTGGAAATGTGTCCAAATAATTTAAATTACAAACACAAACTAGATACATATTGAAAACTAATTGAGTGAAAGCAAGAGTGGCTACTGAAAATATTGTTTTCCAAACTAAACTGAAAACAACGTTGAACAGAACACCATTTCAAACTCAAACGTGTCAAGCAACACTAACCTTGAATCCTCCCCTTTGCGTAACGATAGAGCTAGCTCGCTTCGGGTAGAGCTCTGCTGCGAATGCAAATATTCATACGCGTTACGGCGGGACACATGTCATCACCATATCAAAACACGTTAGCACACTTGAACCCAGTGACAATGATCGAGAAACCACTGCCGTGTTTGGCCCCACTGAACAGCCGAGTGTAGTTGTTGAAAGCTATTTCGGTCGCAGAGAAGCATAGCTCTTAAGGATCTAGTTGAACCAATGAGATTGATGTTAGGTATTCAGTTCCATGCAGTGGGGACCGCGATTAGGAAGGGAAGAACAAGTTCGGAGAGTTTCTACACACTCTTGTCTTCTTTACAATTTCTTCTTGCTTCCCTTGTTTTTTTTTTTTTTTTTTTTCACCAAATGATATTATCTACACTAAAAGAGATGGGATAAAATTAACTCATAATGGTTTAACAATGATGTGGTTCAAATTTACCTTTAAAAAGAATCAAACTTAAAACATTTCATACATACATTATTTGGAGCCACATGCTCTTCTTTAGCACACTGGTTGACCCCCACCTCATTTAGATACCCAAAAATTATAGATGGGGTTTAGTTGGTGGCCAGTAGTTGAGAATGAATTCCAAGCTTGCATTCTATAAGGCATATTCTGAATTCGATTCTTGACGCTGATGAATCGCATAATGATCGTCAGGGGATGCTGAAATGCTTCTGTGAGTTTTTTTTGCCACTAAAAAAAATGAACTGTCGTAGTAAAATTACTGGCTGATCTCCTTTTCTAAGACAAAAAAATCTATATAGGATTTAGTCACAAAATTAAATAATCAAGAGTATAATTAATCAAAAAGTGTCAGAAAACAACGTTTGCTTTGGGCCGGCTCTATTTTGGTGAAAATATAATTTTTTTAATAATAGTTGCATTTACTGGGAATGCTTTTGTGAATAACATATCTTTCTAGTATAAACTCTATAATTGGAATTGTTTAATTTTTTTAATTTTCATTTGAAGATCATTTCTACATAAATATTATTCAAATTAAATGTCATTTAGTCATATATATGTAACCAATAAATAGACGATTCATTATGAATATGTTACTAGGTACTCACACTGTCGATTTATTTCATATATTTAGATGACTAAACGATCTTCAAATTAAATAATATTTTTATAGAAACAATCTTCAATAAAAATTAAAAAATTACACAATTTTGACTATAAAACTTGTATGAAAAAACATACGTTAATTGGGGCTTTTTAAAAAAAAAAAAAAAAAAAAAAAAAAGGGACAACTGATGGCAAACCACGGTTATCCATTCATTCCGTAGGCCGGGAAGACTCATAAAGACATTTCAACCTCCGTCTGGGTACAAGTCTGGCTTCCACAGGCATCAGGTTTCGAACCCAAGACCTCTAATTTTTAGTTTTAAAGAAGTCTCATAATCAGTCATTTATTATTAGACCATCAGCTTATGATTACCGTAATAGGGGTTAGGGGAACACTATTTTTTGGCAAGTGAGCTTTCCTATATTCATGAGAAGATATAGAGAAATTTTTAATTTTAACTAAAATACAAGTGGTATATTACATGTTTTTATGTAAGTGATAAAAATTTTACTTTTTAAATTATTAATATTTTAACACATATATCCTATTATTTGCATACATGTACCGATCACGTTGAAAAATATCCCGAAGATATGGGACAACAATTTAAAAGCTCGTATTTTACTTGGCTTCAAAGGGAAGAAGAAGCGTTTAAGCAACCGCGCTCTCTTTTGTCTCTCCCTCGATAGATTTTGGCCGAATCTCCTAATAGTTGGAGAAGACAGAGCATATTTTGCATCGCAACTCTAATGACACTTCTCTGCTCACTTTGAAGGTAACCCGAAATAAAAAAAATATGAAAATTTTTGTTCTTTACGATTTCTCTTTACCAAGGAAAGCTAGTTTTGCTTGATCTTTTAGTTAGCTGTTTTGAGGCGTTAATTTTTTTTAGGATTGGTAAATTAACAGTGAGTTTTGTTCATATTAATTGTTTTTGCTGTGCTATTATTCAGTTAAATGAAAAGGGGTCTCTTTTGTTTGAAATTGTAATATAGGGATTTTATGTTCTTCAATTTCTTGTAGTTTCACAAGGTATATATCATGATTTATTGCTTTTTGTTTCCTAATTTTGCAAATTATTTGTAACTTACTAGTTTTTGTTTTCTGTATTTTTCTTATGTGGAATAGAGGGTAAAGTTAAGCCGTTTCTGAATCGTTGATCTGGTTGATGTTTGCAGAATACATTTTCTGGTTATGGAAATACTCTCCTACAGTTCTGCACCATGCTGTGATGCTGTAAGTTTAAGGGCAAAATTAGTCGAGAAAAGCTCAAATTTACATCGATCCAGGCTCCCAGATTTTAGGAAAAAAAGAGTTTATGGTGTTCGATTTGATTCCAGAAGTAGGTTGTTGAACTGTCATAGTTTAGATCAGTCTTTCTTGAAGCAGCTAAATCGCCTGGGAGGTTTTAGGTTACCCAACACCAGTGAAAACTTCAGGCATGTTGGTCCGATTTTATCTAGTGGAAGCTCGGATGGCTATGTAATTGGCACGGCTGAGGATGCAAATGTTTCAGAAACGGGGGAATCTGTTACTAAGGTTTTGATTCCTGGTCTACCTGACGAACCCAAAGGCGAATTTGGTGCCCCAATAAGTAGTTGCTTTTGGGAATGGAAGCCCAAATTCAATGTGCATTATGAGAAAGCTGGATGCGATAACTTGGGATCCCCTCCAGTATTGTTTCTTCCTGGTTTTGGGGTTGGCTCTTTTCACTATGAGAAGCAACTGAAAGATTTGGGGCGTGATTTTAGAGTATGGGCAATTGATTTTCTTGGGCAGGGTAGGTCATTGCCATTTGAAGACCCTGCCCCTCGTATTAATGAAGAAGGTATGTCCGACAGGCAAGATATAGCGTGGGGTTTTGGAGAAAAAACCGAACCATGGGCAAGCGAGCTTGTCTACTCTATTGATTTATGGCAGGATCAAGTTCGTTACTTCATAGAAGAGGTACACTATAGCATTAAATCTATTTCCTTGTTCCATTATTTGATGGATACAAAGAATCATATTTATAGGTTCTTTTAGTAGATAATAATGATATTGTAGCTCATGGATCCTCTGTTTGTTAAAGTTTGGGAAGCATTTTTGATAACTTGGTCTATTTCCTTTGTTCTCTTTCCATTAGTATTCATGCTAATTTGAGCATTTTACATGGTTCATTTGCTTGAGTTTGCTATGACTTAATACTTTTCTGCCAGGGAATATCATCTAATTTTAGTTTTTTCTTTATGAGAAGTAGCTCTCTTCATCACTTCCTTGACTGTCTACTCATGAGCAATATAAATGCAACCATTTTTCTTGCAGGTAATTGGTGAACCTGTCTATATTGCGGGGAACTCGCTAGGAGGATTTGTTGCTTTGTATTTTGCCGCATGTAACCCTCATTTGGTGAAAGGTGTTACATTGCTGAATGCAACTCCTTTCTGGGGATTTCTACCTAATCCCATAAGATCTCCAAGACTAGCAAAAATATTCCCATCGGCAGGATCATTTCCGTTACCTGCCAGTGTGAGAAAGCTCACAGAAATACTGTAAGTTCTTATAGCTGGCATAATTCTATAAGATATGTTTTACAATTCAGGTTGTAATTTAGTATATTTTAGATCAGTAAATGATAGGCTGTAAAACATCTTTGACATAGTTAGGAGCTTTGCATGGATGCTGCAATTATCTTTCCATATTTACCAGCAATCGAGTTAAAACTGTTTGAGCTTGCTTCATTGGTTTCAGTTGGCAAAAAATTAGTGATCCTCAGAGTATAGCGGAGGTACTCAAACAAGTTTATGCAGATCATTCAACAAACGTTGACAAAGTATTTTCCCGTATACTTGAGACATCAGAGCATCCAGCCGCTGCTGCATCATTGGCCTCAATTATGCTTGCTCCTCAAGGAAAATTATCCTTTAAGGAGGCTTTGTCCAGGTAGACATTATAACGTATATGCATGAAGACAATTTTGTATGTGCTTTCGTTTTTCTGGTCCAAGTTAAGTGAGACGCACCAGCACATTTTTTCTGTAGATGTCAAATGAACAACACACCGATTTGTCTTATGTATGGAAAAGAAGATCCATGGGTGAAACCTATTTGGGGCCTTCAGGTGAAGCAACAAGTGCCTGAAGCTCCATATTACGAGATCAGTCCAGCTGGTCACTGCCCTCACGATGAAGTTCCTGAGGTAAGCAGCATTTCACTAATTAGCACAGAATTATCCTTTTACGCATGTTGAATATTTGCTTTTGCAGGAATAGTTGGCATATATTATCGCTGTTATCTATGCTTTAATTTGGATACACATTAAAAGTTTGTGTATTTTAGGTCAGTAAAGTAGGAAAGTAAATCTTGTGTATTTTTTGTGATTTTGTGTAAAAGTTTCTTACACAGCAAGAGTAACTCTTGTTAATTATTTGTAAATTTTTCTTGTACTGGAATCATGAAAATAGATATATAGATATTTCATTCATCCAAGTTGAGAGATTCAGCGAAGTTGATTGGTGTGATTTTTTGAAGAAGAGAATGCATGTATAAACCATATTCGCTATCAGCTTTTCGTTGGAGCACTTTCGATTGGATTTTTGGATTTCCCGTTTGATGATTCCTATCTTGTTTTTCGTTCTTAGAAGACTTATTGTCATCGTAATGCAGGTTGTGAATTACTTATTACGCGGGTGGATCAAAAACCTGGAGGGTCGGGGTTTAGTTGCATTGCCTTTGATTGATGTCCCAGAAGGTACGCAGAACAACATTGCCAGGGACTTGGAATTTGTGAGAGATGGATCGAAAAAGTCAGTAAACGTTCGGTTCTTTGCATCCAAGTTCTCACTTTGGGACATGATCAGTTCTTATATCAGATCCCTCTTTCGGAAGTTATAGCTCAAATCATAAAGTAGCATCAGATTCAAAGAAGAATCATGAACATGAAGGGAATAGAATGTAGATGTTGAAATGTATCATATATATATACGACGTATATAAAGTTGTTATATGTATTACTTCTGTCATTGAAGCCACTTTGTCTCGCTGAATATTTACTTATAGCAAGAGTGACGATATTGTCACTTCCAATCTACTCACTCCATCCAACTACCTTTCATGCTTCCCACCCTTTACAGAGATCTGGGTAAAACTAGCTTTCTAAAACTGATTTGTAATGAACAAAAATTCTCTCCAGCGCACGCGGGGTGAGGGCATGGGTTGCTTGCATATGACCCGTATTGACAGTGTATTGATAAGGTATGCCACCATATTGATTAATATAGATTTTGTATCGTAATTATACCATATTATACTCCTAATATGGTGCGATGCATTGTCGGGTCATGCCAACTCATGCGCACAACTACAGGTGCATGAGAGAATTTCTCGTTTAAAGAAACGGTGCTCAAAAGCTCTTTAACCACTAAAAATTACTTGTCAATGCGGATAATTTGGTCATAACATTTCACCACAATTCGCACTCAACCTCCTCTTTGGCATGCTCCAATGACCCTGGCCCTACAATAGGGTTCTTAAAAACTTGTATAACATAAAAACTTGGATCAATGGTCAAGGTTTTTTAAAACGTTAGGGGCTAGTCAAGCGGTGAGTAAGGGTCTAACACCTAGACTGGTTTATGTAAATTTATTGTATATCCTGTAAATAAGTGCCTACTTACTCTTCAAAAATATTTATAAAAAAAAAAAAAAAAAACTAAAAAACTGTACTTGTATAGATAATAAAAGAATGATAAATCCATCAAACAAATTCAATATTTGAAAACCAGTAAGCATATAATCATAACGAGGAGTATTCTTAGATGATTGACTAAATTCTTCTTACTCATGATCCTTTCATTGAATTTGATATAGACTAAATTATTTAACCTTGTTATTTATAGGTGGCCGCCTAACTCTTTTCAAAACAAGTTGCGCTAAATCGCGGCAGGCCTGCACCGCCTAGTGCCGAGACGGCCGATTTTTAGAATACTTACACCTACCAAATCTAAATTATAGCATCAACGGTATTTTCAGGTGTATGCATATTTAAATGGAACAGTTCAAAAACGTTCAGACTTTTAGGCCGATCGAGCAGAGCATTGATCTGCTCACCTGAAATTATGCGACGGCTCTCGAGCACATTCCCTTCCGTCAAGTTCCAGAACCCTAACCCCCCAAAATTATCATTACCCTCCTCGCTATCCCTGTCGATCAAATCAGAAGCATCCTCGAGCTCTCCGTCCAAATCAAAATCAAAACCAAAATCTTGGTCTGTGTATCTCATTCTTTCCACTAATTCCCCAATCAAAACCTACGTCGGCGTCACCACCGATTTCTCTCGCCGGTACGTCTGATTTCGTTTCAAGTTTTATCCTTTTCATCTAATATGATGCATTTATGAATAAATTCTTATCTGGGTCTTTCAGAGAATCAAATTTGATCCTTACTCTTAGCTGTTTGATAAATTTGTGAACAAATTCTTTTCTGGGTCTTTCAAATTTATGCTTTCCCGTAGAGATTGATTAAATTTGTGCACACATTTTTATCTGGGTCTGTATCATTCTGGGATAATTTGGTAGTACTTTAGTAAAATGCGAAAGAATTGGTGGCTCTGTGCTCACCGCACGGCTCCGTGATAATTTAGGTTAGTTCTGATTCTAGCTAGCCCCTGAGTTTCACAAAGGAGTATACTTTTGGTATCTTAGATTCCTGTAATGTTTCTTTTCGGCTTTTGAAAGAATTAAGGGAATGAAACAATGATCAGTGTTAGTGCACATACATTGGATTCGATTACAAATTATGAAGACGAAAAAAACCGCCAGTTTAAGGAATGAATAGTATGCAAGGTGAATTGTTTCGTGATCACTTTAGGTTTTCTGGGTGGGGAGCAAAGATGTTGAAATTTTTTCCCTGTGGTGGATTTGCCTTCTTTGCTAGCTATATAGTTGTTGTAGGAATTTAGAGGAACTTTGTTTTAGCATTCAGTTTCTTGTTTTGCCGCTGGAGTTATAGCTTTTTGTGTATTTACTTATGCTGTACTTGGTGATGGTGTCCCTCTAATTATTCTCCTGAAAATAAATGCTTATGTGTTCTTATGATCTGGTTTTTTGTTTGCGGACTCAGTGATTTCTGGTAATCTTTTGGTCAAGCAGTAACTATAGTCTATTGTTATATAACTCTTATGCAGTTTGAAACAACATAATGGCGAGCTCAAAGGTGGTGCAAAAGCATCTAGTGCTGGAAGACCATGGATTTGTGCTTGCCTAATACATGGTTTTAAGGGCCAAAGTGAAGGTATTTTATTTGGAATTGGAAAACAAAGATTGTGTTTTAACATACTTAATCCTTTCATTCGGTCAATTTTTGGTCAATTTATGGGCTCAATTTGTATTGCTCCAGCTGTTAAAATGTTGCTGCCTACAATGGCACCCATTATTTTGAAGTGCCAATATAATTTTTACATTTGTCCACCACAGGGATGATTGATCAGGAGCTCCTTCCATGACGATTATTTGGATGTGAAAAAATGTCTAGTTAGCTGTTAACTTAAGGGGATACCTTAGGATCGGGAGCTCTTTAGTGGATGAATTTTCAAAGAGTTTTTCAAGAACTAGAGTGGGAGGGATGAGCATTTTGTCCCCCGGTTTTTATGTGGTGGGATTAGCTCTAGTGTGGAGTCTTTTTATGTAGCTCTAAGGGGTTTCGTCCACTTATGATTAGTGACTCATTTTTCATGCAAATTTTGTGTAAGATCCTAATGAAACTTGATATCATATTTTATGATTTACTAAACTGTACGCAAAAGGAATGGTTAATCAGATTTAGCTTTTTTCTCTGCAATTATGATCCTTTTATGTAAGCTAAGCTCCACATCCTCAACGCAAACAGACCAAGTAACTCTTTGTTTTCTGTTGTAGCTTGCGAGTTCGAATCAAAATGGAAAACTTTATCAAGGCGTTTGCCTCGGAAAAGAAAGAAACACGACGAGGAGGAGCAAGCAAATGATTTGTCACTTCCATTGCTACAACACAGGCAAGCAGCTCTGGATAGAGTTAAAGGTATACTTGATTGCACCCACTTAGAAATTGACTGGAAACTGGACCCCTTGTGATTTCTAAGTCGCATGGTCTACGTTTCTCAACAATTTTTCATTGTAAATGTATAATGTTTAAGTAACAAAAAATGTTGTAAAACTCAGGAAGATGAGTCATATTAATATAGGATAACAATTGCTAGTCGAGAATGGTTGTCTACTTGTACGATAACACTGTATCATGAGATTGTTCAGTCCGACGGATGGACGCATGTCTTAATGTATGTTTTTTCTCTCAAGGAACGAAATAATGAACTGAGAAAGGAAGGGACATTTGTTTTATGTTTGCTTTTGTTATTGTCATCTCATGGAACACACCGAATACAACGTTGTCAATTCATACTCGCATTTTTCAAACAATGGATTGTTTTATCAGCCATGAAAATGAAAATGCAGTGCCATGCCACCTCCAAGATGTATGGGGGGAAGTTCGGTTGTACCTCTTTTATGCTTTGTTGTTTATGTCCTTAATGTTGATCTGTTGGTGATGGTGAACAAGCAGGAGATGGTAGACTGACGTGATCATGGACCAAAATCAAATATTACATAACTGTGTTAATGGTTGATTAAGAGAGATACAATCTGTAAACTTCATGTTGGATAAAACTAAGACACTTCATGAGCCAAGATCTTAAATTTCATGATTTTGGGGTGTCGCATAGAATTCTGTCACTTTCCTGTTGTCATGTAGTGTCTGATGAGTTCCTTGAAGATGATCAGAGTATATTGTGAGTAAAAATGTTGTGTTTTTCTCATGGTGCAAGAAAATTGTGATTATTCACCGTACGATCTCAATACAACAGAGTTAGTCATTTAACTTTTGCCTATAATACTTTCTATTTCAAACTTGAATTAAAATCAAACAGTTGATAACCATAATTTTCTTGAACTATGAGGTTTAGGGGGGCGCAACAAAATAAACCTTTCATATATTATCGGAAACTTGGAATGACGTTCTTCAAGAACGCGGCAAACTCACCGTACTCTTGAAGCATTCTAACGTCAGCCTTGCACCGAATAAACTGCGGAAAGAACAGCCAATAGGAGGTCACCACCATAAACCCAAGGGTCAACGGCACGGAGATCACCTTCGGCAACCGGCACCTGCCCTTCAACGCCTTCTTCAAAACGATCTCAACCGGCAAGCACACTCCGTGCAAGACGAAGAACCACGTGACCTCCCACTTGGGCCTCACCCGCCCCATGCAGTAGTAGATGTGCTCGTGCATGAGCCCCGACACCAGAAAGCTTCCGAAGACAGCCAGCAGATGGGCCCGCTCGCGGCCAATGACGCCTGCAGAGTAACCGCGGGTGGGTTCGTACACAGCGGAGCGCAGGATGCTGTGGGCCACGAGGTTCCATCTTCGGCCCCAGAAATTTTGAAGCGACGTGGAGAAGTATGGGTCGTTGAAGTGGGGCTTGAGGTCCAAACCCGACAGAGATCGAGTCAATATTGTTACAATGGCCAGTAAGTTTTCCAGATTAAGGTAAATGTACAAGCAATGAAGGACCAATACGAGCTTTTGGTGGAAGTGCTCACTATACTTAAGGACACCAATTAGAATGATAAAAAGTATGCCCTTTATTGCTTGATTTAGGGACAATTTTTGGGCGTTTTGGGGAGATGGGTTGGTTTCAATTTTAGAATTTTGGGATTTTTGAGGTGGGTTTTCTCCGTTTTGACGATTTGGATTGGATTTTGAGGGTGATGGGTAGGTTTCAATTTTAGGGTTTTGAGATTTTGGAGGTGGGTTTTGTGTCATTTGGCCATTTGGGTGGGATTTTGAGGGAGATGGGTAGGTTTCAAATTTGGGATTTGGGGATTTTGGAGGTGGGTTTTCTTGGAACTCAATTGGAAGGCAACCGATGGCCAAGAAACGTCCAATAGAGATTGGTGGATGTGAAGCCAAGGGGCCTTTGCCAAAAGCAAAGAGTAGAAGCTTGAAGCTGCCGAGCCAAGAAATGAAAAAGGCAGTGCCACCTTCAAGATGCATGGAGGAGAAGTTGAGAGGAAGATAAAGGAAGAGGAAGACAACTGGGAGGACACAGAAAAGTCTGGTTGTTCCTTTTGGGACAAATTTCCCAATTGAATGGCTGTAGAAGAAACATGCAAACACTGAAGACCATACCTGAATGAAGTTGAAGAATTCACCCTCCATTAATTGTTGTATGATCTGGCTTTCTGCTTTGTTGTTTATGTCCTTGATGTTCAACTGTTGATAATCGATGAGGAACAAACAGGAGATGGCAGATATGTAATTATTATGTAATTATATAGGTTTATTATATTAACATCCTACGTATTATTGAATAAACCCTACATAATTAATATATCTCACATTTGCTTTTTCAATGAAAATTATCTTAGTACACCCTACATACTTCTCCATAATACCCTCACACCTCACATTCTCAATATACACTGTACATTTTCTACTTGCACGTCATATTTTCTATACACCCCACATTTCTCAAATCTTATAAAACTTTTAATTTGAACAAAAAATGTCGACTGGAATTTTGAAAAAAGATGACTCATGGGATTTAAAGCATATGTGGGTTATTTTTAATTCCACTATTAAAACTCATGTCGTCTGTTTTTAATATTTGGTGGTAATTTTAGGTGTTTAATTCTTTATATAATTCCTATGATCCCTAAAAAATGAATACGAATATAGAAGCTTGAATAACACAACAAAAGCAAGATTAAATAATTATTGATATCATCAAAATCACTAAAACAATAAAAAATTATGAAGTCTTACCTCATGTGAAACTTCAGAAAACATTGATTTCGTGTTTCATTCGTCAAAAATAATTTCTCAATCAACATGTTTGTGGTTTCATTGGTTAGGTTTTTGTTCAAAAATAGAGGGTATGAGGGATTTTGATAGTTGAAGAAGATAAATAATAAGTTAAAAGTGATTTGGGGTGTATTTAGAAATTTTTTATTATTTTTTAAATCTAATAAGATCAAAATTATCATTGCATAGTTGAGTAAATAAATCATTTAATATTAAATTTTAATGTGAGATGCATTCAGGTGCTAATATAGCGACAAACACAGGCTATTAGAATTTCAATCAAACGGCTACAATTATTATAACTTTAAAATGAACCTCCTACTTGTAACTATTAGATCGAAATCCAACTGTCCATGTTTGTCGCTCAGCAGAATCCCAAAAATTTGCCTAGGAGAAGATCCAAGTCTAATATAAAAAGCCATTATATATTAGATTAAAGTCAGAATATCTTGAACTGTACACTATAGCTAGGGTGCCTAGTGTGGTGTGGTCTTATCGTGCAGTACACGTGTTTGATATGAATCCGGTGTCTTTAAATATTGCACCAAACAGGAGATGGAGATAATCCTACCATAAAGAGAATCAGGAAATAATCCTATTCCTAGTATGTTGGGGTCTTCAAATATTGCACCAAATTACATGCTAATCTCGTGGGGAAAATATATATCTCACGCTCCTTCGGAAATGGAGCAAAGTCAAAGGAATATGATCCTCTTTAGATTCTCTTTGAAAGATACGAATGATCAATCAATTATATCCATTCATCATATATCGTCAGTCACTATACTAAATATTGAATTCAACACAATTATATGAGGATATTGTCATTTATGTGAATCGAACAAAAAATCTCTGAGTTAAAAATGACGAGAAGTACAATTAGACCGTATGAATAGTTAGTATGAATAGTTAGTATGTCCTTGATGTTCAACTGTTGATAATCGATGAGGAACAAACAGGAGATGGCAGATATGTAATTATTATGTAATTATATAGGTTTATTATATTAACATCCTACGTATTATTGAATAAACCCTACATAATTAATATATCCCACATTTGCTTTTTCAATGAAAATTATCTTAGTACACCCTACATACTTCTCCATAATACCCTCACACCTCACATTCTCAATATACACTGTACATTTTCTACTTGCACGCCATATTTTCTATACACCCCACATTTATCAAATCTTATAAAACTTTTAATTGGGACAAAAAATGTCGACTGAAATTTTGAAAAAAGATGACTCATGGGATTTAAAGCATATGTGGGTTGTTTTTAATTCCACTATTAAAACTCATGTCGTTTGTTTTTAATATTTGGTGGTAATTTTAGGTGTTTAATTCTTCATGTAATTCCTATGATCCCTAAAAAATGAATACGAACATAGAAGCTTGAATAACGCAACAAAAGCAAGATTAAATAATTATTGATATCGTCAAAATCACTAAAACAATAAAAAATTATGAAGTCTTACCTCATGTGAAACTTCAGAAAACATTGATTTCGTGTTTCATTCGTCAAAAATAATTTCTCAATCAACATGTTTGTAGTTTCATTGGTTAGGTTTTTGTTCAAAATGGAGGGTATGAGGGATTTTGATAGTTGAAAAAGATAAATAATAAGTTAAAAGTGATTTGGGGTGTATTTAGAATTTTTTATTATTTTTAAACCTAATAAGATCAAAATTATCATTGCATAGTTGAGTAAATAAATCATTTAATATTAAATTTTAATGTGGGATGCATTCAGGTGCTAATATAGAGACAAACACAGGACGTTGGATTTCAATTAAACGATTACAATTATTATAACTTTAAAAGGGACCTCCTACTTGTAACTATTAGATCGAAATCTAACTGTCTGTGTTTGTCGCTCAGCAGAATCCCAAGAATTTGCCTCCAAGTCCAATATAAAAAGCCATTATATATTAGATTAAAGTCAGAATATCTTGAACTGTACACTATAGCTAGGGTGCCTAGTGTGGTGTGGTCTTATCGTGCAGTACACGTGTTTGATATGAATCCGGTGTCTTTAAATATTGCACCTAAAGAGAATCAGGAAATAATCCTATTCCTAGCATGTTGGGGTCTTCAAATATTGCACCAAATTACATGCTAATCTCGTGGGGAAAATATATATCTCACGCTCCTTCGGAAATGGAGCAAAGTCAAGGAATATGATCGAAGAGATTCTCTTTGTAAAGATACAGACGATCAATCAATTATGTCCGTTCATCATATATCGTCAGTAACATATACTAAATATCGAACTCAACACAATTATATGAGGATATTGTCATTTATGTGAATCGAACAAAAAATCACTCACTTAAAAGTGACGAGAAGTACAATTAGACTGTATGAATAGTTGGTATGTTTGTTGAACGAAGGGATAAGTTGAAATGGAAAAGTAGGAATAAAAATGACAATTAACCAATCACAAGGTTATTTTTAATTTTATTAATTTTAGGATAGTGCCATTCACACACCCATTTTACCTATTACACACTTTTATTAATTTTGGTTCATCGGTCTTCTTCAACTTATCCAATCCCAAAGCTTGCGTATGTGGATATAACCACCCTTACTTAAAATGTTGACATTTCTTAATTTCTTATTCAAGTTGATAGCTAGAGTTTTTAATATAGATGTTATATATACATAAAGCATCCCTTTCGCTAACATCTGTACAACTCTAATGTCCTTTTCATGCTTACGAAACAAACCACATCAATTAGGGCACTGGGGTTTGTTGACCCCTGACAACCATGCTTCTTTGTTTTAAAGGAAAATTAATAAAAATAGCTTGAAAACTTTGAGTTTTAACGATAAAGACAAAATAAAGGGTAAAGTAAATAGTAACAGGTTTGATTTTTTAGTGTAAAAATATAGTTTTTCGTTAAAGTAAACAGTAATGCAGGTTTTCGTTAAAACTCTTATGTTTTAATGGAATATCCAATGTGACCAACGTTTGTAAAGGGAGGGTCTTCGACTACTTTAACATAAAACACATAAAATATTCAAGTCTACCGTATTAGCTATCTGCCTCGCTAGTTAATGCGATGAACAATTACTTGCAAGATTTAGCGAGTGAGAAATTGAATGGCTAACTAAACATAAAATAATGTAATTTTACTATATGCTCCTTACTCTTTCTTTCTATGTTTCTCTTCAAATCTAACGAGATATACGTATATATAGGACCATCGTAGGGACCATGTATTCACTATATATGAACTCCTATAGATTTCACTATTTTAACATTTTTTTTTTAATTTAGAATACAATTATATAATCTTTACTATCACTTCGTACTACGTTTTAATGATATTCTTCTTTTCTTATAAGTGAAAAGTCTTAGGTTCGCTTTTCGTGCAAAAGCGAATGTGAACAACATTTACTAGCAAATTGTGAGACTAAGTCCACATCTTCCTTCTTAGTGTAAATAATATCATTGGTTAAAAATAAATAAATAAATAAAGATTATATAATCTTTACTGAGTTTAGGATCCTATAATCCTAGGATCGGCCTAGCCCATTCTTAGCCTTTTTGGGCCGTTATCTTTAAGTTGTCATGCGCAACGTAAGTTAAGTCTATTGGGTCAAAGCTCAATGAGCCTAGAAATCGAAACTAATCTTAAGGCTCATTTCAGTGTCATATGCTCATGTAATATACTAACTTCTATTAGGTTTAATTTATCCATCCTTTTAACTCAATCATTTTCCATTTGGTTTTTCAATTAAGTTATGGATGTGAGATCTATTAGGTTTTAATTAGTGAGGCTAGCACTCTTACTATTCGTTTACGAATTAATTGGTCATTTTTTATTCTCCCTTTTACAAGAACTTAGAGCTCGTTTAGAAAGTGTTTTTAAATGACTGAAAATATTTTTAGAATGTTTTTGGGTTCCAAAATCACTTGAAGTGCATTCTACAAGAACACTAGTTATGTGCTTCTTTCAGAATTAAATTGCCTTTTACTAAGGATTGATTTCAAAAAAAAAAAAAAATTTAAAAGCGCTTTCAGTCATTTAAAAACATTTCCTAAACAAGCCCTTATGAATAATTCTCAAAGCTTCTACAAGTCATGAGAGCCACCTAGCAATTATCATGGCTACTCAAGCTAAGAAAAATAGTAGGGAATACAATCAACTATAAGTGCAATTGAATGCGATTCCTCTCTAGTGCATGTTGAGAATGAATCATACATCATAGGCAAAATGAACCTTGCTTCTAAGTAATTGGGCTACTCTCATGGTGTAACCTTAACTTTGTTCACGGTATTAGAACAACAGGTTGTCCCATGTGAAGCCCAACGGTCACACTGTGCTCCACGTCACCCAATTTAAGTTATTCACGTGTTAGATTTGAAAATTCGTCACACATGAAAAGACGTGTTAACAGTGAATCCCACCCTAAACCATAGAGCATGTTTCTTATTGTACACTCACATACCTCTATGAAACAATAAAGAGTCCAAACAATAACACGAGCCACATTCTTGATTGAACATGTCTACATATCATTATTAAGATTGTATCCATAAGACAATCATGCTTGCCTCAAGTCTAACAAAATTTGCATCATTGCAACTAAGAGAATACCTAATGCATGAAAACCAGCCTTGACATAAGTGTAATTTAGCCTCGAATGATAAAATTCAATTTCTAACAATGCATATCAAATGTGACACTTAGTACTACGGTTTAGTAATATTTTTTTTTATTTGTAAATAAGATCTTAGATTCGATTCTCACCAAAGACAAATATGAACCATATTTTTGCTAATCAATTACGAAACTTAACCCAGTCTCTCACCCCCTTCATATAGATAATATCGTTTGTTTCAAAAAATAAGTCACATCTAACCTACGCTAAAATAATACAATGGCTCTTGACAGGTCCAGTTTAATGAGATAGGATCCTCGCCGGATCCTATAATCATATCCGTTCATCGTACATCGTGAGACTAATTTTCATCAAGTACTGTTTATAATTAATTTTAAATAAAAAAAAATTTACAATGATTTCTAACCATACAATGTACAATAAATAAATGTAACTTTAAGATCTCTAAAATTCTCACAAAAAAAATTCGGTAAGAATCCGGCGAGAATCCTTACTCTAGTATTACCCAGACTCTTGCCCAATACTCTTGAAGAGTCAACTTTAAAAAAAAAAATAATAATAACCAATAAAAACTAAGTCAGTAACACTTTTTACCCCTGCCCAAGCGTCCTTACTTGTAATATATAGTACCGACACCGCACAAACAGTTGTAGAACACGACGCCAACAAAACCCAATTTTCAACCAACTTTGGTTCTGCAACTTTCATATAATCAGTCACGTAATATATCATCACACCAAACTCTCGTCTCTCCCTTTCAATCCATCCAAAAACACAAACACACAAAGTTGAAATCTCGATTTTCCTCTTATGGGGTACCTTTCTTGCAGAGCTGAATCAGCCATCTCCGTCGCCAATTCCCAAACTTCATCCTCCAAAACCACCGCCACCGTCACCGCTGAAAAGCCCATCAAGATCGAACACTTCGACTACAGTGATCTTGTGGCCGCCACCAATGGCTTCTCCGAACAGAAGCTTTTGGGCAAAGGCAGCCATGGCTACGTCTACAAAGCTATGCTCCGCGGCCGTCTAGTTGCCATCAAAAGACCCTCCAGAGCTCACAGCCAGACTCTCCGACCCAACTCGTGTTCTGGGCCGGAGACCGCCAACGAGGTCGACAACGAGATCGAGATCTTGTCCAAGATTCAGAGTCCGAGGCTGGTCAATCTTTTGGGGTTTTCGAATGATTCGAAAGACAGGCTTTTGGTGGTGGAGTTCATGAGCAACGGTACGCTGTACGATGTTTTACATTCAAGTACGAATCGGCCTCCGAATTGGGGTCGTAGAATTAGATTAGCTTTGCAAACTGCTAAGGCAATTGACATTTTACATTCATCGAGCCCGCCTGTAATTCATAGAGATATTAAGTCTGCAAATGTTTTGATTGATCGTAGTTACAATGCCCGGTTGGGGGATTTTGGATTGGCTCTGAGGTACTGCCTGTTCGACGAATATAGGCTCCGGTCGACCCCTCCGGCGGGGACGATGGGGTACTTGGACCCTTGCTATGTGACCCCTGACAATTTGAGTACTAAAACTGATGTTTTTAGTTTTGGGATTTTGTTGTTGGAGATTATAAGTGGTAGGAAGGCTATAGATGTTGGGCATTCTCCGCCTTCGATTGTGGATTGGGCTATCCCGCTTATAAAGCGAGGGAAGCTGATAACGGTTTATGATCCGCAAATTGTACCTCCTAAAGACCCTGTTGTGAGGAAGCAATTAGCTGTCATTGCAGCCAAGTGTGTGAGGTCTTGTAGGGAGCGTAGGCCAACGATGAAGGAGGTTGTGGTTTGGCTTACCGGGTTGAGTAAACTGGTTCCCCGGCATTCGTGGAATGGTTTTAACAATCCGTGTACAATGGTAGAGACCATGGGGCGGCCAGTTGAGTCGAGGATTGTGCATTTGAGTTCGAAGCTGGAGGGTGTTGGAGAAGAGAATTTGGAAGCCTTGGAAGCTAAGTTGGCTAGGAAAGTATTGAGGAATTCGCAGAGAGTTTATTCGGATTTGGGGTTTAGTAGCAATCTGATGGAGCTTATGGCAGGTACTGATGGGGAGCCTGACTTTCATGGTAATGCAGATGGAGATGATCGCAGTTCAAAATCAGCGAATCAGGTTTCTAGATTTGGTAGCGGACGATACATTGGCAGGATTAATAAATCAACTCCTGGTAACGGGAAACAAGTCCCTGATTTGATGCAAAATCATTCTTTTGGGAAAAGGTCGTTTACATGTTCAAGGAGAGATGATGCAATGCCTCATGTGAGCGGCAGTTTCCGTGCATCTGCTGGTATACAGCTTGCTGCAGAAATTTGATTTATGTGAATAGAACAAAGGCATGTAAGCTTCCTTGCTTGCTAATTTCACATTGATGTAGATTTGTTGTTGGTATCTCATTTGTTCCGGGTTTTGTTATCTCGCCTCTAGTGGTGTATTCATTAATTTGTTCATGTGCTGTTAATTACGACATGTATGTCAGTCAAGGGTACATTGCTGATGTCCCCAGTTGTAAGTTGTCGATCATTTTTGTTTTTCGTCTTTGTAAGTTGTTTAATGTCGATGCAAGTGATACCGCTGTTGTTCTTTGTAGTTCTGCATCTATATTACTGCATTGTTCCAATTTCCGCGATCTTATGATTTGCCGAGTCTCGAGTGTTTTGAAATGGAACGAGGATAAGATTTTAGCACAATGTTTTGTATTGTCTTGTTTGTATTCAAATTCAAATAAACAGAAGTAGAGGCAATCTGTTTAAGATTCAAGTGTTGTTTGCATCCCAAGAGATTTATGTTTAGTTGTGAGCTCTAGATGTCTATGCATGTGGCTTTCTTTTGTTGGTTTCAATTGGTGTCAAGGATTGAATTGGATAATTCACTGGATTCAATGCGTGTCAAATGAAGCAATGGATACTTTTGAGAAAGCAAAATTTGTGTCCAAGTTGAAGGTTGAAGTTGAATAAGTCACGAAGAAAACTCATCTCTTGTAATCCCCGCAAAATTGTAGGATGATATCAATCTACAAGTTTTTATTTTATTGTTATTATTAATGAAAATTTCCCATGCTTCCAATATTACTCAAAAAAATTTCCTATCTTTTAATATGTTTTCTTGTCCTAGTTTCTCAAATTTTCTTAATCTTTGACCTGAAGTAATACCCATTTGAAATCACGATTTAAGTTAGATTTTTTCACAATGCAAGCTCAAATTGCATAAGAACACGTAGGAAGTTGTTAGATCGACGAGTTCATCCATTCTCTTTTAGGCGAGCATTCTTTTTATGGGGATCCTGAGAATCTCGTGATCGTGACCGTTCATCATACATCATGCAATCAATTTTCGTTAGGTACTATTTATATTTAATTTAAAATTTAAAATGATTTCTAATCACACGATATACAATAAACGACCATCATCACGAAATTCGCAAAAATCTCCACACAAAAAAATCGGGCGAGAATCCTTTAGTATAGATTGATCATACTTTTTGACGAACTTAAGTTGTACGTAGTAGATAACTTGTTGCTTCTAGATGGGTTTGACGTTAGTTCGACAAGGAAGAATTATCTTCTACCAAGAAATATATTAAAAGGGAATGGCTCAACTTTCATCATGTCACTTTGAATTCTTGTTTGACTCTCTCGCAGTATCACACTGTTTGCTTTGTTTACCCATCATGAAAATGTCCTAGTCTTGTCAGTTAATTTAATTTGTAAAAGTATCTTTACTTCCTAATCTCTTTCCCATTTTGAGATCCTCTTAGGATCCCTTTTATTAAATCCATCAAATTCATCAATCTAGGTTCTTGAAATTTGATCTAACGGCTAAAAACAGAGGATCCTTTTAAAAATTATAATAACTTTAACCGTTTGATTAAATTTCAAAGGCTCGGATTGGTAGATTTGGTGATATGTAACAAATAAGGACCTTTTCAAATAAAATAAAAACATATGGCTCATTTACTAATTCCTAATCGAATTGACAAGAATTGAATTGAAGATGAGTTTGGAATGAGAGTGGAATTATAATTAGATTCCTCCATCTAAGTAACTAAATTTAGAAAGATTTAGGACATTCGATTACCGATATTAGGTGATCCCCAACTATTTTCTGATTCCCTAAATGCTAGTAAACGCTCGAATGCGCTAGACAAGTGTGATTCTGTTTCTTCCCACTCTAATCTCATTTGGTAAACATGCCCTAAGTGCTAAGAAATCAGATGATCATTGACTCTTCATCCATAAGTCTCATGTAAATAAATCATACATAAAATTGTATGATTTGCGAATAATACTAGATGTACTACATCTCTTGATTACAATAGTTGACTACATTACATGACAACTGAAAAGCGCTTGTTACATTATTATTATGGCTGTTAATCTTTTTCTTAATCCTACTACATCTTGAGTTCGAACACCCTCTTTCCCCTCATTCAGTCCGACATAAAGTAAAAATATTGCTAATAATAAAGAAGAAAATGGTTAAAAGAAACTCTTCGTTTTCCTTGGAGAACCTAGATTTTTTGTGACGCATTTTCCGGGTACAGGAACAGCAGTGCTGTGGTGGTCCAAGAAAAAGGACTGGACAAGTGCAGTAGCCAAACACTCTCTTTAGTGGTGACAATTCTTTATGTCGTAGCTGTTGCTATTTCTGCTGTTTGTTTCCCTTTGGATTGGACAAAACAGTCAAGTACAAGACAAACTGAAGTTTGAAAGATGAAAAGATTCCGGAGCACTACTAGCTAGCTCCCCAAACACGGTTTCGAACTCAAAACGTATCCTGGAAGAGGAACTCTGTTTTTAGCTGTTTGGCAGCAAGCAGAAACAAGTATATTAGGTATCCGTCTGTCAAGTCTTTACACCTACTCCCACTTCTTGGCCCTTACTTTTTTGAAATTCTAAAATGAGGAAATTGTGGCACAGTCTCTTAGATTTAACTCAATTAAAGTAATGGTCTCTCAACTAAAAATTTGATCCCTTAATTCTTCAAAACGTGCAGCTATAATCCTTTTCGTCAACTTTGTCAAAACTTTTATCAAAACGAGTTATGTTCGAATAGTTATTGCTACAATTGGGTTAAAGTTGATTTAGCCATTTTGACAGAAGCTTTAACGGAGTTGACGATAATGATAGTTGCACAGTTTGATGCGTTAAAGAGACCAATGGTCATGAGTTTTGAATTTAAGGACTATTGCACCAATTGAGTTAAAGTTGAGGAAGCCTTGCTAATATTTGTTATAAAATTGGAGAGGTCTGGATCTTTGTGGCCTAGCGTGTGCACACTTCTATGTTCTTGGGGCGCTTGAACTCGGCCACATCTGGTCCTGCCATCAGACATGAACAGGATATCCAGCGTATCAAAAATGTCTACCAAATACACATCTGGTCCTGCCATCATACAAATTTGCATCATACAAGACTCGGGCAAACACAGAACAACCATGGAAGAAAAAACCTAGACAAATGGGGTTCCATTGACATGAATGTCAAAGGCACCTTCAAATTCGTGTGCCCAAACCAATACAAAAAACTCAAATTGCCAAAAAAAGTAGCATATAAATGATTCACATCCAATCATTTTCGACAAAATTGAAGTCGTCATTCTAATTTCTGTTCATATAATAAAAACACAAAGGTGGGGGGGTACAATTTCATGCCATTGGCAAAATGTTACCACATCACTAGGAAAAGCTCGAACAGCTTCGTAAACGTACTATGAATTTATGTAAAAACGTCGAAAGAAAACAAAAAATCAATGCTATTTCTAAGCACTACAAAAATAAAACTGAAACAGTCAACAAGATGTCCTTAATGTGCGACTATCTTTTCTAACCGCGTTCAAACTTCAAACCCACTAATTGCCTTCCAAGGTAGAATTAATCCAAAGCTAATCAAATCCCCGGGCCAAAATCTAGAGATGCACTTTTTGAATGCATGAAAACAAACCGTCATGTCTTCGTGCAGATAAGGCCATGAAAGATTTCTAGGAACAAAACAATCCGAAACTTGGGTAATCACAGCGTTCATAACTTATAGTCTCACATTTTGCCTTGTCTTGATCATCCTCTTGAGAGTTGCAAGCCAAAAGTTGCACTCGTCCCATTCACTAGTGGTAAGAAGCACCTGATTGCAAGCAGAAACAGAAAGAACCCCCTGTTAAAAATCACCCTTTATAGTGTAAAAGTAAAATATAAGAGTAAAGTTTCCATAAACGTACCTGGATTTGCAGGGCAGTACCGAAATCACCATTATCTAATGCCTGGCAAAGCTGAACAAGCTTATCAGCAGCGTTTCTAGATATGTCCCCACTGTTGAGTTTGGCAAACAATGCACCTATCTTCCTCGAATTGTCTTCTATTTCACGCTTCTTACCGGGATTTGCACGTGCACCTCCCAGCGCCTCCGATGTCTCATTGAAAAGTCTTGTTAATGTTGCAATTACTGATTTTTGATGGGCTGTACCACATTATCCACAAATAAGCAAAGATTGTCACAAAACCACAGGTTGGAAATTCTATGTGACAAATAGGGAACCGCAAAATGAAGGAGAATATCTTACAGAGCCCACACACATGAAAATATAAATAGCAGTCTCCTAACTGTTGTACGTGTTTAAATACACAATTAACGCACAATTAACACTAACGTCTAGATGCCAAAACATCTCGTAGACCATATCCCAGTTCAAGATTTAGGCCATTCCATGAAATTAACTGCAATACAAACACTCGACTAACTGCGCTCTCTACAAATATTTCATTCCCTCTACTACTCTTGGCCATCAATTGCACGCCAGAAAAGAGTACGGCCCAAATAGTGTAAGTAGCCCACCATTCAGGTCAGGTCGATTTTAATTTTAAAGTAGGGAAACAGCCTACACTATATAATACCTAACAAACACAGAACCTAATTAGAACTCAATTTTGGACCCTCTATTACACAGAACCTAATTAGAACTCAATTATAGTTGTAGTTCTCTCAACTATAATTGGAGTCAACTGCACAAATCCTCTTCCTCTACCAATCTGAAAGGACAATACTTCTGTTCCAAGTTGTACTTTTATCATATATCTCGTAATTACCTCCACCCATAATACTTGTCTTCATCATCCAAATGAATATCAATGCAATTTGTCCATAACCACTCATGCTTGCAGTGATCATGGTGTTCCAAAATTCTCATGTCCTTTTTGTCAGTTTTCCAAAATTCTCACGTCAGCGAGATCTCAATACCTCAAAGAATCCGCATCTTATTATTTAACAAATACTTCAATTCAAAATATTGCAATCCTACCAGCATATTACACTAATTGCATGTTATATATTTCATGGCCCTCTAATTTTGGCTGCATTCCTCTGTTTCTAGGTTTGAAACTGAGGGAACTACAACCAAGAGAAAATTACAACACAAAGCTTGCTTTTAAAACTGCACAAGTTAAACAGATATACAGAGCAAGACAATTCTGGAGAGAAGTTAGCAAATTTCCAAAAGATAAAAAGAATTCTTGAATTACCAGGAACACTGGATGTATCAACTGTCTGTATGGTGGGTGGTGGAGCTGCTACTGCCACAGGAGTACGAGCTGGAGATTGGTGAGTAGGACTAGGTGGCTGCAGTGAACCCGCATGAGGCCCCTGAACAACTCCTGGATTAGGAACTGGCATAAATCCTCTTGGAGGAACAGAGGGAGCTACACCATGTGGCTTATTTACAGGAACTGGAGCGACTTGTGATTGAAGAGGAGCAGTTGAACCAGGCCCCGGTTGCATAGGTTGGAAAGTCTGAAACACCACCAAGAAAAAATTTAGAAAAACAGTCATGGACATGATTTCTGATATTTATTTTGACATCAAACGAAGATATACGGACAGGATACAGCTGAGAACCCAATGTTGGCTGCTGATATTGCTCCACATTTTTTAGCACAGGAGGAGTTGCAGGAATGAAAGGCCTTACTGCAGGCTGAGAGGAAACGGGAGGTGCAGAAAAATTCTCCTACAGGTACACCATGAAGATTCCAATGAATCAGAACCTTGAACATTGAAAAATGTGGGAAGTGACCAGTAACTTCTCAATAACAAAAAGTTAATTACAACTAGGATTTCATGTCCAAGTGTGATTAACAGCTAAATTTCAGATAATCATTAAAATAACAAGTGCATGTTTGAAGGCTGTAACGAACAATTTTATAATTTTGTGGCACCTGCAATTTACCAAATATGAAAATCCTAATAACCCTTGACCAACAAGAATACACATTGGCAAGTGGCCCTCTACCACTGGTGGAGGAGTGTTGCCCTTGCAATATACTTTTCGTGGTAAAAGTATGTTATAGCATACTCATAAAGTAAACAAATTAATGACGCTTATAAAGACCCTAAATAAGAACAAATTACCTGTGGAACCTGAGGTGGTTGGTTAGGAAGAAACATCTGGGGTTGCGATGCAGGCTGATACGGGGCAGGAGGGCCATATCCTCCTCTTCCATACGAAGGATTCACAGGTTCTTGGTAGCTCTCGCCATAAGGACTTACAGGAACACCTGATTGCAAATGTGATGGCACTGTTTCCTAACCATTTAAAGAGAAAAAATAAAAGGTCAATCCACATCGAGGCAACAGATTTGGCAACACACGACAAATCAAAAAAATAAAATAAAACGGCAACGTAAAACTTTATGAACACCTGATAATATGGAGGAGAGGCCCCCACAAAAGTAGATTGATCAGCCGCATATACAGGCCCGCTTGCTGCAGGTTGGTTTCCAAATGTTTCATTCTTGGCAACTTTTTCTACTGCAATAACACAACAAATAATATGGGGAGGAAATAAGTAATGCAGGTGACAAGAAAGAAGCTTTTGAAATTTTAAGAGCTTTAACCATCGTATTTTTTGCATATTGAACTAATTAAAATATCGACTACCAGTATTAACTTTGATAAGATTAATTGCCATTGATCACAATCTGCAACATACAAAAATGCATATATTAAAACGTCACTTCAGTAACTTTTTAAGATGCACATACCAGGTTCGGTTGAAAGAGAAATACGATCTCTTAAGATAACAAGCTCAGGTGACAACTCATCAGAACCCAAGAGTTTTAGGTACTCCATTGCTGTTGTTAAAAGGCCTTGACTAGCTAAAATTTCGGCGTATTTCTCAACAAGTTTGCACAAAGATGCACTAAACCGCTTCTGCCCAGATGCCAAGGCAAGGACAATTGTCTTCTCCATTAATTCCTAAACCAAATAACAAAACATATTTAACCTCTTTCTCTCTCTCCAAAAAAACACATATTTAACCTCATGGCCAAGAAGAACATGACTGTCTAAATGAAAAATTACCTGGAGGAGGTCGACATAGGATCTCCCCTCATGCTCAGTGGTCAGACTTCTTGACCAAATCTCTACGGTTTTATCAATATTTCCCGCACATATATAACAAATAGTTGCCGCCAGCGTATTACCAGCTGCCACAAGTTTGGAAGCAAGTGTATCACAAAGCACAGTCCACTCGTCTCTGGATGCAAACTGTTGATTCAAGAAACATAGAAAAACATAAATCAATTGGTGGATACACAAATTTCAAAGTTGACTTGTTAATGGTATTCTCTTATGATGCAGCTATTAAGAGCGCAGTTTAGGGTGAGTCAGGAACAGTAATGAGCCAAATAACCAAAACACTTCATTTACAATGTACAATGGCACAATGCATCATGGCATTAACATTTTGAGGAGCTGGGAAACTTACACTACACAGAAGAGCAAGTGTTTCCTTCCAGAACTTTAGAGGCCTGGTGTTGACAAGACTCAAGAGATCGTTGCTCACCATTGCAGAAACAATCTGAATGTAGGAAGTAGTCATGTTAAGCCTGAATTATGGGAAAACTTAAGACACGGTACAATCAATCTTTCACATCTTTTCAAGAAGTTTCAAATATTATCAAATATGAAATAGGAAGTGTTCCGAGCCTCTTAAGAAAGTAGATTTTAAATACCTTAAGGTAAGGCGAATGGCTCATCTTAAGATACTGATCCCGTGTGCTCTCCCACAATGAAGAACCACCAGCATGAGCAATAACTAAAGCATCAGCCATTTTATTTGCTGAAATGCATTTTGCAACAGCGCCCTTATAATCTCCTACAACTAAAGCATGTTGAACAGATTCATCAAATGATGGGTCAGCACTCTCCTCCAGTCCATCAGACTCTTGTTCCGTTTGTTCCGTAACAGGAATTGTATCCCCCACAGAGATTTTGTCACCAGAGGTTGACACAGGAGTATCAGCTTTAGGACTAGGAAGATTATTGAAGAAATCTTCTCCGTTGTCAGAAGGAAAGATGGTGGCTTCCTTATCACTCCCAAGACCCCCTTTATCAGTTATAGTATCCTCAAGCCCAAGTGCATCGACTTCTTGTGATAGATCCTCTGGAGCATCTTCTTTTGTTTCCTCAGGCATACTGAAACCAAGATGAGTGATCAGTTTCGTCCTTGCAGCCCCATCATCTTCAAACAATACCCTTAATAAGCCCCATGTTTCCTGGTCATCCTCAGATCTGCCGAAAAAAATCATGCAAACAGAAGCAAAAGAGGATGTTAACCATGACACGAGAATTAATTTTCAAGAGATATTAACTCTCATGGAGCTCATAAAAAGTTATTCTTCTGGTAAGTGGCATACTCAGACTCCTGTGATTTCTTCTCACACAAGGCTCGAAGTAAATGCCTTTCCCCATTTTGGATTGCAGCTTCAAATTCCGATGAGCGATTCACCAAACTGTGTTCAGTAACCAAGCTGTGTACATAAACCTGGACACAAGGGAGGAAAATGAACTCTAAAATGCATCATTGCAGAAGACACAGGGAGCACGCCAATAAAGTCTACCTCCGAACCCGCAGAAGTGTGCTGAAAGGACACAATCTTGCCTCCAAAGCCAAAAGATGCCCCAACTGGGCGCTTATACCATTTCGGAGCTCTCAGAGGTCCTGAAAAGAAAGGATAACAAATGAAATTTTGGAACACAGTAGATCTACTGTTCTGTACAAATTAAAAACGTTCCAACCTAAAATCCAAAAGAAACATATAGCCAAACTTTATTGCGTGCTGTAAGAGATAATCTATGTACAAAAAGAAACAGAGAAAAAAACAGCCAATGAAGTGCTGTTGTTAACAGAGTTCAGCAACCCAAAAAGAAAATACTAAAATTGTCAAGGCAATATTTAGGCATGTTCGGTATCTAACTTTTTAAACTCAAAAACAATTTTTGAGTCCCAAGCTCGTAACTCTTGTTTGCTCAACCCATTTTCAAAAACTCTAAACTAAAAACTCACTAAAACAAACCCACTTTTTTAAAACTCAAAAAAGTTAGGTTTCTGAGTTTTCAATCTAGCCACTCTTTCTCCCTCTCGAATCCTTTCTCCTCTCAGTCCCTTCTCCATCTCTTTCTGCTCTTTGATTATCATTGGCTCTGCAAACAAGTACTAGTTTCACACTCTTCTGCAGTAGGAGTTTCTAGTTGCTTTTCCATTTTCTTGTTCCACTTCGTTCTTTGTGATATTTTTATCACTTTCCCCTTCTCTCCTTTATTCCTTCTTTTCCGTTTTCTGTGAACTGTGGTCAGTTTCACTCTTCTGGGCCGTTAGATCCGGGTTTTTTGCCTCCTTAATATTTAAGAATTAAAGCAGTTTTCTTCACTAAAGATTTACAAAAAAGGTTTCAAGTTCCATACCAACCGACCTTTTTAATAAAAAAATCTAGTATTTGAAAATTTGTGTGTTTTAAAGAAGGATCGTAGTTTTTTTAGTTCAGTTTTTAAATAGAACCCCAAAATGTTACTATGCAACGGCTAATTAATTGTGCATTACCTGCACCAAAATCACTTTCCCCAACTCCATATCTGCTGCAACCCTGTGAGAAAAATATAAAAGAATAGAAGAGATTTAAAACATGATAAGTTCATGAAGTAACATAAACACAAGGATGCACACCATTTATGTGCAGTTTATAAAATAACAGTAAATGTAGTGGTCTAGTAGCTGGAAGGTATTCCAGATTACATAACAGTATACATGCGCCTAGTGTCTCGTACAAATTGTGATCCTCAGTTTGATAATGCAGTAATAATAATCAAACAAAATTTGTTGTGTATATATAATAATCATAAATCGTGGATTTTAGCACAAGCATTCACTAAAAATTGGAGTTCGCCCATTTAACAGATCACCTAACATTTTGCTACTTTACCCATCTACATATCAGATACCACAACTAAGTTTTTTTAATAAACAAAAGCAAGCAACAAAGCATATGTAGAGTTTTCTTTCAACCTATTTCACATTCCTTACACCCCATGATTCTTCAATACTTGTGCAGTACAATAATTCAGAAATATAATAAAAACCTCACTATACCTCAATATTGTAAATTCCAATTTTTCCATCAAATGAAGATGCCGATATCACTCCAGGTGCTTTTGGATACCAATGCACATCAAAATTCCAATTGGTGCCTGCCGGCAATTCACATACAATCTGAACCAATATATTACAAAAAACAACCCCACAGTCAAGACAATGATACTGAAACCAAAAGTACAGGAGAGATTAAAATGCGGTCAAGGTGCACAATGCAAAATATTGGCCTCCTTGATGAGCGGGTAAAGACCATACCTCTGCAGAAACTGTGTCCCAGCAAATAGTTCGATTATCCTTGGCACATGTAAGCAGATAGGAGCTGTCATTCGGACACCAAGACATTGCAATTACACCTGGGGCAGGATGTGTACGTAACATAATCATAAGCATATCCAATGAACTTCGGATCAAAATAATATCATTAATACGGTACTTTTGAGTTACAAAAATAACAATCTCGTCAAACTGAATGCAAGTTCAACCACATGGAATATGAGGTTGACACAACAATTCCTAAAAGCATAAATAGAAGCATAATGGAGAAACTTATGTACTACTTCACACAGCCTCAAAAATGTATCTTAAAAAAGTCACTAATCAAGTACAATCACGCATAAAATGGCATGATATCTGGGTGACCCATTGAAAGTCTTGTGCTTTCTCACACGCCCACTTCCACAATTAGTGACAAACAATAACCAAAATGGATTAGCTTGTTTACTATAGTAAAAGACAACTCAAGTAGACTAGCAGTTTGAGGATTTGATTAATGAATAATATGTGCCATTCCCTGAATTTCATAAATCCTTCCAGGTTCATAAGACTCATTATCATGTTCATATTTGAATGCAGTTTGATTTTCAAACCACATCGGGAAGGGCTGTACAAAAATCTCTTAGCATATTAAGCTGTAGAGATGAATATTTAAACAGCTATCTCTGATCTGTTCCTATGTCCAGTAATTAGTTAAACAACAATGGAAATTAGCACTGGAGTAAAAATAGCTTTATGAAACCAAAAGAAAGAAACTGCTCCCAACCAAAAAGAAAGGCACCAAAGAATCATTAACAGGTAGTATGTCAAGAAAGAGATGATTTTTTTCTGTCTTATTACCTTTTGTGTGCCCGACAAACTCTTTAACTGGTGACATTATATTACGCATATCCCACAGCTGCATGAACAGAAATGTTAAAACGTTTGACCACTAAACAAATAGAATAGTACTGCAGTATCATTACCCTAAGAGAAGGTGAACCATCTTCATCTGAAGAAACAATTAGCTGAGTGGCAATATCAGGATTCCACTGCAAAACAGAGCACCGTCTTCTAACTGAATCTGTAAAACTGCCGGACAACCAATGTCAAGTTAGGTAATGGAAATGACCAATCCAGATAATCATTGAGATTTTAATACAACAGCTTCACAGTAGAGAATAATCAAATCACCTTATTACTGGCTTTTGCTTTTTCAGGTCCCAAATCACTGAAAAATTCAAAATGTTAGATTTTCACACTAAATAAAAGTTATAAAACTACTAGACAACAAGTACCTAAAGAGAATAGTATATTTCTCACCAGTTGTCCCATTTAATGAAGTGGATGCTAATATATGTTGGACCTTGCTATTCCAAGATAAAAATGACACCTCACCCTGGGCAGCAGATCCACTACCCTGCATAAAGAACAAAACGAGAGAGAAAAATCATTTCATGCAAAGATGGAGACAGAAAAGACTAGAGGGATCTAATTATAGACTTTCTCTTGTACAATAAGGAATACGGTCAGAATTAACATAGTTCTCTACAGGTTATGAGAATAATTTGTAGAAAGGGACCTTGCATCCTTTCCACTTCTCTATGTTTATTATGATTATACATTGCTTAGTACATCCACCTTGCGTCTCATTCATTGTGATGATAATTGTACAAACTAGTGGTGTTTACTTTAGCTACCTTTTGGTAACAAAATTGTAAGCATCTTTAATAATGTCTAATTATTCTACTCTACATGTAACAGTTTATTAAAAAAGAAAAGTGAAATACACAGAAGTGGATAAGAACACCAAAAAAATTGAGGATAAATAATACAATACAGACTATAGAGAAAGAGTTTGCAATATTTCAGATAAACTGACAACTAATTAGCACAAACCTTGAGAGGTGGGAAGTGAGAGGGTTCTGCAGGATTGGTCAAGTCCCAAATGCAAATTTCACCATCATCAGCCCCAGATGCAAGTAAATTGGGTGCAATTGCATTAAATTCAAGACCACGAACCTGGAACAAAATAACAAGACTCAAATTTAAGAGTTTGAGAACTAATCTACGTAATGATCAGTTGTCCAAGCATTGAAAGAACCGCCAAAAAGACAAGCATTCTGAAGGAAGAAAACTTACAGGGCCTTTATGTCTTGTGAGATGCCCAACTGAAGCACTTACACCCGCCTCCGGACTAAGGATAAGAGAGAACAAAAAATAAGGCCTTTCCAAAGCATACCATAAAATGCTTTCTCAAATACAAAAATAATGTTTCACAAAACCAGAGGGCATGTATTTCCACGCATATTTTTGTAAGGGAAAGATCAAAACCAAATAAATCTAACAGGAGGTTCAAATTATTGCAAATAGTTCCGCAATACTAACAAAAATAAATAATGAACAGAAAACGTCCAGAGAATACGCCCAAGCTTTCATCTTCATAGATAGAATTCATGAAAATCCCAATTCACATTATCTCCATGACTTCCAGCAACCAAGAAAATTTCAAGGTATCATTTCACTCCAAATAATGAAAAAAATAAGAACTGGGTATAAAAGCACAGCTTAAAATGAGATCTAATCACTCACAATAGAACAATAAATACCAATTTCAGGTACCGTTAACCCCATTTCCCGTCACCCCAAACAGGCCATTCACTCAGATCAAAGTCAAGCAACAAGAAACTACAGAATCTGTTAACTTCTCCACTTTCCCACATTGTTTCAGCACCCAAAAGAAAACCCACAATCCAAATCCACAGAAAATCCGAAATTTACAAGCAAAACTCAATTCATATCCATTCAATTCAATCCCAATCGTAACCAAAAGCAAATGCCAAATTCAAATCCAATTACCGGATCAGAGTTTGTGGGTTCCAGATATCAATAGTGCCATCAACAAGTCCACCAGCGATGAGCCCAAGCCCGAATTCTTGCGACCCCGATCCAGTGGGCTTGGCCCATGACAACCTGTTGAATCTCTCAGAGCTCGTCGACTCGCCCACTACCGGGAGATCACGGTCGTCTGACTGTAAATCAAGCTTGAAGATCTCAATGTTGGCGGAGGAGCTGAAGGACAGATCCACTGCTCCGGCCATCGTCCCTGCCGCCATGTATGGGGCGTCCGGAGCCAGCGCCACGCAGGCCGATCGATTCACCCCCTTTACGCACGCCATGGCTAGAAAATTGAGCGAAACCCAAGAACCCCAACTCAATCTTTATTGCAAAACGGAAGAACTGGGGGATTTGAAGGCGAACGAGGCAACAGATCTGAGAGAAGAAATGGTGGATTTTATTGGAAATTGAAGAATTGGGGATGATTTTGTAAATCCAGTCTGCAAATTTTTTGAATTTTAGGGTTTGGTTTTGAGTGTGATCTCTGTGTGTGAAAATTTTATACCGAGAAGGCGAAAGATAAGCACTTTGGCTTCTGAGTTGAGGCCTCTCTCTCTCTTCCCCTCCTCACTCTCTCTCCCTCTCTCTCTCTTCCCCCTCTGTGATGTTGATATCTGGCAATCGTTGGCGTTACGAGATGGTGTGTTAGCGGGTTTGGGTTACTATTTCTCTGCGGTCGGTTGCACTGTGTGCCTTCGGTGTTTGTGCTGTTGATGGTTGTACGGTGAAAGCTCATAGGAGGAGGGGTTTGTGTACAAGCGGGAAGAGCCTGGTTTAGGGAGGTGAGGGGATGTAGACGATAATTTTGTACGAATGACTGACGCGCTTCCAGTTAGATGATGACAAGTGTAATACTAGGCATTGTCCTATGATTTGCATTTTTTTGGGGACCAGAGGGTATTTTGGGCCATTGGCAAAGCGCTTTTTTTTTTTTTTTTTTTTTATGTTTTTTTAAAAACCTGGGGAATTGGAATTGGTAAAGATGTCAAGATAACACAAAAAGCCTACACCAAGGCAAACAACTAACTAGGTAGAAAATAATCCGAGCAGTGCAGGGAGGCACAAGGAGGAAAGACGCTGCAACAAATGCTAATACGTCGCCTCCTGCACAGCCATTACAAAATTAAGGTAAACCATCATTATTAAAGACATGAACCAACGAAGATAGATGTCGGTTGACATCGCACATCTCCAAAAATCTTGTCAACGCTAACAAGTTCGCAGACATATTGGCTGATCTTGGAATCCAATACCAGCAACAATCCTGAAAGGATTCCCCTAAGTGTTTGACTTTCATCAAAGTAGGATAGGCCTCCCTACTGCAATTCTCCAACGAATCCCTTAAGCATGAGATAAATTCGAGAGAGTCGGATTCCATAATAACCAACCTGTGGGCATAGGTAGAGCGTGTTTGGACAAAACTTTGAGCCTTTATTTTTGCGGGATATGAATAATAGCCGGCCCAAAATCATTTTTGCTTTTTCTATGAAGGGAATGACCTCAAGAATTTCAAGTCATTTGTAATTTTGTTTGACACCAAGCCAATAAAGCTCATCGGTTCGCAAGAATCAGGGAATGAATGTCTATTGTACGCAATTTTATCATTACTTTAAAGAGATTGTTTCCATGACTCGAATCTATGACATTTCAGTCACAAATGAGCAATTCTGATACGTCAAGGCTCGCCCTCATTTGTAAGCAATTTAATAAGTTAATTACGATATTTTAGCAGGAAGGGAAAACTTGAGGTTACTTACGTTCATCCAGATAGTGGAAGGTTTGAGGTCATAATACAGTCCTTCATCAACATATACACCTCTCGGATTTGAGCTTTCATTTTGGTTTGAGTTACTCACAACAAGTTTGATCCGGATTCATTGTAGCTTTTCATAGACTAAGTCCTTGAATCAGTTTACATCGATGCCTTTTTTATGTCAAATGTGTGATTTTCCATATGTATTTTATGATTTCATTAAGCTTTCAAGTTTGTATCGTCTTTTATAAATAGTGTTTCTCAGATCGATTTACTTGTAGTGTATATGTTAGTCTTGTTCAACATCATGGTTAAGTTGATATTAAAGATGTGTATATAAATTTGTTTATTTTTATTCACATGATGTTTGGCTTGGTTTTTAACAAAGAGATAGTAACTTTAGGAGTAAATTGTAGCAATGGTCCTTCAACTTTAATCAAATTGGAGCAATGGTCCCTCAACTAAAAATTCATTACCATTGGTCCCCCAACTCATCCAAAAATGTGTAGCTATGGTCATTTTCATCAACTTCGTCAAAATTTGTCAAAATGAGTTATGTTGGAAGGACCATTACTACAATTGGGGTCTCTCAACTCATCAAAACGTGTAGCTATGGTCCTTTACGTCAACTTCGTCAAAAATTTGTCAAAATGAGTTATGTTGGAATGACCATTACTCGAATTGGGTTAAGGTTGAGGAACCATTTCTCCAATTAGATTAAAGTTGAAGGACTAATGGCAATGGATTTTTAGTTGAAGAACTGTAACTGCACGTTTTGATAAGTTGAGGGACCAATGGTAATGGATTTTTGGTTGAGGGATCATTACTCCAATTGAGTTAAAGTTAAGGGATCATTGCTACAATTTACTCTTAACTTTAAAGTTGAAATTTGACGCATGCATGTTGCAGTCGACAAACTTATTGTTTCACTATCGACTATAGTTCTGGTGTACAAGTGAGGAAGATATAGCGTTAAGCTCTTGCCTAGATGAAAAACACAATCCTGGGGAAGATTTTGATGATGGTCACTGCAATCTTGGGGTGATTATGAAGTTGTTGCGATGTGTTTGAGGATATTTCGAGGCATAATTTGCCTTACGAAATGGCGGGTTTATGCAGCTGAGCCTAAATATAAAGTTGTTTGGACCTAAAATTATTGGGTTGGGCCGAGTATGGAATTGTTCTCGGCCCAGAAGCTCTGTTCGAGGATTTCTACAAACCAGCCAGTTCATGGTCCGTCTAACTAAAAGTCGACCAAGCCCTGTTTGGAAAAGAATATTCCAGATGAATAGGAAGTAGGTGGGCCCTATTGCGAAGCAGATGAATGAAGTGGTTAAGTCCTGATGCAGTAAGGATTCTCGGCCAGATAAGGAGTCCTAGTTCGAGTATGGTTAGGATTGATTTTTGCTGCTATAAATAAAGAAATGAGGGTGCAATTCAGGAACAAAAAAATTCAACACACAATTGCTCTGTGCAAACCTCTCAAACAACTTGAGATTTTTCGTTTTCTTTTTCCGCTGACACACCTTCAGTTTGGATAAACAGCATTGTGGAGGCAACCGGCGAACATCTTCAGTTGGGATAAACAGCAATGTTGTTGTAGAATCAATCGATCGATGAGCATCTTTAGTTTGGATAAACAACACTGCGTTGAGGCTAACTGGTTATCTATCCAAGTCTCGGTCAAGAAGGGTTTCCAGATCCTTATAGGCAGAGGTCATCTTATTAGGCTTCTCGGCGAAGTAAGGTGTTACGAGTTACGACATTCGGCACATTGAACGCCAAGTGATTTTATGATTGGATACTCACAAGTGAGTTTCAGAGTTCGCATTTTGATGGCCGAACTACATTTACCATCAAGACATACATTACCTTTGAGTACTTGTGTCCATATAGTCTGATGTCGATTCGACGTGCTTATACACTCACAAATATAATCACTGTGACCGAATCTAGCGGCGACGATTCGTGAACTTCGCAGAATTAGCAGCTTTGTCTTTAGGCTCGAGAATCCAAAGGTCGAGACTTGTTCATTCCTCGGCCGCAATCGCAAGATAAAAAAGTCAGCAGCGCGCTCAACGCAACATCAACAAATTTTACTTCTCGACTGAGCTTGGCTGACAAGTTGGCACACCCCGCATTCAACCGAATGACATAGTTAGCTTATTAGTTACTCGATCTGCACGCCACGTAGGTTTTGTAATTTTTAGAGTCAACAAAAGTATACGTGTACAAGTTACGTACTATTTTGCTTAACGGTGTCTTTGCAATTGCAAATAACAGTGTCGCACCTCTATTTCCAAGATAAGAAGAAATCATCACGTTCAGGTTTAGCATCTATCTCATGAATGAAAATTGGTGACAAGAAATATTTCTCATAATATTTCATCCTTTAAAGTTTATGCCCTTAATTCAACAGGCGGAGTATGCATGTCAACTGGGATCTTTATTTTGCCCAAGGAACCTGCAGGAACAAGCTTGAGATTCTCAAAGTTGCACATCTCAACCATGAATCCATCTGGATCGTTGAAGAAGAGTTGGTCTATTTTTGTTCCGTTTTCATCATCCTCTTCTGCTTTTTTTTATGTACTTTATATCAAGCTCCTTCAACTTCCGTTCTACGGCTTCAATGTCTTCGCACTGCAAGTAATTTAGTACTTATAGAGTAAAGAAAAGTTGCCACAAGAATGACCTCTATGTAAATGTAGAAAAACCGTGCTATTCATTGTTCTAAAAATCTCCTCCTAGGCGCTAGGCGGTTGGCTACTGCCCCGATTAATGCCCAGACGTTTCAAAATTAAAAAATGGCGCCTAAACCTGCTAAGGCACCTATCTATATCGCCTAGGCATACGCCTAGCCTATCCAAACCAGCCTAGGTTGCGACTTATTTAAATAGAAAATAGATAACTTTCATTTTGCATTTTATTTTTTTCAATAAATTATAAGAGACTTGGTGAATACTTAAATGAATGTTTTCATTATGTTCCAATACTTCATAACATATTTGTCATTCTATTTTGTGATTTATTATATATATTAAGTATAAACATATATTTATTTACATGAAACATAATCGATTTACTTAAATCCCCTAAGCACTCGCCTAGGCCCCGCCTAGCCGTCTAGGCGTTATGGCCCAACCCACTGTCCGACTAGCAACTAGTGTCTTTTAAAAGCTTTACGTGTACTAAATTACAAATTCTAATCGTATTGATCACATTATATATTAACGAAGAAAACTTAAACAAAATAGTTATATATAGATGCCAGTCCATTAAACCACGAGGACGCGTATGGCAAATGATGGATGACGCACTCACGTATTGTAGGCGTATTATATTTGCATGTACTTTTAAAAATGTTTTATTTTATGTACACTTCTTAATAATTCGTAAAAGCATAATTTTTATAGGAAATTTTAACGAAAATTTTCGGTATTGTTCACTTTAACGGAAAACCACATTTTTATACTAAAAAATCAATCTTGGTACTATTTATTTTACCCTTTATTTTGTCATTACCGTTAAAACTCAAAGTTTTGAATCCCTTGGCTAAAAAAAAAAAAAGAAAGGTTTTGGATCCCCTTTCATTTATTTTTTTTTTTTTACAACTCCAACATATTGTACACGTACTTACACACTTTTCACGTTTAATGGACGTAGAAAAAACATTTTCTCTACATACAAAATTGACTTTTTTTTATACGTCATTATTAAAGAAATAGAAATAAATAAATACTTAAAATAATTATTTTTAAAAAGTTATAAAATGGCCGAATTTTTCAAAATAGTATTCTAGCAAAACGATCGAATAATTTTTCACGTATTATACTCGTTCGGTATTATTTTAGAGTATGTTCCGTCTTTTACTAACCATCGTCATCTCAAAGATGACTAAATTGACTATTGGTCAAATGATAATGTTAGAGAGACTAAATATACAGATTAAATTTTTGTAAACTAAATGATATAAAAGTTGATGATTAGATCATTAAGTGTTGGTTAACGTGCTTATTTCTTATTGGTGACACATCATTTAGTTTACAAATTTAGTCTCCAAATTTAGTTTACCTAGCATTACTCTTAGTCAAAACTAAATTCATCTAAGTTTTTTTTTTCAATAGTTGAATGACTTAAATTAATTTCATTTGGAACCTGGAAGGAGATATTAACCGTCTATGGCATCCAAGTGATCTGGATTATGTGGAAGCCTCTCCTCATCCTCAGACTGCACCAAGTGAATCCCAACTCCATAATTAAACAACCAAGCCCCATCAAAATCAAAAGCTGGCGGCCTCTCAATCTTCACAAAACCTAACACTTTGGTGTAGAAATCCACCGACTCCTCCACATTTCTGCACAGCCTGGACATGTGGTTCAACGCCATTAGGGGAAGTGAGGCGTCTTCTTCCTTCTGCACATCTTTTTCCTTGCTGTGTTGCTGTTGTTCCTCATGGTTGCTTTTGCTTTTCTGATCATTCCTTCTCTCGCTGGGTTTTTCCAGCTTCCTCTGCATCGACAGTTTCTCTTAATTTTACTTTCTTTGCTTTGCCTTAGCCAGCGGGGTTTGGGGTTTGAGGTTTAGGGTTTAGGGTTTAGAGTTTAGCAGCGTTTTCTATTTAGAAATCTGTGAACCAATATTGACACGTGGAGTAAGCTGCATGGGAAGTGAATTACGTGTGCATAGTCTGCAGAAGACCCCTGGGTTATGGATTGGTGGTGACGAGGTTACTTTGGAGAGATTTTTCAGTGTAATCGTTACACGACGTGTCAATAAATGGTGAGATACGTGTGTTAAAAAGTTAATAATTTAAAAAGTAAAATTTTTCACCACTTCTATAAAAACACGTGATATATCATCTGTATTCCTATCACAATAAAAAATTCCCCGTTACTTTGAATTGAAAAGTCCAAATGCTTTATTTGCTGGGACAATCCTAGCTAGCAAAGTATCGATGATCGTTTACTCGGAACCTCTTGGAGGTAGTTCAAGTTGTGAAGGAGAGCCGACTATTGAGTTAGGGTCAAGATACGACGATATTGATTTTTACAAAAGTAACTTCCTACTCAATTCTTCAACTCATACAATTGAGAATCAACTTTCGTTTTCTAAAATGTCAAATTATGAATTAGAATTATCCTAAAGAAGGTTTTGGGTAAACCGCACAATAGGTTAACCATAATTTTTTCGTATCAAACTTATTATTTGCGACAATTGAACTTATACAAGATCTTCAACATACGAGTTAAGAAGTGTATCATTAATGATAAGTAACATTTCTTTTTCAGGAAAGAAATTTTTGCAATCCAAAGATTAAAGAAATAATTGTTTACTTGGATGATTTTATTTTTTTTTTTGGGGAAAAATGAGGGACAATTAGTGGCAAGCCACGGTTATCCATCCCTTCCAAGAGCCGAGAAGATTCACAAAGACATTTTAGTTTCTCCCTAACCACAAATCTAGCTTCCACACCAGCAGTGGGTTTTGAAGTTTACTTGGACTATTAGATAACTACCAACTAGGAGCACAAAATTGTCATTTAATTTGTATTTTACTTCATATATAAGTGAAATGTCTTAGACTCGAATCTCGTTGATGACGAGTATTATGCTTTTATACTAATTTATTTTCTCATCCTCAGTGCAACATTTCATTATATAAAAAACGAAATTAAAGGATAAAATTGAAAAAAGCTTAAACTAGGTTGGCAAAATGTAATTTAGATATATCGATAACAGGGTATATCTGGGAATATGATAATTTATTGGGGTTGCTGGGTTAATTGAGTATATCATTGGGAGCGGAGAGAATTACCCTAAACCTAAAACCCTGAACAAAACCCTAGTCCCAAAAGAACAGAGAAGGCTGAAGCGCTGAATGGAGAAGTGAGAAGTCGGAAGAGAGATGACGCAGAAAGGGAAGCTGTTCAAAGGGCAGCAGAAGAGGAAGACAATTCCTCCCAACCGCCATGGAAAAATGACTCAAATTCGCAAAGGCAAGCGAGTAATTAAGCCTGCGAAGGTCACCGGTGACATGGATTCCGATCGGGTTTGTTTCTTCCCTTCTCTCTCTCTCTCTCTCTCTCTCTCTCTCTCTCTCATGCTTTTGTATTATTTGATTTGATTGGTTATGATTAATTTCAGTCCAGAATTGTCAATTTCTGTGCTAATTTCACAGAATTGTAAATTGAGAGCTTTTATGTTCTGTTTAATTGGTTTTTGACTAATTTGAATTCCATTAATTTGTTCTTTATTTTTTAAAGAATTTTATGGTAGTAATTATGCAGTAAAGTTGATTGAATTAAGAGTATTTAGTTGGGGCATTTGATTGGGGAGTTGCTCTAAGTGAAATTCTTTCTCTGAGGATAGAAGGTTATGTCTTTCATTCGGTTCATATATCAGGAAAAATCAAATCCTCTTCCACTGATATTTCCATAGGATTTTGTTTGGGATTTGCTTCAAAAGCACTTTTGGTTGCGTTTGGAAGAAAAATTTGAACTTTGAAGTGCTTCTGGTTCATAGAAGCGCTTTATGGAGAAGCACCTCCCAGATGCTTATTCTGGGAGCACTTCTAGCAGAAGTGCTTTCTTTCTATAGAAGAAACCCCAAACAGGCCTTTGGCCCCCTTGCTTGCTCTGTTTCATTTCCTTCTTATTTTTGGGTAAGTTTATGTTTCACCAATGTACGGAATAGCTTTGAAAACACAACTTTATTCTACAATGCTACTATGGATTTCTTGTCGAACGTGTGAAGTAAATAGGAAGAGGTCTTCTGTGTTTTTGTTTTCCTCAACTACAATTGTCTGCTTTTTGCTAGATCACATGTTTATAAACTGTCATTATTCATGATGCAGCCCGCAAATCTTAAATGATTCTGACTGTAGCTAATCGATATATTCTGTAGCAACCTTGGTGCTATTTTGGGGTTTCTTTTAATGTGTATTGTGTAACATAGTTTCTTAAGTTAGTAGTATTTGTGCATTACCCTTTTTTTTGTTTTCCATTTATTCTCATAGTTAACGAGTACCGGAAAATTTGTATATGTCATCTGAGGTTCGTGGAGATGAGGTTTGTGAAAATTTGTATATGTCATAGTGTGGGAAGTTGATAGTTCCCGTCACCTTGTTAGATCCCTGTTAGTACAAAAAATAAACCTTTGAAGTAAATAACTTCTATTCAACTTCACTAATCTAAATAGTTCTTTCATCGTAACACTTTATTGGATGTGCTCCTAGATTCCGTCATCAGCATTCATCCGTTTTTGGATTTATAGGATTCGGAAACCTATATTATTCTCCGGATTCCTTTCTATTAGGTGGTAATTCAGTAATTTCATTATATGGATATCGGTTGCTATTTCCTTGTTGCCAGTTGCTTTACATCCCTTCTTGCTTCTAGCTTCTTACCTTGTTACTTTCTTATTTGATGAATTCAGGAGATAACAAAGTTCATAAACCACTGCAATGAGGTGAAGGCGGCAACCGCTGCAAACAAGGAAGGTGGCCAGTTAAGTATAGTCAAAACACCTCAGGACGCCGGTAACAATGCGAAGCAATAGTAGTTGCCAAAGCTTGTGAAACTATGGAAGCGGAGAGTGATAGGTTGTCTGGAAACACTTGAAACAAACCCTCGTTGAAAATTTTGTGGTGTTATGTTGTGCTCTCGTTATTTAGTTTGTAGCATTTGATTAGGTCTTAAAGTTTCGGAATGTGACCTGTTACTTGTTTGTATCAATTCCAATACAGCTTATTCTGTTTCATCTAATTTAGCCTTGTTAAGGACCCCTCGTTTGAATCTTTTGATACCTGAAATTGAGAAGCTAACATTAACAATGCTATGTTGGTTAGATCAACGCGTCCGATTTCAAATTTCCTATTGTGTAGACTGCTTTGAGGGAAACATGGTATCTAATGGGATCTAAATAATTGTAAGTTAATATTGCAGATCTGTGTTTAGTCAATTTGGGTAGAACAGGGTAGTTTACTCTCTACGCCTAAGTTCAAAATTTTCCTCTCTAAAATTTGAACAAATTCAATATAACTTTTTACAAACTGGATGGGTGAAGTGGAAGAGTGCATTGGATATATTATGCGATCGTTGTGTGCCTCTAAAGTTCAAGGAAATTTTTACAGAATAGCAATAATATTAGCAATGCCTTACGGCACAGAATGTTTAGGGGTCAAAAATTAACATGTGCAAAAATTGAGTGTAATGGAGATGAGAATGTTTCGTTGGATGTGCGGGCACTTGAGAAATGATAGGATGAAGAATAAGCATATCCAAGGTAAAGCAGGAGTGCCCGCAATTGAAGTTAGGATGAGAGAAAATTGATTAAGGTGATTTAGACATATGAACTGAAGACTTACAGATACTCCGGTTAGAATATGTGACTACGAGATGGAGGTTTAGGGTAAAAGGAGTAGAGGAAGATCTAGGAAAATTCGGAAAGAGACTTTAAGAAAATATATGGAGTAATTAGAGCCAACGCAAGATAAGGTGCAAAACTGGGCGAAGTAATATTCTAAAATTCATACAACAGACCCTACTTAGTTCAATATAAAGCTTGATTTTTGTTGTTATTATGTAATAATTCTATCAGTATTTTAAAAAGGCCTATTTGTCGAAATTCCCCCTAAACTTTAATTTTATCAATTACCCCCTAAACTTTTATTTATGACCAAATTCCATCTTCTGGTAAGTCTCACACATTTCATCCATGGTTCCGTTAGTTTGAAGGTCAAAATCATCATTTGGATCATTTTTGTTTCCTTTTTGAATTGGCATCTGGGGTACGACCAAAAAGAAGGGATTAGCATCTGGGACTTGCGAGAGGTTATGGTTGGGTTTCGAAAACAGTCAGGGGGGAGAGAGAGAAAGAGAGGGCAACAATGAGCTATTGGTGTGGCGGTAGGTGGGTTCCCATGGAGAAGGGGAAGGGGGATCACGGCTTGAATCGGGAATTTGGGACCTGCTGTTGAAGATTATGGATTGTGTGGGTTGTGGCGAGGTGGTACTGGGGTTGAATTTGAGGGAAGGGGCAGGGGATGAATTTCATCTGGGATTAGGGGTGACTGGTGGTTTGGGGTTTGGGGTGGGTGGGAAGGGTTACAATCGGGTAGAAGAGAGAAAGTGCGAGAGAGATGTTCTTTATTTTTATTTTTTTTATAATTAATTTATTTCTATTTTTAATATGAATTATGGATAAATGGTGAGAAATTTAAGCGGAAGGGGGAATTTAACCATAAACAAAAATTTAGGAAAGGAATTGATAGAAATAAAGTTCAAGAAGTAAATTGACGGTCGGTTACAAATTTGAGACGGATTTTGACCGATACCTCTTTTAAAAAAACTAAATAGGAGACATAAGAGAAATTTGAGGTGTCTCTGAGTCATCCATGTCATTTTCTACAATTGACGCCACAATGACAGTGACGCAGACAGATAAGAGAAATTGAGGTGTATATGAGTCATCCAATCTAATGGCCCAGGCCCACTAACATTAACCACGTTTGCATTTTCACAGCCAGAGTAGACAGGGCCCACATGTGGTCTGTCACATCCACGTGGAGTTTCTGGTCCAAGTAGTTCTCGGATTCCACTTTGACTATCTCAATTTTTAGTCGTCCTGGTCAAACCAAGCATGCAGTAACTCATTATGATTTGAACATGCTCATAAAGTACTATTCGTTCAAAAATAAAGAGAATTTTAATGAAAATCTTTCAATTTATTTTAATAAAAAATTATTTTTTATTTTAAAAAATCATTTTAACAAAAAATCACATTTTTATTTTAAAAAATCAATCATAATACTATTTATTTTACGCTTTATTTTATTATTTTTGTTAAAATTCAAAATTTTAAAGTATTTTTTATTAATTTTTCTAAAAATAAATAGCTTTTATTATTTTCAAATAATAAAGAATTTTGTAGGTCCGAATAAAAGTGTTTACTATGGATGTGAACGTTTTAAATAACAATATAGGCTCAAACCAGTTTTATGCTAGTTTTATGTATAAAAGCCATCATTACGTGACACAAAATCAACCGTTGTGAGTTGATAGATTACAATCACGAGTAGCAAACACAAACGTTACTAACCTTAGTTGTTGTCTAAAGAAAATAACTTAATAATAATAAGGAATTACTAACATCAGTAATATTTCGGTTTCTTTTGTTTTTAAATGTTGAAAACTACCATATAAAATCATCTTGACATAATTTAATTTGGGGACTGAATATATTTTGTTTGCTTCTTGTTTGTTCCCAATCTCCATTGGTAAACGTAAGCAATTTATGGATGTCAAATAACGTAACGTTTCTCAAAACTGACATAAATGTAGTAATAGTGAGAAGTTTGAAAATTGTAACAATGAAGCAAATATGGAAAACCAAATGAGTCACGTACCACACATGAGACTAAATCAAGGGTAAGATACGAAAATTTAAATGAAAAAATTATAGTAATAATCTTTCAACTTTAACCTAATTAGAGAAATGATCATTAAACTTGAACTCCATTGAAACAATAATCCTTAACTTTTATTTGAAAAATTAAACGAACAATGATTATGAATTTTTAATTGAAAGAATTTACCTTAATTGAATTAAAATTAAAGAAAACTAATAAAAATGACTTGAAAACTTTGAGTTTTAATGATAAGGACAAAATAAAAGGTAAAGTATATAGTACTAGGATTAACTTTTTAGTATAAAAATATAATTTTTTATTAAAATATATAATACCGAAATTTTTTTGTTAAAATTCCCTAAACGTAATCAACCATTACAATTCTCAAAAGTAACAGAAATGTAGCAACAGACTAACAGTTTGACGTGTCATTGCTTGCACGGCTTGGAATTTCGTGTAACAAAATACACAAAAGTATACATAAAAAGGACGATGAGGTGGGGTTTCGTTTCCTTTTTGCATACGTCTCTCTCTCCTTTCCCACACAAAAGTCAAAACTTCTTATGCAACCGTTACTCATTTCCATTATTTAATCTCATCCGTCCAATAATTCCTCATCCGCAAAACATTTCTTAAAATCATTTACGAGGATAGAATAAATTCGAAGCACAAATTAATACATCATGTATTATAAATAAAAACATAATTTATATATTTTACTCTATGCTTTTACTTCAAGTTTCTCTTTAAAAATACCTCAATAAGTAGTGTATCGCCTTGAATTTGATTCACCAAAGAATCTATTTACTACGATGTGTTTCAGATACATTAAAAAGTTTTCTTCTATAAACAAAATAAATTATTTTATCAAACATGACGCACGATGAACTGACATGTACCACAAAGTTCCTCTCCAATTGGTCATTGGCACACGCGCCTCAGAAACTCTGAGGTAATTAAGTTTGTGAAATAAAAGCTGAAAGAGAGAGAGAGAAGGAGCCGATAAACATCAGCATCCACCAGCACCGCCATGGATACATAGATAGATGGATTGTCGAGAGATAAATACACAAACACGTACAAAACACACCTAACAAAACACCAAACATATATTCCCGACAACAGCATCACTACCACCGCCGCGGCGGACTTCGACATCAGCTGCCACCCGCGCCACGTCACCACCGTCGACATGGGTGCCGCAGAGCCTGTAACACAACCCATCTTTCTTATTTCTCATTCCTTATTTTTTTTATTTTTCTCTTTGCTGTTAATTTGCTCTGTTCATTTTAATTAATGTCAAAAGGTCTGAGCTTTGCCATGGCGTGCAGGTGGAGGCGAGAGAAAGAGAGGAGCTTGAGGAGAGAGAGGAAATTGGAAGGAAGCAGGAGGAGGAGGAGGTGAGAGATGTTGAGAGAGGGGAGGTGGGTTTTGAAGAACAGGCGGTGGGAGCTCAGAGAAATATTGATATTAATCATGGAAATAATAATATTAATCAGAACGAGAGAGAAGGAGATGTTCACGTGTCAATGCTGCAGAGGCTGAATCCAACAAACCCTTTGAGAATTGTAATAAATAGCAAAACCAGAACTGCAACTCCGCCGCCGCCGCCGTCTCGGATCTCTAATATCAGAGGCGGTGGCGGCGGTGGTGGCGGTGCTACTGCTACTGCTACTCCTTCTCCTTCTCAGTTCTCCTCTCGCACTAACAGTCCCCAGCATTCTCAGCCTCGTTCTACACCAACCCCACAAGTAAGTTTTCTTTTTCTTCTCTTTTTTTTTTCTTTCCCATTAAAACAAAAATAAAAGTTTTTAAGTGATGTTTAAGAAAGATTAAACAAAGATATCTCATTTTTGTTGTTGGAAGTTTGAACCATATTAATTTTTTTTCTCTAGATATCTTATCTTTAATCATTTTGGAAAGGAAATGATACAAGCTATTTATCTGGTAGAGCATGGATTTTCTGGGGAGAATTTTTGAATTAGCAATCTGATATTTTGATGGGTTTTCCCTCAATTTTTTGGTCAGCCGCCATCCATCGCAACACTGAATTCCAGAAAATACACCAACAAGATATGTTTGTTCCTGTTTCTTTTTCACACGGTTGCCGCCTTTGGGCTAGTCGGTTTTCTTGTATTCCGGGGAGTTCAGGGGCTGATAGAATCATCAGACAACAAGGTTAAAAGAGCCGAGAAACGAGTGTTGAAGTTTTTTCTACCACAAGTCGAAGCTGCATCTTTTTTAAGCATTACTCTTGCATTTGCATGGCAAAAGGCAGTGAGGCTATGGCCGAAGTTTTTTGTTCATTTCATACTATGGACCACTTTTCTCATGTCTCTATCTGCCGGAATTCTGCTAATTTGCTTCCAAAAGCCTCCCACCAATGGCGTTGGAGTCTGTTTTATTGCCTTTGCAATAGGCAACGGCTTATATGCTTGTTGGATCACACAGCGGATCGGATTTTGTAGCAAGATATTGATCAAATCGCTCGAACCAGTATCAAAGTTCCCCGATTTGAATCAACCCACTTATTGGATGCTTGGGGTCGGATTTCTGTGGATGTCCCTGTGGATTCTAGCTGTGATTGGAGCCCTGAATTTCTACTTTCCTCCATTGATCATAATTTTATTGGGCTTGAGCTTAGCTTGGACAACTGAAGTAATGAGAAACGTTGCAAATATAACCGTCAGTAGGGTAATTTCTCTGTATTATCTCAGAGGAATGCAATCTAATACTCAGTTTTGCTTCCAAAGAGCCTTGAGTAAAAATCTTGGAAGCGCATGTTTTGGATCTCTCTTTGTTCCTGCAATTGAAGCCCTGAGAATTGTTGCTCGGGGTTTAAATTTACTCGAGGGAGAAGATGAGTTCATGTTTTCTTGTGCACATTGCTGTCTCAGAGTCATGGAGGGCATCTTCCGCTATGGCAACGGCTGGGCCTTCGTACAGGTACGTTTATAAACCATTTTCTATTGACCTTTGTGATTCCATTTGCATATCATACAAAATACAAGTTACAGAACAAAGAACTATAACTTTCGTTCCAGCTTCTTTCTCAACAAGAAAAGCATTATTTTGCACAGCAAAGTATACTAATTTCGGCAGCTGATCAATATTTCAATAACACAATATGACTGTACTGCTGTTTGTATATCGTGTTTGAATAATTCGGATAACAAATTATGGTGACAGCTAAGCTAACTTTGTCTGCTACTTGTGTCGATGAAATCATCTCGAAATGAGTTATTTCCAAAAGGTCCTCCTTGCTATGAGAAAAATATAAATTTGAAGTCGTTCGTGAATGTCAAGTAAGATCATGATTGGCTATCTAGTTTTCTGAAAGATTGTTTTGGTTTATCTAGGAAATCTTTCTCAAGTTGGTTATTAAGTTACTATATCTTGTGATCTCCCCATATTTTTGAATTACTTACGCTGCAGTCACTATCCAAATCCTAATTTTCAATTGCAAGTCTCTAAATTGTATATGAACTCCATCCGTGGTCACTGTTTAAACACTAAATTATAAGTTAAACTTAATTATTTTAATTAAACCAATTGCTACAGATAGCAGCCTATGGGAAGGGCTTCGTGAGGGCGTCACAAGACACTTGGGAGCTCTTTGAACAGCAAGAAATGGAACAAATTGTTGATTCCGACATTACGAGCTCAATCTGCTTCCTCACGGGCGTCTGCAGTGGCTCTATCTGTGTCATAGTTGTGGCGGCTTGGACCGCTAGAGTGCACCAAAGTTTCACAGCCACCATTTCCCTCCTTACATTCTTCATTGGATACCTTATGGTTGGTGGCCCCCTTTTGACCAGTTTCTTTTCACTCTATATTCATTTGATGCATATGAACCATGTGATCAACTTGTTAGTTCTTTAATCTTTGTTGCTTTAGTTAATCAAATACCATATTAACCTAACCAATATCTATTAATTTTATGCTTGTTCAGACGAGGATAGCCATGGCACTACCACATGCTTGTGTTGGTAGTTACTTAGTTTGCTACGCAGAGAATCCAGACAACAGATTGTTCGACAACACAATCAAGGATCGCCTCGCTTTGATGAATTCCGGTCGAGATGCAGCCGTTCCCACACCTCGAGTCCCCCGCCGGTTTGCAGCAAGGTAAAGCATGGTTAGTCACTCTGTCATTAACTCCTCAAGTCCCCTCACTCCTTGTCGGAGTGCAGCACCGGCCACCATACACTCTCTCGCGTATAAGTGTGGAGGATAGTACTCCCCCAACATAATTAGAGCCCCGATTTCTCCAATGGTACGACACTATGAGGGCATCGGATACAGTTCGGATGAAGTTTTACGTGTGAGTTATATAGAACCTTCCTCTTGAAACATGTACGCGAGGTCTGTCACGTAACAATGAGGCCTCCGTACATACGAATAGAGGAACACTTCATATAACTAGCTCATACATTTATTTTCCGGAAACTCGGACTCGAGGAATCGGCCAAATGAGCTCAAGTTACAAATTTCCTGCAACTGCTACAAGAGTGATATAGTGGCGGTGGCAACGGCGGTGGTGGTGACGATGAAGATAATTTTGAACGAGAGAGTTGAACCATTATTGGAAGTACTGTTGGAAGGAACATGGAGAGCCCACTTACTGAGATTCCATTAAACAAGGGGCTAAAAGAAAAATGTCTCTTCGTGCTGTCCATTTTGTATGGTATATACTTTTGGCATGTAACATGTGTTGCTGAATATGCTTCACCCACCACTATTTTTTTCTGTAATTATTCATTATTTAATTCTCTGCAATCTACTTAATTTTTGAAGATATTTTCTCGAGTTTCTCATCTTTTATGGTAAAAAAATACTAAATCTTAGGGTTTATCTTTATTAAACTAATGCACATACTGCCCTAGGTTGGTTGGATCCTATAAAAGGATGGTGCTACTCACACTTTTTTTACTTTTTATACATTTTTTAATTTTTGATCTCGGATTTAATGAATTAAAAAAAATCAAAAGACAGAACTGAACAGAATTTGTAGAAAGTAAAAAGAGGTGTGAATGGTATATCCTCAAAGAGATCGAGATGTGTGAACGGTACCTTCTTAAAGAAATCCTCTTTAGGGTTTTCTTCAAGAATTTATCTAACTTTTTGATCCTATAGTATTTTTATCAATTTCTTATTTCTTTTCCATGCTTGCATGAGAGGAAATTTTTTAGTATGATAAAAATACGATTTGGTACATTAAATGTTATAATACCTAAAGAAGAATCTCTCTCACATGAGAATCGAGCCGATGAACTACCCAAAGAAGTAGCCCTTGTTTATTAAACAATTAGTAAATCACCCTCTGTCCAACAAACGGTTTTGCAAATTTAAGACAAAAGTATGGTCATTTTTGTATTAAGTTTGATAATATTTTTGAAGAAGTTATACCTTTGATTACTTTTGAAATGTATGGTTGGTTAAGCATCGGCTGAGAATCTTCTCTCCATTGTGTTTCGATTTCAAACAAACGAAAACAAGTGATTGAAGTATGCGTAAACATGTGGCTTTAACCAAAAAGAGAGCAAACATCAAATGATTGGATCTTATAAAAAAAACATGATAGTTTCCTTCCCTTTGTTTCTCACTTGTGCTTTCATTAGAGGAAACTTTACTTTTTTGAGAAAGAACCAATTAAAACACTCACTATTGCCTTGTTATGGTGGCAAGCACTCAAGGGAGAGCACCAAAACCATGATTGAATTGGATAGTGCTATTCAATATTCACACATTTATTTTTATCTTCCATACATCTTTGTTAATATGGTGCCACATGAATTATGAAATCAGCCCCCAACGTTCGTCTCCTTCACCGCCTCTCCCATTCGAACGACTTCAGCCCCCCCTTGACCCAACTTTGATCCACAACGCACACCCACCCACCCCAAACCAACACACACTCCCCTTTGCCTCTTCGATCCAACGCCAAGGCATAAAATGCGCTAAATCATGTGCCACGTCATTACGCTAACATAAAACTTGACATAAACTTAAACATCGTCGAAAATTTGCTCATATTGTTCCATAGTCTAGTAAGACAAGAAGTAGATGATAAGAATAAGAGATTATATTCCATGACAATCCCTCCTTTGTTTGCTTGTAGGGTAGGGTAAGGGTAGGTGCCATCCATCTAACCTTTGCTCTTTATATTTTTATTTCAATCATAAAAGTAAGGGTACTGTTCATTTTTAACGAAAAACCACATTTATACATTTTTCTGGTATTATTCATTGTACCTTTAAAAAATGTTTTTCATTAAAAATGAAGTTTTTTTAGACTTTTCGTTAGTTTTTTTTAAAAGTAAAGGGTTTGATTAGGAATAAAAAAAACTTAATATATAACACGTGTGACATTATACTATTAGAAGGATTTATACCATAAAATGTAGTGATCACACTCACCCACCTATTTCAAAATTATCCATATCCTTCCTTCATGAAAGTATTTTGCTTTTTGCTACGTAAATGAGCAGGTCTTGCTAGCATTCTTCTTGTTTGTTTAGAGCTGCATCCTAATTCCATTGCCTCGACTTGAGGCCTAAAAAAGAGTAATGCTAGCGATACTAAAATTTTAAACTAAATTGGTAAACTAAATGATGTGTTATTAATAGAAAATAAACATGTTAATGAACACTTAAGTAATAATCTAATTATCAACAGCCACGTCATTTAATTTATAAAATTTAATCTTTCTAACATTATCTTTAAAAAAAATTGTCCGGTTGAAGAATATGACAGCTACCAACGTTGGCATAATGCGCACTTCTTAATCATATATTAATTAGCGCTCAGACTATTCCCAGCATGCCAACAATAATAACTATATTAAATTTAATATTAATGTGGCATTGGTACTGTACAGATGGAGAGAGAATCCGACGTGACAATCAGTAGAAATCTTTCAATCACATCCGTTAATTGTATATTATACGGCCAGTTGTAGTCAGGTACGCGTGAGGATCCTCATTCGTGCGGATGTACTTCAAAAACAGAAAGTTTTGCTTAGTCCTCTAAACACCCTAGTTTAAATTTCGAAATTCGTGGCTTGAATCAATTAAACTAAAATAGTTTAATGATAACACTCATCCTCAAGTCCAGTGCATAAATATCATCATTGCCCAACTTTGTTGAGTAAGCTATGACAAACTCCACTAGTCCTCAATAAGTAGGGGTGGGGCACGGTCCAATTCAGCCCGGTTCCGCCCTTGAATCGGAACTAGAAAATATCAACAGTTAAGTTTAATGTGATTCCACTTAAATTTATTAATAAATCTGTCCGGTTCAGTTTACGCAAATTTCGTTCGATTTATGCCGGTTTAAGGTTCGAACCAAAACTATATACATATATATTTTATTTTAATCTTCTACTTCCAATACCTACACACATTTCAACCAAAAATTCAAACAAATTTGAGTTCCCACTGTTAGATCTTCAAGATTTGTGACTGGAAGATGGAAAGTTTACATACAAATATAATCAAAATATAGCAAGCTTCGAATCAAAATATACTACGCTAAAACATGCTGGGAACTGAATACTTCACTCTTCCTATGAGGAGGTAATGAGCGTTCTCACCAACTAAAAGCCCGAAATCAACGAAACCAAAGGCCTGAAATTGCAAAAATATCCTCCGAAGAAACCATTCCAGGTCGACCCACTTCACACTTATCAAATCCAAAATCAAACCTGAGAGATTACCCAACAAATCAGAGAAAAGCAATGGGAAACAAGCAGCCAACTACCGACAGAACTGACATAGACAAGGAGGTAGTGCGAGCACCTAAGCCAAAACTCTACATACCTCCCGACATATATGTGACAACTCGTGTTTATGATCAGTAGCTGCAGCCATTGATTGATGTTGGAGTGAGGGAGAAAGGAGAGGACCCGAGCACATGGGAGATCTGAGACAAAGCTAAGAGCCTAAAAGCAAAACAACCACCTAAGAGGGGGAGAGAAAGAGAAGTGAGTGGGCGAGAAGACGAGATAGGGTAGAGAATAAGGGTGGGTTGCCACCATCCCCTAAACCAAAGGCAGGGGCCAGCCAGTAGGGGGTCGCTTCTTGTATTTTTCTCATAGGGCGAGAGTTATGTCCTCTCACAACGTTTACTTCCTGACGGTAGTTTAATAACAAAAGAAAAAGGTAGACAGAAAGAAAGAAACCAATAGTCCTACATGAAGGAAGTACAATAGCTATATCATTATATCCAAAATTAACAGCCAAGAGAAGTTAACCTCAACTTACATCGGTGCCAAGGCTGACTTTTCACACTACAACACATGTTTTCTGCACTGTTCCCTCTTTCCAGAAACAAACTAGATATTTTAGCACGGCCACAAAAACTTGAACGGAGCCCTAACTGGTGTAAAAAATTTTAGTAGGAACTTCTTATTGCGTGGGTGCTCAGTTCAGGATGTCAGTTGAATAAGATCCTATTTTCTATTCGAACTCTTTGCCTGCTGCATTACATATCAGAGCTTTGTTCTGTGCATGGATACAAGCTTACTTGCTTTAGTGATTTTCCGTCAACCCTATTATTCTATATGTGGCCATTTCTTTATGCTAAACTTTACTGGAGCAGTTTAGTCAATCGACACCTCACGGTGCGGAAAGAAATCCACCATCAGGGCAGATACTTAGGTGATTAACTACTTAACGTAAAGACTAAGCTCTGATTTAAAACATTGCTCAACAGCAACTCATGTTTAAAGAACAAATGCCCAAAATAGAAAAAAAATTCCATTCCTCGCCCTTTCTGAAAAGCCAGGCAAAGAAGGATAGCTAATCATCAAACAATTTAACTTCAGACACAATCTCACAATTAAAATACTACTGTTTATCATTTTCAATATTAAAACTCGGACCTTGTATGGCACGGATGTGTTTCTCTCAAGAACATAATATATATAGATGTATGTATATATGTACATATGCAAACTACAGAAAAGAGTAGTTCGTAATCCAGTACCAAAGTCACTTTGGGCACAATAGCACCTGTTCCACCTTAAGGGCTAGGCTAAAGGGCGAGATGTGGACTAGGCTAAAGGGTGAGATGCGGGTTTAGTGCAGTGTGGGACTGTGGTTTGTTAACTTGCTACTTATGAGAAATGCTATTGTGATTCAGCATTCCATCAAATTACGAGAAAAACTATTTATATACGACTCAAAAATAAATTGAGTGACAAAAACAAAATTGCCAAACGGTAGACACTACGAATAGAAAATAAACAAATCACAACTTAAATCACTCAATTCAGAGTAAGTATTAAACATCAACATCAACAACTTATAACAAAAACTACGAAAGTTCCGAATCCTCAAATGTATTTGTCAAATTGCAGGTACAAAAACTAAGCATCAAAACCATAGATAAAGTAAAACAATCGAAAATACACTGTCCCCAAATAACCCAATTTACCTCTCTCACTCTCATACCGCTTTGGCCTCCGCCTTAGCATTCCCTCTATCGACCTTCTTCGCCTCCGCCTTTTCTGGTTTCGCTGCCTCCCCTGAGCAACACCCACCTTCATGATGGTGATGATGGTGGTGATGCCCATGCCATGCCCATGCCCATGACCATGACCATGACCATGCCCATGCCCATGACTATGTCCATGCACCTTCTTCCCCTTGAGCTCCTTCCTCATATCATACGCATCTTCCCCATCGGCATAGTACTTCGCCTCCACATCATGAATCTTATACCCCAAAGTCCCCGTGTACAAATTGAACGCCGCCCGATTGCTCTTCCTCACGTGAAGCGACACGTACTCCGCCGCGAACACCTGTTCCATGGCGTTCTGGGCGGCGCTCATGAGCTTGGTGGCGAGGCCGAGTTTGCGGTGGGTGCGGAGGACGGCGAGGGAGGTGATGTGGCCGTGGCACTCGTTGCTCTCCTCCTCCATCTTGGCGAGGACGTAGCCGACGATGCGGCCGTTGTAGTCTTCGGCGACGTATAGGAGCTGCGGCCATGAGAGGATGTGGTAGAGGTAGTACTTCATCTGGTAGTTCTCAGGGAGGCAGAAGAGGTTGCAGGCTTGCATCGCCAGGAGGTCGTCGATGGTGGCCTTTCGTATGCACACCATTTTTGGAGCTTCTGGAGTTTCGAGGGTTAGGGTTTTGGGCTAGGAATTTTGGTTTTGGGGAGGAAGAGAAACAGAGAGTATTTGAGGTCAAAAGCAATGTGGGGGTGTTCTGGAATTTTCCATGGGATTGGGTTTCGGCCGAGTCATGGGCTTATATGGGCTTAAGTCTACACTTTTCAAACAAATATAAGTTGAAGTGAAATTAAAATTATGGAGGATTCCAGTAACGTATTACAAATTTTCTTTTAAAACAACTATTTTGTAAAACTGAACAAGATAAAACGATATTCACATTTATGATTTAAAAATGCATCTGGTAGTTTAATCCGGTAATGATTTTTCAGAATGATAACATAGAAAACCCGTCTGATACCAATATCTAAAATGTTAAAAAAAAATGCTACAAATTTGTGTTTGGTAGTAACGACGACAATGGTGGCAGAGGTGGGCTGAGTCTTGGGTTTGATGAATTTAAACATGGGTGATGCGAGAGACCAAATTTTTAAACCATCTTCAATAAACCACATGATGTAATGACTAATAAATCATTAACAAAGAAGTTCAAACTCGAAAGCAACAAAGCAACGGATTAAGAACTCGCACGAAAGCTGTTGCGTGTTACATCAATCGATCTAAAAAGTTTGTTTGCCTAACATTTTTCTTTAGGCTTATTTGTCGATTTCCCCCCGAACTTGTAAGGCGTTGCCAATTTTCCCCTTGAACTTTAATTTTAGCCGATTACCCTCCTGAATTCTTATAATTAGCCAAATTCCCCATGCGGTTAGATTTCCCAATTTTTCATTTGATATTCCGTCCATCCTGAACAAAAACGTCTTTTTATAGGCAAACTGACTCGCTCAACTCAACTCACCACAACCTCCTCCTCCTGCTCCTCCTCCAAATATCTTACGAGCTCTTTCATTTTCGATGCTTCTCTTTCCAAAGTTCACAACAGATTACACACAAAGCAATAAGAAATGCCACTCCTGCAAAATTCCCCACTGAATTCGACAGTTAAATCTTATTTCCAATTCTTTCCACCCCATGTCTCTAGACCTCAATCTCTCTCCCAAAACCACCTCCAAAAATCTACTTCCACCAATTAACACCCAAAACCCAACCTACCCACCACCCCATGCTTATTTTCTCTGCAACCACCCCACCAACACCTATCAATTTCAACTTTTACCCACCTCTTTCCCCCTATTTCCCACAAACTCCCGCATCCCTCAAACCCAATGCCACTTCCACTCCCGGACCCCATGACGTCTTCACCATTGACGCCTTCACACCCTCATCCCTCCAAAACTCTAGAAACCCCCCATCCCCACACACCCTCATCCCTCCAAAACTCTAGAAACCCCTCATCCCCACTGCCAGCTACGTCACGTCACTTCGATGTGACCCTAATTCCAATTCCATGGTCCCTCGGCATCTGTCGTCGCCTTCTAGCTTCAAACTCCCCCATCGACTTCTTGTAGAATTTCGAGAAGGACCAGAAGATCGTGCCCAACGCCCATTTCCAGAAACTTTGCATTCAACAGTTACACCTCTTTTGCCAAATGGTTAACCCTGATGCTTTCTCTCAGTCAGTTTGGCTTTTGTGAGTGGCCAAATTACTTTTATGCCCCGTAGAATTTTCTAGCGTTGACAGAGATTGATGGAATATTTGACAGAAAATTAGAAAATCTAACAGTATGGGGGATTTCGGCTAATTATAATAGTTTAAGGGAGTAATTAGTTAAAATTAAAGTTCAAGGAGAAAATTGACAACACCTTACAAGTTTAAGGGAAAAATCGACAATTACCTCTTTTTCTTTAAACATGGGCTTAAAGTTTTTGATAAATCATTAAAAAAGAAGTTCAAACATTAATCAATTCAAAAGTTGATCTGCCTAACGTTTTTTTTTTTTAATTTTTAACATGAGCTTAAATACAAAAAAAGAGTATTCGTCGATGTTTAACCTGATCTTGTACTACACTACTAGTTTTACATTTGAATTTTACTTTCCTCGTAATTGATCTAACCTTTCATTAAAACTGTTTCATTTAAGGAAGGAAAATAACAAGAAGTAATGTTGTAACCGGCATGTGACTGTTTTGTGAGAAATTGGCTAAGGTTCTGGTGGAATTCAGAGTGGTTCACAAGATCAATAGGGATGGCGAAATACTTAAAAAATAGAAACATGAATACCGACTCTCCAAGATAAAATTCTTCAATCCGACATTCCTTTTCAATACATCATCATCTGCAATTTCCAGTTTCGATCGTTTCTTGTCAATCGGTTCGGTTTTGGAAACATCAGTAAACTCGACCTGTTTTTCTCGAGGACTGGATGGAAAACAAGTTTGTATTTCATGATCAAGCATTTGTTGTAGTTTATAGTACAAGAACCATAAAATAAACTCTGAACATGTACATTAGCATGGATATCATACATATCCTAACAAAAAACAAAAGGGTGGTCGGTCTTGGTCGAATTTCCAGATTCTGATATACTTACCCCAGATTCTGATGTACTTAACATAGTGCGCGGTGATAACCTTCCTCATCCGAACAGTCAAACACGTAATGGAAGGTCGTCTGGTACTAAAGAGTGCTCTCAATGGGGGTATCTTCCGAAAGCCTTGTTCCTCTCATTCTTTGGGCAGCCCCATTCGTGTTTCGAGGACTTGAAGATAAATATCCATCCAAGACTCATCTTCAAATTACATCACCTGTGTTCTGGTTCAGAAAACGCAGCACAGCGTCTCGTCCACCAAATGAGTATACCCTATTTGGACTCACTCGTGTCTCCCATAAACATCTCATTGTCCTGAATCATACAATATAACAGAAGAACAGGGTCAATTAACATACAACTCTATTACGTCATCTGTCACTGTCAAAACAGTAAAATAAAACGGTGAAGACAGACCAAACAAGGACACAAAGGTTAATTAACGTAAACCTTGTATTCGAAATTGTAACGAAGTGCAACATGGAAACGGATACAGCATAGACTTTCATCAAGCCAAAGTACTTATTAGTTTAACCAGGCAAATTAAAATTCTTAAATTAGCATTTGAAGTCATATTTCATACCTGATGTCCCAACGTAATGCATATCCAGCAGTCGATCCAGCAAATACTAAGTGAGAACATGGGTTGAGACACAAAGTCTTTATGCCTGCAATGAAAATTCTGGGATAGAGAGGATTGCTCAAAACGCATAAATATGTTGTTTAGAATATTCATATACTGTAAGTGCCAACACTTCCAAACAACTGCAATCAAAATTTCTATCTTCCACACCCATTTTGTTAATTTCTATACTTTAATCCTCTCTAACTCATTCGATCTGACGGTCCAAAATAAAAAAATACTTCACTCTTCCTGTTTTAGATCACTAGCTGCAGCCACTGGTTGATATTGAAGTCAGGGAGGAAAGAGAGGACCCGAGCATGTGGGAAATCTGAGACAAAGCTCAGTGAGAAAAAGACGAAGCTAAGAGCCTAAGAGCAAATACCACAAGAGAGGGAGGGGGAAGGGGGGAGAGAACTGAGAGGGCGAGAAGACGAGATAGGGTAGAGAATAAGGGTGGGTTGCCACTGCCCCATAAGCCAAAGGCAGAGGCGGCCAGTAGGGGGCAGCTTCCTGTATTTATCGAACTCTTTTCCAGCTGCATTACATATTAGAGCTCTGTTCCGGTGCATAGATAAAAGATTATGTGCTTTTAGTGATTTTCTATCAACACTACTATTCTATGTGTGGCCATTTCTTTATCCTAAACTTTACTCGATCAGTTTCACCGTGAGCAAAGAAATCCACCATCAGGCCAGATTACTTAGGTGATTAACTACTTAACATAAATACAAAGCTCTGATTTAAAACCATTGCTCAGGAGCAACTCATGTTCAAAGAACAAGTGCCTAAAATTGGAAAAAAAATCCATCCCTCCCCCTTTCTGAAAAGCCAGACAAAGAAGGATAGCTAAGCATCAAACAATTTAACTTCAGACACAATCTCACAATTCAAAAATTACCGTTTTTCAATTTCATTATTATAGCTAGTATCCCGTATGGCAAAGATGTTTTTCTCTCAAGAAAAGTAGTTACTTCACCAATACTACTTAAATACATACATACATATATATGTGCATATGCACACTACTGAAAAGAGTAGTTTGTAATCCAGCATCAAAATCACCTTTGGGCACAACAGCACCTGTTCCCCCTTAAGGGCAAAGGCTAAAGGGCGAGATGCGGGTTTAGTGCATTGTGGGAATGCGGGTTTGTTCACTTGCCCAGCAAGAAAATAGTAATCTAAGCTATTTTTCTTATTCTATTCCAGTATTATACGCAACCTCGGCCTCGAATAGAATTCAGTACTAGATGTTAAGAGCATGTGGTACGCATCATCAAATGGAACAAACTCAAAGAGAGAACATAGATCGTTTATCAATCCATAACGACTATTATGATTCAACCCTCCATCAATTTACAAGAAAAACTATTGCATACGACTCAAAAATATATTGGGTGACATAAACAAAACCACCTGAGAGTAGACACAACGAACAGAAAATAAACATGAAATTACAACATAAATCACTTAATGCAGAGTAAGTATTAAACATCAACAACTTATTCCGAATCCTCATATGCATTTGTCAAATTGCAATACAAACGCTAAGCATCAAAACCATATATAAAGTAAAACAACAGAAAGCCCCCCAAATAACCCAATTTACCTCTCACTCTCAAACCGCTTTGGCCTCCGCCTTAGCATTCCCTCTCTCGACCTTCCTCGCCTCCGCCTTCTCTGGTTTCACCGCCTCCCCTGAGCAACACCCACCTTCATGATGGTGATGATGGTGGTGTTGCCCATGACTATGTCCATGCACCTTCTTCCCCCTGAGCTCCTTCCTCATATCATAAGCATCTTCCCCATCGGCATAGTACTTCGCCTCCACATCATGAATCTTATACCCTAAAGTTCCCGTGTACAAATTGCATGCCGCCCGATTGCTCTTCCTCACGTGAAGCGACACGTACTCCGCCGCGAACACCTGTTCCATGGCGTTCTGGGCGGCGCTCATGAGCTTGGTGGCGAGGCCGAGTTTGCGGTGGGTGCGAAGGACGGCGAGGGAGGTGATGTGGCCGTGGCACTCGTCGCTCTCCTCCTCCATCTTGGTGAGGACGTAGCCGACGATGCGGCCGTTGTAGTCTTCGGCGACGTAGAGGAGCTGCGGCCATGAGAGGATGTGGAGGAGGTAGTACTTCATCTGGTAGCTCTCAGGGAGGCAGAAGAGGTTGCAGGCTTGCATCGCCAGGAGGTCATTGATGGTTGCCTTGCGTATGCACACCATTTTGGGAGCTTCTGGAGTTTATAGGATCGATGTTTTGGTGTGGGAATTTTGATTTTGGGGAAGAAGAGAAACAGAGAGCGATGAGATCAAAAGAAGTGTCGGGGTGTTCTGGGACATTTCATGGGATCGGCTTGGACCGAGTCATCCTTACTTTTCAAACAAATTTAAAAATATAAAAATTGCAGTCCTATTAGGATTTTGGAGGATCTTAAGAGCAACTCCAGCGTTGGAGCCCTTCCCCCTGGCAATTCACTATTCAATCCACCTAATGAACAGTAATTGCCCTTAATGAACAGTAAGTAGCCCTGGCAATAGATTTTGCATCTCCACCGTTACACTTCTATAGCCCTGGCAATAGGCAATAAAATATTAGTATTTTTTTTATTTATAAAATTAATACAAAATAATTTTAAATGTAATATCGAATAAGATTTTTAATCGTTGTCGGTGCGCCACGTGTCATTATCCTAAGTATTATTAAATAATACAAAATAAATAATTATAATATGGATTTCTGATAAGATTATTAACCAATCACGTCGCGCCACGTGTCATAATCGGTTCACAATCTTTGAGGATAGATTTCCATCAGATTTTAAACGAATGACGGCATGCCACGTGTCATAATCTGTTAACAATCTTGGATGATAGATTTCCATCAGATTTTTAACGAATGACGGCATGCCACGTGGCATTATGCAGAACCTATGAGTAACTTCAACCCAGCTAGTACACAACGCAACATCTTCAATAAGCGACCAATTCGTACCTGCACCAGTGGTCATTTTGTTGAAAAAAAATGGATTCAAACTTTGAGACAAAGAAAGGAATGTGATTGAAAGTGGTTGAGAAAATATGAAATTGTTGTGAAGGTAGATGATAATGAGAAGGTATTTATAGAAAAGTAAAAACAATTTTTTTTACAATTTTTTTCAGATTTTTTTTTGAATTTTTTTGAATTTTTTACATTTTTTTTTGAATTTTTTACATTTTTTTTTGAATTTTTATTCAATTAATTAATCTCTGCCGTTGGATATAAAAAAATTTGAATTCCAACGCTCCAGATTGTGCCACGTGTCACAACGGTAACTTTTCAGATTTTTTAAACTATTTTTTCATTTATTTTTTAATTTATAAAGCATTTTAATATCCACCGTTGATCTCAGATCGAACGGTGGATATTAAATCTGACAGTTTTAAAATTTTTTACCGTTGAGATCTAACGGTCCACATTAAGTGACCGTTAGGATCTAACGTACCGTGGGAAGCCACGTGGCTTCCCAACGGTAACAGACAAAATTTTTTTTTTTCTGATTAAAGTGTCAGGACGCGCCCCCACGCGCGGGTGGGGTGCACGCGCCTGACACAAAAAAAATTAAATAATAGGCTGACGCCACCCTGGCGTCAGCATGGCGTCACTCCCACCCCAGGCTCAAGGCCTGTCAATTCCTCACGGGCTTGGCCCTCGGGCCTTCCCCTTCCCCCCGGCTTCCCAACGCTGGAGCCGATCCACCTTCACTCGGGCCTCCGTTTTGGAGCCCGTCCCCCGAGCTAAACCCCACGCTGGGGATGCTCTAAGGGAGTCCGGTAATGTTTATTTTTTTGCAGAAATGAAATTATCTATACTAAGAAAAATAAATGAACTTAATTTCACACTGAACTAGTAATAATATGATTCAAATTCGTATTTGGTGAGAATCGAACCTAAAATATCTTACTTAAGTGAAGAAGAAATAAATATCACTAGACTGTATTACTAAGTGGTAAACCGTCCAGTAATGTTTTACATAATGATTTTTAAATAACTATTTTGTAAAATAAAAGCAACAAAACAAATTTATTTTCATTTTTTATGGTTTGATAACCCGGTAATCCGAGAATAATCTTTTAGATTGAGAACCTAAAAAATAAGTCTAGTACCAGTATTCAAAATGTTAAAAAAAAAAAGACTATAAATTCGTGCTTGATAATAATGATGGCAATAATGGTAGAAATGGGCTGAGTCATGATCTTGATGAATTTCAACAAGGGCTTAAAGTCTATACTTAAAAAAAAAAAAAAAAAAAAAAAAAAAAAAAAAAAAACAAGAGAGAGTGTTTCGTTGATTTTTCTCCTTAAATTGAACTCCACTACCACTTTAACCTTTGAATTTTTATTTTCCCCGTAATTGATCTAAATTTGCATTAAAACTGTCACATTAAAGAAAGAGAAAATAACAACAAATAATATTGTAATCGGCATGTGATTTTTTTGGACAGAAAATTAGAACATATACGATTGCTTATAATAGTTCATGTGAGAAATTGGTTAAAGTTCTAGTGAAATTCGCAGTGGTTTAAAGGCTCAATAGGGGATAGTAGATTTCTCTCTCTAGTTAGAGTCGTTCTCTCTTTTTGAGAATTTTTTCACCCGTTCGTGTAAGGCCTCCAAATTTCAGTAAAACTAGTGGCGTCGACCCTAGCTTTGGTCAGGGTCAGTCACTGTCCTCCCCTCTCTTTCCTTCTTATATGTTTTCCTTACTTCTACTGTTTTTTAGGCTTGGTTGTTATACTGATATGTTCGGTTTCTCTTTCCAAGACAGTATCTATCCTATGTGTTCATCCATATTCCGATCTTCAACCATACAACCTACTGAGATTGTGTGTAGAGTTCCAATGGCTTCACTGGCTTGAGTGTGTCCAGCACCACCACCTTCTCATTGTTATCTGTCTTTATCGGCAGTGTTGTTCGTGGATCTCCATGGACTTCATCTCGTCAGTTGGCTTCAATTGTTTGGTTGCTGGCTATCCTTACTGTATGGCTATGCTCAGGTAGCAAATTGGAGTTTGATGTGGCATTTGATGAGGTATTGCTTGACTGTGAAAGAGGAATTTGACGGCTTGGGACAACCTCTGGCGGCGAAGGAGACAGTAGAAGTTTCTAGGATTGGTGTTCATGTTTTGCTTTTTGAGCCTAATTGTATCTTAGTTTCTGTGATGTGTTGCTCTGTTGTGGCCCTTTTTTGGATGTCAATATGTTGGTTTTGGGCCTTGTCAAGTTGTAAAGTTTTTTTGTAATAGGAAGTACTTTTGACCAAAAAAAAAAAAAAAGCCTCAATAGGGAAATCGGCGAAATTCTCAAAAACATAGAAATATGAATACCAACTCTCCAAGATCAAATTCTTAAATCTGACATTCATTTTCAATTCGTCATCTGCAATTTGTAGTTTTGATTGTTTCTCGTCCCAGTTCAGTTTTGGAATCGTCAATAAACTCGACCGACTATTTTTCTCGAGGAATAGATGGAAAAGGGTTTGTATTTCGACATCAAGAATTTGTTGTAGTTCGTACAAGAACCATAAATAAACTCTGTACATGAACATTATCATGACTATCATGCATATCCTAGCAAAAATAGAGTGGCCGTCTTAGTCGAATTTCCAGATTCTGATATACTTATCGTAGTGCGTGGTGACAACCTTCCTTATCCCCAACAGTCAAACACAGTAATGGGAGGTCTCTGGTACCAAGAATGCTCTCAATGGGGTATCTTCCGAAAGCTTTGCTCCTCTCATTATTTGGGTAGCGTTTCGAGAACTTGATGATAAATATCCATTCAAGACGCATCTTGAATAGATATATTCTGATGATTAGCTACATTTTATATGATTGATCCAAAGAATAAACTAGCTATCCTCCATAAGCTAAACACTCTGCACGCTGCATGCCTGTGTCAAACTCACAGGGTAATCCAAAAATTTTTGGGTAACGTTCCCTCAATCTCTCTGCATGGATTAGGATATTAGTTAGTCTCACTCTAATGTAATCATCCAAGTTGGTGCACTATTGTGGCTGCTTTAGCTAAGAACACAGACACACAAACACACATACGGACGTATAAGACCATGTCATTCGAATGGTAATATTTATTGTCGAGCTTCTGCATTTTTTAGTTTGTTGTACATAGGATCATTCATTCTTTCAAAGTAAGAACAGCAAATGCTCCTGGGAAAGTAGTAAACCCAACAAAAAAAAGCAAAAAGCTTACAGCAAGAGCAAATCTCTATACTTTTGCTCCCCATGAACCTAAGTTATTGATTCAGCTGGTGGATCCTGCACAACAGTAGAAAGAACAGTCCACAAAAGGCCACAACATGGAACAAAAATTGAAGTAATCTAAAAGAGTCAATTAGAGTTAAAGGTACATAAAGCTCTCAACTAGAGTTAAAAGTCAGAAGAAAATCTCAAGATTCACATCTACTAACACATCCACATACATTTCATTATGCCACGTGATGGCAATGGGAGCAATGGGTCCCATAGGTAGGTTGTATTGCATACGGCTCGATATTTAAGACTCCGTAGGACGGATGATAAGGGAAAATGAGGTATTTTCTCTCCGAAAGTCCTTTTGGAGGATTCTCATTTTCTACTATGCTGCTTAGAATTTTGAAGTACCTTCCATTCCCCAATTAGTCCCCAACTATTTCTTGCATTCCAAAACCGGGGCCTGTATCCACAAATATTAACAAAAGAGAACCTGAATCCATAACCGCATCTCCCACAAAAATACCTTACATAGTTTTCATAAAATTTGCATTTCTTGTTCTGGCATTTATGACCATGCAAAAGTGCATGAATGCCAGAAGAAGAAATGCTAACATTATGGAAAATATGAAAGGTATTTTTGAAGGAGATTGGCTATAGATTCGGGTTCTATTTTGTTAATATTTGTGGATACGGGCCTAGGTTTTGGCAAGCAAGAAATAGCTGGGGACCTAAGTGGGGAATGGAAGTCTACTTCAAAATTCTAAGAAGCTTGTAGGAAATGAGAATGCTCCACAAGGACTTTGGTGGAGAAAATATCTCAATTTCCCTTATCATCCGCCAGTCTTAAATATCGAGACGTATGCAATACGAACAAGATGTGAATCATGAGATCTTCTTGTAACAATTCACTCTATTTGAGAGGTTTATGTACCTTTAAAGCTATTTGACCCTATTTGAGAGATTATGTAAGCTTCATTTACACTCTAATTGACTCTTTTAGAATACCTCAGTTTGTTCCATGTTGTGGAACTTTGCCATTGTGCTCGAACTAACACCTGAATCGATAACTTAGGTTGATGGAGAAACCTGCACATTTGAGCTCTTCTACTATTATGAGACGACTTTTAACAGCATCATGATTGGAGAAGCTGCATGGAAAAGCAACAAATTTATACATGAAAAAAACCAAATTTATACATGAAAAATTAAGAAATTAAAACGAAAGACGACAACTTTTAAAACTGCAATCTGCATATAACCAGAATCTATAGAAAATAGATTGAAAACGGAGATGGAAAGATCTAAGCTCCCCAAAAGAAATCAACGTTAACAAAATCAAAGAATTGAAGCCACAAAAAATAAAAATAAAAAGCCCTAAGCACTTGCCCAGCTTAGCCATTCCATCATTGAGTTCGAAACTAGTAAGGGCTGGTTTGGTATTGTTGTGCTTTGAAAAAAAACTGTTTTTGCTGTGATGTGAGAATAAGCAGCTGTGAAATAAAGCAACAACAGAGTGTTTGGTAAACTTTTTTGTAAAAGTGCTTTTGAAAAAAAAAAAAAGCAGTATTATAGTGTTTGATAAATTTTATGTAAAATAGATGTGAAAAAAAAGCTGTTTTTCAAAGCTGAGTTTTGCAGCTTTGTGTTTTTGGCTTTTTTTTTTTACCCAAAACTGTGAAAAAAAGCTGAAGCTAAATGTTTATCAAACATAAATAAGCTCCCAGCTTTTTTTTTTATAGCCACTTTTTCAGAATCAGCTCAGTACTAAACTAGGGCTAAAGGTACTTCGTTAAAGCGGTTGAACACAGGATCCTTAGCTATATGTGTGTTGGATGTTGGGGACGGAATGCACGCACCCAGTCGGTTCTCTGCTACTTAAGTCGTCCTTGTAGAAAAGAAGGTAAAAGGGAGAGAAGAGAACCTCTTGATATTGTTCTTGCCCCGCAAAATCAAAATCAAAATGAAGAGAGATTTGGATTCCATCTGATGAGAGGAGGGGAAATTGTCTCCCCAAAGCTCTAACAGGACCAGACATGATAAAAGGGAAAATGCAAGAAAGTAAATGTAGAAAGTTGAAAAGAAATCAAAGGAAATTCATATTTTCATTCATAAGCTCTCTACATCATAAAAGGGGTTTAAATACATCCAAGGATAACTAGGGTTTGAGATGTAGATGAACCTTATGGTATTACATATATAATGGACCTTATGGATAGCCAACAATAATAGGTTGTCCAATTAGTCCTAATACAAGCCCAATAGATTAGAGTCGTATCAAAACTCTAAGCAATCTCATTCGATTCGATGGAAAAGATTGGGCTTCGGAATTGAGTTTTTCTAGGGTTCTTTTGGGGAAAGAAGGGAGGTTGTGGCTTTCTATTTCTTTTTTAGATGAATTGTGAGTGATTCGTTCCGATATCAATTGTTCTTTTGCTGTAAAAGGACTTAGTGAGGAAGTGATTTTTTGAGTTGCTTTCACAAAGTATCCAACTTGTCTAGACTTATATCGATTTTTCTCACAACCAATTTAACTAAACATTAGCAAGAATTTGTTGTAGTTTGTACAAGAACCAAAAATAAACTCTGCACATGAACATTATCATGAATATCATGCATATCCTAGCCAAAAAAAAGAGTAGCCGTGTTAGTCGAATTTCCAAATTCTGATGTACTTATCGTATTGGGAGGTCATCTGGTGCTAAGAATGCTCTCAACGGGGTATCTTCCGAAAGCCTTGATCCTCTCATTCTTTGGGTAGCTCCAATCGAGTTCTGCGAACTTGATGATAAACATCCATTCAAGACGCATCTTGAAATTACTTCACCTGTGTTCTGATTCACAGTCGTAGCACACCGTCTAATAATAAGATGTATGGTAGAGGTACTAACTTGTTGCCACAATATATAAGTCATCACAATACAGTATACAGTTGAAATATCACCATGGCCAAACTATAGGGAGGAATCATGATCTAGGAACATATGATTCAAGGACAGTATTCAAGCTCCCCCCTCAGTTCGGAAGTACATCAAGAGATTCAGGACTCTCAGGAATATTTGTGCTTTTGGATAATTAACATTTATGGAACTCAAATATATGATATACAAAAAGATGTAAATCATCTTCTTTCGACAATGTCCAACCCTAATATATTTCGACAATGGAACTCAAATATATGATGAAAAATGATAACATCCCCGCAGAGAGCAGTAGGCCTAGGCATAAGATAAGAACTAACACACATCCCTTTCCTCATCAAGCTATGAGCCTACTCAGTTAACGAGATAACCGATTTCTTCACTAAATGCCTTCTCTCACAGGAAAAATCCCTAAATGCTTGTCATATGCACCCGTAGAAAAGAAAGGAAAGATGACTGTTCTTTCCCTCGCAAAATCGAATAAATTTTTTTTCAGATTTGGATTCCATGTCAACGAGAGGAGGGGAAATTGTCTCCCAAAATTCTAAGCAATATCACTTGATTTGATGGAAAAGATTCTGGCTCTAGAATTGGGATTTTGCTAGGTTATTCTGGAGAGAGAAAAGAGAAAAAGGTTGGGCCTTTCTCTTTCCCAGATGAATTAGGGATTTTCTAGGGTTCTGGGGCAGAGAAGATTGGGGCTATTTTTTCATTCTACAATTTGGGAGAGAGAGGCGAGAGGATCTGCACACCACAGAGAGAGAATTGTACACGGCACCGTCGACACGAGAGAGAGAGGAGAGATGGTCCGACCAAAAGATAACATGAGAGAAAGTCCGACCAAAAGATAATTGACCAACACAACCGAGCTTCTTTCATAAAATACACACAACTGAGCTGAGCCTGAAAATAAATAAAGAAATAAATAAGAATTTTAACAAAAAAATCTACGATATTGTTCATTTTAACGAAAAATCACATTTTATATTAAAAAATCAATCATGATACTATTCATCTTTTATTTGTATTTATCATTAAAACTCAAAGTTTTCAAACCCTTTTTCTAAAATAAAAAAAAATAAAAAAAAAAGAACTGACTAGGTTTGGTTGTACTGTTGTGCTCTCTTTTCATCCGCCGTTGAAAACTAGCAAGTCACACACTCTATGCATGAGAAATATCATTTTTATTTTTATTTTTTTATCAAATATTATTTTTTATTTTTAGTAGGAATTTTGTAGAAAATTTCTTTTGGCAGTTATGGAGAGAGAGAGTGTGAGAGAGAGAGAGTGACGCTGCAGTGAGGTTTAGGAAAAAAAATAAAAAAATTATTTGTTTAAAATTACTTAATGCTGCTATTCTTTTCCTTTTCTCATTTTTTTTCTTTTCCGTTATTCATTAAAGGTTATAATTGTAATTTTATTAACTTTTTGTTGACAAAGTGAATTATTTTAATATGTAGTTTAGATATAAAAAAAAAAGGTTGGTTCGATAGGAAAGAAAAGAAAGTGCGAAATCTACTTGCTTGCTGCTCTTAGCCTCCTCATCCTCTTAAATTAAACTAGTATATGTCCACACACAAATTGTATGTGGAATGTTTTATTTTTGTTTTTAAAATTGAAGGAGAGAGAAAAGAGAGAGAGAACGTGAGAGTGGCTAAGAATGGATGAATTTGGAAGATCTTTTGTTATTTGTAATATGTTGAAAAAATAGGGTGTAAATTGCTATATAAAATCACATAGAAAATTAAGAAATAATTCATGCAATTATATATCAAAGTAATGCATGTACATTAGTAACCAATGTTAAATGAACATAATATAACGGTTAGAAAAACTTGGAAATATGGTCGAGGCAATTGTTAGATACTTTGTTCTTAAGACAAGTTTACGCCTCTCTATGATGCTTATGGTTGATCGGCACTTGTCTCCCAAGATACTATGACCACGTTCTTGTAATAGTAGCAATCCAAATCACAAGGCTCCATTAACCACGATTGTGTTAAAAACTCTCTCATATGGACTCAATGTGACACTCTAATATTTAGTACACTATATGTATAATTAAAAGTTCTAAAATGATTATAGGGGCTTTCCTATTTATAGAATTTGAGATACCTTTTTGAAAAACATATGACTATTTATAAAGGGTCAAAAGTTTCAACTCTTTTTGAATAGACACATTTCTACCAAAATGCTCCACTTCTAATTTCCATTCAATTAATAAATTTAATATTATAATTATAATTTAAATTTTCCAACATAATCAATGAGGAAGTTATAAATTCTTGAAATCAGTAACATATAAGGGTGTAGTTGTCTATGTTTCTGAGTTTGGTTAAGGATATTTTCTTATTGATCTAGGGTTTTGATCATTGCATGAAGGTAATTGAAAGTTTAGATTGTTATAAGTTAAATTTTGGGAGTTTAGTATGGTGATACTTGGTGGTGGTGTTACACGGTAACACAACCTGGTCTTTAATTCAGCTTTGTAGTCTGTACTCTGTAGTAATGTTGTCACCGTCTTGCAGCTCATCTTACCTCAGCTTTTGTTCCATACTGTGGCCTTCTGTGGGCTGATCTTTCCGCTGTTGTACCCAAACCACCAGCTGAATCGTAGCTTAGGTTCATGGGGCAGCAAAAGCATAGAGACTTGCTCTTCCTGTAGGTTTTTTTTTTTTTTTTTTTTGGTTGGGTTTACGGCTTTACCAGGATCTTTTTCTGTTCCTGCTTTCCCAGGATGATTTACACTCGAGCGGGACTCTAACTAATATCCTAATCCATGCAGAGAGATTAAGGGAACCTTACCCGATTTTTTTTGGATTACCTTGTGAATTTGACACTGACATGGAGCATGTAGCGTGTGCAGGTTATGGAGGATAGCTAGTTTATTCTTTGGATCAATTACTTAAAAGTAGCTTACCATCAGAACATATCCCAAATGTTGACAGCGTGAAGGGACGGCCGTTAAAAGGGCGTCAGATGATTTTTATTTTGGATTTGTTGTGAATGGTAGAGCCTGCACCCAATGGCCGAATATCATGGAGCAGGGGATGTGCAATTTGCGTGAGGTATGGTCTTTGGTTATGAACTTATGACTACATGTCAGTTTCTGATATGATAATATTCAACCATGACAAAGTTTTTCCAATGAAACATGCTTATTTCTTTATGTAGCATGTAGTGACAATCCAGGGAAGCATGATTTTGAACTTCTAAGGACGCTCGTACTTCCTGATGGAATTATCTTGTGCGCAAATGTTCCGGGAAAACCTCCCAAGATTTCTCATTGACAGTCACTAGACCCATTGCTAGAACCTGCAAGATCCATCTGCCATGCTTGCAGTAAAATACTCGGAGCACCTTAGACTTGTTGATTATCGTGCTCCTACATTAAAACAGCAAACCCCAGTTCAAGTTTACCTACAAAATTCCGTAAGAAGGCGAAGAAAAAAGTGAGTACCAGATTTTGCACAAGACAGAACTTGAGAGGTTGAAGAAGTCGAGGAAAGGGAAGATGGTGCAAAGGATTTCGTGTTGGAGAGAGTGATGTAGTCGGAGCTTTTGCTCTTGAGCTTCTGCCCGACCTCTTCTTGTCGCCAGGGAGAGAGATATCCATCTTTGCTGGTAATCCGTCGGTAAATTGATTTTAGTAACGTTATACAAAAATATAAACATTGAAAGGGATTTTTGCTTTTTTAATTCTGGAATTTTAAAGGATTTGAGAATGTTTTTGGGGAAATTGGCAAAAAAATGCATATTTTGATATTTGGATGCTGAAATGATTTGGTTTTTACATTGTTCTACATAATAAATATGTGACTGATATTTAATTTGGCTAATTGCCTATGTTCTTGGTAATGTATTTTAGTCAAGGACAATGTATCTCTCCCTTAGAGGAAACTACTTATCTCCCGTCTATGGTTAAACTACAACAATATATTTACATTAAGGAATATGAGTATAAATTAAACATAGGACCTCTCACTTATAAGTAAAGAGAAATGCCACTAAATCGTAGTAGGTGACAATGATGGTGATAGTTGGATGTGAGTGGTGACAATAGCTGAGTAAGGAGGGGGTAACAGTAGTTGGAGTGGTGGTGGTGTAGATGGTGATGGTAACGAGGAGTGGTGGTGGTGGTGGAGAGTGATTGGTGTTGGCAATGATGGTGGTGGAGGGTGGTTGTGGTAACAATGGTGGTGAGGGGTGGTGGTGGGGACTGGGAGGAGTTGTAATTATTGTAGAATTTTTGGTGTCATAGGGATTTGGTGTACTCCTATATATATCATATGTACTATTGTTTAATAATTAATCTAAGAAGTCATATTTCTATGTGAGGCATTAATGTAGCGAGAGGAGATAAAAAATTGCAGTGAACTTTTATTAGTTTCAATAACCATAAATTACAAATAGGAGAGTGACAAATCAATTAACCTTGTGTGGACCAAAAATATTAATAACAAGGTAGTGACAGTCGACTAGGTAGAAAGATTTGAAGAAATTAGCTAGTTAGTAATATCCTGTAGTATCAGGAAGAGGTGTGCCATCAAGGAAGTGCTTGATGAGAGAAAGTCCTCTTGCAGGCTGATAACTTGGAACTTGATGCCCTGCCTCTCTCACTGTAGCAAAAGTTAGGCCTCCCTCGTACACTTGTGTGTACCCACCAACCTGAAATAGAACATCCAAAATAAATATAAAGACTTTGAAGGATTTCTGAAAATTCAAGGGGTTTTTTGAAATAGGTCCAAAGTAACTAAAAATTGGACTTATTTCAAAAGTTAAAAGTCACTAAAAATTGGACCTATTTCAAAAGGTAGTTTATAAAATTAGACCTATTTCAAATTTTCCCAAAATTCAATTACTGAAACAAAGAAAAAGTAGAAAAAAAATAAAATAAAATCCAAATGTCGTCGGAAATTACCTCTCCACTAAGGAACCAAGCATGCCACTCAGTCTTTACTGCAAGATTCATCTTGTCAATAGAATACTTTGTTGAAGTCACTGATACCCTCCCATCAATGTCGCCACTGCACTCAATATTTTCATAAAAATAAGATCGTTTGTACCACCACCACACCCCCCCCCCCCCCCCCCAAACACTAAAACTGCAAGGCCTTCTTTTTCTCAATTATATATTGAAGAAGAAAACGCCGAAACTTCACCTGAAAATCCACACTCGAAGTCCATTATCCAGGAACTCATGTAAAAGAGGTAGTACGGTTGATGCGCTATCGCCCCAGTTTGTGATTATATCACTACATGGTTCCCAGTCGTGTGACAGTTTGGTGACATTGGCATGGAGAGCTTGTTGAACATCAGGCCGATTCAAATAACCATATGCATAGTACTCACTACACGGATCAAATTCGAAAATCTGCACGACATGTTACCGCAAGATTACGTTTGGTAATTAGCAGGTGTTGCGTATATCTACATGCAGTAAAATTTAGGGTTTTGTTTTAACTTACTGAAGTCCTTTTGGGTTTTGCAGTGAGGTTCGTAGACAAGCATAAAGGGGCATAGATGTTAAAAATATCAACGTAGTAGGTATCTTTATCAGCAGCATCAGTGGCATCATTGCACTCCTTAGGTTGAGTGGTGACATTAGCTGCAAAGTTACAGTACTTGTTTATATTGTTTGCAGTTTTATCTGAAATCAAAGCATGGGTCGCAAGGTAGTCGTACGTTCCTTTTGAATCAGTTTCATCATTGATAACTGCATTCCCAATCTGCAAGATGCAACAAAGAAAGCTTTGAGTAAATAAGTGAGATAGGGTATTTGCAATGTTGCTAAAATTTTAGTGAAACGTTCTGCTTCATTGTCATCAGTGCTTTTAACATGTCATGGTGACAAAGTTTTTGGATATTGACCATCACACCGTCAAATGGTGCTACTAAATACATATTGTAATACAAACACACGACATGGTAAATATATATTTGATGGACCTAGAACATAGCACTAATTAATACATGTGCTATACATAAATGAATCAATAACGTTATGTGGCAGTTAATTGTCTCACATAAAAAGTGTGTTATGATAACAATAATAGGTTGGTAGCAAATTAACTTGATGTGAATGGTATATACAATAATGAATCGCATCTATTACAGTGAGAAGCCAACATACTGCTCCACATATATATAAAAAAAAAAAAAAAAAAAATTCGCAACTCCCTTCTCATGTTGCATGCATCTATTAAATTTTTTATCCTTAATTCTTTTTTAATTTGTTCAATACAAATATATAAAATAACCATGAACGTGTAGTGAAAAAGGAGTTCAAAAATACTTTCGCATCATATAATAACTGATTTTCCACCCACCCACCAAAATTAGGCAACGGGCCCATAATATGTGTCACACTAGCCATCAAAAACAAAAATGATGACCAGACCAAGAATTATGGAAAACCAATAATAAAAGGGATTATATGATGACAAATAGCCTACCATTTTGCACCACCAGTTGGCCAACACTTGCTAGGACCTACCAATCACTCCAATGCAAGCATTTTCCTAGGGCCTTTTAACAACTTTCACTAACTACCAAGAATCCAAGAACATAGAACCACATGCAGTCTAGGTTCTAATTGTTTGCTATAGATTGTGCTTGCCAATTAATCTAAAACTTAATTATTTTCCAGTGATTTGTCAGCAACTCAATCAGTTGATTAAGAGCATTCAATCACAGTTCCGCATTGATGCCCCATCCCCCAATGTTGCTTATTTGTAAAGCAAAAATACTATTTGCCATATATTTGTACTTCCCAATTTTAGAGAGAGAGAGAGAGGCACATACTATAATGCCCTTGAGGTTGATAATGGTCTTGTTTGCCCTCTTATTATGGTTGAGAATGGTATGTGCAAGTTGAGGTACATAATGCCCTGCATAGCTTTCCCCAGAAATATAAAACTCCCTGCCCTTGTATTCAGGAAACCTCTCCAACCAATTCACCAAAAATACATAATTATCTGCAGCTGTGTTTCTATCCCCGCTTGCATCGTAATCAGATGTTCTATTTGAGTAAGAAAAACCCACCCCAGCAGGAGACTCAAGGAACAACACATTGGCAGCTGAAGGAAAGTAAAACATATTAAAAAGATTAGGTAATTTCTGTAAACTTTGAAAATGATAGGCTAATATCTGTTAATTGTTTCATATTTATAATACCAGTGATTCCATGAAAATCTGTTTCTGTAAAGTGTTTTTCCATCGCTGTGGATTCGGAACGGTCCAAGCTCGAGCATTGCTCCATAGGCAAGAGAAGAACAACCAGGTCCTGTGAAAATATTAAGCAATGGCAACCTTATTACATTTTCACTTAATTTGTACCATTTGACGGGCAATAAATTTTAAAAAAGGTCATCAAAGTAACTATTACTTATGTTACTGGATCCAATTAACACAGAATTCAAGTGGAAGTTTGTAGACTAAATTACAATGGTTTTCTAAGAAACTTCTACAATATTACACAGGTCTGCTATGAGATGAGTCGGTGCATTGAACTGCTAAATTTGCATGACTGAACTATGACAATCTCAATATAATAGTTCAAATACTAGGCCATTCCATACACTGGTGTATTGCAAGAGTGAGTCATAACAGTCTTATACCAAATCATTAAAAACCAATGGTCGAAAGGATAGGTTAACCCAATTGTGTAAATAAATGATTATTTGGCATGTGGACAATAAAACTATTTGTATTTATCTGATAAATAATTGAGCTGCATGTTATCAACTTATCAATCACAAACTTTTTCAACGTCATATTTAAATTATGTATATTTTCCAACTGAGACATATTAGCTTCATCAACAGAATGAGCGCCGAGATATCCTCCACAAGAGTGAAGTCTGGGATTTAAATCCCAGCCCCATTCCGGAAATTAAAGAGGAGTGGCAGGATTAGCCATCTGGGGAATGTGAATGAAAGTTGAAATGTTTCGAACAAATAAATTGTAATTAAAATAAAAAGGTGATCGTAATTGATCGTTGATAATAAATTATGGTCAAAATAATATCAAAGACGGCCGATACAATATTAAGTACATGAATCATTGTCATTAGTTGACATACGTGATTTTTATATTAAATTTCACACACATCAACGATTAACAGTGAGCCATGTGTTTTTGGTGAGACTATCACAGTACAATATGTGGTTGTCAACCTAAAGACAATTAATGCAAATTTACAAGCAACTGATTAACAATTAACCTTTTGGGTGATGAAAATTATTGTTTAGGGCATCATCAATATATAATTGACGGGTATAATATTGGCTATAAAATATTATTCTTTTAATAATCATATCCAGCCAAAGAAAACTAGGAACCACCATCATCCAAAGGAGTCGTAAACTACACAGACTCATAGAGTGGAAAAACACAGAAAGATAAGATAGCTTGGAGTAGCTAGTACCATACACAATACGGTTTTTATATTTTTATAAAAGCGATATTTTACATAAATTTGTTTAAATTATAAGAAAATAGATTAAAATTTGACTTCAGAAAAATGAGCATATTGATCTAGCCATTTTAGCCAAACTCAAACGTGCTACTTTGTTGGGATATTGGTAGAACCGTGGAATACTTCATATATTTTCACTCCTATCAATTACCAATAATTACAATAAAGGAAAAAAATGTATACTTTGACAAAGAGATCACAATTAACCACGCAACCACGCAACCGCGCCTACTATTTGCAGCAAATGACAAATTATAACACCATCAGTTGAGCTGGTGACTTTGACATTACAATTTGCAAGTAGGATAGTAACTTACCTCCATTGAGCCATAGAAGAAGAGGTGAAGAATCCTTAGCTTTCTCAGCTTCAACTAAGTAGTAAAATAATGCACGACCGGCTTTTTTATCCACCGTAACGTACCCGCCATACTGAGAGAACTTCACGTTGGGTTGTCCAGGCAACTTATCGATCCTATCCTTCTCCTTCAATCCCTCTTGAGTATGAGTTTTTGTTGTGTTTGCGTGAAGAATCGCCACGAAAGGGCTCTTGTCGATGGGGGCGGCGTTCTTCAATTTGGACTTGTAGAGCCGTGAAAGAGCTTCTGATTGCTTGCTTCCATGGATTTGAGCTACGAAGCAAGAAAGAATGAGAAGAGAGAAAAGTGCCAAACAAGGCCTAATTGTTTTCATTTTGATTGTATTCATGGTATTAGTATATTTTCGCTGTCTTTTTAGAGAGAAAGAAAGAATAAAAAGGCTTGTGGGTTTTAGATCCAAAGGGTGAATGATTGTTTTAAATGTTTAGGTTTCACTGAAATTCCCATGAAAGGGTAGGAGAGCTCGCATTTTTATAAGACGAAAGTGGGACCAAATGTGTTAGTCACCAATCATGTTACGCCATGTGTAGTAGTGTTTGGGAAGTGCTTGGGGTCATTTAAGAGTAATGATATTCTTACTATGTTTTTGTACCATATTTTCATACCACCTTAAGTGGCATTTGATGTGGACAGCCACATTATTTGAATTAATCAGATTTTTAAATTTAGTTCATTATTTAATAAACTAATAATTAAGAAAAACTAATTAATTAAATAATGATTGTGGTATACGAGGAATCTTTCTTATTCCTCTCCTTGGGTTTTGCAAATTTTTCAAATGATGTGGCTATCCACATCAGATGTCACCTAAGGTGGTATAAAAATATAGTACAAAAACATAGTATGAATAACATTACTCATCATTTAATAACACATGCAATTAATTAAATAAATGAAAAATTCCAACAAAGAGAAAGTATGACAACCTTAGCTAGTGCAGGGCCGGGCTCTAAGGAAATCACCCTTCGTCAAGATTTTGTGTATTAATTGTCACTCGTTTCCAAACTTGCCTCAACAAAGTGAGAACAATTTACATATTACCGAGTATACCGTTACTATAACGTTTTGATTGTGGTGTAATCGTGTCAATAAATTGAGAATGATATGCGCATACTGTTAACGTTTTTATAAAATTTATAATTTATAAATCATTACTATAACGTTTTTATTATTTATTATATAACCATACCATTTAAATTACCCTCACAAACTACTCATCTCTTCGTTAAAAAATTTATAATTTTAGTATTCTTGGTGATGATTAGCTTCCCTCCTAATAAATTTCCCATTTCAAGATGATGATCACAAGAAGTTAATTCCAATAATTTGCGTGGGACTTGAAATGGACCACTTGCTCTTCCATCTTTTATCTTTCACTCATTTCCATTTCCACCGAGAGAGATGGTACGTACGTCTAAGATAATGAAAAAGATATATATTTGATAACTTGCACTCAATTAGTAGGAAGAATTCAGTTTTTGCACACAACCTTTAACTTTGACACATCATTATCATTTCACTGATTTTTATTTTTGCGTATTACATGTGTTTATTTAATTAAATAATTGCGATGAATACGTATGCTAGTTAACCTTTATACTACGATCTATTATATGTAAATTTTTTTGGCCAAAGACCTATAATGATGTAACACACATACTTGCTATAGTTGTTGGCAGTCTTAAGAATGACATTAAGAGCTTGTTTAGGATTGCTTTCATATGGAGGCCACGCCGACCTCAACTTCGCAGTTGGGGCTGCGAGTCAAAAGATTTATTAAAAGTCCAAGCATTTCTTGAAGCACTTGCTTAAAAAGCGCTTATAAGTTTTCTTTTTGAAACGTAGTTCCAAATGCTTTTGGGTCTTAAAAAACATCTACAACCTACATTACATAAAGCGCTTCTAGCTAGGGTTCGATTGAGACTCTTTTTGTATGAAGCACTTACATTTTTGTTATGAAGCACTTTTGCTAGTTGAGCTAAATTAAGAGTTAGTCTTTTTTTTTCTTTTTTTTTTTTTTTTTGTCTTTTTGACAATGGCATATTCTATTTTTAAATATTCTAACTTACGGTGAAAGGGATTTGAAGTTGAGTGCAAATAGCTTGACTCATCATCCTAGTCAATTGATATAACCAACACACCTGTAACTAGCTTTTATTTTAGTGGTGAGATGACTAAAAATAATAAATGCAGCAATAAAAGGACCAATATATTTCATTTTTTTCTTGTGAATAATTTTCGGTGTGCTCAGAATACGATCAATGTTATGTTACTATTTCACTCAAATAAAACACAAAAGCTTGTTTCTTATTAATATAATTATAAAACCGAAATATATTAATCACATCATTCACTCTTATTATAACACCTAAAATGGTACGTCAAGTATGTTCTATTTTTGCTATCCATAAGAATTTTCCCTGACTTATCCTTTATATATGGTAAAGGACAATGTTCTATGAAAGAAAAAGTATACACCACTCAGTTTATAAAAGAAAATGAGAGAACATGCAGAGTGTCCCACCTAATCCTATTGTAGAAGGAAAGTTCCGGAGTCAACGCATTCTTCTGTCCTATGATTGCCTCGCGTGAATGAATCCTCGGCAATTAAAGGGGTAAGGTCAAAGGATGATCTAGGTTTTTTCAACTAAAATTGTCTTTCAGATTTGTATAACTCATAATTTTAATTTTTAAGATTTAAAATCGATAAAACTGATCTTGAGTTTGTCCTACTATTAATCAATTTAGTCTTCCGTGAAAAATCTCTGTTACATAAAGATCAAAATGACAAAAATATTCTCATTTTATCAAATCATTTTAGACCATTGTTTATTAAATTAAGAGTATTTTTGTCATTTTGATCTTTATTTAACAAAGATTTTTTACGGAATAACTAAAATGATTAACAGCGGACAAATTCAGAAACCACTTTTATCGATTTTAAATCTTAATGATGAAATTGATGAATTATAACAATCTCATAAACTATTTTACCTACAATACCAACATTGTACCGTATATATGTAACATGTAGGAGATAGATCTCTAAACTAGGGACGATAAAAAAGGAACTAGGAATAACGGCTATGCTTTTAGAAAAGCACTCTAAAATATATCATGCATTCTTGCATTCGGAGTTGTACATACTCCTTTTTTAAAAGCGTTAATAATGGCCTCCGGTTTTCAAAATTCAATTATGTAACTATTTTTATATTTTCTTCGTATTTTTTTATGTCACCTACTTTTCATAATGAGGACCCGAATGAGACGATCTCCTGATGTCCTAATTTGATACTACTTATATATGTACAAAATTTAGGGTTCATAATAAAGACAGTCGTTATTCTAGCTCACTTGTACTTATTTTTTCACGAATTTTTATGAAAAAGTTGATGATAAGTTTATCCTATCTACATTTAGCGGAATCGGATTCTTTTTGCACTTAAATAAACTGAGCTTAAGAATCAAAGGATCTGGACCGTTGAAATTTGATCAAATGGCTACAATTATTATAACTTTTAGAAGGGTCACTTGTTTACAACCGTTGTATCAAATTTCAACAACCCGGATCATTTGCCCAGGAGGCTGAGTTTATTTGGATCCGGAGGGATCATGTTCCACATTTAGCTCACTTGTCTTATTTTTTTCACGCATTTTTATGAAAAAGTTGGTGACAAGTTTATCCTATCTACATTTGCAGGGATTGTGTCCACATTTGCAGGGAATTGTCGAAGGCTAAATTATATGAATGTGCAATCATCACGAAAAAATTTGAGATTTTCTTACAAAATTAATTGTTGAGAAATAATTTAACTTACTTATAAGATAATGTAAAATATTTTCTTTAATTAATGTAGGATTTATTATGAACATGCCTCTGTGCAACGAATTTTCAAGTTCAACATGTGGTCAACACACAACAAGAATTTTCAAGTCCGACACTTGATCAACACAAACATAATAACATAAAACATGTGGATAATACAAATAGAATAACGTGAGCATATAGTAAAATAATGTGAAGTGCGTATAATCATTTAACTTTATAAGCGGGATATAGGCCAGCGCATGACTTGATTGAGCTACCATTATGTAATTTTTTCTGAATTGACCAGAGATGCAATCGTACACTTCCGCCAATTCCCTTGAATATGGTACTCGGAGAGATCATGTCAGATAGCTACAGAGATCAGATCGCACAATAATTGTTCAGCAGCCACTGCAATTTCAGCCAACTAGCTCTTTCATTCAAAGTATATGAGTAATCACCACGCCATCAGTCCTATAAATATAACAGAATATTTGCCCCTACTCCAAATACCAATAAATATACCTGTTATCAGTCTTACCCCTTGAAAACAGTTACCTGAAAATGATGAAGAAAATGTGTACGTGGGTGTTTGTTACTTTCTTCAGTTTTTCCTGTTTCATTTTTTAATGGTACAATCTATAAAAAAAAAAAAAAAAGATTGAAAGAACAGAAGGTCAGAGGATATGTGGGTTTGGACTGTGATGCAATCTTTGAAACAAAAGTTGAACCTCTTTTTCTTTCTTAGCAACGTGCTCATTTAGAGTTTCTCATTGTATTTTTTCAATGCTTATTCTTATTATGTAATGTTTTATTATGTTTTGAAACCGTTATTTTTAGAATATTTTTTTTCGTAAGAAAAAATTAACTATATCTAAAATTGTCTTGTCAATCCTTCTCTACTAAATCGTCTACTCTATTTTCTAGCTCACCTTTACAAATTTTAGTTGCCTTTTTGCAAAGTTAATCTTCATATGGTGATCTATAAAGCAGATGATTCTATCACTAAGCAACATTGTAGGATAAAAAAAAAAATGAAAAAGTAAAATGAGAAGGTTTGAATGAAAATGTAGCTAACATCTCCTCCTCAATCATAGTGAATAACTCATATAATATGGATTACAATGTACATGATGGGTGGTTAGGGATTCCTTCTCCAAAAGAAACATCTTTTGGCATGTTTCTTGGATGGTTATCGATTCAGGCACAAGGAGCATTTGTCCAAGAGTTTGTTCAATCAACTGTAGCTAATTTACTTTTATAAAATTAGAGTTGGGTACTTAAGGCAATACTCAATAATTGAAGAGATTCTCTAGCCCTTGTCCTTATACAAGGAACTTGACTAAAACTCAAATAGATAAGTTTACATATGTTGGTCCATAACGCTTTGATGTGATATAATTATCTGGAAAACAACACTAAGAAAGATAAGAAAGAACACACCAGACATCTTAACATCATTGTCAACTCACTACTAAGAAAATATCATTGTGCTGACAAATTCTAAACTGACAAAGCAAAATTTCAGAACTATTATGAAATTAAAGTACTTCTTTAACCGTTCAACTGTGACTGAGGTCGATAGAAAAAACAGTCTAACAATAAGATATCGTATTCGCAATTTAGTTTCCATTATAGTAATACGTTTTAAATTATGTAATGTGTCTTGTTTTTTATGGATCTTAGCCTAACTTGCAATTTGGTGGGAGTACTAATATATATGGCTCCATTTTTTTTTTTTTTTAATTTGGCCACAAAGTCCGTTCCACTCCAGCATTGCTATCATGGGAAGAGACTTTGAGGAGAATTTATTGATAAACAAAAAAAATACAATATGTCAGGAGGGACATGAGGCCAAACCTATGGCTCCATATAGCTAATGCATCTTTTAAGTTAACAGCAGACATATGTCATTTAGTACTACAATTTAATGGTATTCATCTTCACTTGTAAGTGAGAGATTAGGTTTGATTCTCGCCAAAGGCGAATTTGAACCACATTATTGCTAGCCCATTGTGAGGCTTAGCCCACCCCCTTCCCCTTAGTGTAGACAATATCGTTTGTTTAAAGAAAAAGTCAATAGTAGACGGCTTCAGTTAATTTGACGCACATCACAGCCTAACCCATTTCTACTAGCCTAATTGAGCTTAATTATCCTCCTCTTGTAATTCCACCCACAATAAAAAGTTATATAATTAAGACGCTATTTTCCTACCCACTATTATTTCTAAAATTCCCTTCTCATGAGGGCGTGAGTTTTTTTCTCCCTTAGTCGTCGTTTAGGATTTTGAAGTCTTCTTGTGTTCCTCTTTATGTGAAGAAATTTGAAGTTCCACTAAGTCTGACAATAAGATAGTAAAATGCATGTAAATTTGTCCCATTCCTTTCATTTTCCCTTGCTTTTCTTCTTATAATCCCTTTCGCACGTACAACGAAACAATCTTATGTAAATAAGGTTTACAAGTAAAGGGATTGACTACAATTTACAAACAATAAAATTACAGATACCAAATTCACTGTGCAAGAAAAATTGAAAACAACAGACTGTTCAGAAAAAGTATAATTATCCTTAAAATTGGAAATTTTAATATAGCGTCAACAAAGAAGAGTAAGAATCTACAACAACAAGAATAAAATATTATCCTACTAAGTGGGGTCGGCTATATAAATTTTAGAACGTTATTGCGCTCGGTTTTATGTCGTATTTTCTGTAAGATCCAAGTAGTCCAAATCTTTTCTTAGAATCTCTTTAGACTGCTATATTTTAATGGAGCATGGATCAATGAAAGAAAAGTCGGAGGAGTGGGTTTAATTGTGAGGGAAAAAAGCTGGAAGTTTTGTGGCGCCATGCTGCAGGAATTTCCATGATGTATTTTCTCCTTTGCAAGCAGATGCTTTGGCTGCGAAAGAAGGTGAGGTTTGGGCCGCGGTGAGGGATTTTCGAGATGTTTTGATTGAAAGAGATTCGCTTCAGATCGTTGAAGCTTTGAATGACTTTGTTTCCTGCAATCACTAAGGATTTGTGTGCCCATATTTGCCGCCAAGCCAATAATGTGTCGTTATAGCCCAAATATTGTCAGCCGTTGTGAATGGATTGGAAGTCCTCCCAATTTCATTGTAGACCTTCTTGTCTCGAGGATTGCATTTCTCTGTAATCTTGCTTTCATGGCTTTGGCCTGTTATTGACTTGGTCTCGTGAATCAACTATCGTTTTTATAGAAACAGTAATACTTAGTATTCACTGGTGATCAACTTATACATTTTCTTTATGATTTGTCAAACGAAAAAATGTCACGTTCCTTTTTTTGTTTTTTTTAGGGTAAATTACATTTTACCCCATCAGGTTTAGGGTTGATTTCAATTTCTTACAACATTTTTGAAACATTTAAATTTCCTATATTTACTTATCATTTATTTCAATTTCATACATCCGTTAGAAAATCTGTTAAGTGATGACATGGCAAATATGAGATCCACATTTATGTTGACGTGACTGTCAAATTTATGCCACATGACAAAAAAATAATTTACCCTAAACAAAAAAAAAAAAAAAAAAAAACCAACCCAGAAACCCACCCCACCCCCACCTCCCCTGCAAATCCCATCCCCCCCCCCCCCCCACCCACTCACCACAACAACTCCACCGCAAGCCCCCCCACTCACCTATGTCTTACCTTCTCCCTCTCCTCCACTCTCTTCACCTCCCCTCCCTTCTCTCTCCCCATTTCAACCTGCATCCAACCTTAATCTCAAAAAATAAAAAAATGGAATATTTGAATTTTAACTTTTACTCTTAAACGAATATTTGAATTTTAGGCACATTTGACTTATTATTCACATTTTTATACGTAAATGAAGCGACATATATCTCACTTAAAATGACCATATCCTTTAAACAAAATGATTGTTTTTACACAAGTTTTAGTATGTCTATACCAAATTAACCTAAATTATAGATCATGATTTGAACATTAGGTGTAGAGGAAGATTATGTTGCTTTATTTAATTTGGCTAAGCCTAATAAAATGAAGTTAAAGCAGAACGCTTGAGGAACTGATGATTAATTGCATTTCAAACGTAGGGCATTAAAAATACTGAAATTCGTACATAGTACGGCATTACGAAATAACTCACGACGGTGGTACTTAACAAACAAGAACACTAAGAACCATAATAGGGACACGATGTTAACAACCCAACTGTGAAGGCCATTAACTTATTCTAGCTAGTTCCACACTCGTATCAAAGTACCTACGTCCATGCATCCACTGATAATTAAGTGATAAGTGATCAGCTCATCACTAGCTTAATTAATTAGCTAATTAACAATGTTTAGTGCAAAAGCATCTACGGCGTAAGCCACGACAATTGCCTCCGGGGAAGCCCTCTGTTTGGCAAACAGCAGCACAGTTACTTTTACTCACGCAGGTTCCTTTGAAGCGATTACTCTGAGACTCGCAGGTCCTACCCTCAGCAACCATCGTCCCTTTAAACAATTATTCCAAACAATAAACGGTTAACATGCATGCTTAAAATCGTAATAGTATATATTAGCGACGAAGTTGTTAACAAGATTGAGGGAAGAGAAATATTACCGGTGGCCACCAAAAGCAGCAGGAAGACGAAGGCGGTTGGAAATAAACGCATGGAACGCTCCATTTTATATAATTTATATGTATCCATAGTCGTAACCTAGCAGCCCTTATATAGACTGGAGATTGAGAAGATAAGATATGTGCATGTGCTAAGCATTATGACTGATGTGATTGGGCCATGCCGTTCACAAATATACGACGACAAAGAAAGAGGGAAACAATAGGAGCCATGCATTTTTCTGTGCTCAAATGAATGAGTGAGTCAGTACTTGCTGCAGTGGCATGTCTCTCTGTCCTTTTTCCCCACATGACGGCAACTAATCCAAGTTTTACAGTGCTGTGAAAAATGCTTCTTTTCTTCGCTGCTCCAATGGTAGTCATCAGACTCATCACTTAACTTGATCATGAACACGTTACAGCTAGTTAGGCTTTATAGTTTAGGGTTTAGCCATCTCCAAAATCATAACCAGGAAGATTGTTGGAGAATCGAGAAGCTTGAATTTAATTCATTATTTAGTACGAGAGAGAAGGAGACAAGTACTCTCTAAATTGATTACCACAAGCACTACCGGTAGTAGCACAGGGGCCAGAAGTTTAGATCCGCCAATCTTGTTGTTACATACCAACTAACGTGACACCAATCTTGATGTTACACTCTTATTAAGGTTGGCTAGGTCATTACAAAAAATTGTCTCGAAAATAATTTCTGACCAAAGGCCATGATTAAAATAGGTGTGCAAAATTAAAAAAAATGAGCCACACTAGCAACCATTGTCATAAAGTTATGCAAACCCTAAATTATTTCAATGGTAAAACTTCAGAAACATGTAGAATTAGTACTGAAGCTTTGTGGGAACATGTAAAATTTACCTCTTTTCTAACCTCACGTCTTAGAGACGTGGCAGGCCAATGACCTTTGCCTCATTCTTATAAAATAAGGTCAAAATAATGTCCTCATTTAGCATCTACATGGGAGAAATTTTTTAGTGTGTCAAGAACAAGATTCGGTATACTAAGTTTTATAATATAATTGATTGATTTTTTTTTTTTTTTTTGAGATGTCCAACCAATTGTATTATTTTACTTAGTGTAATAAACCGTGATCCTAGTACAGTTGCAAACGGTAGGGTATTACAAAGACGTTGTTCTGAAATACGGAAGTTACATAAAATGAACATCTCCATAAGAGATTACAAAGTAACTCACGCGGTGATAGTTTTTCTTAATAAACAAGAACAAAAGAACAATTAATGATAACCCAACTGTGAAAGATTGGGTTATTAATTTATTCTAGTAGCACACAAGCAAGCACGTACGTAGGTATCCATGCACGGAATGATAATTAAGCGATTATTTCATCATGTCACACATATATATCATACATGTCTGATTAATGATGATCATTTGATCATTAATTAATAGCTAATTAACAATGTTTAGTGCAGAAGCATCTGCGGCGAAAGCCACGACAATGGCCTCCCTGGAAGCCCTCAGTCTGGCAAATAGATGCACAGTTGCTTTTACTATGGCAGTGTCCCTCGAACTTGCGGCTGTGAGCCTCACAGGTCCTACCCTCTGCAAGCATTGGTCCCATCATCCCTGCCAATTATGGTTATTAAACAGTCCTAAATTAATATGTTAACAAGAGGCAATTTAGCTGGAGAAGAATATGCATATATTTAGGTTACCTGTAGCCACCAAAAGAAGAACAAAGACGAAGGCAGTCGAAAACAAACGCATGGAACGCTCCATCTTTCTATATGAAATATACTATATGAGTTAGATCGATGTGAAGATTAGTGACCTTGCAAGCCCTGTTATATAGAGTTGTTGTGGAGCTGCCTGATCGGTGCTGTGCCATTCAGAACTATCGAGAAAATTATAAGTTACTAATTAAAAAAATAATTTTTATAATAATTTACCCTATTTAAAAATTTAAAAAAAAAAGAAACAAACCCCATCCCACCCCACTCCCACCTTCCCAGCAACCCTCCCACCCCACCCCACCTCCCCCGCAACTCCCCCTCCCCTCCCCACCCCAACTCCATCCCACCTCCACCGCAAGCCCCCCACACACCTATGTCTTACCTTCTCCCTCTCTTCCACTCTCTTCACCTCCCCATATTAACCTACACCCAACCTTAATCCCAAAAAATAAAAAAATGGAGGCCGGTGAAGGTAAGAGTCCAAATCAAACCCATATCAAAAACCCCAATTCAAACAATCCCAAATAAAAAACCCAATTCGGTGGAAACCCAACCAAAAAAATAATAAAAAATTGAAAATATAAACCAAATTCAAGAACAATGGGCGCGGGCAGCCTCGAGAGGTGGAGCAACAGCTGTTTGGCTGTGATATTAGGATTATCCTCGTTGTGGGCGGGTCGAATAGGACCAGAGAGGTGAAGGTGGAGATGTGAGGGATGAGTTGAAATGGGTCGGATCGGGTGGCGGTGGGGAAGTGGGTTGTGGTTTTGGTTGGGAAGGGAGGGGAACAAACGGAGGGGGAAAAGGGGACAGACGACGAACGAGGATGGATGGGTTGGTGGGTCTCAGGGAGAGAGAAGGGAGGGGAGATGAAGAGAACGGAGGAGAGGGAGAAGGTTTTCTGGGTTAGTTATTTATTTATTTATTTTATTTTTATTATAATATTTTTAATACATCTGTCAGTCACGTATCATAAATTTGACAGTTACTTGAAACAAATGTGACAGTTACGTGAGTTCTTAACGAACAAATGGATGAAAAATGTAACGGATATATTATATTGAAATAAAATAGTAGTAAGGTATGATAGTGAAATTTTTTGAAGATGTTGTATGTCATTGTAATAAACCTCAAACTTGAGGTGGTAAAATATAATTTACCTTTTTTTTAACTAACGATATTTTCTACGGATGGGGAGGTGACCTAAGCCTTATAATGAGATATCAATAATGTGGTTCAAATTTGTATTTGACGAGAATTACAAGTGAATAAGAATATCACTAGACTGTAGTACTAAGTGGGCATGTTCTTTGTTTTTTAAAAGATCAAGAAAAATTAATTCACATGTTTATTATACTTTAAAAAAATAATAAAATATGTGTTAAAATATTATGGGATCAAAATAAAAAGTAAATAGGGTAAAATACAAAAAACTACCTCAACAATTGGTGTCACAATACTTTTATACCTTATCTTTTAAAATGAATAATGTCATACCTTATCTTTAGAATTTGTGTCAATGTTATACTTTCCGTTAGCTTGGCCATTTATTTCTCAGTTAAATACTGACGTGGCTTGATCCGAGACTCATTTTTTATTAAAAAATTAATAAAATACTATTAAAAACAAAAAAATCATTTAGTATTATTTAAATATTAAAATAATTAAAAAAAAAGTACATAAAAAAAAATAAAAATAAACCTCTCTTTTCGTCCCTCCCCTCTCTCTCTTCCCCATCTTCCTGCAACCCAGAAAGAAGAAGAAGGAGGAAGAAGAAGAAGAGGAAGAGAAAAAAAAGAAAAAAAAAAAACCCAAACCAAACCCAGTTCGTCCCTCCTCCCCCCACCACAAACCCAACCCCCTGCAAGCCAGAAAGAAGGAGGAGGAAGAAGAAGAAGAAGAAGAGAAAAAAAAAAAAAAAAGCCCTAACCCAACCCGAAGGAGGAAGAATAGGAAGAGGAAGAAGAAGAAGAAGGAGGGAAAAAAAAAAAATGGGAAACCCAGTTCGTCCTCCTTCCTTTCCTTCCCCACCTCCCCCCCCTCCCCGGTGCCCCGCCCCCGCCCCCAAAACTTACCACCCACCTACCCAACTTGTAGAAGAAGAACAAGAAGAAGAGAGAAGGAAAAAAAAAAAAAAACCCAGTTCGTCCGTCCCCTCCCCCCCCCCCCGGTACATACCATCTTCCCTCCACACTCATTCCCTCCCATTTTCTCCGCCCCCAGGTTCTCAACCTTTAAAATCGGCCTGGCGAAGGTTTCCCGATTCCACCTCAATGAGATTTGGGGGTTTTTTTTTTTTTTTTTTTTTTTGGGTTGCAGGTAATGGGTGTGAGGTGGGTGTGGCAAGAAGAGGGGGTGGGGAGTGGGGGAAACAAATTTGTTTTTTTTTCCTCTTCTCTTCTTTTTTTCTGGGTTGCAGTTGTAGAAAGGGGGAAGAAGATGAAGATGGGGAGAAGAGAGAGAAGGAGGGAAGGGGACGAACTGATGTTGGTTTTTTTCTTTTTTTAATTATTTTAATATTTAAAAATGATTTTTTTTAGTTTTTAATAATTTTTTTAATAAAAAATGGATTTCAGATTAAGCCACGTCAGCATTTAACTGAGAAATAATAAACGGCCAAGCTAACGGAAGGTATAACATTGAGACAAATTCGTAAGATGAGGTATGACATTGTTAATTTTAAAAGATGAGGTATGAAAGTGTCGTGACACCAATAATTAAGGTAGTTTTTTTATACTTTACCAAGTAAATATATAAAGTATTTACTAGTGAGTACCTAAATATTATAACTTCTTAACTTATTCCTATATTCACTATTGAAACGACCAATAGCTCATGCCACGTCAATGAAATTAACGTTTTACTCAAGTCAAAGTGCGAAACAAGAGAATATCACAATTGCGAAGAAATCAAATAGAATGGAAAGGTTAAAATGAGATTTTGTATAAAGTCACACCGACATAAATAAAAATAGGTTTTTTAATCAAAATAATTTATGAGATTAATGTAATTCATTATTTTGGTCCTTAAGATTTAAAATTGATAGAATTGTTCTTGAGTTTATCTATCATGAATCATTTGGTCATTCATAAAAAATAAAAAATAAAAAAAATCCTTAAAACAATAATAAAATAACTAAAATATGATTAATATTTTTTTACAACGGCTAAAAATATTTTGGCTATACCGAGACATTGTTACCGTGGCACATGATTACCACAAAAAAAAAATATAGATGCATGCAGTCTAATATCATGATAGATGCATTCTTAATATATTATTAGCGTATTATATGTGTTTATTTGCTTAAGTTCCAAAGTGTGCCAAACGCACGCTTGTTTTATTCCATTAATGCTTAAAACAGTGCAAATACACTCCAAATAGAAAAACTGTCTACTTTTGACACCAAATAAGCTTTTGATCTTTTGAATACTCATTCTTAATGTCTTATTAGCATATTATATGTGTTTATTTGTTTAAGTTCCAAAGTGTGTCAAACGCATGCTCGTTTTATCCCATTAATACTTAAAAAAGTGCAAATACATTCCAAATTGAAAAACTATGTACTTTTAAAACAAATTAAACTTTTGATCATTTGAGTATTCATTATGAGTGTTGAAAATGTGCCCTAAAGACAATCATATGATGATGCTTTACGGACATTTCACATGTTAAACTAATTTAATTTAATATAAAATGTAAAGATTATTGTTTAAAGCCGTCTCATATAAATGTTATATACTTAAAACGATAAGTCCAACAAATATGTAATTGGGAGTTTGTGATCTAAAGAAGTTACATTCATGAGACCATTCTCTTTCGTATACATATCCTAAGCGTTCTTGATCATATGATTGCCAATTGGGCATTGACAGTTCATTAATATCAGTACATGTTATGTCTTCTCTTAGAGAGAATGACTGATCTCGAGTCATTGGTGTGACTGATACCAAGACAAGCATGTAGGTGCTCAATAGAGAATGAGTTCATTGAACGCGGTCAACAAGGAGTTCTCATACTCATGTCACATGAAAACTCATTGTTAGGATAATGCAAAGTAGTCCTTTGATCTGAGGCATCATAGTTGTCTTGTGGTTAGGTCCTTGATCTTTGACTATGTCAAAATCACTCTGTCAAAGGGTGTCCACGACATAGTTGGGGTTAAGCCACTTACCCATGGAGGCAAGTGAATGCACAACAAGGGATCTCTAACCTTCAAACGGTTTGAGGGAGAATACTTTATGATATGATTAAGAAACTCTGGCCAGAGTATGAATGAGATTTAGGAAGTCATTCCAAATCACATTCAAGGTAATCATATAAGTAAGAGAATCACATTGGATAGTAGACATGAATAAACTATTAAATCAAACAATGTGGTCAAGAGTATTTTATTAGAGAAATACCGTATTGCATTGTAATCCCAAACTGAATAGGTTATCCACCTCTTCTGATTAGCTTGGGTAGCCATGACATACTGCTAGGTGTCACTCATGATTTGTGGAAGCCTTAAAGATGTGTGATCATTAAAGGGATAATTGAAAGTAAGTTTCAATTCACAGTCAATTTGAAGAGTTCTAATCGCCCACTGCCTCGCTAAAAGGAATCTAATGGATCGTACACCGTGTAAGGTAGAGATTGAAGAAACAACGGAGATAAGTAAGGAAAATTAAATGGTTTAATGATTTATGGCTAGGATTAATTAATATGTTAATTAATCAAACGAATAAGTTTGTTTTAGACCTCGGGTTAGTTTTGGGCCTCAAGGCCTAATGGGCTTCCAATGTCAAGTCCAATAACTCAAGTTGTATGACAACTTGAAAACATAAAGGGCATGAAAGCCCAATGAACCCACATGGCCGGGCATAGAGAGTGTGAGGGAAAGTTGGTTTTAATTTCAATTATGCCACTCAATGTAAGTGGCTATAGAAAGGAAATTTTAACCTTTTTCCCTCATAAGGGTCTTCTAGAGAGAAGAGAAAAACACAAAAAAAAAAACTCTCTTATCTTAGGAAGCCGACCACCTTAGGAAGCAAGGACTAACATTCATTTCTTCCTAGGTCACTCATATCTTCCTCAATGCTCTCCTTGATGTGGAAACTTTGAGGTTCCCTTTCTTGGGAACTTGGAGAATCCATTCTTTCATTCATATCCAAGAAGTCATGGAGCCAAGAAGCAAAGTTCCTCCATCCACATCCATGGAGCCAAAGAGTAAGAAGACTAAGGAAAGAAGGCCCCCACATGGATGAATATCCTTTGCTAAGCAAAGGAGTGCTTCAAAGGTATAAAAGTTTCTCAACTATTTTTTTTTAAGATTTGAGTTGAATCTGGATTCACCACAACTACTAGGCCTTGAATTTCATATGTAAAGTTTTGTTTTTGAGTGCATACAAGCATGATTCCACATTTAATTGTTAATTGCATGCATAGATGTTGCTCAAATGAACTTATTTTCACAAATTTTTCCTTTACCGAGTTCGAAACCCTTACTTTAAATTATTGTAATAATTTTGAACCTTCGCAGGGCAAATACACTCCTCAATGGTAATTAAATAATAATAATAATAATAAAATTACCAAAGAAATAACGTGAAAAATCGATTCCATCAGTTCCTAGTGTCCAACGTTGGGAAACTTCACAGCAGGAAAAAGGTCACACTTTGAAAAATCTGATCTAATAAACCCGTAATTTCCCATATCCACTTCCAAATTCCAATTATTGATATCAATTCCCGCGATCGAAGCAGCCATCGTCAATGTTCAACAACAACAGCATATCAATCTCAGTCTCCGACGATGAAGCGGACGAGCTCGGCCGGATGAGAGTCCGAGTTCGAAGAAAGCCCAAGAAACTCGGCCAACGACCCAAGCATCGAATCGCTAGAATGCTCGTCAGGTACTGGGCGCTTCTCATTTTTCTTCCGGCCCTCGGGTTGTTTCTGTTCGAGGCTTCCAGGATCAGCAAGAAGCCGAGTTTGGTTGAGTCGGAGCGCAATACGGTGAAGAACCCGAGTTTGGAGAAGAACTCGGATGCGAATTTGAATCGGCTTGATCATACGACTCGGGTTGTTGGAGGCGTTAGACAACGTAAGTTCAATTCTTGCTTAATTTCCATACGTTTGGGATGCAATTGAAAAATGGGTAATCGTAATTTTGTGAAGAACGAGTTAAAGATCTTTACTTTTTATTTTTTATTTTTTATTTTTTTAAGAATATAAAGAAACAATTTTGCAATCTACATAGTGTTATAAGTTTCTTAGTTTCTAATGAAGTTGTAAATTTCGATTACTGTGAGCTAGAATTGTACCTGTTAGATTAACGTGACCACAAAAGTCGATTATCATTTATCATGCATTGCTTGATACCCTTATCAATTTACGATTCGGAGAGATTGTTTTGTTGTTTCTTTAGTGCTACTGATAAATGATAATTGGGTTGTGCATACTGTAGGTGGAAAAGTTTATTCTTGTTAGAATTGGAATATTGAAACATTTTGATGTGTGCCGAAAATTTGTGGATAATGTAGGTTGTTTGGACATTCTATCTCCTGAAGAACTTGAGCAACTCGAAATTCCTGTGCGTGAAGAGTCCGATAGTCCTGTTAAGAAAGTATTATACAGATTAGGAAATGACACTTCGTTTTTAGGAGGGAACAACAGTCTTTCTCAAGAGCAACCAGAGGCCACAAGATTTAATTCATTTACTGGAACTCAAACACTAGATCAGAGAGAGATATCGTTTAAGGTAATAAGCTGCATTTTTGTTTTGAACCTTTGAACTGGTTTAGTATTTTATTTGGTCTTTGTCATGTTAAAGGACAAGTTTTAAGAGGCATCTAATTTCTTTGGGTTTTGATGTAGATGCTATTTTCATTGTGAAGCACATCGAGGTTTTTACTTTGTGCCTGATTTTAAACAAAGATAATAATAATAATGTGTACTATGAGGCAGTGTTCATATAGTTAGAAACTTGTTGCTCACAGGTAAATGAAACTGTTACTATGAACTGTGGTTTCTACAGTGAAAATGAAGGGTTTAAAATCTCAAATGCAGACAAGGAGTACATGAATAGTTGCAAGGTTGTAGTGTCCACATGTGCATTTGGTGGTGGAGATGATCTTTATCAGCCTATTGGAATGTCAGAGGCTTCACTTCGAAAGGTTTTTGTCTTTCAGTCAAATATTACTAATTAGCGGTAGAAGTTCTATACTCTTATGAGGTATTAAATGGATGCAGGTTTGCTATGTTGCTTTTTGGGATGAGATTACTCTAAGTACACAGGAAGCGGCTGAACGTAGAATTGATGGGGATGGATTTGTTGGGAAATGGCGTGTTGTGGTTGTTAAAGATCTTCCCTTTACGGACCAAAGGTTAAATGGAAAGATCCCAAAGGTAACAACTTTCAAAGTTTGGTTAAATTGTTATCTTTTCCTCTATTTTCATTTAGTTTGTTTAATTCAGTTTGAAAATTTTATCCTGATCATGTTGCTATCTTTTGTCATCTGTCATTTTCTTTACTTTTTTATTTTTCCAAACATTTTTGTTTTCATGATTCATGAAGGCTATTGCAACATGGAATCTATTTTCTGTAATTACATTAATAAAGTAAAATATGATAATTTAAGCAGAAGAATATTAGTCAAAGGGGTGCTGGATCTGTTATTCATGATATAGTAGGTTTAAGCTGAATGTCAAATATCAAAATTTCTGTTACAAGTGCTAGGCACATACCACAAATAGGTGTAAGTGGATATTTCTCTGAGACTTCGAATATTTTTTTTTCTGGTGTTAGATGTTGCCCCATCGTCTTTTTCCTCATGCAAAGTATTCCATTTGGGTAGACTCAAAGTCCCAATTTAGGAGGGACCCTTTAGGTGTGCTCGAAGCCCTGCTTTGGCGTTCAAATTCTGTACTTGCGATCTCAGAACATGGAGCACGGAGTAGCGTTTATGATGAGGCGAAGGCTGTTGTAAAAAAAAACAAGGCCAAACCAGAAGAAGTTGAGGTGCAGTTGACTCAATACCGACATGATGGCTTGCCAGAAGACAAGAGGTTCAACGGAAAGAAGGGTATGCTTCTTTTTCTTTCACTTGTTCCGGCTTGATCTCTCTTATGAAATATTGCTATTTATGTCATGATTGTAGCAATTCTTAATTCTTTGAGTACCAATTCTTGAATTCCTTTACTTCTTTGTTGAGTACAAAGTAGGAGTAGTTAAGCCTACTGCATGCATTATTGCTTGCCTTCATTCTTCATGAAAAGTGATGTACTCCCGGGTTTTTCTGAGTGTAATTTTCTGAAAATTTGACTTTGAGAAGAAAAGGCGAAATTTAAAATCAATCTGTTTATTCAAGTTTTCTTATCTGTTTATTCATGTTTTCTTGTCAATCTGTTTGGAATTTAAAACCAGTCTGTTGATTGCTTTAATTCTGCATATTTTGACTTGCTCCTCTGCACATCATACTCATACACGGATGCCAGCAGCCAGTCCGCTCCACATCAGTCTACGTCAGACTCATATTTTCACAATTAGTGTTTAAAGTGTGTTATGATCCCCTTCCTTGCAGTCTGCTGCCACCAAGCTTATTTAGATACTTGAGTTAAGAAATAACCATACTTAAAACTACATGATCTAGAAGCCGGTGATCTCATTGTCTTGAATTTTGTTCCTATACTGAACCATTGCATCGTTAACCTGTGCAGCTTTATCTGAAGCATCTGTTATTGTGAGGGAGCATACACCGTTGACTAATATGTTTATGTGCCTCTGGTTCAACGAGGTGGTTCGATTCACTTCTCGTGACCAGCTTAGTTTCCCATATGTCTTATGGCGGCTGAAAGTGCTCAAGAACATCAACGTGTTCCCTGTATGTACCCGGAAAGATCTTGTTAATAGTATGGGTCACATACGCAAGGCCAAGCCACTGAGAAGTTGACTCTTAGGTAATGGGGTAGTGCTTCCAATTTATTGAACAGGGGTGTACTGGGGCACTCTCGGGCGTACCTGGGCTGTAGTAAATTCCTTCATTTGTTTGTAATTTCAGTTGGCGCTTCCATATTTGAATTTTGTTCATAAACATTTTACAGGAAGAGAAGAAAAAGTTTTAGCTTTAGCATTTGTGTGTTTTCTCCAATGCACATCTAAAGTGCACATGAAACAAGAGTTGTTAGATCCGGTTACAACAAACAATATAACGGCTCTTGTTACAGTGTGTAACTTAAACGTTCACTTTTGATGTGCATTTGCGGCAAGTGTTTCATTTTCTTGGGTCGGATCTGGCCAGCAGGCATGGAACGATTAATTTCTATTACTCGTTGTCAAGGAATTCATCATCAAGATGGATTGTCCTTACGCAGTTAAGGATCTCATACTAATAATGCCAGTGGTGCTAAGGAGACTCTCAAAAGGAGAGTCTCACTTTGAGAGTCTCCTTAGCGTTTTTCTATTAAACATTAGCAAAAATTTTAGGATGTTTCATAGTAGATATGATAAATGATTGGACTCATCACAAACTAATTTTTTTAATGGATCACCAAACTCAACACATTAAGCTTATGGGTGGAAATATTTGAACTCGAAATGACTCGTCTTGTTAACGTGTCAACCATTTGGTTCATGGCCTCACCAACAGAACCGCCACAAACCAAAGCATGAACAATCCAGACCCGTTAGTTAAAATTTTGTGAGCGAATTAGGTCGTGTTAACGGGTTGAGTCCATCTTATCAGCTTTATTTCGAAATAGCGGTATTTCGGATGTTTAACCGTTAGAGTTTGAAATTTGAAATTTTAAACAAAAATCTAATAGTTAAAACACTCGAAGTACCCATTACTCCCGAGTACCTAAGAAAGTCCCTTGCCATTAATAACAAAGAAGTTTTAACGAAAAGCCTGCGGTACTGTTCACTTTAACGAAAAATCATATTTTTACACTAAAAAGTCAAACTTGGTACTATTCACTTTACCCTTTATTTTGTCTTTATAGTTAAAACTCAAAATTTTCAAGCTATTTTCATTAGTTTTCCTTAATAACAAATGAGCAAAATGTGAATTTCTACAAACACTTGTACAAAATTCTACCATGCTACGGTGACACGGACAGCAAATGAAGTTCAACTCAAGACGTCATATTTTAAAAAACAGCTAACTAAAGAAAAGTCGCCAACTGTTTCGTGTAAAGTGTCTACATCATATGAATATTTATACCTTACCAGAAAGATATTGGCAATAAAAAATTGGAGAGGACCTGTAGAGACAAAGCAATGACGTTGATAAAGAAATGTTTTAACATTATAATTAACATATTATTGTTTAAGCCACTGGCTAATAATCCAATGTGCTGCTGCTACTGCTGCTGCAACTTGGACCGATGAAAGCATAGGAACCAATGTGCTCCACGGTCCACCTCCCAATTTCTGTCTAATCTGAAAAAGGCTGAAAATTTGCTTTTTCTTATGAGAGAGTGGAAAACAAGAATATATTCTATTCTACTATTCTACTGTCTTTTGAAATAGGATTCTCTTCGGATTCCTCTTATCTGAATCCTCCGAATTCTTTAACTCTGAAGCTAGAGAGAGAGATGGAAAAGAGGGAAGAAGATGGATAGGAGAAGGTGAACAAGGAAGAAAATAAAAGAAAATGATCAGAAGAAGTGAAGATGAAAGAAGATGAACTAAATAAGGTGAAGGTGAACATGAAATAATTCATTCGATTTTCAGCTGAACGGACATCATTAAAGGGTTCAAATGTAAAAGAACGGAGAGGATCCTATTCCATGTGTTTTGAGCTTTTATTTGGTCAAAAACCATGTCTTTTTTATTTTTTATATATTTGAGTTGTAACTTGGGTTTAGACTTTACACTAGAAAAATCAGTCGTAAAAAAATGGGTAAAGTATAAAAAATTACCTCAATTATTGATGTCATGACACTATCATACCTCATCTTTTTAAAATGATAATGTCATACCTCAACTTACGAATTTGTGTCAATGTCAGATCTCCGTCAGTTTTTCTGTTAATTTTTCTGTTAAGTGCTGACGTGTCTTAAGATGGACTCCACTCCTTAGTCCAACTAAATTAAAAATAATTAAAAATAATTAAATATTATAAAATTAAAAATAAAATTATTTTTTTATATAAAATTGTGGGATCCACCCTCTATCTCTCTCTCCTCTTTCTCACGCCTTTCTCCTTTCTCACCTCTCTCTTCTCTCTCTCTGGACAGCATCATCCCCAAAACCCAGAAACCCTTCCCACCCTTCCTACCTGTACCCCCCAACCTTCATCCACCATCATCTCTCTCATCTCTCTCTCTTCGGTGGCCTAGAAATTGACGAAAGGTCGACATTTTTTCTCCCCAATGCCACAAACTCCCTATCCTCCCACATGAAGCTACTATGCCTCATGCTGTCGGGAATTCCGAAGCTCGGATTCTCTGCCACAAAAACCCGTCGTCGGATCCCCTGACCCCTTCCCTGAAACGTTACGGCATAAGTGTCGGAGCCCTGACCCGAAGAGAGCAAAGCGGATTCGAGCAAAATCTGCGCCTGTACATTATTATTGGCATTAAAATCTCTGTCGTTGATCTAAGCATCAGAATATGAAGAGTTGGGATTGACAAAAAAGCTTGGAACTCTTGGACGTCGTTGGTCTCAGGGTATACGATGGCATCATCTTCGTCATCCTCGTCATTGGCTTTCGAGAAGGGGATGATCTGAGACGTTGGAGAGAGAAGAGACTCTGGGTGATGGCGTGTACTCCATTATTATCTTCTTCTCGACTTCGGCGGGCTTGGATTTGGGTTTCTACTTTGGGGTGGTTTGGCTTCGGACGATGTCGTTCTGGGCGGTGTTGTTGTTGAGGTTCTGGTGGATGGGGGAAGAGTTGCAGGTAGCCCAGGGAGAGAGAGAAGAGAGAGAGAGAGAGAGAGAGAGAGAGAGAGAGAGGAGAGAGAGGGTGGTGGAGGAAGGTTGGGGGGACGGGTGGGGAAGGTTAGGGTTTTCTGTTTGAAAATGGGGAATTAGGGTTAGGGTTTGGGTTCGAAAGGGACGGGAAGAGGTAGGGGAAAGGAAGAGGTGGGGGAATGGAAGAGGTGAGGGATGGGGGTGGGTTGGGGGGACGAGGAAGAGTTTGGGGTTTGTCGAATAGAAGAAGAAGGTTGGTGCGGGTGGAGGAAAGGGGAGGCTCGCACCCCTAGGCCATTATAATTTTTTTTATTCTTAATTTTTTTAATTTTATAATATTTAATTTTAAAAATATATTTAATTATTTTTTAATCTAGTTAGATTAGTGAGTTGACCCCTCTCTAGCCACGTCAACACTTAATAGAGAAATTAGCAGAAAAACTGACGGAGGTCTGACATTGTCACAAATTCATAAGTTGAGATATGACATTATCATTTTAAAAAGATAAGGTATGAAATTATCATTCAACTTATAGTTGAGATAATTTTTTTGTACTTTATCCTAAAAAAATTGATACTAGATAGAACTATAAAGTGATGCAATCATGAAGAAAAAAAAAAGCAAATTGGTTATGAGCTGGAGACCAACTCCTAAAGCGATATCACTCACTCTCTTGTTTCTATCCCTTTAATTTCTTTTTCTTTTTCTTTTTTAATGTGTGGGCACACGAGAAAGAATAAGATTAGGAATGAGGATATTCAAGATAAAGTAGGAGTAGCCGAAATTGAAGGAAAGATGAGAGAAAATTGGTTACGGTGGTTTGAACATGTGCAACGAAGGCTTACTGATGCTTTGGTTAGAAGATGCGATTGCCGGATAGAGGTCTAGGGCCGAAGGGATAGAGGAAGACCTAGGAAGACTTTGGAAGAGACTCTAAGAAAAGACTTAAGAGTACTTAGATCTAACGGAGGATATGAAACAGAGCCGAGCGCAATGACGTTCTAGAATTCATATAGCTGACCCCACTTGATAGGAAAATGTTTTGTTGTTGTTGTTTTTGTTTTGAATTCTCAAATTCAAGACTATAGATGAAATAAAAGAAGTGCGGGTGGAGAAAAGAAGAACTCGAGCAACATGTGCTCTTATGTCATTTAATATGTGTTATTCATATGTCATGTCACAAATAAAATCACTTGCACAGAAATATGTATAGAATACATCTATCGTTGGAGAACAAAACTCATTATTAACGTTTTAAGTTGTTGAACCATTTCACTTGATTTTCATTTGGTTTTGAATCCGATGCTCCAGTTGGCAAATACAAAATGAACAATCTGTCAATCTCCATTTCTGCATCCTTCCTATACGTAGCTTGCATCTGAAGGCAACACCAAGTGGATCCAGTTGCCCCATATCGTGTCTTTCAAGGATACGTCCAAACAAAACAAGATAAGAGCATTTGACCGCCGCCAATATTTTATACTTCTCAGTTCGGAATGGCCCGTGTACTTTCGGCTTTACTTTATGTTGCGCACGCACACCTGGTTTTCCAGTATTTCTGTGTCTATCTGTTCAGCCAACAAAAACACCCCACGTGGAATTTTCCAACCCAAACTCCACAACATATAATCTTACAAGCCCACGTTTTCGAACAAAACTGGCCTCATAAACTTTCCAAAACCAAAACCATAGTTTGCAAATTGCAATGGTTCTCTTGTTGCAAAAGTTTAACCAAATCTGCTCCAAGCTGGAGAATCACCACCACCACAACCACCACCCGTCGCAACCTGCCTTATCGGCATCTATGGAGGCCTTCCAAACCCATGTATCAAATTCCCTCAAAAAATTGTTGCCTCTGAGTTCATCAAAATCTGCAGGATCAGAGATTCCATCATTTCCATGGATTCAGCAGTGTTATGAGCTGGTGCCGATCATCCAAAGTGCTTTTGCAAAGCTGGTTGTGGAAGTAGACTTTCCCATGAGCAGATGGGAAGCTGCTTCTGTGGATAGGTATCTCAAATACTCTTTGAGTTTGTTGGAGCTTTGCAATTCTGTCAGTTCTTCTCTGTCTAATCTCGGGAAGGCTAGGGTTTCCCTAGCTCATGGCTTGAGCCTGGTGGAGAGTTCGTCGCCTTCTTCGGCTTTGGAGCATCTGAAGGCAATCCAATTCCAACCAAAGGGTTTGAGCAAGGGAATCAGATTCCAAGAAAGTGAAGAGGTTGGGAAAGGAAGTTGCTTGATTAGCAAGGAAACAGTGATTCATCAAGCTTTGGATATTATGCAGGGAATGGTATTTTGGGTGTGCGGGATTTTGATGTCTGGATTAGCTGGGAATCCCAAACCATACTTGGAGGTGAGGAATTCAAGTAGAAGGATTGTTGACCCGTTGCTTTCGGGGTCAAATTCGAGACTGGATGAAATAATGGAGAGAAATGGTGGGTTGAAGGAGGTGAAGGAGCTTAATGATGCAGTGGCGCGGCTTGCTGCGGCAATCAGAACTGGAAAAAACAGTGGAGCAGAAGCTGAAGAATTGAGAAGAAGATTAGAGGTGTTTGAGAAGTTCGTGGATGGTTTGGGAAAGGAGGTGGATTCCGTCTTCGACAAGGCTTTGGCTGGGAGAAATCAATTGCTCAATGGCCTTCAACAGCAGAAGAAATAGAGATCAATTGTATAATTTACTGTGTACAGAACATTGTTGTATTTTGATTGATTTTAGTTTGTAAATTAGAGTTTGTATATTGCAAAAATAAAATTAAAACTCGCATTTCAAATGATCGAACCAATGTTTATTTTGTTTTTGAAAATGTAGAAGCCGGATAGACAATAAAACTACAGGACACTTTGTTTTTGGTACATTTCGGGCAGAACCAGCTCACTCTGAGTTCGAGCGGCATTTCACCCTTAACCATGCACAACTCATCCGCGAATTCTTCAACGTCAGTTGGTTTAGACTTCACATAAACGCAGGCCATTTTATGCAACCATAAGGGTTTGGTATTCTCTATAACATTGGTGCATAATTTGAACCTTTCAATTTCAAATAATGGCTGATATTAAGAAACTTCAGAAAGTACTCTAGGTGCTCAAAAGATCTTGATCCAACTACAAAAGGGGAGCTAAAAATTGCAATTTTGAAAACAGATAAGCATTTTCCTTTGTTTCTTTTCTCTGACCTGAAGAAAATACAAACCAAATAGTAAAAACTAACTAGGACATTTTCCTCTTCATCCGCCAAACCTTCCCAGGAAAGGAACTTCTATGTCACCACATCGATGATTTTGGCATCGTCTAATGATTCTACACTCTCTTTTACAAGGTACTGACCTTTCAACAAACTACACTCTCGATTGTATCACCTTCATCTCTAGCATCTGTTGATTCTACAGAAAAGAGAACCTCATAAACAATTACAGACCTAATTGGCTCCCTGAGTCATTGGATTGGGCTTCTCTTTCTGGAGCTTTCCTCTTCCCATAAGCATCACTTGGCAGCCTAGCAAAACGATAAACTAAATGTAAAACCGACAGAGTAAGAGAACAAAGTTCATTTTCACTTGAGACACTTCTTTCAAATCATTTGTAAATCAAAAAATTGTATAAGGAATTAAAGTTGAAGTTTTCTTAACAGGACCAGGGCATATTTCGGTTTACTCATCGCCTTGCAGTACAAAATGGTACAATTGAGCATACAACTACTTATTACAGATGAGTTCGATATTATAATGAAAAATTAAGTTCGTTATTAAGGAAAGAAACAGTACCCTAGCTGCAAGTGGTGTCAGAATCGCCATTCTCAAATGCAAAATTGCTGACCAAATCAGGACTACTTGTGACGCCACGGTTTACAAGGCATTTCCTTTTCTCCACTGGATAATATTCAATAAAAGATCGGACTGTTCGGTCAGTTTGTGGAAACAAACACCGAAGCTCTTCAATCTACATAGTAAGAATATGCCAGAGTAGACATTGCGTAAGAGAAAATCACTCAAGGGCCAGGTAACGTGAAACTGATAAAATTTACATATAGCAAGAAGAATGTTACTTGCCTGTCTGTGCAACGTTTCATTCTCAAGTACAGCACGCTGTTCCTGGGGGAAACAAAATAGATGACAAATTAAAACCTGAATTGTCTCTTTTTATGACACTACCGGCAAAGATGCAAGGTCATGGTGAAACTTTTACCATGAAGCCAAACTTTTTAAACCACAACAGAAGTAATTATAAATGTTAAACTTCCCGGTCTAGATTAGTTACTTTCTTCCTTCTCCTTTCACCTTTTCAATTTGCAGAAGGTTGTGTTTTTTATCATTTTTATCCCTCTTTCTATCCGTCTTTTGCTTTAAATCACTGTTTGTATCCTTAGTTCAAATTCAAAGAAAATGTAGCTCATTTAGAACAATAATATATTAAGTAAACTGAAACTGAAATTCTATGTCTCATATGTTTTGCGGGATTGAATATTATTCATTAGTTCTTTAGAACACTGATTCTTCAACTTGCTGCTCAATGCTACTGCTTACATCTTAAGATTCAACTAAGACTCGGTGCTACTCTGGTACTTCCACATACCTGTATTCTTGATTGCTCTAGTTGCTCCATCAGTAATTGCTCCTGAAATATTAGAACATCTACTTAGGCCTTACAGATTACAGAAATGAGTAGATGTTAATCTGCAATACAATCTGACATCCCTACTGAATAACTTAAAAGAAAATAACGAAAAAGTGGAAATTATAATTTGTACCTTCCTCTCCTTCACTGCAAGTAATCCTTCATTCAATTGCTGTTCTAGTTGCTGCAATTCTTTTAGACTCAAACCAGTCAATTCCTTACCCAATAGCCTTCTACACAATCAGAAAATAATAATCTTATATGCATGACTCCAAAACTCGAAAAATATTAGATCTAATAATTGAGTAAATACATACAACTGTTTCTTTTGTAGATTTGCATATTCATCCTTTAGATTATCCAGCTCCTTGGAGTCTTGCTTCTGAATCTACAAATAGGAGAAAAACAAAGTTGTTGGAAGAAAAAAAACATATAATACGATAATCAAACAAAATTCTCAAGGAAGGTACTGCTTGGATATATGTCTCAACAACAATCATCTCATGCAGGCCAAAGCTTTATAAAAAGAACATCGTGTTTCAATACTTTTTTTCGTATATAGTGCATTGTTGAAACAACTTGTGCAAAAACAGGGTATGTGGCTTCACTCTTTATATATTCACTATTTTGTTTTAAACCTACTGAAAATTTAACATTGTTACCAGAAGCAGAACAATACTTGGAACCTTTCATAATCTTAAACCCAAAACTCTACCAAAGTTCATCGTGTTACCAACTCTATCCACAAGGACCAGAATAATTTTTGGAAATGTTGTAGGAGTTCCTTGCTCCAAAGGAGATTAACATAATTTACCTAGGACAAAAGAACAATTTTGAACATATGAAACATTTGCACAATCATCTGTTGCACTTTGTCAAAGTTCCATAAAAATGACTGACATGCAACAGGAGGACAAGCAAAATAAAGCAGGAAAAACCAAAATAAGACAACAAATCAAAAAATTTGTCCATCTAAAATTTTAAGTGCTACAGTATAAAAGATCAACTAGTGTCAAGTACATAAACTTGTTAAGATGGATACCTCTGCCTTGCCTTCTTCTGGTACATCTTCTGAAGAATCTAAACACTTGTTGTATCTTGAAAGAGTTTGTCTCATACTACAAAAGAAGACCAAATAAACATAACACTAGTGTTCTTTTTATACATGCAGGGCACAGTTAATTTCAACTTCATCGTTTCATATGCACCAACATTTCTAAGTTGCTTCACAAGGTAAATTTTCAGAAAACAAAAATATAGCAGAAAGACAAACATGGTTCCATGGAAATCCGAACCAATATCCGTATTACAAGCTAATCAGCCAAAACATTGCTTCATTCCTTAATTCATATTTAATCTAAAGAGCTACAAAATGCTGGCTTATTGCCAGTGAAGCGTTTCAGATGGATCGATCTGATGGAGGAAGGAAGCACCTTCAACATAGAGTGTAGTGCATCTTTAGAGGAAAATTAAAGGCTTTCTCACAACAGCATTGCATCAGGTATTTCAACAAGGACATAAAAATTTAAATTCAAATTTAATACCCCATTTTAATACAATGTAGCTCGACTTGGACAAGAAAAAAACACATCTGGACATTCCAATCCCTACAATCAACCACTGCCCACTTTATAAGATGCACAAAGGAGCAACAACCAAACAGCAACAGGAGTTTCAACTTTGAAGGAGTTCAAGAAAAAGTGGAAGTTCTTTCAATTCTGCTATCGGATTAAGCACTAAATTCACCAGAGCTATCGGCTGAAATTGGCCTTTCTGATAGTTCAGAAGCATCAACAATACTAGTAGCTTACCAAGGTCCATTGCTGATTCAATTGATCAAACATCATAAAAGTGGAACAGAATCCACTCAAAGTCTCAGAAAAATGCTTGCAAACATGACAATGTTAACCAATAGACTCATATATTTGCACTAACACTTCAAAATTTGTTCATAAGAAGATCACATCATAGGAGAAATCGCCCCCAAATCAACAATTATAAGATTATAGGCAACAGGGTAGGGAAGAATTTATAAGAAAAGAAAACCCTAAGTTCATAAGTAAAATGACCATCCTAGACATTCACACAAACCCAAATAAGAAAAAGGAAAAAGGGGAACAGTAGCATCCACTAGTCCCTAAAACAAAATAAAAACAATAGATACTGAAGAGAAAGAAAAAAATCAACAGTAAAAAATGGAAAAACCAAAACCCGCAGATAAATTCATATTCAAAGACAAAAGCTCTTCCCAAAAAAAGAGTAAAACCATCAGAGAAACATGATCAGAAACACATGCATGAACCTAAAAAATTCAGAAGAAGAAAAAAAGAGGAAATTTTTTACCCACAATTTAAAAAATAAAAAGTAAAAATTCAGAAACGTACCCAGCACTGGAAAATTCAAAAAGCCTTCCAGTATTGGAGAAGATAATAACAGCAACCTCAGCATCACAGAGAATAGCCAATTCCTGAGCTTTTTTGAGCAGCCCAGAACGTCTCTTTGAGAATGTGACTTGTCTGCTATTTGCATTCTCAATCCTTTTGATCTCAATCTTCCCCCTTCCCATTATTTCTCTCAAGTTCTCAATAACCCCTCCAACAATAAATAAATTTAAAAAAAAAAAGCTCAAAAACCCAGAAAAGGAGCCAACTTTAGCAGAAAAACTTGAATACCAATTCAAAATCTTTCTGGGTTTTCTCTTTCTATCTCTCTAAAACTAAAAGTCCAAAAGAAGTGTGTGCTGTTTCTCTCTCCCCACCATCTCTCTCTCTCTCTCTATCTATCTATCTAGGAGGCGTTGTTCGGAGGGTTTGGCTCCTTGGGAACGAGGGGGGTTGCCAAAATTAGATTGGGGAGAAGATAAAGGGGCGTGCGTGTATGTGTGTTGGTGTTGGTGTGTGAGAGAGAGAGAGAGAGAGAAGAGAGAGAAAGCGATTTTACCCCAAATGGCGAAAGCTTGGAAACGGCAAGTTTGCATGGCTCTGTTTACTATTTAGAGAGTGGTTGCATGACTCTGTTTTCCCACATTTGGCATTACGGATCCCACTTTTATTTCTTTACCATTTATTTATTTATTATTATTGCGTTATTATTTTGAGATGGAAACTCTGCATAGTCGGTCTTGCTTGTGGGTCCCACTTGGACGTTTCAAAACTTAAATCGTGAATTGCATGTGGTCCTTTTCTTCTTCACCTTCATACGTCTTCGATATAATCTATGATAGTTTAATATTTGGTACTAGACGTCACTTGGTACTACAATTTAGCAGTTTTTATTTTTACTTGTAAATGAGAAGTTTTATATTTAATTCTCGTTATAAGTAAATTTAAATCACATTACTATAACTAGCCGATCCCATCTCTTAGCATAAATAATATTGTTTTTAAAAGAAAAAAAAAGGTGCTAGGCCTAGGTATAGTAAATCCACTGCCAAAATTTGAGAGGGAAAATTTGTGTGGTTTTTCTATTTTGGCAGGGAGAGAGTGCATGACTAATGCCTTTGCTATCCAATTTGCCACATTTGTATTTGGGCCTATGTTGTGGAGCCCACTTTCGGCATCTCAATTTTTCTCTTTGTTTTCCCTATTTGCCACATTTAGAAGTTTTTTGTTACATTCAACTATTTAAGTGTTTCATTTAGTAAAGCCATTTCCAATTTTAGACTAGATAAGAATTAGCTAGTTGGTTTGGAAAAGCACTTTTGCATTACTTCTAATTTTCGAGAATTGGTCATTGCCTAGTTTGTTTGTAGAAGAACTTTCGCCCTTTTTTTTTTTTTCAAAGCACTTCTTTTCTTTGAAGTAATGGTTAAAGTGGGAAAGGTCTCAATACTCATTTGGCTTGCAGATGATCTTCTCTGGGTTAAGTGATTTTTTTGCTGCATATAGTTTTGGGGTAGAGAAGGGTTATAACTTATAAGTGTATAACATTCATAAATAAATGTGTATAAATATATCATGCATACATGCAAATTTTTAGGTTTTAACCATTCTTCTTCTTGGAATTTTCTTTTCAATTTGTCCAAGTGCCTCCTTTTTTTTTTTTTTTTTAATTTGTCCAAGTGCCTATTATATAGTAAACTATGTATTTAGCAGTAAATCTTTTAGATGACGAAACAGGTTAAATTTGTCATGAGGAATTAATTTTCAAGGAATTGCAATAGTTATTGTCATCGATTGACTATTTGAAGTTTTATCAACCTCTTCACAACATATACGATATCTTTTGTTAAAGTTTCGTTACTTTAGAGGTCATACAGGCGATCCCACTTAGTGAAATAAGATTTGATTGTTGTTGTTGTTCATTACTTTGTCATTGTACAAAAGTTAGTGGCTCACCACTTTTAATTAGTGTTACTAATATAAACCCACACACTTTGTGTTTGTGAAATTTTTTACTTTTGATTTTAAAATTGAAGGATAGAGAAAGAAAGTGAGAGAGAACGTGTGAGAGTGGGGAGAGAGTGAGAGGATTTTTTAAAAATAAAATTAGGGATAATAAAATCAAGGCTTAAACAAGAAAGAGCAAAATTTTGTTTTGTGAAATTACGTTACTATTTTTAAATTTTTTGTTGTGGTAGAAGACAAAAATGTCTTAACACTCTTCAACTTATCTGCATTGTTATCATCTAAAGTTCAAACTACATTTATATTTTGCTCGCTCATTTTCGCTAGAACTGTCATTTATTTACATTACCAACCTTCATTTTTTCAATCTGTAACAGACGAAAGAAAACACATCCATGTGAGAAGAAAAATTTTAGTTCTACGAAAAGTATTTTGACGGTGCAGAACTCCACCGTTGAACACCTATTAGATTTTCACATTTATAGATTTCCAAGTATATAAATTTCCACACACACGTGTGTGTATATATGTGCGTGCGTGTGTATATATATATATAGAACTTTTTACGTATTTTATATTTATACAGCCGCAGCTTCATTTGGGCATCCTTGCTACTGATAAGTAATAACTATTCCTAATAATCAGAATTTATTTTACTACAAGCTTAATTTAGTCGTAAATCTACCCAATAAATTCCCCTTTATGTTCTATTTAGTTTAACTTTTATTAAGTAGTTTATGTGAACATTTGTTGTCAATCATCATCAAACTAACATTAATCATCCTTTCATAGAATAAAAACATTAATCATACGCTCATCACCTACTATTTTTTTGTAATAGATCTGAAAATTAAAAGTAAGGGAGTATTAATGAAAATCACACGATACTGTTCACTTTAACGAAAAACCAAAATTTTACACTAAAAAATCAATCATGAAACTATTCAATTTACCTTTATTTTTCCTTATTGTTAAAACTTAAAGTTTTCAAACTCTTTTTATTAGTTTTCCTTTAAAAGTAATCAGATTAACTAAGTAAAAGTTTAGAGTTACAGTTATTAAGAGCATTTACCCATAAACAAGAAGTGCCAATTGCACCTTCCTCTTTACGTAACTTCACTTCCAACCAATTCCACTTAACTCAAAATAAAATATATCAATAAAAATACATTCCTTGCTGCTCGATGTACATGTATCGTTGTATCAAATAAATAAAAATATGCAATACGTGATAAATAATCATCACGTAAAGGGATGACTCCAAGTCAACAGGGCTACTCGCTTTGCAAGGGTGGGAGTGAGGAGGAAACCTCTATCATATGCAACCTTACCCTTGCTTTGCAAGAGATTGTTTCCTTGACTCAAACCCGTGACCTTTCGGTCACAAGGAAACAACATTTCCATTGCGCCAATGCTCGCCCTCATAAACAACCATCACATAATTGAGAAAAACTGCGTAAAAATGTTTTAAAAAAAAACTAATATCACAATTTTATTTTGCAAGTGTTCTCGGTAGCCACTTAGTGCTAACTGATACAATACATGAAACCAAAAGATGAGGACAATGTGTCCATGGGGGCTTTTATTTTATTGAGTCATTTGTTTTAGAATTTCATGCCTAAGATCTAGGCAGATGCACTGAACAAAATCCTCGCTTACAGACACCCCAAGGACGAACACGATTAGCAGGTGGTACAACAATACTTACCATACAAATGACTATGATACGCGCCTGAATGCTAGTATACAGGGCACGAGCTATCTTCGCTGCAAGTGACTACTATAAGTCATCAACTGTCAACTGATGTTGGTGCATTACTAGCTCCGCATCGTCCTTTTTACACACATATATGAAGTGACAATCTGGATCTTCCAAAACAAAATCAGCTGGAAGTAAGCCCTTCTCGGTGATAGGAACGGGTTCCAGATCTGATTTTGATGACAAACCACAGCCTTCAGGCGTTTGGAATCCTGGTCTGGCTGTGAAATAATAGTCACAAGGACACAAAAACTAGATAAGGCACCTCTATAAGGAATCGTAAACACTGAAGTAACAAGCAAATTCATAGAATTATCATCTCTGTTTGACTGTTTGTTGACTATCCAAGAAAGATCCCAGGAAAAGGTGGGTACATCCTAGTTTACTACTCGAAAAATACTCAGGTTGCATGTATGCTATGCACAAGCAACAAATATATGAAGCTCGGACAATCTGGACTGAAATTCCTAACTGAATAAACCAAAATCTTGTACCATTATATTTGTAGATAGATGTGGGACAACAAAAATCTTGTACCATTATACTTGAACGGATGTTCACCATGTGTTATAATTGCCTCAAACTCACTAACAAAATATGACCATTTGGCATTGAAAGAGACGTAAAACAAAATTTAACTAAAAATCACAAGCAATTATCAAACATACTCAAATAACGTGGAAGCAAGATCACTTTTGGAGAACTAACTGAATGAGGGGAACTGTAGATATTTGAACAGCAAGAAAAAGACGACTATTATGAAGGAAAATAAACTTACGTATAATGTACAAACAAATTTTCCAGTTGTACACTGGCCGTCTCAAATAAGGCATTCTTACTTTAGGATCACCGTACGTTATCTGCTATGTAGAAGTTTAAGAACAGATCATATATTTTTAGCTTTCAATAAAAGAAAGAACATTGAGAAATATAAAGCTTCATTTAAGGGTGCACAGTTACCAACATATAGATCCCTCCAGGTTTAAGAAGCCTACAAGAAAAAAATAACAACTAGGATTGGTAAAGGAATATAAAAGCAAACTATAATTAGCAAAGTTTAAATGGAAAAAGAAATTGTGAAATGGTCGAGTAATATAAGAAATTGCATCTGTATATTGAGTCTTAAAGTCTACAACCTGCTCACTTCCCCTAACATTTGAACAGCACTAATTGGAGCATTGTTGCCACACTAGAAACATAAGCACAAACGAGAGAATCAGAGTGCGCCCAGTAATGACTAGGAGGAGTCATAAGAACATCACAACATGCATCATACGATTCATACCATCAGTGAATCAAGAGTTCCTTTGACAGACCACAAACCACAGGTGCAACAGGTGATGGCAGCAACAAAGGTTTACCAAGACGTTAAAAAGAAAATTAGTACACAACATTGTATATTTCTAAAATGAGTACACAAAGAAATAGATTCATACCTTTATCAATGACACCGTCAAACGAATCATCTGGGAAGAAACTCATATCTTTAACATCCATTTGCATGTCTATACGATCCATATAGGAAACATACCTAGAGTCTCCAATAGTTACTAATAAAAAAGCAGTTAGAAGTAGTTCTAGAGATTTTGATGAAGTAGATTTCCAAAAGGATACATTTCAGCTGAGGTATGTGCTCATATTTGCTTATCATCATGTCGATAGCCACTGATGAAATGTCAATGTTCATTATGTCTTCATATCCATCCTTGACCATGTCCTCGGACATAACTGGGAAAGAGAACATTTTTCCATCATTACCTAAGTCAACAAGTACACAAAACCATAGGAAGTATCTTAATATGACGAAATTACAGATGTCAGGTTGCCTTCTGGCTAGACACCGCATAACTGTTGCATCAAAATCTTTCTCCTACGGATGGCAAGGACAATGCCACGCGTAGGGACCCTAACTGCATCCGGTGCACCATTACTTTCAACATCAAATTTGCTAAATAGTGGGAAAGAAAATGATTCTTTGCAACTTTTTTCATTCTATGACCTACACAGAATGCATCTGCTATGGAAATCATATATCTATCAGACAAAACAGAAGGAAAACACACAACAGAACCTTAATTTGGGGAATTCATACTCATGCCAAAATCCCCAAAATAAAAGGGGTCAAATTTGAGTAGACAATGTTCAACCAACCACTAGCAGTAACCCTAAACCCCAATTTCTCTGATTTTTACCATAACTTCTCAATAATTAAAAAAACCCAGCTCAAAATTACCAAAAAAATATCTGAAGTGCAACGGGAATGATCAGAACAACTGGATTTCGGGAACCAATACTCTTAACAAAAGTCTCAATAAATGAATACAAGAACAAAGATCAATCAATGAGCCAAATTCCCACGTCAAACAAATTTTTTTCTGTACTTTCCTCTGAGTTTCTCAGCAACCAAACAGAGTAGTTAAAGCAGAGAGTCAGTATATGCATATGTATATAGAAAACAAAAGGGAAAGGAAGAAAAAGAGAATAAGGGAAATGGGTGGGTGGAAAAAGAGTACCGGCATTGCCGCAGCCGACCATGAGAACAGAAGAGGAGATGGGGATGAAGTGGCGGACGAAAGGGCGGAGGGAAGAGTAGCGCTGGTACCAGTCAAAGGAGCCACCTTCTTGGACGTAGCGGGCGTCCCAGTAGAGGGCGTCGCTATAGTTGTAGGTGTTGCAGCTCGACTCGTCCCTCAACATCTCCTTTTCCTGCTGCTGCTCTGATGATTTCAGTGGATTTGACTAGACTTCAGTTGGTGAACAGTCGGCGAAAGGAAATGAAAGTACGAGACGAGAGAGGGAGAGAGAGAGAGAATGGGGAAGTGAGGTCGGGTTTCGTATTGGGGCTGCCTGGCAATACAGTTGGGCCTTTGATCTAGGCCTGCGGTCCAAACAAGCGTCATCGAGTCCATATCAAACCCAAGCAACCACCTCAACACCACCGACTTTTCCTGCTCGAAGAACCTCTTCAACATCAACCCCGGCACCCGCCCGGCCGATATCACCGCCGCCAAGTCCTTCGGCAGACTCTCCGACGCCTCGGCCATGGCGGTGGATGCAGCTTTTGAAACCCCGTCTCCTCCGTTTTACTCCCCTTCTTCCCATTTCAGCCCGCAGCGCCACTTCTACCTCGCCGTCGACAGACACCAGTTCAAGATGGTAATTTCTCCGCACCCATCTGCGTAAAAGTTGAGTTTTTTTTACTAATTGAAGTCAAAAGTTGTGAAATTTAATTGGGCAGGAGACGTTGATGGACTTATTGGGCGTGGCGGGTCGGCGTCCTGGGTTGCCCATGGTGGTCTGCTGCAGCTCACGTGACGAGCTCGACGCCGTTAGCTCCGCCGTCGCCAACGTCCCCTATATCTCTTTGGCTTCTCTGGTAAATTTTCAATTTTTCTTCTTCCACCCACACTCATTAGCCATTCCCTCATGCGGTGTTATTGTTTGATTGATTCACTACATAAAATCTATGTGCATGAAATGCTAATGGTGTTTAAAAGCCTCAATATGCATCAACCCAAGGCGAATAAACCAAGTTGTGGAACACAACTGAGTTGTTTTCCATAAATATGAAGCATGTTGATTCGTATGCAAAAGGGTATATGAATTTGACAATGTGTGATGAATAAGTTATTAGCACCGTGTCCCCGTTAATGCGGATAAAAAAATGGAAGATTGATCACTGGAAGAAGCTTTTGTGTGGGCTTGGTGTTCGACCAAAAGAGTCTTCGATGATTAAGTTATATTGCGGGCAGGAAGAACTGCATTAGAGTTTCTTCCTGTTTTCTATCGACCTTTGGTAGTAGGAATGCACTTATTGTAGAGGATTTCTCGTTTTATTGGGAATGCGTGATTGGATTATGAGCAGGTATCTTCGTTCCAGTTTTAACCAAGGGGTCTCACCCTTCCTGTAGGAGTTCGAAATTTAGTTGCCTTCTAGGATGGTAGTTGCCAGAAAATGCCAGAAAGGGACAGATAATCGTGCCTGGCTCGACTTTGCAGTGTGCTTTGATTATTATGCTTCATAGTCAAACTTCAAGCCATTACTGATAATTATTTGCTGTTATAGAATTTGAAGCTTTTAGTGATGGTCAAATGATAACAATCGAAATAGGTGATATTTGGTTGCATTTAAGTTAGTTATTATGCTTATGTTGTAAACGTGCCAAACACAATTAACCATGTTTAGAGACGTTGAAACTTGGATCTCCAATTACCGTTAGTGTTTCTAATGTAGCCTGTGCATCATATCTTGTATCGCAGTACACTGACCTTGCTGAAGCAGACCGTTCTTTAATATTAGAGCATTTTCGGCAAGCAACAATGAGGTGGAACCCAGAATTGAGTGCTCAATCAGCAGTTGATAATGAGTCTGTGAAAGATGAACAAAAATCTCATATGATAGTTGCAACAGATGCATGCCTTCCGCTGCTTGCTTCTGGGGAGTCACCTATAGCTGCCCGTGTTCTTATAAATTATGAGTTACCGACAAAGAAGGTATCGTTCTCGTTCCTTTGGGAATTGGGACTTAGATGTACCGCAATTTCATGCATCCATTTATGCTGACAGTTACTCTTGTTGTGCCATTTCAAGGTCGTTAATGATTGAATTCTGTGTTATAACAGTTGTTAACATGGGACTGCATGTGGTTTTGCTACCTTATGCATTACATACTGCGTCCATTCTATTTTCTCATGTATATATGCTTCCTTCCTTACGATCCTCTGTGCAGGAAACATATACAAGGCGTATGACAACTTGTTTGGCTGCAGGTTCGTCCTACCAAGTTGTACTACTTTGTTAGTTGCATATTAATGGGGTGTGCTCTCTTGCGATAACTTTGTACAAACACGTGCAGATGGGATTGTAATCAACATGGTTGTCGGGGGTGAGGTAGTAACTCTCAAAAGTCTTGAAGAAAGTAGCAACCTGGTCATAGCCGAGATGCCCATACATGTGAGTTTGTCAATGCTTACGTTTCCCACATTTCATTTAGCCACCCTGTTCCTTTCTCTTTCTCTCGCGTAGATGGGCACTCGTTTGATATATGGTTGATTGGATTGCAGATTTCTGAGATCTTATGAAGATATATAATGTGCTATGCTGGCGGACATGTCAGATAAATGATTCCTTGTACTTTGCTGTGGTGGTCGAAGCAATTGTGCGTGATCTGAGTACCCTTTGAGTGGTTCCGACGATGTTGAATTTATACTGATTTGTGATTTTAGATGAGACTTGGTTTGGTAAGTAGTATACATGAAGGAGGAAGACATATTAAATCCAAACAAGTTTTGACTTTTATTGTTTTCAAGAAAAGAATAAATACGATGGCAACAAAATAACAAATTCCGGAACTTAATACTTTTGGAGAGGCAACGCGCGCAAGGTGTTCAACATTTCATCCTCCAACAAGCATCTGCTTGTCTTTAGCGGAACTTTTGCCCAGGTGTACCTACTAGCTACGACATTAGAGATGACAAGCATCAGTGAAGATTAAGAAATTATACTTGAAATGATCATCAAAGTAACATGCTGTTGTTTAACTCGGTACCTCTGGTATCAATTGGAGTTCTTGTACGTGGGTTCATTGGGATTGTATGTCTGTTATCAATTAGTTTTAAAAACCTCCCATCAGCAAGAAGAAGACCAAAGAATCTAAGCTCCATTGTGCCTGCCTCCGCAACGATTGCTTGATAAACCTTGGGCGTGCCAGCATCAACGGCCTCCAATGTTATAAAATGGTTGAGACAGCCGGCAAGAAACTGCACACTTTCCCTTATCCCCCTTGCAAATTGCAGTCGGGCACCCTATGAGAGACACAGAGAGAACAATGTACAAGAGTTATTTTCTTATAGAGGGTGAGCGTGAGCTACTGAAAATAAAAGAGCATGATCGAGTTAGTTCAAACCTTTTGCTTGTTGAACTCTTTCACAGCGAAAAGAGCAGGCGGAGTTTTAAGACGGCGCTTAGTATGCGATCTACCTCTGTCAACAATGGGACATGATGATGAGCGCCAGTCACTTATTTCGTGGTATTGTTTTTTCTGTTTCTTAGTCTTAGGAATATAAGTAGACGGACGTGAAAACAGGTCGTCCAGCTGCTGGAGTTGATTAATGTTGTAGTGGGACAAGTTGTTGAGTATTGCCGACGCTGGAGATGGCCTAGCACTAGTACTAGTGGCAGCAGGAGCACCAGTGCACGCCCCCAACTTTCCGACCACAGAGCGAAAGCGGAGAGCCAATGCCAATGCCATGTTTTCCGAGAACTAGTCTACTCAGACACTGACACTGCTAGTAAGACCGCTAAATGTTAAGTTTAATTGGTTTGTGAGCAAAAATCTACACAAGTCTAGACAAAATAGCTTTGTTAAAGCAACACCAAAAATCTCTTAGGAGTTTTTTTACAGCAAAACAACAACTGAATTATCGTAGCCGAATCAGTCGTCCCAACAAGAACAACAACATAATTCTAATTTATCAGAAATTGAAATTCAAATAGAACGATCAGAAATCAATCATTCGGGATCCCAATAAGGCAATCACAAAGAATTGATTTACCTTAAATATAATTAACGTGGGGGCGGAGGCGGCGGCTAGGAGCAGCAAGCAAAACAGATTTCGCACAGAACCAAACCTTTGAAAAAAAAAAAAAAAAACCCTTCTATTCTTTTAGGACGACAAGCCAAAGCTAGCTAGGACTTAGGGAGCGTTTGTTTGCCCTCACTAAGTCGGACTGGACTGGACTGGACTAGCTATTAGTCCAATACTGTGTTTGTTCCATGCTGGGACTAACATTAATGAGACTAAAGGGGACTAGCATAGACAAAACCCTTCACTAAGAGGTCTTAGCGAGACCCCCCAATAACCATGTGACTAGCTAAGACTATCCTCTCTTTCTCGTCCTCGTCATGTTCAACGACCACTCCCGACAGACTCCTCGTCATCTCCGGTCGCCGAGATCAATCATGAACTTTCCGACTCTCTTTCAGATCCATTTCACAACCAACTTTCATATAAAATATACAAAATTGAAGCTGGGAGTGACAAGATTACGATTCTACCTGAATCAAGGCCAAAATATAGTCGAATGTGGCCGGAAAATGGCCTAGAAGTCTCGGCCTGTTTGGGCTTCTTCAAATCCATGACAGATTCGAGCATGCAAAGCTAAGATCTAGGTCCAGGGATGGTGATGAATTTTTTTACGGTGTTAACTTCATCCAATTTAACAAGGGTTGGCTGGAAAACACATCGGAAAACTTGCAACTCGTCAGGAAAATTGGAGCCGTGAGGTTCCGTTCGAACAACGCATAGCTAGAGAAGGAGGGAGGACAGAGAAATAGAGACTGGAATCGATAAGAAGTTTGACCAGAAATGAGAAAGAGACATGAATTGAGAGGTCTGAGAGGAAAAAAAGAGGGAGAGGGTGGGACGAAGAATTGAGAGAAGAGGAAGAGAGTGGGACGGAAATGGTAGGAAAAGATGGAGAAAAAGATAAGATCATAATAAAATATTAATAATTTATATATTAAATAATATAATATTAGAATTTGTTATTATCCAGCTTCTTAGTCCAATACTGCACCAAACGCTTCACTAAGTTATTCCAGTTTAGTCTAGTCTAAGCCAGTCCAGCTCAGTCCAGCTTAGTCCTTGAAGCTAATCCAGTCCGAGATAGTCCAGCGCAACAAACGCCCCCTTAAAGTTTAGTTCGGAAGCCCAGTAGGCATTTTCTTTTTATTACGTGGCACAATCTGGTGCCTTGTATACGTTTTCAACGGCTGTAGATGAAAAAAGAGCACAATAACTACAACCTAATACCTAATAGTCAGTTCAGTTTGGTGTTCTGGTCGGACTCCGTGTACAATTCTCTCTCCTCCTCCTCCTCCTCTCTCTCTTCCCTATCTCTCTCTCTGTTCAATCCGAGTTCTTCAACCTATCCCGGATCGCAAGAAGATAAACAGCCCCAATCTTCTCTGCCCCACAACCCTGAAAAATCCCAATTTATCTAGCAAGGAAATAGAAAGCCACAATCTTTTTCTTCCTTTCTCTCTCCAGAAGAACCCTAGAAAATCCCAATTCCTAAAGCCCCAATCTTTTCCTTCGAATTGGGTGATATTGCTTTAGAGCTTTTGGGAGACAATTTACCGTTGTTTCATCGAATGGAATCCGATCTGAAAACTTCCTCCTCCCCCTACAACCCTAGAAAATCCCAATTCTTAAAGCCCCAATCTTTTCCTTCGAATCGGGTGATATTGCTTTAGAGCTTTTGGGAGACAATTTACCCGTTTCATCAAATGGAATCCGATCTGAAAACTTCCTCCCTAGAACCCTAGAAAATCCCAATTCGTACCTTGAAATCCTACACTCTTGAAAAAGCACTTTTGAGAATGGAAGCACTTCTGCGTTTGATAGTTACTGGTATTTGGACTTCTGTGTTTTGATCACTTCTGCGTTTTGTTTATTGGGTTTGATTCAAAATCGTTACTTTTTCTTTGTTTATTTTCATGACTAGCATGACGGAGGATGAACAGACGCTGTTTTACTGTCTTATTAGATTTGGTGCTTCATATGCAGATAATATTTTTGTGATTCGGATTTCCGATTTGAAATTTTCGCCATTATTCCATTGCTTTAGTAATTAAATTTATGCCTTAATTCAGCATATTCATCATGATGAGTATTAGGGACAGAGTAGAGAGATTGGTGATTTTATAGAGCACAATCATCAGGCTGCTTGGGTGCTTTGTGTTTATTTATTTAGGTTTACGTTAAATGGATTTGATGTGATTCTGATTCTGGGATTGGGTGTTGAATACTGAATTGTTGCTTGATATATTTGTACTAGGATTTTCTCCAGCAGCGGAATCTGAGGAAGATTTGAAAAACTGAGAAATCGTTTTGTTCTCCACTTGTTAATTGGTGGAGATGTCAAGTTATGTGGGTATTCACATTAGGGATCAATCGCTTCAAAGCCAGTTAATGCAGGTTGAGCTTCGCAGTCTAGAATCCAAAGTGTGTATAATTTTGATATCGTATTTTTCTCTAACATGTGGCTTTGAGTTAATTGCAAACTTTTTGTGCTTTTCAGTTTAATTCATTGAAGAATCAGAATGGTAAAGTTATGGCTGGAGATTTGCCACCTTTAATGGTGAAATTAAGGGCATTCAGAGAAATGTATTCTGAGGAGGAGATCAGAGGTATCTTAAGTGGGTTGGATTCTGACTTCAGTGACGAGATTGATTTGAATCCTTTCTTAAGGTGATTCATTTTGTTTCTTTGTTTAGTTTTCCTCCCTCTCTCTCGCTCCACACACACACACACTCACTCCCCTATGCATGTACTGAGTTAATCATAGTGCTGAACAAAGTAGGTATAAGCTTAACAATCAGAGATCGTTGGTTTAAACCTTCAAATTGCAGAAACGGGGCAAGGCTGCATATGTGTGTTGCCTTCTCTAGATTCGAATAAGTGTGGTAGTTTGTAATATCATAGTACTATACCACCACCCGTTTTAATCGAAAGAAGTCCCAGGTCAGAAGAAATGTTTTTTATTTTCCTTCTTCTGTAGTTAGGTGTATAAGACTTTGCATGTAACTTGCTACATTCACAAGTGAATTTATAGGATTTCACATATTAATTTATTGCACAAATTGCACAGGCACACTCAAGCTTGCAAGGGTAAACAACAACTGTTGTGGTTTTTTGATTATTTGCGTATGAATGCATCTCTTTTTAATCATGACTCAGATGATCAGATATATTTTTGTACCTTTGGGCTCACTGTGAAAGAAAATTGCACTACTATTTGATATAGATGTCGTATAATATATTGGTTTTCAGGGATTTTTGGTCTTTGCAGGGTTTTATCTGGCTGGGCAAATGCCTTTGCCATCAGTCTCTATGTATAATTTTCTTTTAAGCAAGGCAATATACCTATGACATTCAGAAAATGCTTGATGAGGCAGCACTTAGTTCCTTTGAATTGGGGCTGTTGCTGAATCGGCAGGTAAAATTTTTGAAACTTCTGTGAATGTTTATTTCATGCTTTCGTATTCCTTATGTGTGCCTCTACAATCTGTCCATGAAGATTTATTATTGTTTTCATCACTTTTTTTCACGAGCAACTACAATAAAAAGGATGAAAGCAGGTGCAATAAGATATTGGACATGTAAGGGGCAGGTGCTAATACATAAAACTCTAGATAACCAGCTGTAATTAAACACAAAAACATCCCCAAAGTGACAGAAACAGTACCAAGCTTTAGATAAGCCACACACCATCTAAACCTCTCAATTTGAGTTACATTTAACTTCGCATGATAGCAATGGGCCCAATGGGCTGAATTGCTCCCGCCTCAATATTTAATACTCCGTGGGGAGGATGATAAGGAAAAATAGGGTATTTTCTCCCCAATAGTGCTCGTGGAGCCTTCTCGTTTCTTGCCAATGTTTTCAAAACTTTGAAGTAGCCGTCAACTCCCCACCCACATCCCCAGCTATTTCTTACTTTCCAATACCCGGGTCCGTATCCGCATATGTTGACGAAGTGAAAACCGAATCCGTAACCGCATCGTTCGCAATGATACTTTGCATCTTTGGTATATAGCTCACAGTCCTTATCTTGACATTTGTCGCAATTTTGTAATGTATTTATATATCCAAGTACTGCCTGCATATGAAACAAGAATAAAGATTGTTTTTTGTGCTGATTGAAAAGGTGAGAAATGTTTTTCAAATATTTTGTATACTGTTCGGTTAGGTTGGAGACCATGGACTCATTTTTTGTATAAATTCATTGGGCTATGCTTATTATTCTGTGTAAGTTTTCTGGTCTGTCAAAGAGTGAGTTGTGTTGTGCTGTGTTGGATGTTGTTAACATTTGCATTTGATGTTAGGCAGTGGTGGATATTATTAGGGGGCATTAGGGATTTCTTTCCAGAAGAACTTATTTTTAAAATTTTGATAAGCCAATGGTTTGGTGAAGTTGTAAAAAGCTGCTTTAAAACTTCTGCAGGGTTGCCTGTAAAAGCTACTTTGTAATTAGGTGACAGGCCATGTCCCTCCAATTATGTTGTTTTTTTTACGTTTTTCTTTTCTGGGTTTGGTGTATACCAGTTAGCAGTCGACTCTTCTTTGTATTCGGATTGCAGCTGCAGACCTCTATGTTCTCATCTGAGAAATTTTACTACTAACGGTGTGATCACTCATCTGTAAGTTTATTGATCTCCTTACAGTTTTTGTATTTTTGGATTTGGAAGCTCTCAATTTTCTCAGAGTTTGTCATTACTATGAGAATAGGGGCATTGTTTTTACTGTGAGATAGGGCTTTGTCTACTTCACGATTAGATAATTTACTTCTTATTAATAATTGATTTAAATTTCATTTTAGTTTTATGCTAACCTTTTCGTAGTCGAATAAGGATGCGTCGACACTCAATCTTGCCACCAACGGGGTGTTGTTGGTGTTGAGAAATTTGAGCATGGCTTGCCGCCCGTGAGCGAACAAGTAGTCATGAATGCGGATTTTTGGTCCGTGCTCCTGAAACCATAGAATGTAATGTCAGTATTAAGTTCTGCACAATTTGCACAAGTCAAAGGGTCTAGCTTACGAACTGAACAGTTTACGAGTCTTAGAGATATTAATACTTGTGATCAGTCTTAGTGTGCTGAGGTAGCTTACATTGATTGGAGGTTTATTGTATGGCCAATCGTGCTCCAGGGCAACACCGTGCTCCTTGATAAAATCAAAAGCATCGTTTATGTAGCTGCCCTCCTTCTCAAATGAAAGCTCCACTTTGGGCTTCAGCCTCCACAATTTTTTTGGAGTCCTGTCGACAACATGTTGGACAGATAGCTCAACTCGGACTCCCTTATCTTTGAAGTAGAGTGCTTCAACGCATTCCACAGCTGCTGTTGCCCAACAGTCGGCTGCAATCCGAATTCACAGTAAAGACAATGCCCCTATTCTCATAGTAATGACAAACTCTGAGAAAATTGAGAGCTTCCAAATCCAAAAATACAAAAACTATAAGGAGATCAATAAACTTACAGATGAGTGATCACACCGTTAGCAGTACAATTTCTCACATGAGAACATAGAGGTCTGCAGCTGCAATCTGAATACAAAGAAGAGTAGACCGCTAACTGGTGTACACCAAACCCAGAAAAGAAAAACGTAAAAAAAACAACATAATTGGAGGGACATGCCCTGTCACCTAATTACAAAGTAGCTTTTACAGGCAACCCTGCAGAAGTTTTAAAGCAGCTTTTTACAACTTCACCAAACCATTGGCTTATCAAAATTTTAAAATAAGTTCTTCTGGAAAGAAATCCCTAATGCCCCCTAATAAAATCCACCACTGGCTAACTGCAAATGTTAACAACATCCAACACAGCACACCACAACTCACTCTTTGATAGACCAGAAAACTTACACAGAATAATAAGCACAGCCCAATGAATTTATACAGAAAATGAGTCCATGGTCTCCAACCTAACCGAACAGTATACAAAATATTTGAAAAACATTTCTCACCTTTTCAATCAGCACAAAAAACGATCTTTATTCTTTTTCATATGCAGGTAGTACTTGGTTATATAAATACATTACAAAATTGCGACAAATGTCAAGATAAGGACTGTAAGCTATATACCAAAGATGCAAAGTATCATTCCGAACGATGCGGTTACGGATTCGGTTTTCACTTCGTCACCATATGCGGATACGGACCCGGGTATTGGAAAGTAAGAAATAGCTAGGGATGTGGGTGGGGAGTTGACGGCTACTTCAAAGTTTTGAAAACATTGGCAAGAAACGAGAAGGCTCCACAAGCACTATTGGGGAGAAAATACCCTATTGTGAATACCCACATAACTTGACATCTCCACCAATTAACAAGTGGAGAACAAAACGATTTCTCAGTTTTTCAAATCTTCCTCAGATTCCGCTGCTGGAGAAAATCCTAGTACAAATATATCAAGCAACAATTCAGTATTCAACACCCAATCACATCAAATCCATTTAACGTAAACCTAAATAAATAAACAGAAAGCTCCCAAGCAGCCTGATGATTGTGCTCTATAAAATCACCAATCTCTCTACTCTGTCCCTAATACTCATTATGCTGAATTAAGGCATAAATTTAATTACTAAAGCAATGGAATAATGGCGAAAATTTCAAATCGGAAATCCGAATCACAAAAATATTATCTGCATATGAAGCACCAAATCTAATAAGACAGTAAAACAGCGTCTGTTCATCCTCCGTCATGCTAATCATGAAAATAAACAAAGAAAAAGTAATGATTTTGAATCAAACCCAACAAACAAAACGCAGAAGTGATCAAAACACAGAAGTCCAAATACTAGTAACTATCAAACGCAGAAGTGCTTCCATTCTCAAAAGTGCTTTTTCAAGAGTGTAGGATTTCAAGGTACGAATTGGGATTTTCTAGGGTTCTAGGGAGGAAGTTTTCAGATCGGATTCCATTTGATGAAACGGGTAAATTGTCTCCCAAAAGCTCTAAAGCAATATCACCCGATTCGAAGGAAAAGATTGGGGCTTTAAGAATTGGGATTTTCTAGGGTTGTAGGGGGAGGAGGAAGTTTTCAGATCGGATTCCATTCGATGAAATAAGGGTAAATTGTCTCCCAAAAGCTCTAAAGCAATATCACCCAATTCGAAGGAAAAGATTGGGGCTTTAGGAATTGGGATTTTCTAGGGTTCTTCTGGAGAGAGAAAGGAAGAAAAAGATTGTGGCTTTCTATTTCCTTGCTAGATAAATTGGGATTTTTCAGGGTTATGGGGCAGAGAAGATTGGGGCTGTTTATCTTCTTGCGATCCGGGATAGGTTCGACCACCACAGCAAAGTACAAGGAATGATTTCTCTGACATGTCAGCATAGCACATTATATTTCTTCATAAGATCTCAGAAATCTGCAATCCAATCAACCATATATCAAATGAGTGCCCATCTACGCGAGAGAAACAGAAAGGAACAGGGTGGCTAAATGAAATGTGGGAAACGTAATCATTGACAAACTCACATGTATGGGCATCTCAGCTATGACCAGGTTGCTACTTTCTTCAAGACTTTTGAGAGTTACTACCTCACCCCCGACGACCATGTTGATTACAATCCCATCTGCACGTATTTGTACAAAGTTATCGCAAGAGAGCATACCCCATTAATATGCAACTAACAAAGTAGTACAACTTGGTAGGACGAACCTGCAGCCAAACAAGTTGTCATACGCCTTATATATGTTTCCTGCACAGAGGATTGTAAGGAAGGAAGCATATATACATGAGAAAACAGAATGTAATGCATAAGGTAGCGAAACCACATGCAGCCCCATGTTAACAACTGTTATAACACAGAATTCAATCATTAACGACCTTGAAATGGCACAACAAGAGTAACTGTCAGCATAAATGGATGCATGAAATTGCGGTACATCTAAGTCCCAATTCCCAAAGGAAGAATGAGAACTGTACCTTCTTTGTCGGTAACTCATAATTTATAAGAACATGGGCAGCTATAGGTGACTCCCCAGAAGCAAGCAGCGGAAGGCATGCATCTGTTGCAACTATCATATGAGATTTTTGTTCATCTTTCACAGACTCATTATCAACTGCTGATAGAGCACTCAATTCTGGGTTCCACCTCATTGTTGCTTGCCGAAAATGCTCTAATATTAAAGAACGGTCTGCTTCAGCAAGGTCAGTGTATTGCGATACAAGATATGATGCACAGGCTACATTAGAAACACTAACAGTAATTGGAGATCCAAGTTTCGACGTCTCTAAACATGGTTAATTGTGTTTGGCGCGTTTACAACATAACCATAATAACTAACTCAAATGCAACCAAATATCACCTATTTCGATTGTTATCATTTGACCATCACTAAAAGCTTCAAATTCGATAACAGCAAATAATTATCAGTAATGGCTTGAAGTTTGACTATGAAGCACAATAATCAAAGCACACTGCAAAGTCGAGCCAGGCACGATTATCTGTCCCTTTCTGGCATTTTCTGGCAACTACCATCCTAGAAGGCAACTAAATTTCGAACTCCTACAGGACGTTATGTTAAGGGTGAGACCCCTTGGTTAAAACTGGAACGAAGATACCTGCTCATAATCCAATCACGCATTCCCAATAAAACAAGAACTCCTCTACAATAAGTGCATTCCTACTACCAAAGGTCGACAGAAAACAGGAAGAAACTCTAATGCGGTTCTTCCTCCCCACAATATAACTTAACCATTGAAGACTCTTATGGCCGAACACCAAGCCCACACGAAAGCTTCTTCCAGTGATCAATCTACCATTTTTTTATCTGCATTAACGGGGACACGGTCCTAATAACTTATTCATCACACATTGTCAAAATCATATACCCCTTTGCATACTAATCAACATGCTTCATAAGTTGTGGAACACAACTGAGTTCATAAAAGTTACGAAAAACCTGGGTTTATTAGCCTTGGGTCGATGCATATTGAGGCTTTTAAACACCATTAGCATTTCATGCACATAGATTTTATGTAGTGAATCAATCAAACAATAACACCGTATGAGGAAATGGCTAATGAGTGTGGGTGGAAGAAGAAAAATTGAAAATTTACCAGAGAAGCCAAAGAGATATAGGGGACGTTGGCGACGGCGGAGCTAACGGCGTCGAGCTCGTCACGTGAGCTGCAGCAGACCACCATGGGCAACCCAGGACGCCCACCCGCCACGCCCAATAAGTCCATCAACGTCTCCTGCCCAATTAAATTTCACAACTTTTGACTTCAATTAGTTAAAAAAACTCAACTTTTACGCAGATGGGTGCGGAGAAATTACCATCTTGAACTGGTGTCTGTCGACGGCGAGGTAGAAGTGGCGCTGCGGGCTGAAATGGGAAGAAGGGGAGTAAAACGGAGGAGACGGGGTTTCAAAAGCTGCATCCACCGCCATGGCCGAGGCGTCGGAGAGTCTGCCGAAGGACTTGGCGGCGGTGATATCGGCCGGGCGGGTGCCGGGGTTGATGTTGAAGAGGTTCTTCGAGCAGGAAGAGTCGGTGGTGTTGAGGTGGTTGCTTGGGTTTGATATGGACTCGATGACCCTTGTTTGGACTGAAAATGTCGCAGGCCTAGATCAAAGGTCCAAATGTTATTGCCAGGCAGCCCCAATACGAAACCCGACCTCACTTCCCCATTCTCTCTCTCTCTCGTACTTTCATTTCCTTTCGCCGACTGTTCACCAACTGAAGTCTAGTCAAATCCACAGAAATCATCAGAGCAGCAGCAGGAAAAGGAGATGTTGAGGGACGAGTCGAGCTGCAACACCTACAACTATAGCGACGCCCTCTACTGGGACGCCCGCTACGTCCAAGAAGGTGGCTCCTTCGACTGGTACCAGCGCTACTCTTCCCTCTGCCCTTTCGTCCGCCACTTCATCCCCATCTCCTCTTCTGATCTCATGGTCGGCTGCGGCAATGCCGGTACTCTTTCTCCATCCACCCATTTCCCTTATTCTCTTTTTCTTCCTTTCCCCTTTTGTTTTCTATATACATATATATATATATACTGACTCTCTGTTGTGCCTTGGCCCGTTCGTTAGTGCGGAACCGAGATTCAGATTACAACCTCACCAAAAATCACACACAGTTGAACAAAATAAAGTACAAGAAATAAAGACACTGAGAAATTTACGAGGTTCGGCAAAAAAACTGCCTACGTCCCCGGAGAGATATTGCTCTTCACTATGAGAATAACAGTACAAGTATACATGAGTTAAATCGATATAACTCAATCCCATATCCCTTGTACACCCACTCACAGAATTTTCCCAAGAGCCTCACTCTACCCCAAGAGTTCTTTCACTAGAATACTTTTCACTCTAGCTCTCTTGATTTTCTCTCAACCCATGTTCAACATTTTCCATGGGAGAGCCGAATGCTCTCCCCTTGGATGCTCTCACAAAAGGAATGCTCAAAAACAAATGGTGCCCTTCCTTCTTTTTTCTATTCACTCGGCTGCACCCTTCATTCCCTTTAAAAACAACCAAATACAAATAAAATAATAGGGCTACTTGCTAGCCTTTTCCTTTTCTCCTCAAAACAAGGAAAGCAACAATGATTTTGTCCACCTTATTATTTTATTAGCCGAAAGTGGATGTGAGTTGGCCACTTGGCCACATATTCCAACAATCTCCACCTTGGCCAAGTTCCAAAATCCATTGGCCTTACGTACCAGCATGCACACTCTGAATCATCCTCATTGGTCCTGTTCCGATTCAGTCACTGCCAATGCATGTGCAGCTGCTGCAAGCTAAAAATCACCATTTAGCTTCAGACAGGATCTCAACACATCCTCGTCTCCTCCAGCAGGTTTTCCTCCTCTTCATTGTCTGCAACCTGGAAACTCGTCCGCAAGCCTATTTCCAGCAACAACCCATTGAGCCAGACAAAATTCCCACACTTCCTCCTACCTCAGGACCTTCTCATCACCTGTGAATCCCATAGCTCCACCTGCTGCAAAACCCCTACAACACTTGAGACTAAACATCACCAGGAGAAGTGTTGCTTCGAGTACCTAGAGGGCATACTCAAAGTCTTCCACCACAAACTTGCTAACCCAGCCTTGCACCCGTAGCACTGTGGACCCTTGCCTCCGGAACCGGATCCGAACCTGCTGTCTCTCTCAGATCCTCTTTCCAATTTTCTTCCACGATTTCAACCTTGAATAGCTTAAGCAGTCTTGTGTCCACCATCATCCATGGTCTCTTGTGTGTATCATTCCACACCAAAGAAGCTTGCACCTGCTCCAAACTTACTGTTTCTTTCCTTGCAGTAAAGTTTCACAAGGTTCTCGTACAAATCTGAAAGTGAGGTAAGAAGAAAGAGGCCTTTGTCTTCTTCCTCAACATCAACTTTCGCAGTTGATCCAAGCATCCCTAAACACGGCTTCCATTTCTTCAGACTTCCATTACTCTCCTTTACCAAGAGCAAAACCGCCTCTCCCTTTAAACTGCTCAACTGAAAATTCCATGGTGAACAACAAATCTGGACCTCCAACGAACCAAAGCCCCCAACGATGCTCTGATACCAATTGTTGTGCCTTGGCCCGTTCGTTAGTGCGGAACCGAGATTCAGATTACAACCTCACCAAAAATCACACACAGTTGAACAAAATAAAGTACAAGAAATAAAGACACTGAGAAATTTACGAGGTTCGGCAAAAAAACTGCCTACGTCCCCTGAGAGATATTGCTCTTCACTATGAGAATAACAGTACAAGTATACATGAGTTAAATCGATATAACTCAATCCCATATCCCTTGTACACCCACTCACAGAATTTTCCCAAGAGCCTCACTCTACCCCAAGAGTTCTTTCACTAGAATACTTTTCACTCTAGCTCTCTTGATTTTCTCTCAACCCATGTTCAACCTTTTCCATGGGAGAGCCGAATGCTCTCCCCTTGGATGCTCTCACAAAAGGAATGCTCAAAAACAAATGGTGCCCTTCCTTCTTTTTTCTCTTCACTCGGCTGCACCCTTCATTCCCTTTAAAAACAACCAAATACAAATAAAATAATAAGGCTACTTGCTAGCCTTTTCCTTTTCTCCTCAAAACAAGGAAAGCAACAATGATTTTGTCCACCTTATTATTTTAATAGCCGAAAGTGGATGTGAGTTGGCCACTTGGCCACATATTCCAACACTCTCTGCTTTAACTGCTCTGTTTGGTTGCTGAGAAACTCAGAGGAAAGTACAGAAAGAAATTTGTTTGACGTGGGAATTTGGCTCATTGATTGATCGTTGTGCTTGTATTCATTTATTGAGACTTTTGTTAAGAGTATTGGTTCCCGAAATCCAGTTGTTCTGATCATTCCCGTTGCACTTCAGATATTTTTTTGGTAATTTTGAGCTGGGTTTTTTTAATTATTGAGAAGTTATGGTAAAAATCAGAGAAATTGGGGTTTAGGGTTACTGCTAGTGGTTGGTTGAACATTGTCTACTCAAATTTGACCCCTTTTATTTTGGGGATTTTGGCATGAGTATGAATTCCCCAAATTAAGGTTCTGTTGTGTGTTTTCCCTCTGTTTTGTCTGATAGATATATGATTTCCATAGCAGATGCATTCTGTGTAGGTCATAGAATGAAAAAAGTTGCAAAGAATCATTTTCTTTCCCACTATTTAGCAAATTTGATGTTGAAAGTAATGGTGCACCGGATGCAGTTAGGGTCCCTATGCGTGGCATTGTCCTTGCCATCCGTAGGAGAAAGATTTTGATGCAACAGTTATGCGGTGTCTAGCCAGAAGGCACCCTGACATCTGTAATTTCGTCATATGAAGATACTTCCTATGGTTTTGTGTACTTGTTGACTAAGGTAATGATGGAAAAATGTTCTCTTTCCCAGTTATGTCCGAGGACATGGTCAAGGATGGATATGAAGACATAATGAACATTGACGTTTCATCAGTGGCTATCAACATGATGATAAGCAAATATGAGCACATACCTCAGCTGAAATGTATCCTTTTGGAAATCTACTTCATCAAAATCTCTAGAACTACTTTTAATTGCTTTTTTATTAGTACCTATTGGAGACTCTAGGTATGTTTCCTATATGGATTGTATAGACATGCAAATGGATGTTAGAGATATGAGTTTCTTCCCAGATGATTCGTTTGACGGTGTCATTGATAAAGGTATGAATCTATTTCTTTGTGTACTCATTTTAGAAATATACAATGTTGTGTACTAATTTTCTTTTTAACGTCTTTGTAAACCTTTGTTGCTGCCATCACCTGTTGCACCTTTGGTTTGTGGTCTGTCAAAGGAACTCTTGATTCACTGATATTCTCAATAAAGTTAAATTGGATTCCGTAATAAAAATTAATAAAAAACTGATTGGATTCCTTCCTAATTTTCTAGAACTTTGTGCGGATCTCTTGGGTTATGAGCGGTCAATTCAGATCCGTTCATGCAAAGCAATTCCCTTGGATTAATCTACGTATGTGAGCGGTCAAATCAAATCCGTTCATGCAAAGCAATTCCCTTAGAGTAATCTACGAGTGAGTATGTGTGTGTATGATATGTATAATTTCCAAACTCATGCAAATACATGCCAAATTCGAGTTCGAGATCGAGATAATTGCCTGTTTCTTGGCGTGCCCGGCGAGGATTTGGAGAGCCATGGAGGAGATAGACTGTGGTGTGAGTGCTGATCGAACGAAGCGGAGAGAATGAACTCAATGTTGAAAAGCCCTAATGTTAGTAATGAGCAGCTCGAATTTTACTCAATAAAATTTAATTCAATTTCATGTGCATGATTTAGTAATGCTATTTTCTCTGTATGTGTGTGTGTGTGTTTTTTTTTAATCAAATTTTCTCTACGTTTATGTAATTAAAAATGAAGACGTGTGATAACACAAAAAAATATCGCCTAGTAACAAGGCCTAGTAACAAGCAAATGTTGTATTCACTTAGTAGATAGTGCGTTTTTCTTATTTAATCCAATGTGTTCCGTAATATGGGAAGATGTGAGAAGAAGAAAAAAAAAAAAACACTAAAACTGTTATTAAAAAGCCTTGTTGGAAATTCAACGCCTTACTCTCAAGCGAAAGAAAATTACACGATCGCATTTTCATTGACTACTTTTTCTTGTTCGATCTCGATATTCCAAATTCCAATCTATTCTAAACTATTGTGAGACGGGTGATTTGAATCAGAATTTAAAACACTGTTTTTGTACATGTCTATTTTTGTTCTTCTTCTTTAATCATTTAAGTCAAGTCCAAAATCAGATTCTAATTTATTCTTCATCCTTAACAAATAAGTTAATCTTACTTATTATCGACATGACTGCTTAAATTTATTCAAATTGACTAAATCAATGTGTTACGCCCTTGTACTCAAATTCGATTTCGCAATGCCTCACATTAAGTCAATAGTGCGTGACACGGACATATCGCTTTTCTTCTATATCGTCAATAATAATCATTTGAGGAAATACCCACATTGACTAAACTTTGACCCTTGCCTTGCCCAAACAAGCATACCCCAGTCCATGATATAAGTGCTGTAAACGGACGCATATACCCTCCCCATTTTCTCAAAAATTACAACATGCCACCGGCATTTCCTCGCTCGCTCTCCCTCCTCCGTCTCCCAGTCTCTTTTGAAACTTCCATCGATGACGGAGAATTGCATCGGCAAAGTTGCAGTCACTGGTTTTCAGGGCTCTCCGGCGAGGTATTATTTTCGTGAAATCTTCGCTTGTGGTTTCACCTGTGTTGTTTCCGGTGCTTTTTCAGATTGAAATTTGACAAGCATTTAGGGTTTTTGTTTCGGAATTTCCCGTGTGAGAGAATTAGGGTTTTGAGTAATTCATGTTATGGCCCTTGTTTATGCTGTATTGACTGAATTTGAGTTAGGATATCTTCTTCTATGATTGTATTTAGTTTCTAATTTGCATTGCTTTATGGTATAGTTGTTCATAGGTTGGAGCGAATGGTTTTAAGCAGCTGTATTTCAGTAATCAGTATGCTTTCTGTAAATCCCCACTGGTTCAATGGGTTGGTTTCGGCCCAAACAGTTTTGATTAAGACATTAAACTTTTGTCTGCAAGGATATGCTTTCGTTTTAGTTGATCTTGTTAGCATTGTTATTAAAACTGGATTTAATTTGGAAAAATGTATAGTTGCCACTTGCCAAGGTGATTCATGATATGTTGAATGACCGTGCTTTTTAGCTATGACTATTTCCCTCTTGTAACTCAGCTTGCAATGTAATGTGTGTTTATGGACCACCTTGATTTCCATAACTTTACCTTTCAACTCTGTTTCTTCGTGTTTGTAATCAGAGTTTTGAAATATTGTACCTGTGATTTACTGGCGAAAATTGAAGCTTCACGTTTTCTCTCTTTAGGTATTGCATTTTTTTTTTTTCATGATTTATGGTACATAGAGAGGATGTTTTTACGTTTAGCTTTCTCTTGATTAAAGCTTGCTTCTTTAGATACAAGCATACATGAATTCATGCTGTCTGAATTCATGGCTGCATGCACGGGCTCTTTTCCTCCGGCTTTGATCATATGATGGTGTCGGCAAGTACAAAGTTGGTTCTAATCATCTTTATATTTATGACTTTCATCTTAAGATCAAAGTCATGAAGGAAATGTACTTACCCCATTACCCCATTACCCAAAGTTGCTACTAAATTTCAGCATGTATGTAATCAATTCATTTTGCTCTTCTCATAATTTGTTGCTCGAACTTTCACCAATAACCGGGGATTCCCTGCAAGGTTATCGTGATGATGGTCTTTGATCGATTCTACCTGGATCTCCCTTTTAATTATTGTACCCTTGTAGACTGTTTAAAATGGATTATTACCGCACCAGTAATGCTAATAACATTATTCGCGACAAAGTTTTGTTACTTCTTATATTGCCCTTCTTTCCCTTACTCGCGTCTGTTCTTTCTGTTTGCCAGCACGATTCTCTTCCACAACAACCAAAATCAGGGCAGCTTGAGACGCTAAAATTGTTCAAAACCATGTTGGAGCGCCTCATAGCAGTCCTACATATATCCAAGAGAAGCATTTGGCCTGGTTTGAAAGACGTGTCGGTCTCATATGAGAAGCAGATAGTAAATTTTGTTAATATAAATAGACCGAGGAAGCAAGTTCCTCCTCTGCAACAAGGGCAGCTCCCCCCACCTCATATGCACTCCATTCAGCAGTCGCAATCTCAAATTCCTAAACTTTGGTGCTTGACCAAAGAGTATTCAATGGTTAAGTTAGATTGCGAGGAGGAAGAACTGCATTAGAGTTTCTTCTTGTTTTCTATCGGCCTTTGCTACTAGGAATGCACACTTATTATAGAGGAGTTCTAGTTTTATTAGGAATGTGTGATTCGATTATGAGCAGGTTTCTTTGTTCCAGTTATAACCAAGGGGTCTCACCCTTAACGTAACTTCCTGTAAGAGTTTGGAATTGAATTGCCTTCTAGGATGGTAGTTGCCAGAAAATGCCGGAAAGGAACAGTAATTGGACCTGGCTCGACTTTGCAGTTTGCTTTGATCATTATTATGCTTCATGGTTAAAACTTGCAAGCTATTAGTGACAAGTTAATTATTTGCTATTAGTGAATTTGAAGCTCTTCGTGATGGTCAAATGATAACAATTGAAATAGGTGATATTTGGTTGCATTTAAGGTAGTTATTTTGGTCATGACTTAAACATGGCAAACACCATTGCCCATGTTTAGAGATGTTAAAACTTGGATTTCCAATTACTGTTAGTGTTTCTAATATACCCGTGCATCATATCTTGAATCCCAGTACACTGACGTTGCTGAAGCAGACCATTCTTTAATATTAGAGCATTTTCAGCAAGCAACAATGAGGTGGAATCCAGAAGTCAGTGCTCAATCAGCAGTTGATAGTGAGTCTGTGAAAGATGAACGAAAATCTCATATGATAGTTGCAACAGATGCATGCCTTCTGCTGCTTTGCTTCTGGGGAGTCACCTATAGCTGCTCGTGTTCTTAGAAATTATGAGTTACCGACAAAGAAGGTACAGTTCTCATTCTTCCTTTGGGAATTGGTACTTAGATGTACTGCAACTTCATGCATCCATTTATGCTCACAGTTTCTCTTGTCGTGCCATGTTCAATGTCGTTAATGATCGAATTCTGTGTTATAACAGTTGTTAACATGGGACTGCATGTGTTTTTGCCACAGCTTCATCAAATGAAGGATGTAAATGACTTGAAGATGAAACAGGGGATGGGCGTTAAGCCATGGGTTATTCGGCAACATATGTCCTCATGCCAGTGTTATCATTTCCATCAGCAGTTGAATATTTTGCAGTCACCAATTCAGCCATTAAGACTGCTTGTTCCCACAAACTATCCCAACTGTTATCCAATACTCTTGGACAAGTTGCCAGTTGAGTCAGGTGAGAAAATAAGGACTCCCCTTTGACATGTTGCTATTGCGAATTCTTGTTGGATAATATGATGAATTTTTCCTTTTTTTGACTTTATGTACTCATTTTGCTTTCATTTGTTGAATTGGAAATTAAAAGCGTCTCTTGCTTTTACGCATGAATTTATTAGGAATGCGTGATTCGATTATGAGCAGGTTTCTTCATTCCAGTTATAACCAAGGGGTCTCACCCTTAACGTAACTTCCTGTAAGAGTTTGGAATTGAGTTGCCTTCTAGGATGGTAGTTGCCAGAAAATGTCGGAAGGGAACAGTAATCAGACCTGGCTTGACTTTGCAGTGTGCTTTGATTATTATGCTTCATGGTTAAAACTTCTAGCTATTGGTGATAAATTAATTATTTGCTATTAGTGAATTTGAAGCTCTTCGTGATGGTCAAATGATAACAATTGAAATAGGTGATATTTGGTTGCATTTAAGGTAGTTATTATGGTTTTGATGTAAACGTGGCAAACACCATTACCCTTGTTTAGAGACGTTGAAACTTGGATTTCCAATTACCGTTAGTGTTTTTAATATAGCCCGTGCATCATATCTTGAATCCCAGTACACTGACGTTGCTGAAACAGACCGTTCTTTAATATTAGAGCATTTTTGGCAAGTAACAATGAGGTAGAACCCAGAAGTCAGTGCTCAATCAGCAGTTGATAGTGATGAACAAAAATCTCATACGATAGTTGCCACAGATGCATGCCTTCCGCTGCTTGCTTCTGGGGAGTCAGCTATAGCCGCTCGTGTTCTTATAAATTATGAGTTACCGGCAAAGAAGGTACAGTTCTTATTCTACATTTGGGAATTGGTACTTAGATATAGCCGCTCGTGTTGCTTTTTGGGATGAAATTACTCTAAATACACAGGAAGCAGCTGAACATAGAATTGACGGGGATGGATTTATTGGGAAACGGCACATAGTGGTTGTTAAAGATCTTCCCTTTTCGGACCAAAGGTTAAATGGAAAGATCCCAAGGGTAACAACTTTCAAAGTTAGGTTAAATTGTTATCTTTTCCTCTATTTTCATTTAGTTTGTTTAATTCAATTTGAAAATTCTATCCTGATCATGTTGCTATCTTTTGTCATCTGTCATTTTCTATACTTTTTTTTTTTTTTGCAAACATTTTTGTTTTCATGATTCATGAAAGCTATTGCAACATGGAATCTATTTTCAATAATTACATCAATAACTCCAGTAAAATATGATTACTTAAGCGGAAGAATATTAATCAAAGGGACGCTGGATCTGTTATTCATGATATAATAGGTTTAAGCTGAATGTCAAATATCCAAAATTTCTGTTACAAGTGCTAGCAAAATATCATATAGGTGTATGTGGATATATCTCTGAGACTTCGTATATTTTTGCTGGCGTTAGATGCTGCCCCATCATCTTTTTGCTCATGCAAAGTATTCCATTTGGGTAGACTCAAAGTCCCAATATAGGAGGGACTCTTAGGTGTGCTCGAAGTCCTGCTTTGGCGTTCAAATTCTGTACTTGTGTCTCAGAACATGGAGCACGGAGTAGCATTTATGATGAGGTGAAGGCTATTGTTAAAAAAAAATGGGCCAAATCAGAAGAAGTTGAGGTGCAGTTGACTCAATACCAATATGATGGCATGCCAGAAGACAAGAGGTTCAATGGAAAGAAGGGTATGCTTCTTTTTCTTTCACTTGTCCTGGCTTGATCTGTCTTATGAAATATTGCTATTTATGATGCTTCATGATTGTAGCAATTCTTAATTCTTTGAGTAGCAATCCTTGAATTCCTTTGCTTCTTTGTTGAGTAAATGTTTTTGAAGTAGGAGCAGTTAAGCCCACTGCATGCCTTGTTAGTGCTGGCCTTAATTCTCCACGAGAAGTGATTTACTCCTGGGTTTTACCGAGTATATCTTAAAATTTTGACGTTGAGAAGAAAATTCGAAATTTAAAATGAATCTGTTTATTCAAGTTTTCTTATATGTTTATTCATGTTTTCTTATCAATTTGTCTGAAATTTAAAACCAATCCGTCGATTGCCTTAATTCTGCATGTTTTGACTTGCTCCTCTGTGCATCATACTCATACACTGATGCTAGGAGCCAGTCTGCTCCACATCAATCTACTTCAGATTCATATTTTCCCAACTCATGTTTAAAGTGGGTTATGAGCCCTTCCTTGCCGTCTGCTGCCACCAAGCTTATTTAGATACTTGAGAGTTAAGATATAACCATACTTAATACGACAAACTCCAAAACTACAGGATCTAGAATCCAGTGATCCATTGTCTTGCAATCTGTTCCTATACTGAACCATTGCATCGTTAACCTGTGCAGCTTTATCTGAAGCATCTGTTATCGTGAGGGAGCATACACCATTGACTAATATGTTTATGTGCCTCTGGTTCAACGAGGTGGTTCAATTCACTTCTCGTGATCAGCTTAGTTTCCCATATGTTTTATGGCGGCTGAAAGTGCTTGAGAACGTCAACGTGTTCCCTGTGTGTACCCGGAAAGATCTCGTTAATAGTATGGGTCACATACGCAAGGCTAAGCCACTCGGAAGTTGAGTCTTAGGTAATGGGGTAGTGCTTCCAATTTATTGAACAGGGGTGCGCTGGGGCACTCTCGGGCATACCTGGGCTGTAGTAAATTCCTTCATTTGTTCGTAATTTCAGCTGGCGCTTCCATATTTGAATTTTGTTCATAAACATTTCTGAGTTTTCTCCATTGCACATCAAAAGTGCTCATAAAACAAGAGCTGTTAGATCCCGTTAGAACAATCAATCTAACGGCTCTTATTATAGTGTGCAACTCAAACTGCACCTTTCATGTGCATTAGAGAAATCCTCTTAGCATTTGTTGTGCAGGAGCAGGCCTTCTGGCCGGTGTTTGATTTTCTTGAGTCGGATCGGACCAGCAGACATGGAACGATTAATTTCTATTGCGCGTTATATGGAATTCGTCAGCAAGATGGATTGCCCTTGCAAGGTTATCGATCTCATACTAGTAATGTTAGTGATGCTTGTGTTGTGTAATCCGGATCCTTCTTTGAAATTCCATCAAAGGAGAACACAAAACCGTATTGACGGGATTTTTTTATTTCGGTCCGCGGTACTTGTTTACTTGGTATGTCAACTTTGCTCTAGGGTACCAGCTATTTCGAGTGTTTTAATTGTTATATCTTAAGTTTTATATTTTTAAAGAAAAATTGAACGGTTAAAACATTCAGAGTACGCAATCTAAGAAAGTCCCTTATTATTAGTAACAAATGGACAAAAAGTGAATTGCCACAAACACTTGTAGTACGAAAGTTCTACTATACTGCGATGACACGGACAATGAATGAAGTTAAATCCAAGACATCATATTTTTGAAACAGTTTAAGTAAAGGAAAGTCAGCAACTGTTTCGTATAAGGCGTTTAGATCATATGAACATTCATACTTAACCAGATAGATACTGGCAATAAAAAATTGGAGAGGACCTGTACAGACAAAGCAATAATGCTAAGATAGAAATCTCAGCATTAAGTTAGTCCAACTTAATCTAGTCTAAACCAGTTCAATTTAGTCACTGAAGCTAGTACAGACCGAAATAGTTTGGTGCAACAAACGCATCCAAAGTTTACTTCGGAAGCCTAGTAGGCATTTTCTTTTTATTACGTGGCACAATCTGGTGCCTTGTATATGTTTTCCACGGCTGTAGATGAAAAAGGAAGCCCAGTTAGGCATTTTCTTTTTATTACGTGGCACAATCTGGTGCTTTGTATACGTTTTCAACGGCTGTAGATGAAAAAAGAGCACAATAACGACAACCTAATGCCTAATAATCAGTTCAGTTTGGTGTTCTGGTCGGACTCCGTGTACAATTCTCTCTCCTCTTCCTCCTCCTCTCTCTCTTCCCTATCTCTCTCTGTTCAATCCGAGTTATTCAACCTATCCCAGATCGCAAGAAGATAAACAGCCCCAATCTTCTCTGCCCCACAACCCTGAAAATCCCAATTTATCTAGCAAGGAAATAGAAAGGCACATTCTTTTTCTTCCTTTCTCTCTTAGAAAATCCCAATTCCTAAAGCCCCAATCTTTTCCACCGAATCGGGTGATATTGCTTTAGAGCTTTTGGGAGACAATTTACCCTTGTTTCATCGAATGGAATCTGATCTGAAAACTTCCTCCTCCCCCTAGAACCCTAGAAAATCCCAATTCGTCCCTTGAAATCCTACACTGTTGAACTTTAGAGCTTTTATTTCGTTTTTCTGCGGTGTTGTAGAGATCCATGGCTCTTCGGCGTGTGGTTGGAAGTAGTAATTACATTCCGAAATTTGGAAGACTTGCTGCGTCCAATCGTCTATTTGGTATTGGAGGCCATGAAAGATACGTTTTCAAACCCACAAAAAACAGGAAACCAGTAAGTACGATTTGCTTTGCAGAATTCACACTCTCTCACTCTCACTTATACACTCTCCCTTTATTTGAATTTCAGGAAGGGTTTGATTATCATATGTATTTAGGAGGATTAGGGCCTGCCCGTTTCGCCACACTAGAGTTCAACAAGCTAAAGGTATGTATTTGTATGTGTATATATGTATATGTATGTATCGATGTATGTGCTTGTTAGCGAGCCCTAGTGGTTTTATTGTTTACATCTTATGGTTTGGTATTCTCTTCTAGAATGCGCAACTGCAGATTTCGAGAGTGTTGAGGGTGAAAGGCATGCACTTCAGGGAAGAGTTTCGCAATTCTTCTGAATTTTATCGTCGTTGTTACTTGATGATGTTGGAGGCAGTTGGTGCCGACGGGGTTAAATTATACAAAACAGAAATCCGTGTAGATTCTATTGACAGCAATATGGCTTTGCAAGACTTTTGTGTCATCGATGATAAGAAACGTCCTATAATACTATAGCATCACTTAGGTAACTGTATACACTTATTGCATTGATGACATTGTGCAGTTGCTTTGATCATTGTTGTATTAAGGGTTTAGGGCGAGGGCTGAGGTGGATAGATTGCTATGTTATGTCTGATTATGTATTTGAATTGGCATTGATCATCAGTTTATTGGCATGAAACAGATAACTTTTTTGCTGAATGATGCTTCAGACTCCAGTGTGCTGGATTTTTTCGGATACCTTATATTCAGGTTTGCATCATTTCTTTTGTTTTTGATTTACTGATGTCGAGATTTTCATTACTGAACCTTCATGGCTGAATGCTCGTCGTCGGTGGACGATTATTGCAACTATAACAGAGGCAAAGGAGGCGAAGATGCTGTGTGCGTGTCTGCTGGATGGGGCAAAGCAGCATGACGATCGACCTTCAGTAGTCTCCTGCCTGAAGCTATGTTATATTCGGATGCTGTAGCTGGATCTTCAATTTCAAATCATTAGTTTCTTTCTTGTTCGGTCGATATTTTTAACTAATCTAAATTACTGGTTGGAAATTTAAATAAGTGATTACTTACCAAAAAATAACATTGGTTAAGATCTTTAAACACTTATTGTAAATAATATCGTTTGTTAAATAAAAAAATAAAAAAAATCTTTGAACACTTGAACATGTTACTATATCTAGCTTGCAGCTCAACGCTTCGTTCAGTATCTTAAATTGAACAAAGTTGACTTATTGTTATGTTGAATGAAGAAATAGATTTGAACTTCTAAATTTAAGTTAAGTTGATGATAAAAATATAAATTAGTCGGGAACTCATAAACGATAGAATTCCAATCCAACGTGCATAATCGACTCACATATTGCACACAAAGAGCTGTGAAAATTTGAAATCACTTGATTAATGTTAATCATATTTTTAAATAAGGGTTATGTCATTAAGGCTAAAAATTAGAGAAATATATAAGAGCAGTTCCACCGGGGAACTGATAAGCCAGCACCTAGCCAAAAAACCAGCCTGGCACCCAGGCTATCCACTCCAGCCTAGCATTTTGACCGGCACCTAACCCAAGTCAGGCAAGAGACCGGCCTAAAATCGACAGGCCCACATGCTGGGCCATCTGATGTCAGTCGGGCCATTAACCTCCTGCACGATCAACACGTCGCAGAGAGATCTTGGTGCAGAGCTCCTCGAGGCTAAGGTTGAAGAAGGCCAATTTGTAGGCGGAGCAAAGGACGGTGGGGATGGGGGTACGCCCTCCTCGAGGCTGAGGTTTAGAGAGAGAGAGAGAGAGAGAGAGAGAGAGATCCCTTCCACTGTGTTCTTCCCATATCCCTTCATCTTGTTAATGTGTTTCTTTCTTCTACACATTGGAGGGGAGTGGTGGGGGAGCTTCTGGGCAGAGACAGGGGAGGGGAGCGATGGGGTAGTTTCATATCACTTCATCTTGTTAAATTATTATTTTATAATAAAAATTAATAATATTTTAATAAAATTGACTAGGCTATTTGGTTTTAGGGGTGGAGATGTTTTGGCCTATTACTGTACACTTAAGTCTATTACTGTACACCTGAGTGGATAAATGAACGAGATGCTGGCACAAAATCTTTAGGGTTGGAATTGCTCTAAGGGTCATTGAGGGTGTTGGTGTGCAAATGTTTGTTCCTCAAGACAAGCCCTTGTCCGAGAGTGTATATCAAGTGTGAATGATAAATGTCAAGGAAAGGCCTTTAAAAGGCCGACGACCCTTTATGTGTTTGTTTGTAACGCTAGACGTGCCACTGTTGGCTCGACATTAACCTCGTTTAAAGTGTGGTGAGGGGATTCAAACTCGTTGCTTAGGCTATTATATTCCTTCGAGCCAATATGATCATACTGATGTCCGTTAGTTATATATATAGAAGAGGCCTTTAAGAAAGGGATTTTCATTTTTTTTAATGGAATATTACCGGATCAGCTATGAAACTCACATTACATTGAACTTCAATAATATGAACCGTTTATTTTTCAAGTTGCACCTTATAAATCATCTTGCAAAATATTAGTCAAATCGGAAATATTTGAAATATCAAATTGGTTCCAAGAAATTAACAAACACTTTGTTCTATAAAAAACGATGAAATTTCATCATGATAACTAAATAGACAAATGGTTTTGGATTGAATTGAATTTCTACAAGTGAATCGATACTTACAAAATAGACAGTTTGAATTGTTGAACTTCGATATGGGATGGGTCCACAACTAATCCCCATTTTTTAAGGGCTGTAATTCATTTACTTTTCACACACTATTTATTAATTTTTGTTATTTGATATTCTTTAATTTATTTGATTTGACATCCGAAAATTAAGACACTACGTCTAAAGTAAAATGGGTGTGGATATATATATATATATATATCATATAAATAAAATAAAATATTAGTGAAGTTATTCAAAAAAAGAAAATTAGTGAATATTCCAACACCGCACTCGGTATCAAATGCAAGCAACCACCTGAACACCGCCGACTTTTCCAGCTCAAAGAACCTCTTCACAATCAACCCTCCGGCCTGTATCACCTCCGAAAAATCCTCGTCCATGGCGGTGGATGCAGCTATTGAAACCCTGTCTCCTCCGTTTCACTCTCCTTCCCATTTCAGCCCACAGGGCCACTTCTACCTCGCCGTCGACGGACACCATTTCAAGATGGTAATTTCTCCGCACCCATCTGCGTAACAATCGAGATTTTTGACCCCTGGGAGTTAAAAGTTGTGAAATTTAATTGTGCAGGAGACGTTGATGGACCTATTGGGCGTGGCGGGTAGGCGTCCGGGGTTGCCCATGGTGGTCTGCTGCAGCTCACGGGACGAGCTCGACGCCGTCTGCTCCGCCGTCACCAATTTCTCCTATATCTCTTTGGCTTCTCTGGTAAATTTTCAACTTTCCTTCTTCCACCCACACTCATTAGCCATTCCCTCATACAGTGTTATTGTTTGATTCAGTTCTTAAAATTTATGTACATGAGCAGCTAATGGTGTCGAAAAGCCTCAATATGCATCGACCCAAGGCGAATAACCCCGAGTTTTTCGTAACTTTTATGAACTCAGTTGTGTTACATAACTTATGAAGCATGTTGATTGAAAGCAAAAGGGTATGAATTTGACAATGTGTGATGAATAAAGTATTAGGATCATGTCCACCTTCATGCTGATAAAAAAAATTGGTCATTGGAAGAAGCTTTAGTGTGGGCTTGGTGCTCGACCAAAGAGTATTCAATGGTTAAGTTAGATTGCGAGGAGGAAGAACTGCATTAGAGTTTCTTCTTGTTTTCTATCGACCTTTGCTAGTAGGAACGCACTTATTATAGAGGAGTTCTAGTTTTATTAGGAATGCGTGATTCGATTATGAGCAGGTTTCTTTGTTCCAGTTATAACCAAGGTCTCTCACCCTTAACGTAACTTCCTGTAAGAGTTTGGAATTGAGTTGCCTTCTAGGATGGTAGTTGCCAGAAAGGAACAGTAATCGGACCTGGCTCGACTTTGCAATGTGCTTTGATTATTATGCTTAATAGTTAAAACGTCATTACCCATGTTTTGAGACGTTGAAACTTGATTTCCAATTACCGTTAGTGTATCTAATATAGCCCGTGCATCATATCTTGTATCCCAGTACACTGACCTAGCTGAAGCAGACCGTTCTTTAATATTAGAGCATTTTCGGCAAGCAACAATGAGGTGGAACCCAGAAGTCAGTGCTCAACCAGCAGTTGATAGTGAGTCTGTGAAAGATGAACAAAAATCTCATATGATAGTTGCAACAGATGCATGCCTTCCGCTGCTTGCTTCTGGGGAGTCACCTATAGCAGCTCGTGTTCTTATAAATGACGAGTTACCGACAAAGAAGGTACAGTTGTCATTCTTCCTTTGCGAATTGGACTTAGATGTACCACAATTTCATGCATCCATATATGCTGACAGTTACTCTTGTTGTGCCATGTTCAAGGTCGTTAATGACCGAATTCTGTGTTATAACAGTTGTTAACTTGGGACTGCATGTGGTTTTGCTACTTTATGCATTCCATGCCACGTCCCTTCTATTTTCTCATGTATATAGCTTCCTTCCTTACAATCCTCTGTGCAGGAAACATATACGAGGCGTATGACAACTTGTTTGGCTGGAGGTTTGTCCTACAAAGTTGTACTACTTTGTTAGTTGCATATTAATGGGGTTTGCTCTCTTGCGACAACTTTGTCTAAATGCATGCAGATGGGATTGTAATCAACATGGTCGTGGGGGGTGAGGTCGTAACTCTCAAAAGTCTTGAAGAAAGTAGCAACCTGGTCATAGCTGAGATGCCCATACATGTGAGTTTGTCAATGCTTACGTTTCCCACATTTTGTTTAGCCACCTTGTTCCTTTCTGTTTCTCTCACTGTCTCACATAGATGGGCACTCGTTTGATATATGGTTGGTTGGATTGCAGATTTCTGAGATTTTATGAAGAAATATAATGTGCTATGCTGGCAGACATGTTAGAGAAATGATTCCTTGTACTTGCTGCGGTGGTCGAAGCACTTGCGCGTGATCTGAGTGCCCTTTGAGTGGTTCCGACGATGTTGAATTTATACTGATTTGTGATTTTAGATGAGACTTGGTTTGGTATCACTTGCCTAGCGGATTATTGGCCTAATAGATAGAAGGAAAGACACTAGTTGGTTAGAAAAGCCCCGTGTAGCGTCCCTCTTTCGAGACACGGTTGGTTGCTTTTGAAACATCGGTAGAATCAAATAATATCAACGATATATCGATAGTCAATAATGAATTTATATGCTTGTTGATTGAATAGTCATGAATTATTAGTGCATTCTTCCGGTGTTGGGAGTGTCATCAGATTGTTTTAGGGCTTAGATTCGTGCGCGATTTTTAACTTCTGTTCTCTAAGAGGATGTATGTTGTGTTGAGTTGAGTTGGCACTTATACTACTTCACTCTCACAAGCTATCTTGTTTGAGGACTTCCATTGGACGAGTACACTGCCACTGTGGTGTCTGTTACTGCAATTAGGGTTTTCTCCGGCAGTTGACTGTGACATCTAAAGTATGAAGGAAAATTTCATTCTTTCTTTTGCACTGCGTAGGATGAACCAAACCAAAAGCACCCGTATAATTCCATTGATGTACAATCTGTAATTCTGTAAAATGAAATCAATATCCAACACCAATTTACTTACAACAATCATGTGACTGGTTATCTGCCGTGCGCTCTACTCTCGGATCTTTTGAATTCCAATCCAACGTGCATAATCGACCCACCTGTTCCACAATACAAAGAACCTTATGAGAATATGAAGACTCAGAGCACAAGAAACCAATAAAATGGCATTCAAGGAGAACTCAGATCATACATCAAGGAACCCAAGAACGTGTTGCCAGTTCGAACAGCAAAGCACATTGCACTCAGTATAAGCTTGTGTTGGTGCAGCAAGGGTTCTAGAAGGCGTTGTTCAATTACTCCGGCAAGAACTTGGTACCTTTGAAAGAAAAGAAATTTCATCATGCACGGTTGGAATAATTAAGCTATGATGAATTTCCAGATTCTTCAAACACATCACTGACTATAGTTCAGACACATAAACAAGAATGTGCATCTTCACAATACGAGTTGAGGAGTTAAAGATACTCGGATTGTATTTTAAGATATCCTTTCACATACATTGCTGTTGCAAGAATTTTGTAAACGGTTTCTTCCGTTACCACGTTCTTGGAGACAATATATGGATTCAAATAGTTAGAAGAGCTTGTTTCTCTTTAGTCATATGCTTACGACCCAAAGCTTCATGATAACCAGAAAGGCCCCAGTTCTATCTAGAAATGCCACAAATGGTTTTTTTGAAAAGATACGATTCTCCATGATTATGACAGTATTTAAAGCCTCGAAATTCTTTATGCATCAGTCAGTACAGAAATGTTTGTTAATGGCCTAAACTAACGGTTCGTGAAGGTTAGAGTAAACAATAAGTAGAATACTTAAATCTGAAAAAGCCCTTGTACCTTAGATTGCTAGAAACCGCCATATAAACTCCATAGGCCACACTAGTTGACAATATGGGAACATCCTCTGCTTCACCAGCAAAAGATTTATCGATAGCTTTTCGTGCATTAATCAAGGCATTGGTTACACCCGTACCAACCTGAAATGATTTTTAATCAAAATTGTAATCCATCATATGAGACCAAACGGCTACTATGTCAACAATATTGACATAGTCGAATAAGAGAAAAGAGAATCAAAATTCGAAGAACACTTCATATGTACATTCTGCAACAATAAAACAAGACAAAAACAATCTAGTAATGTACCAAAACTCCCATTTCTTTCTCTGAATGTATAATATTGCAGACAGCAATTGAGAATTACATTACTTTCAATGACAAGAAAGCACACCAGAGCCTCAGAATGGTGAATAAATTCTCAGACTGGTTGGAGAAGCTCATGCCTTTGTACATTATTTGGAGAAAAAGAAATTTGCAACTTTACCATACTTGAATGTTGATACAGCATTAAAACTAATGGCGTTCTACCAATGGCTTAATTTAAGTTTGCCAAAATTGAGTCCTGATTAGATTTAATTTTTAGACAACAAGCTCAAACAACCAGTGGTGTGATCGTTAAATTAGAATCAGTAATGGATTTTAATCTTGAGTACAGAAAGAAAATTTTGATAGACATACTGCATAAGTATCTGGCATGTTTAGTACAAATGCTAGTAAATTTAGCTTATATGCCTAACAAAAGCTGATATAGATTTTCCTGCATAACTTAAAAAGTATGAACAGTATTTGATGATTGCTGAAAATTCCTTTGTTTCCAACCAAGATAGAACAAATATCAAGTATCTTACGGGAAGCTTTGGCCATCTTCAGTGTTCTAATGTCACATGAAAAGTTCATGATAAAAGGGAAAACAAAGAGGACAGCCACAATGTTTTAGTGCGTATATGTTACAAAATATTCTAAGAAATGCTAAAGCTAAGGCATTTCGAAACATGTAAGGTGTTTCACTTACCAGAGATGCACCAGTCCCGACTGCAAATAGTTTAGCTCCATTTCTCTGAATAAAACGATCAAAATACTATAAACTCCAATGCGCCAAAACGTCAAATAATTTTAGATGACATAACACAAAATCACATACCACTATTGCGCCTATTCTCTGTAAGAGTGAGTAAGATGTTCCAGACAAAGCTACCTGCAGGCAATATTGATGACTCACATGATGTTATAGTTATACTATATGATAAAGTGGTAACTTGTAAAGCCAAAAATAATAAAGCAAGAAATAACCTGGAAAGCATTATCCGGACACCCATAGAAGAACTTAGCAATACGGCCTGCGCTGACAGCAAGAGGTGGTCGAAGTGAAACAGTAGGAGCGGGAAGCCAGACAAGCATAAAATCAGCTATGATGGCCATCACCTAAGTTTTAAAAAGAAAAGAAAAAATATCCGTTGGGGTCAAATGGAAAAATGGTGGAACAAACCAAAAACAGAAACACTACGAGAAAAGGAAGGCAAGAACATATAGCATGAATTGGACCAAAAGACTTCTGCTAGAAAGTTGAAGGATCGCTGCAGAACTTTTGCACTCAAAGCAACTCATAGCTTGACATAGATTAAAGCTTATGACAACAAACAGAAAACTAAATCTACTGATTGAAAAAACACAAGGGCATGAAATATATAAAAAAGAAGAGTAAAAATGACCAAATACATGAATATGATTCAATGATTCTGTAATTGGAAGTGCACAAATTGCACATAAGGTTGCTAACAATAGTTTGCATTGAGCTCAAAACGAACAAAGATAGTTTTCTGCATCCATTCCAATCCATGACCCAAAATAAAGAACATGCTTCGCTGAAAGGCAGAATTTCCTAGTTTAACTTATTTATTTCAACTTTATATCAAATGGCATATCTCAGATTCCCCCAAAGCGTTTCAGAGGATTGTTGCGCTAATTTTACAAACACCACTTGTATAAACTGCTCATCTATGAAGCAGATGGAAACTACTTTGATTTGCGATGATAATTTTCCATTATATAGCACAATGAAATCAAAGCTCTTATTTATATAAGAGACATACCACATCCGCAAAAACAAAATCCAGCTCTTTGGTAAAATTTTCTCGGCGCCGCTCCAATTCTGCAGCAGTCTGAAAAATGAGCAACATAGAAAGGCTTACATCCACACTCAGAGATACTCCAAATTGTACTTCATGTTCAAAAGTCAAGGATATCCAATGCATTATAGGGACACCATCTATGTGAAGACAGAAGGACTTACACGGAACGGGTTCACCGTCACGTGCTGTCCTTGACAGCACATGGCAATGCATTATATGGATAAAAGACGCCACATGGCAGTAAACCCCTTACATGTAAATTGTCCCAAATAAGAACGGTTGATGGCTCTTCCTCTCAAAATTCTAAGAATTATGACTTTGTTATATTTTTGGCATCAACAACAATAACCACATGCAAATTTGATCATCAAATTCTATTAAGAAGAATTTTACTCTTAATAAATCATACTAAATCAAGTGACATAACATGGGGAGGCGAGAAAATAGGTAGGGTGAAAATCACTATTTTGTCTCGTAAAAGGAAGAGAGTAAATGAAAAGCGGGGACCTTGGTGAATATCCCAACGCCGCACTCGATGCCAACTTTAGTCAAGAACAAGTCGTCCGCAAGCAACCGCTCCTTGAACCCATCAAACCCAAGCAACCACCTGAACACCGCCGACTTCTCCAGCTCAAAGAACCTCTTCACAATCAACCCCGGCACCCGCCCCGCCTCTATAGCCGCCGCCAAGTCCTTCGGCAGACTCTCCGACGACCTCCCAGCCTCAGCCATTGCCGCGAGGGCCTCCGCCTTGTTTCGATCTCGGTCCTCACCACTTCCATCACCGTCATTGTTATTACCTCCACTTCCGCCGTGTCCACCTCCGCCTGATGGGGGCTCACCGCCGTACGCGGCGGCTGCGAGCGGGGATCGGTGGAAGCGGGAGGTGGTGAGTTGGAGGCAGGGAGTTGGGGTGATTTTAGTGCGCGAGATGATGGTGAAAGTGAAGCTTTTTGGAGAGAGAGAGAAATGGCGGGGGGTGTTTGGTGAAGGGGGAAATTGAGAGTGAGAAGTGTAGAAGTTGGAGATGGTGGTGACTGTAGCCATTGTTGGTTGTTTTGCGGCGCTTTACTTTCACTACCTCCCTCCCTCTTTTCTCTCTTTCTCTCTCTCTCCTCTTTGAAGAAGTAGAGAGAGAATTGGAGAATCAGAAATGAAGGTTGTTGAGAGAAAATGGGTTGGTGGATCCAACTGGGTCTTGGTCTTCTTCCTCTTTCAGTTTTCGTATTTTTTGTGTTTTGATGAAATGATTTGAATGTGATTTTTTGTGGACAAGAAGAACCTATTGACTTTTGGGGAGTGAACTAAAATTCGAAGAAAGTGAATAATTGGACAGCATTCCACGAAGATTGATAGTACGATAAACGGACACGATTTAAGAATTTTTAAGATTCTCTCAAAGAAGATTCGGAGAGAATTCCATTCAATCTTTTTGACAGCCAAAAGGCAGTGGTAAAAATGATCTTTTTGTTGTAAAATCAACGGTGTGTGCAGTTGAATAAATAAATAAGACACAAAATTTACGAGGTTCCTTTACAATCAGTGTGACTAAAGTACGTCCTCGGAGCAACAGTGATGCTTTCATTTATAATCTGAAGTAATAAGATTACAAACATAACTCTCTATATTCTCTTCTCTCTTTTTCTTCTCTCTGTCGTGAGCCTTATGGCTTCTCTCTCTCTTCTTCCTTCTTTCTTTTCTCTCTTTTCAGCCGTAAGGCTTTGTGTTTTTGTGTGTGATTTTATATGGAAGGATGAGGCAGCAAGTGGATTAGTGGACAAACTTGTAGAGTTGTAGTGGGTTGGCCATCTACACATTGAATGACTTATAAGATTACAACACTCCCTCTTGGATAGTCATAAGCCTTCAATTGACTTGTTAAAATCTTGATTTGTTTTGGATGCTCCCCCTGATTTCAAATTCTTTAGGCTGATCATTGATCCTTCTGCTTTAGTCTCTTAGCGGGGAGAGTTGCCGAAACAGGTGCTTTACTTGTTAACTTTCCACATGCTTTTTCTTGAATTGGACTATAGGACTTTCTGCTAGACTTACACCAAAGGTCTGAATTTACTCATTTTATTTGGAGCGGACTTTGATTTAAGGATGGTGGACACTTGATCTTGAATCGGACTTGTGATTTCTTCAAGATCGTTGAAACTTGTCCTTGAATGAAATGGAACCACGAGCAACTCCTTATGACAAGTGATCTTCGGCTTCGTCGGGGATAAATCAGTTCGTGTTTTGTTGTGCTTGTCTTCACATGCTTGAATGTATCATTTTCGCTTGCCTTATTTGTTCCCCTTGCAGAAGTGATATTTCCCTTTGCAGGTTTGGCATCTTTTCTTGCAGTATTTGTCCTCTGATGTAGAAGTAGAATGCAAACCTTGCATTTGAAAGGTCTTTCAGAACATCACTTCTTAGTGACTCATCATGCTTGGCAGCTCCAATCATCATATCAGCAGTTTGAAAATGAGTACTCGAGAGCAATGCTAGGTAAGCAATTAGGAAAGTTTCCAGGTAGTTGGTTCCTGATTGGAAATTTGATGTCAAGTTCCGACTGATTGCTTTCTTTCTCCTTAGTCATCCAGGAGAGAATAAGGACAAAGAAAAAGACAGGGAAATTGCATGATATAAGATACTTTTGCTCTCGTCCCTGATGATATGAGATATTCTTGCTCTGGTGTGATTTATTTGAATAGGTATTCTCGAAGAAGAAGAAAACTGAGTATTTCGAGATGCTTTGTTGAAGATGCATTCTCGAAGAAGAATAAGAGTTAGATATTTTTGTAGGTCTGTCTTGTTATGGAAGATAGAGGTCGACATATATAGGGATTTCCCAATAACAGGTAGTGGTGATGTGCTTTTATTCTTGTTAGCAACTGTGGTGTAATTAGAATAGTAAGATTCACATGTTTTCAACTTTATTAGAGATCTTTGACAAAATTGCACATGATATCTAAAAGCTGAGATTGTGTCTAAGAAATGTTCTCGAACTTGATCCTGAAAATTTGGCTTTTGAAATTCGGAGAGTGGTGTCTCTTCAATTTTTGAACAAGTGGCCATGTTGTTTCTTCTTTCATAGAGGCATCAATTGTGCTCAAAATGTATGCTTGAAAAACTACTGCATGTAGAATTTTCCCTTTCTTGCACTTTTGAGATTTTATCTGACCTCCTTTTTCCTTCATCATTTCTGAAAAATAGCTTGCCTATCTAACATTTGCTTAGATTTGAGTCTTAAGAGTGGTATAGACTGAGCCGCATCAGGATAATATATGGCGCCCGTCCTTCTTGTCTTCTAATGGTCCTCTTATTGTTGGGGACTCTGTGATGAAGAATGACCTAACCGCTACAATGGTACCTAGGAATCTTCTCACTCCCAAGGATAACAGAATCCTTTCAAACCGGTTTGAGGAGTCGGTTGTTCAAGACTCCTTGGCTCCCAATATTCAGTGTGCGGGCTCTGTTTCTAATATGGGCCAACTCCTACTTGCTCGAACTCACCAAGCTGAATCATTGATGGCTGAGGTAGCAAGTCTTAAATAAGAGATTAGAGGGCTCAAGCACGAGAATAGAGTGTTACACATGCTTGTAAATAATTACTTGACGAGCATGAAAAGAAAGCTCAACCAGCTACTGGAATCCGAAGGTCGGACTCAAAATGACAATCAGGGGTTCAAGTCTTTATTCCAAAGACACCCATTGTCTCAGCCGTCTGGAGTTTCACCAAGTATTGAGGCTCCAAATAATCAACCTTTGGTGCCTTCCCCTTCTGGGGTACTTCCGAGTACTGAGGCTTCACATGAGCAACGCTTGGGAAGGTTCCCTCCTCTTGGTTTGTTTTAACTCATGTGTATGTAATTTCTCGGAGATATTAATAGATAAGTTTTATTTCATTCAACGTATTGTGCCAAATATAATAAAGCATATACTTCACTAAGATGTGGTACTTCTGGACCAAATATCAATTTATTTTTACCTTCACGAAGATAAATGATCATTCTTAGTGTCTAAATAATTTGAGTATTCAACTCATAATCTTCAATCCATATGATTCTTTATAAACATCATGGATAAGATTCGTGTCAGTATATTGTTCGATTCTGCAATTCGAAACAATAATTCTCTCAACACTTTATAATCTCTCTTGACTCTTCAGGAATTCCAATTTAATAATATCAAGAGATTTTAGTATGTTGCAACAATATCATAATGATAGTACTCACTAAGGCAATTCATATCATCCATTGGTATTGAGTACAATATTTATGCTTTACCCTTCTAGGGTTTTTTTCAAGCAATCTGAATCATTAAGGGATTTTCTACACTTCATGACATATTTTCCTTTGGAATTTATACAGAGCAACTTGCTTCCATGTATATTTGAGAGATTTACTTATGAAAATATGATGTGGGCGACTCATAACCCTTCCTATATAATTCTCCATTCATATGAACTTATTTATAAGGGCATAATTTCAGGTTTCAATTAGTAACCTTGTGTCATATCATGTGAGTGTAATTCATTGTATTACAATTGCCCATATGTAACCTCATTTGGTTCAACATCTTTTGGCACATGTATATAGGTCCATTTTTCCACGTTTTTACAAGATTGTAATGGAATTGCCTTTCTTCATTTTTGGCAAATAATATTTCCTTTTGTCGATGAACAAAAGAATGTGACTCAATATCAATACAGCTCATTGATGAATTTAGTAGCTACTTGTAAAAACCAAAATTACCATTGATTGTCATCAATCATTGATCCCATATTCTCATGTGCATGCACATGCATAAAAGCTTTTCATTTCTTTGGATATCCATTAACTCTTCAAGGGCATTACACTATTTCTTCCAAGATTGTCATAATTTAGAGAATGCGAATCATAACCTCCTCTAGAGCGTTATAGAGCTGAGATTTTAATCTCCACTTCCGGGAGTTGAGTTATTGGAACCTATATGTCTATCATGCTTCATGCATGCGACATCAACATTCCCATGTTTGCGGATTGTCCTTTTTGGGACATGTATTTATACAGTGACTGTCATGCTTTCGGCATGCAACAGTTATGCTTTAGGAATGCAATAGTTCAGTAGTGTCATATTCTTCTTCTTTCAAAGTATTGAACCTTTTGAATTTAAAGGTCAACCACGTTTTAGGCGTGTAACAGATTTGTTACCACATTATTTTGTCCAACAGGAATATCAATTCATGTAGGCACATTTGCAACAAGTATATATGATTTTATTACTTTTGTTGCATCATTAAATGCATCTGGCATTTGATTTGCATATCGTTGCATCATTCAATTATTCTCACTTCATTTTTATATTGATTGCTTCATGAATTAAAATAAGACAAATTCTCTTCGTTCTTCTGGAATGATATTTTCTCATCATTCTTTTGGAAGGATGTTATTTTCTCCCCCCAACGGCGATAAAACTGTCTTATCAAAATCCTAGTCTGCAAACCTGCGCGGTAAACATATCCTCAGCCAAGGGTTCCAAATGTTGAATGATAGATGGTGAATCAAATTCAACATAAATTTCCAGTTTGCCTTCAGGCCTCATTTTTAGTACATTGTGGCAGTGCAATAGACACATAGATAACATAATCAAAAACGGGTACATGTGTAATGTTTGGCTGGTGCCTAAACATGAGTTGTACTGATAAATATTGATGGTTGTAACTGGTCTCAACCAAACTTAATAGTGAATTATGTATAATGGTATGTCCACATGTAGAAAAACTTACAATTTCTTTTTCATGAGCAAAACGCGAGTAATCAATTTCATCCGCTTAATAAATGTTTCTGCTAAACCATTTTTGGGTATGGACATGAGGAACATGACGTTCAACATCAATTCCCATTGATATGCAATAATCATCAAGACTTTGAGATGTAAACTCTCCAGCGAATATGCATTATATCATCATTTACATACATTAAGGAACTTCTGGTTCTTATTTAATAATTTGTGGACTAATACTCTTATGTCCTTTATTACAATTAAGTTGTGGCACTTTGGCTCTTCAAATTTAAGGTACTCATCAAGGAACTTCATGTCCGATCTTGAGGATCTTGGGGCTTCATGCCTGATCTTTTTGCATGATGGAGCTTTAAGTCCAATCATTTTATGTGATGAGGATCAAGAAACTTCAGGTTCTTATCTGATCAAGGAACTTCGGGTCCAATATGCACTCATCGTAACAAAAAGAAGTAAAATAAATAAATTAAAGCAATAGGTGGTAATTCCAGTCACGAAGCAATCAATTGTTTTTAAGTAAATAAAGTTTGTGACAAAGACTTTGATTCAGCACCATTCACATCAATATCAAAGCTTTAAAGCAAAGTGTAACAATTCTGCACATGATAAATAAATAAAACTTGTGATAGGGCTTTAAACCAACACCATGCCAATAAATATGTCAAAACAGAAAATACAATGATTAAGTCTTTATCTTTTGCTTTTTTCTTTTTCTTGGTCTGCCACTTCTTTTGTTTCATTCTTTTATTATTATTATTATTATTATTATTATTATTATTATTATTATTTCATTTCACAACTCTAAGTCCTTTTAGTTACTCATGAAGTAATAGTAACAATAAGTTCCAATTGTTGTTCCTCCTCCAATGAATTTCGAAAAAGTCGAAACGGTTCCCATAAGTTGTGGAGTCAAGAGTGTTTGTAACTTATGAGAAGATCAAACCGTTATATTTAGTTCAAATTTTAGTATGATATGAATAAGAGGATACCGAACAACTTTCGTGAAGAAACATTTTCGATTTGATCTACTGAAATGGAGTTTTGGTACTCATAAGGTGCTTGTCCAATTTTCTGTGGAAATTGAAAACTGATTTGTTATTTCAAGCATCTGCGATGATCGCACCGTTGGAATGTTTTGAAAATTTGATATGTTGTAAGTACTGGGTGGATGAACAACTTTGAAGAAGAAAGTATTTCAATTCGAGGTTTGCAAGTTGGAGTTCTGAGGCTGTTTACATGGCTGTCAAATTCTTTACGAATTTCTCTCTTCTTCCTCTCTTCTTCCTTCTTTCTTTTCTCTCTTTTCAGCCATAAGGCTTTGTGCTTTTGTGTGTGATTTTATATGGAAGGATGAGGCATCAAGTGAATTAGTGGACAAATATGTAGAGTTGTAGTGGGTTAACCATCCACACATTGAATGGCTTATAAGATTACAACACTTATATATATATATATGTATATATCATGCCACTTTTTTCGTTTGTTTTTGCTCACCATTATGTGTCTATGGTTAGTTTATTCATTTCATAAAATAAAATTTTCAAGAAAATAAATAATTAAATGGAAATAATTGTTCTTGGAAATTTAAAAATGTAGTTATTCACTCTAAATTTTTTATATTTAAATATTGCGCAATTAAATTTGGCCAAATTGTTTTGAAAATTTTCATTAAAAGCGTTTGAGTTAAGTTTATTTTAACAAAAAAAATCATCTAATAACTTTATTTAATATAAAAAGCATGAAATTTAATAAAAATGACGAAATACAATATAATAAGAACAAAAACTAAAGTCTTATAAATAGAAAACAAACCCATGTGCAAAACCAAAATTTCATTTTTCAGCCAATGCCTGACGCATCGGCTATCCAGAAGAGAGCCCTTCTCTATAGGGGCTAATGCTTTACTAATATAATATCAAGCAAGGGCTCGTCTTCTGTTCTACGAATCTAACTAATCTATACTACTACTAACTATAGTCAGACTGGGTCTTCTAGAGGAAACTAACATGGTATGGTTTATATATTTTGTGCGAAGTGTCCCTTATAAAGTTGCAAGTGTCCCTTAAAATATAAAAATCCCAACACGAGAATTAAACAAACAGAATAACACACAACATTAATCAAGTAGAATAATGCAGACTTGAACTTAATCAAGTTGCAGAACATTAATTGTGGAGAGAAGAAGAATCACTAACTAAATACTGCTGGCCACAATCCATGTGACATCCCACATTGTCCAGGGGAGTGATCCTTAAATGTATATTTCCATCTCTACCTAGCACGAGGCCTTTTGGGAGCTCACTGGCTTTGGGTTCCGTAGGAACTCTGAAGTTAAGCGAGAAGGAGGCTAGAGCAATCTCATGATGAGTGATCCACTGGGAAGTTGCTCGTGAGTTCCCAAAACAAAACCGCGAGGGAATGGTAAGCCCAAAGCGGACAATATCGTGCTACGGTGGTGGAGCCGGTCCGGAAGTGATCCGCCCCGGGCCGGAATGTGACAATTTGGTATCAGAGCCTAACCCTAGTCGTGGTGTGCCGACGAAGACGTCGGGCCCCTAAGGGGGTGGATTGTGACATCCCACATTACCCAGGGGAGTGATCCTTAAATGTATATTCTCATCTTTACCTAACACGAGGCCTTTTGGGAGCTCACTGGCTTCGGATTTCGTAGGAATTCCGAAGTTAAGCGAGAAGGAGGCTAGAGCAATCCCATGATGGGTGACCTACTGGGAAGTTGCTCGTGAGTTCCCAAAAACAAAACTGTGAGGGAATGGTAAGCTCAAAGCGGACAATATCGTGCTACGGTGGTGGAGCCGGCCCGGGAAGTGATCCGCCCTGGGCCGGGATGTGACAATCCAGGTTTTTTTTTGGCTGCCGGCTTGTCCCCTGAGGATGTACATCTAGGAATGGTGGCCACGTTCAAGTCAACTATTGGTGTAATATCCACTGCTACAAAAGCCACGGAGTTGAAGCAGTACAAGCAAGAACGCAAACACCAGCGAGGTTTGAGGAATGGCAGAAGCAACAATGTGAGAGAAAAGTGTGACGACTACATTAAGCAGAAGAGAAAGCAGGAGAAGCGGAGAGAGAATGAGGAGCAGCGGAGGAAGATGACGAAAAGGAGAAGTGGCAAGTTTTTACACACGAGAAAGAGAGGTGTTTAAGGGGCAAGGGCAACATCGACAAGGAGATAGAAAATCTTTACTTCTTTGAAGACCAGCATTTCGGGACGAGAATTCAAACCGAGTATGGAAACGAACTCATTGTGGCTGTTCATACTCAAGGTAGTTACGATTCTCAATTTCTAACCTCTGCACTAGTCCTTGGTGGAGAAAGAGTAATTACATCTTGTTGGAGTTTGAGACTCTCTTGTCCCACATTGGTCAATAGTATTTTTTCACAAGCCTTTATATAGGCTTATTCCTTTTCTTAGTAATTAGAACTTGGACTATTTGGAAATGGATTGAAGGCTTGGGCCTTATAGTTGTGTGAATTAGGCTTGAATATAATATAGCCTAAATATTAATTAAAAAACATTTTGATTAAAAGACACAGCTATTAGAAAGAGTTGTACTTTTTGATTAAAAGACACAGCTATTAGAAAGAGTTGTGTGCTTTCAAATACATTGAACAGGTATTTGAAAGGGTGTGAAATAGCCTATATATTTGCAATCACAATATCCAAGTTAGAATTATCTTTTCTTCCTCCTTATCTTCCGTACAAAATTTACAGAGAGTAAACACACAAAGCAATTCGCTAGAGTTCTATAATCCAGTGCGGGTTGTAGAATTAGATAGTTGTATCCTGGTCGAGCAGACGTTGTAGAACCACAAGCACAAGAGAGGGACGAAAATACTGTTCGAAGGACATAGCTTTTACGTTAGCCTCTACCTTCTGTGATCAAGTTAGTATCATTGATATTTTTATATTAGTTTATGTATTTATTGTATAATTTCATTATGCACATCAAGTATATTTGGTAAATAAAATATTAGAATTTCAAGTTCTGTTTATTTCTGTTATTTTTGTTTATTTTTGAATTGTTCTCCAACACATCTGTCATTCAAATTTCTAATTAGTGTATCATACTCCTTATTGAACTTCAAATTGGATTGGATCATCACCATTTCTCTTGTATGTAGTCTTAATAGTTTTCATGTAAGGTATAGTCACCTTCTTCTCTGAGTTTAAATTTTCCTATACCTTCTTCTTCCTGATGAAAAGGCTATCTCTAAGTCATTTAAGTCCAAAGGAGGTTTATATATTTTAGTAATTGTAAGGTTTTTCTTAACCTTTTTTTAAGAATAAGTAAAAGGTTTGATATGTGATACGGTTTACCTAATCTATCCGATTTCCTGTAGTTCAAACACATGCAATCAGATTGCATATAAAAAGAGTGGATTTTGAAATCGTTAAGGATTGTATCCTCCCAAGTGATTTCTGGTATCCTTACTAATTTGCTGCTATCGATAGATGAGTAGATGAACATGATTTTCAAACAATTTGGACTCGTCTAACCAACTTTAAGTAACGAAGTCTGAGTCAAGCGGAAAGTTTCATTCAAAAATCTGTATCTGCGGCTATTGAAGTCAATGACAGTGTATTGTCTCAGTTTATATGGGGCTTGGAACCTAATCGATCCTGAACTTCTATTGTTCAAGTGTTTGTGTTTTTTGTAACTTTAAAAATGGAACAAGCCAACAGTTACTTCCGTTAACAATCACAACCTAATTGATCCTGAACTTCTATTGTTTATTTGATTATCCACAGAGACAACATTTTATTCTTAGAAAAAGTTGCATGCTAATAAGAGGAAGATTGTTGATAGAGAGCCCCTAAGAGTCGCATGATAAGGTATCAATAGATTCTTCGGTTTCCTATGTGAAATTGCTGTGATTTTGTTTTGGAATATCTTGGAGCACTGTTGAGCACTAGGCCAGATTGTTGAAGGCTTATTGCATTATGCTTTTGCAGGTACAATGTTTATGAGCACACAGTAAATTTCATGGCTCCAAAGACCATGGCCGTTTCTCCTATGCTTCCTAAGCTCAATAATTTGTTCGGGTTGAATATGCAGAAACCAGCTTCCGTAGTGTGGTAGCAATGCAAGGCTGAATCAGCTGTATAGTCCTTAGATCTCAGGCTAAGAAATTGTTAGCTGTTAATTTATATGATATATTATTCTAATATTTGTTGTACTAATATTTATGTAATTTACGTAATTTTTCGGGAGCCGAGCATGATTTTGTTGTAAATGACAATTAATATCTGTAAATTTGACATTCAACAGCAAATAGATGTTTTTTGCTTTCCCCGGTGCCGAAATGTTTTCGCCCAATTCGAAAAATTGGTTCTTGCCCGGTATTGCCTATGTCAAAGTCCTTTCCTTGTATGTGTAGAATCAATTTTTTTTTCTTCCAGTTATTTACTGCTAGTATACATACAACCATCTGTTTATTTTCTCTGGTACGAGATTTTATGCAATCAGTGGCAGGTAAGAAAAATTCTTAAGTATCGATAATGTTGGATGTATTTTATGCTGTATTTATGCAATATTTGATGATGTTGAACACATTTGAACTTCGATATTTTGAAGGTAGAAAACATCTTGAAATCAAGGAGGGAATCCAAAGATATGTCTGTATCAAGTAAAATTACAAACTCATGGATGGCCTGTGGACTACTGTCGCTTCTTTTTCAGAGAGATGGAGGACCAAACTACAAGAGCAAGCGTGAAAAATAAGCCGGCAACTGTGAGGAGCAACTTCCAGCCTCTGAGGGTGCAGTTATTGCTGGCAGCCCTCATCCTTGCAATTGTGTAATCAGGTTCACCCTCTTGCCCTTCTTCTTTGCCTGAAAAACATACAAATAACATAAAATTTATGTTTTTGAATTGAATACAGATGGGCTTGGAAGTGTTTGGATGAAGTATAATCCATTGCAATAAAACATAGCATACCTGTGTCTTCTTCATCTGCGTCCGTGATGAGGCGATTAAACATTCTCCGCGTATGGGAACCTATTCTTTTTTCAGTATATTCTTTAGAGAAACCAAGGACGTATATTCCTGGTTTATGCTCCCACATCGACAAATCTCCACCGATGACAAATGGATAATGAGGATCTGATTTGGTGTTATGTTGAGTACTTATCATCATATTATTCTGGTGCTCTTGCACAAGCTCGACACCAAACTCCTTTACCCGAAACTGCTCAGAAAATTCGTCCGTTACCAAAACAACCACTTGATCTCCACATTGTAAAATTGTTTCACTCTCCATCGTCCAATGGCTTAACCATATCATATCTTCACCCTCTCCTGGAATTCCATAGAACAGTGGGGAATAGATCCACTTCAGACCCTTGCTCTTGTTACTCACTTTAGTCATTATTGGACGATTCAGATCGTGATTATTAGAATTCCCTTTGGTTTCATAGGTAGCAAAGATGTTCAAGCCTCGGATTCTGTGAGTAGCAGGGAGTAAAGGGACCATAAAAGATATAGAAAACTTGGTACTTTTATAGCTGAACTGGCCTGGAACCTCATTCCCAACAAAACATGTGCTAAATATACCAAATTGATACAGTCCCTGTACATTTTCCATGATCATCACAACATTACTAAGTCATTTATTTCCCATTATAAATATATATGACTTATGAGAGAGAGAGAAAGAGAGGGGTGCGCACCTGGACAGGACTTAATCTATCCGAGGAATGTACGAATGAAGAAGGGTTCATTCTAATGTCTGGCATGGATCCTATGTTGAACAAGCTCAAAAGTTTGATCATTTCCACATCAACTCTATCAATAGGCTCTAACTTGTACCAGTACTCCCACTCAACTAGATTGTAGTTGCACCCCACAGAGACACTGTCTACAAACTCGGATTGATATGTTATTTTTTTTAATGACATGCATCCCAATAAATCCATCGCTGGAAAATCCACTTTGTGTACTTTCGGCAACCCCACAAGCGAATCGAGCTTCTTACAACCCCGAAAAGAGAGATAATTGAGCTTCATCAAACCTTTGATGAAAACTGGCAGAGTACAAATTGGATTCTCATCTAAATATAGTCTTTGTATTGAGGATAGATTACTTAAATCCCCACGAAATGCATCATCAGAAAGACTGCACCTACTGAGATTCAATGTTACCAAAGAGCATGGAAAATAACTCAAGATACTTGAACTTGTTTCTGGCCATACATCACGTATTGGAATTCCATCGGTTTTAAGCACTTTCAGAGACTCCATCCTCTGCATCATCTCGAATGGAAACTCATCAAGATTTAAGCAACCAGATAAAATGAGTGTTTCAAGTGATTTAAGCATACACATGCTCTTCGGAAGCATCCTAAGATTCTTGCAATTCGTCATATTCAAGCACACAAGTCTCTCCAGGTTTCCAATGGATTCATGAACAACAATCAGGCTTGTGCAATCTACAAGAATCAATTCTTCTAGATTGGGGCATTGTGAGAAGTCCATGATTTCAGTGAGGCCATGAGAATGACTCACATCAAGGATCTTCAATGATGGAAGAAACTGTGGAAAATAAAAACAAACAAAGAAAAATTTATTTGTGTAGGAGTTAAACAATTAAAAGCTAAAGAAAAAGAAGGAAAAAGAAATTGATAAGCGTACTTTTGTTCCAACTCGTCTCAAGCTGCTATATTGCATTTCAAGAAGTACAACTTTCTCCAAAGAAAAATCAATAGGTATAGAATCCAAAGGAAATTGAAGCCAACATAACCATCTTAATCCTGTAGGAAAATCTGCATAGCATCCATCCAGTCGAACATGACTAAGATGCAGTAGTTGTAAATTGTGCATCCTTTCAAATGCATTGGTTTCCAAGACTGTCTCATTTGTGTTTATTGAATTGTTTACAGGGTGCATATGCATATCCAGGACAAGACCTTGGATTTTTTCTGTACCCTAAAAGATAAAAAGGAAACATTAATATGGATAATTTTCACAAGAAGAAATACATATATAGACATAAAAGACATGTTTCTTACAATCTTTTCCTTCAATACTTCAAAAGAATCCTTGTGGCACCATAGTCTACTGCGTTTTCCAGGCTCTTCTGATTCGTGGTTAACAATTTCTCTTCCCATGTCACGGATCAAGTCATGCATTTGCACGTTGTTGCATCCATCAATTGTCACCAAGCATCGATCAAGCAGATTTTGAATCCCAACGATTGTATAGAAATCACATCCATTGAGTATTCTAACAATGTGGCTTTTGCTCCTTCCTATTAGAAAACAAGCAATGTGGAGGAATAATTTCCGGTCGTGGTCATCTTGTAAACTATCATAGCTTATTCTTAGTTTATTCATGATTTCACCATTAGGGATAGCTTTTAGCTTCTCCAATGAACTTTCCCATACATCTATACTTTCCCTTGATAAAGAAGAGCCCAAAACTTTTAGAGCTAATGGAAGTCCGTTGCAGTACTGTACAACCTTTTTTGAATATTCCATGTAACCTCTAAGGGGATGGTCTTGGCAAAAAGCATGCCAACTGAAAAGCTCTAATGACTCATTGTAATACAAAGTTCCAACTTTGTGCACCTTTGTAACTTGATGTGCTTTTAGCAACCTTTCACGCCTAGTTGTTATAAGTATCTTACTTCCGGATAAAACTGATCTTTCATCTTTAGTACTGCATCTAATTGGTCCATATGGTCCACATCATCAAGAACAAGAAGCACTCTTCTAGAGCTTATGGCTCTTTCAATCTTTATTAGTCCATCACTAACACCATGTATTTTCACTTCTCTGCCGTTCAAAATATCAGAAAGAAGTTGCTTTTGTATTTGAACTAAGCCATTTGGTCGATCTGCTGTTTCTCTGATATTTTCAATGAAACTACTTCCTTCAAAGCTTCTAAAGTTTGAATTGTAAACATGTTTTGCAATGGTTGTCTTCCCTATTCCAGACATGCCATACACAACTAGTATACCGACATTGGTTGATCCATCTTGTAACCACAAATTGATGTCTTCAACTTGAGATTCGATTCCAATCAATTTTGGTTCAACACTCAATGGTGTGCGACTTAACTTGTCTCCAACCACTTTAACAATTTTTTCGATAAACTTTGATTCATACCTAACAATTTACAAACAAAATGAAAAATAAATCAAACATGTTATGTCTCACAGAAGTATTGGATGAATGAATAATGAATTGGGGAATTTAGATAATTAATAAATCAAATAAATGTTGATGGCCTTTACTTGAAAAAGAATAAAAGGAATACAGCACAGAAAGTACATACCAACTTTATTCCCACACCTGCTTTTGAAAAATATTTAAGCAACTGCAAACCAGTAGACTAACATGGAAAATGATTAATCCTTAAGTTGAGTCAAGTGTGATTTCTTTCAGTTGACCTAAATTAGGATTATTATTTACTGAGGTTGATTAAAAAAAATATAAAAATCAAGGTCCCTACGGATCATATTATCAAATTAACTGAAGAATGAGGAGAAATGGAGAAAATGAAAGTTACCCATCAGCTTGTAAGACCATGCCTGCTAGATCTGCAACCTCTGCAACTGCCTCCCTCCATCCCTTCACCTTTTTTGGCGACTGAGTTTTCTGGTGTCGAGCAAATGCTTTTCCAATACTTCCCGTCTGCTTCCTCATGTCGGACGGATCGACATCGTAGAAGACTGGTATAACTACATGGTCCGAGGTAGTCCTCTTGCGTTCAAGGATCAACACAAGCTCATCAAGGCACCATCTGGATGACGCGTAATCTTTCGAAAACACGACAACAGAAGTTCGTGACAGCCAGATCGCTTTCTGCAGTCCTGGCTTTATATCTTCTCCTCTCACAAGTTCATCATCGTCTCGGAACGTGTTAAATCCTGCGTTGTTCAAGGCTGTGTAGAGGTGGTCGGTAAAAGTCTTGCGAGTGTCGCCTCTGAAGCTCAAGAACACGTCGTGGCGATAACCCCGAAAAGTTTTGGAATCAGAAGAGGTTCCTTTAGATGTTCTCACAAGAGCCATTGATGTGGATCGATGGACAAACAGCTCGTTGCTAGCTGCATTGCTAATGTCTGTGTGCAGGGTAAATATATAATTAGGTCATTCCTATCTTCTTCTTTTGGTCAATATATATTTCCAGGAAAATTTACAGACAATTATAAAATGGGTCTTTCACATGCATTCACCCAAAAAGCGTTTCTTTCTTTTTAATTCATGGTCGGCCACTCGTGGCAGAGATGAAAGGAAAAAGGAAAGAGCACTTCTTGTTTTATATGTGATTTTATAAATTACAATTTATATTGATCGTTGCTCACTTTTTCGTGATAAAATGCACTTCTAATTGCACTCGGATTTTTTGTGATAAAATACAGCATGTTTTGGTCGGTGCTTCATACTCATTTCTCGCCTTTGAAATGTTGAAGTCATTTCTACCAATCATCAATCCACCAACTAATATTACCAATTATCCTAAAGATGATGTGATTATGAGACTAAAATTAAAATAGAATCGCATAATAATGTGGCAGTAATATTTAGTTACTTTTATAAGGTAAGTTTGGAATAACCTGAATCTGGGTACATGTATGGTTGAACTTTAGGTGGTTGATCCAATTGTTGTGCAGTTATATGCTTTTGGTATAGTTATAGGCTAGACCAAAAGAGAACACTTGCGGCAGTGGTTGGTCCATAATTCAAATCTTAGGGTCTCAATATTAGGTCCAAGTTTTTAGATAGAAATAGAGAGCGAAGCATGAAAAAAATTTGCGCACAAGTAGATTTTGTAAACATTTTTCTTCTGTTACTGTTTGAGCTACATGTTAAGGATCTTTTTGGAACATATGTTGCCCATATATACGAAATATATAAAGTGGCGAGAAATGTATACAAGACATAATATTTACGAGATTCGACAAGTTGTGCCAACGTTCTCGGAGTAGCAATAATGGTTTCTCATTACATGAAATATAATTTACAATGTAAGAAACAAGGGAAATTGGGAGCAATTTGCTCTTTGGCGTATTTGTAAGACTAAACTTATCAAAAATATAGTTAAGAGACTAAGCTCATGAACCACAAATTTATACAAGTATTAAAATCACAATTCGATAAACACAATGACAAACTAACCCGTAAAAATGGTAGAAGAAGAAGCCAAAGCCAACTTCGAAACAGTGCATCTTCTCCTCTCTTGCAAAACCAAAAGTACTCAAACTAACAATAGGTTTTAGTTCAATATTGAGCTAATGTTTTGTGAGAGCAGTGACTTATGTTTTTATACTCAACATAGATTGCCCTATTACAATCCTACAAGAATACAAAACTGCATTCCTTATATTAGTATGAGTCCTATAAACGAGCAAACATAAGAGTCCTCAATATACCAATATGTTTGGATTAACTCTTGTCAACATGATTTAGACTTCTTTATAATATCAATTATCCCAAAACTTGTAAGAATCATACTCATACTCTTACAGTATTTGTATATTTTCTGGATGTTTGTCCATGTGTTTTTTTTTTCCTTCTTTTTCGGTCTCTCACTCCCATTTGTAAGAAAATGGGTAACAGTTAGTAGACATAATGATGGAGGTGACTTTCCTTTTCTTTTCTTTTTCCCTCTTTTCCTTTACTCTTTGAAGCTTTCCTCTCCTTTTACTTTCTTTTCCTCTTTTCCCTTCTCCTTTTTCTCTATTCTCCGAAATTTCCTCTGTTATTTTCCCTTCTTCTTTTCTCTATTCTCCGGAATTTTCTCTCATTCCCACCCCTTCCTTTTCTACATTTCCCTTCTCCTTTTCCACATTTCCCTTCTCCTTTCCTTCTCTCTACTCTCATGAGTTTTCTTCTCATTTTTCCCTCTCCTTTGACGTCGTTGTATTAGGGCTAAGATATGGACATGTTATGTTCTGGAGAGGTGAAAGTTATGGTCCCAGATCTATTTTTCAAAGAATTAGCTTTTGATCTATTAGACCAACTCCAGCCCTAGGACCTAAACTCAAATATTGGGTTTAAACGCAAAAAGTTGCCACCTAAAACTAAGACTCATACCTAAAAATTTTGGGTTTGGACCCAAATCAAAATCAAAATTTGGGTTCAAATTTGGCTGATCTAAGAGTTAGTAGCCGACATCTAGTCCCCACATGTCAGGGAACTCAGTTGTCCAACAATAAATGTGGCCTTTCGATTTCTAGACCATTGGTTAGCAATGGTCCAGATCAAACTCCCTTTTTTGGGCAATCCTTTGAAATTGATCAAACAATCCATATTTGTTTTTGTCAAATCCAATGGTAAAAATGATCCGACGCTGAAATTTAAATTCAACAGTCAAAATAATATGCATATTCGGTATTGTGTATTGAAGTTTGGTTGGTTGATGTGTACATTGAAGTTTGGTCGGTTAGTGGTTGGTTGGTGTAGTTTGTTCCGTTTTGGAAATTTTGTCGGAATTTAAATTTTTTTGGGTTAAAACATTTGTAAAACTAAATTAAGATAACATAACTCAAAGTTTCTCTAAAACAATTAATACATTTTAAGTTCTGAAACTTAGGTCTGAAGGGTTGGGTGACGTTCACTGTCTACAGAGCTGAATTATGTCTTCTAGTTGACCCAAATATTTGAATTTGGATTCAAGGATTGGAGTTGGTCATAAAACTTATCTTTTCAGTTTTGGCAGAAATCTTTAATTTTAATTTCACATGTTTGTTAATATTAAAAGAATAAAATACTATTTCAAACTGGGTCAAATACTAGGAGAAGGCATGCAAAAATGTACGGGGGTTGATATAGGAGACTACATAATGTGAAGATATAGGGGGTTGAATATATCAGTAAAAAAAAAAAAAAAAAAAAGAAAAGAAAAGGAAACTTATACTCTCAAATTTGTATTGACGTGGAGATGGTCAGTAAATTGGGTCAAAAAATTTCAATTTCACTTGTTTGCTTTCCAATTTTACTTGTTTGCTAAATGGAATTATATTAAAGTATTACAATAGGAAAGCCTCATTCATTCTTGTCTTAAGAATCAATTTGCAGAAGGACGATTTTGGTCCTAATTCTTATTTATAGTGTAAGGAGTTATAGACAAAGATGCATAAGGTTCGAACAACTTTTTTTCTTTTCCATTTTCTCTTTTCTTTTAATATCTTTTACATAAAGAAAAGCTATTAAAAATGATCTCTTTTTTTTTTTCCTCTATCCAAAAGCACTTAAATGAATTTTGTTTGATTACAAGGACAAAAGACGGTGACCGTATTGTAAATAAGTTAAAATTTAGGAGCAACGACAATATTACAATTAAGTTAAAATTAAAATGAACAATTGTTTCTTCATAAAACCGACAATTATTTTTTCAAAAAAAATTATTAAAAAATCATTAATGTGTTTTTCATTGAAAATTTTGTTGTGTGAAACAGTTTTCCATTAAAACTCCCTTACATAAAATCAAAGAGTACTTGATCAAAAGAAAAAAAAAAAAATCAAAGAGTATGCAAGGAAAAAGCTCTAGCAAGACAAATGCGTGCAGATGTGGTTGCATGTGCTCAAATCAAAACCAAAGTGCTGCTTAAATTCCAGGTCTGTTTATCCTGTATATAGAATACAATGATTCGTTGGGTGGTCATGCACGTGTTGTTGTGTTGGATTTCAAGAGTTTGGATGTTGGAAACAAGCTCGAACTTATGTTTGACTTGGCCACTTTACAAGAAAACCCCATTTGCTTTTGCAAACGCTATTTTCTGGTATCCACACCCCCACAATTTCTGAAAGTGTTTCCCTTGTAATTCTTATGTCTCTCGTACAAAGAATAAAACCCTAAAGTTCTATTTGTATGTATAGGCTTTAGTTACAAGAAAGGAATCCCATGAAAACCCTAAAACCTACTCTAAACAGACTTTGAAAACGCTGAACAACAAACAAGAAACACGCCAAGCCGATCGATCAGCTGGCCAAACTGATCGATCACCCATAATTAACAATTCCTCTTGCTGTGCTATTGCTACAAGTTGCTTGTTTTTGCTCTTACTAATTGCTCACTTGATTGATAGCCCGTTCTAAAAAATGTCTTCACACTTTAGATAGTGAGACAACTCACAACATTACGTTATCTAATTATTTGAATCTTTTCTAGAGACGAGTATTTCTAGATTGGTAATAGAGATAAAGTACACTCACTTATGAATTATGAGCCAAGCTTTATCGAACAAATTGAACTATCTCATTAAAGATAGGAGTTGTTCATAAGCTTTATGAGCTTAACATACCAAAGCTCCATAGGTACTCATATTTTTAACTAGTCTAGTACTTCTTTTGAGCTCAACCCTTTCACTGAAAAATTGAGCGTAAACGAATTACTTCGAGCATATTTACAATCCCTACGTATGGTGCTCATCTTATGAAAAATATATGGTTTTGTGTTGAATGCGAGAAAGACTAACATAAAACAAGCATGGTAGGTCAATTGCATTCCAAATCCACAAACAAAAGACATCAAGCCATAGTTGAGGGATTGGAGGAGATAGGGAGAGATTGGAGGGCAACTGTTATAAAATTGGCTTGGGATACATGCAATATGTCACCCTATTTTAGGTAAGTCTTTATTATTTATTTAAGAGGTGTGGAGTTTGAGCTAGCCGCACAATGAGCCAAACATCATAATTTAGTTTTGAATTAGCCATTTACATGAGTTGAACGTAAAATCTATCACTTATAAATGAAAGAAAAATATCACTAAATTGTAACAGTAAATAAGTTGCTCTTGTTTTTTTTTTTTTGAGCAAGTATTATCTAGCAATAATGTGGTTCAAATTTGCCTTTAGTGAGAATTGAACCTAAAACCTTTCATTTGCAAGTAAAAAAAAATACCAGTAGACCGTAATACTAAATGGCAATAAGTTGCTCTCGATGAATGTGAAACAAAGTGCTAGTCAAATGAGACGGGTCTGTCTCAATCAAATATTTGCCTAAATGGTGTGTGAAGCCCATTTAAGGCCCAAATGTTTTTTGGTCTTGAAACGGGTAATTCCAGCCCGGTAAATTGCATACCAATGCTTAAGCCCCCAAAACCCAAACCCTCTAGCTTCTTCTCAGACCCATCTACGCCTCTCACAACTCTCGCTATCTTTCTTCTCAGACCCAACTTTTATTATTTTTGTTTAAATAAACATAAATGAAGTAAAAAATTTTGACATACTGGTGGAAGGAAAATTAACAATATGTCAAATTGCCAAATCAGCCATCAAATTTAAATTTGATGTTTTGATTTTAATGTCTCATTTGGAGATGCTCTTAAATTACTTTTTGATTTTGAAAGGACGACTTTACTCTCTTTATTTAATGGAAGATTAACAAAAGTTTAGGTTTGAACTTTAATTGCTAGCTGAGCTTAACACGAAGGTTTAATTAACAACTTTTTCACTACGAGAGTCGCATTGAAAGTACAGTATCACCATAGAGACCACAAAAAAAAATTTGGCCATTAAATTTTTAGTGTCAATAAGTTCCCTTAGATTACTAATACTGCTGCTTTGAAAATGTAAACACACTAGTCGAACTTCATTAATATTACGTCTTATTTACTGTACTATTGTAATTACTATTGCTGATGGTAACTGTGGTGTACCATACCATCCATAAGGTCTATAGCAGACAATATTGAAGCTTTTTTTATTAAATAAAGTTATTTCATAATTTTTTTTATTATTAATAAAATTTAAAGTATTGAAGCTTTTTTCATTAATTTTTTTAATTTTTTTTTGCAACCCTGTGGTAATATTTGCATTTTAATGTGATATTCGTAGTAAAAAAGTTGTTAATTAATCTCTCATGGTAAACTTTGTTAGCAATTGAGGTCCAAACCTAAACTTCCGTTAGTATGTCGTTAAATAAAAAAAGTAAGTCGTCCTTTCAAAATCAAACTTATAACTACTATGAGTTGTTATGTCGATATATATGTCATTTGATTGCTTGTTCGCTGCCTCACAGAGGATGAATTACAGTTTCCCAAAAAAAAAAAAAAAAAAAAAAAAACAAACAAAACAGAGGATGAATTAGTGAACCTTCCTTCATGTTTTATAGCTTCCCATGAAGAAGCAGAGGCAAAGCAAATCTTCTGGCTAAAGGTAGATGTAGAAATACAAGATAAAGGTGCTCATGCTATTAAACTATCTTCAAAGAAAATGTCAAAAATACCACATAAATATATAACAGTAGCAAATGACGTACCATTTACTTCAGACTGAGATGTCAAAGATGACATGGAAAAGAAGGCTAAGCTGACATGGACAAAAAGATGTCAAATTTGAAGCTGCATTCAAATTTGATTTTTGCTATTTTGCAAAGGTATTTCACTTGTTTTACCTTAAATGCTAGCATATTTAAGTATTATCAACAACCCAACTTTTATTATTTTTGTTTAAATAAACATAAATGAAGCAATAAATTTTAGCAACCGGTGAAGGAAAATTGACAATATGTCATTTGAAATTTATTAAATTTAAATTTGAACTTTAATTGCTAGCTGAACTTTACTCTCTTTATTTAATAGAAGATTAACAAAAGTTTAAATTTGAACTTTAATTGCTAGCTGATCGTATTACGAGGGTTTAATTAACAATTTATTCACTATAAGGGTAGTATTGAAAGTACAGTATCACCACGTAGATTACAAAAAAAATTCGGCCGTTAAATTTTTAGTGTCAATAAGTTCCCACTGTTGCTCCGTAACTGTGAACACACTTGTCGAACTTTATTAATATTACGTCTTATTCACTGTACTATTGCTGACGGTAACTGTAGTGTACCATACCATCCATATGGTCTATAGCAGACAATACCAGCCACCTCTTATCTGGAGCATAAATGGATAGACAGCAATTTATCAAAATCCTTCGTTTACAGAGAGCTCCAACAATGGCTACAAGCACCACACCCTCGTCCCTCATGCTAACGTACGCCTCCTCCTACGCGCACCCACAAGACCTCACTCCCTCCCTCGTCTCCTTCCAGCCCAAGCCGCTCTTCAAAACCTTCTGCCTCTGCCCGCTGGCTCTGAGGCCTCGCGAGATCAAACCAAGCAAATGGGCCAATTCCGAGCCTCACCGAGTGCCCACGGCGGCTCTTACGGCGGAGGCAGAGGTAGCTGATGATGTGGATGAGAGCGAAGAAGTGAAAGGAGGTGATGGCTCTGCTGCTGTTGCTGTTTCTTCAAAGCCCAAGAAAGGGAAGGCTGCATTGCTTTTGAAGAGAGACAGAGTGAGTCTTTTTCTGGTTTTTCTTCTGCAAGTTCGGATTTTTCATTGTTTTGGGGGTAAAATTTGATTATTTGGGTTGCCTCGTTGGTGGGTTTTGCTTGTTTTTGGTTTTGATTACGGTTTTGGGATTCAAATTTCATGTGTTGTTCTTACATTTAGTTTTTAGTTTGATGAACATCGGTTAATTTAGCAAATACTTGTTTGTTATGCTAATTTAAATTCTAAAAATTAAGGATTGATTTGAGTAATTAAGGTCATTTCGTTATCTTGGAGCAGAGACTAGTTCTGCGAAATTTGATATTTACATCCTTTTAGTTGATAGTTTTCTCATGGTTTTGCATAATTATAAAGATGGAGAATACTCTGAAGTTGCGATTGATAATCCGGTTCTAGTTTATTTTTATGTTTATCATTTATGTTGTTAGATATAATCCTGCAATGTCCTATTTTTAAGTTCTTCCAAGATATAGGTAGTGATTCAAGTGCTCGGTTGTCTTCTTTTGTAATTGTCAGACAAGGTCCAAAAGATTCTTGGAAATTCAGAAATTGAAGGAAACCAAAAAAGAGTATGCGCTGCAGCCTGCCATTGCTTTACTGAAAGAAATGACGAATACGAAATTTGTAGAAACTGCTGAAGCCCATTTCCGCCTCAATATTGACCCAAAATATAACGACCAACAGCTAAGAGCAACTGTGAGTTTTCTGATCTTGTTTGTCAGAGGTATGTTTAGTTATCAATGATTAGCACTATATTAATATCCTTTCATTTATTGTGGAATTCTTCTACTAGGTAAACCTGCCCAAGGGAACTGGACAGACTGTTAGAGTGGCTGTTCTTACTCAAGGTAGTTACGATTCTCAATTTCTCACCTTAGCACTACCGTCCTTAGTGGAGAAAGAGTAATTATATCTGTCATTCAGTATGAGCTAAGGAGATGTATAAAGTAATCCACGTATTTGAACCTAGTGGATACAAGTTGAAGATTTCAACCTAGAGAATAAAAAGTACAGGAGCATAACTATGCAGGCAATTTCCGCATTAGCATGTATTAGGTAGGTGTCCATTATTCTGAAAATATGTTATTTGAATTCTCTATAGGTAATTGTTTTGTCAGTTAAGCGTAAAAGGCGAAAACAAGTAACACCTTTACTGAGTGGTGTTTTGTGCTCTTTATGCTACTACCTTGGTTGATAAGAACAGAAGAAATACTTTCTTGGCTGAATCTAGGCATCTCTAAGTGTTTTTTATTTTCTGCCAAGGGGCCATTTTACAAATGAATTAGTTGGAGGGTTTTAGTATAGTATTCTCATTTCTTCCATGAAATGGTCTTGAAATGGTTGATGAGACGTTGTTCCTCTACTCTTGGTGAATTTTCTGTACCTGCCAATTTCTAGTTAGTGTATTATACTCCTTATTGAACTTCAAATTGGATTGGATCATTACCATTTCTCTTGTATGTAGTCTTAATAGTTTTTCATGTAAGGTATAGTTACTTTCTTTTTTGAGTTTAAATTTTCCTATACTTTCTTCTTCCTGATGAAACGGCGATCTCTAAGTCATTTAAGTCCAAAGGAGGTTTATATAGTTTTTAGTAATTGTAAGGTTTTTCTTAACTTTTTTTTTTTTTTTAAAGAATAAATGGAAGTAGTCCTGATTGGAGTGTGTTGTTTTAATTTTTAGGGTATTTAATTGCTTAGGGTGTTGGAGATGTTGCACTGTCTTACTTTAGCTTATACATGCAGATATATGCTTTCTCGGAAGTTAGTGAAAATATGTGCTATATCTGATAATTTGCACCTTAGGTATTTCATTATTAGTAGGAGTTTACCGGTTGATCTCATTAGGCATTTCCTGTACTTTGTTTGAATAATATCAAGATTGTATCTGTCTTCTACTTTTCCAAAAATCTTAATTTTTCTGGCTCTCATGTTTCCCCATTCATAATTTGCAAAAAGTTGATGTTCTTTATGCTTGAGCTCATTTTATATCTCAAGCATCTATTTGTGCACAAATTATTTAACGTTTTTGGTTTCATCTATCTCATGTTCACAGGGTTATCTTCTTTAATATCTGCAGGTGAAAGGTTTGATGAAGCGAAAAATGCTGGAGCAGATTTGGTTGGTGGAGATGATTTGATACAACAGATAAGGGAAGGGTTCATGGAATTTGACAAGCTAATTGCTTCACCGGATATGATGCCTAAGGTGTTGCCTTCATTATCTTTTTTAATCAAAATAAGTGATGTGCCTCAACTGTCTGTTTGACAACGAAGTATGTAAATCATTTTCATTTTTACAGAGCATCTCGATAAGGGTAAACCTAAATGCTATGTTATTGGTTTGGTTTTTGGTCATCAAAATTAGAGTATATGGTTGAAATGCTAGGCTCCTGTGATTGAAATGAGAAAACTAGTTTTGCAGCAGAAAAATAAACTAGTCAGCTTCATAATAGTTTGACTCTAAAACTTGATGTGCATGATGAGGTGCTTGTGTATATTATTTGGTTGATAGTGATAAAGTTCATGTTATTCATAAGTGAAATTAAGAACAAACAAATTGCATCAGTATGCATCTTATATTGAGATCCCGCTCCACATAACTAAATAAATACAGCTAAGAAAGAAAAAGAACAATAGGTGCTGCCCTGTTTTCCTCAGTGTTTGTTCATACATGGAGTGAAAAAGTGACTCATGTTAGACTGGCTGGTCCGGTCTGCTTTTATGATTCTACCAGCTGGCTTTCATAGAAGTGCTTAACTTTCACCTCTTACATCATATTATGAGGTATCTTTCTTTAACACAAAGTAAAAGAGTAACAACTGCAGCAACAACAACAAAGCCTTATCCCACTAAGTGGGGTCGGCACACAAAGTCAAGAGTAAATTCACAATTTATCCATGTTCTCCATTAAGTTTTCATTTTATTGTCTTTGCTACTTGTCTCAGGTTGCTAGCCTAGGAAAGATTCTAGGACCACGAGGGCTCATGCCAAACCCGAAAGCTGGTACTGTCACGCCTAATATTCCACAGGTATGGCTTGGATTGTGATGTTTTGTTTCCTTTCTGCACTTCTTTGGATATGCTTTCTTAGCCTAAATCCTAGCTTCTGTTTTAGTTCTTTCCGCATGTCTCATTGTATGCATATACACATTTATATATATCTGACACAGTAAGAACAATGAAATTGACGGAAGTCATTAAGAAAAAACTTAGGCTGACACTCACACACAGGAAATGATCCAAATTCTCGATAGGAATTTAATGAATTTGGCACAATAAATACGGTGAGGGAGATTGAAAAGAAATATAGTAGGAACAACCAAAGGATCATCTATGGTTGTTTAGGAATGGATTTACATGTGGCAGGACAACTTCACAAGGATTTTGATTTCTTAGGATACTGATTAAAATGGATTTGCTTGTATTCTCTGTTTCAGGCCATAGCAGAATTCAAGCAGGGTAAAGTTGAATATAGAGCAGATAAAACTGGTATAGTTCATTTGCGTTTTGGAAAAGCTGACTTTTCTGAAGAAGACCTTCTCATAAACTTGCTTGCAGCAGTTGTATGTTCTTCACTTCTCCTTGCTTTCTAATTTTAATTGCTGTCTGAATTCTATCCACTAGGTCATGAAATTCATTTTCTTATATTTTGCCTGGCAGAAATCGGTAGAAGCAAATAAGCCACCAGGTGCAAAAGGTGTTTACTGGAAGAGTGCACACATATGCTCGTCGATGGGGCCTTCCATCCGGTTAAATATAAGGGAGATGCTCGATTTCAAGCTTGCAACAAATGCTTGAAGAACACTAACCACCTGTACATGTCTTTAAATTGTTCATTCAGCCTCTTAGGTGCCACTGTCGAATCTTTGCCAATGTAGCTGGTAAAGACTGTAGGAGAGAGTAAGGGGATGAAGGCGGAGGGTGACCTTGATACCATGGTATCTTGGTTGAGACTGTCCCATAAAAGAGCACACGAATCTCATCTACAGCGAGTGAGAAAGACCATGTACTAATTTTGTGATCGATATTATCCACTCATCACTTTGGTTTCTTGTTTATGAATGAGAGAAATTTTACATAGTATAGGCGATGTATGCCAGGTATCGAGCCGCTGATCTGGGTTAATCTCGGTCGGGACAAAGTGGTTGTTTAACCAGAAAACAATGTCTGCTGGAGCCAGACATCATTTGAAATGAATAATTTCTCCTTCCTAGATAAGTTTAAGCCATAAAAATTAACAGCTAAACGGACAGAAAAGCTAACTGTCGCCCTCCAAGACTAATGAGTGTTCTACCCCATGGCAGACGACACCAGTAATTTACCGTGCTGGTTTCAGAGTTATTGGACGTCGGGAACATGCTATCATGGAGAATGATGGCTCGAGAGAAGGTACAGCTACTACTCGGGCAAAGACCAGGTTCGGTCTCGTTTGGAGGCGTGGAGAGAAGTGCCTTAGTGACGGTATTGTGACTGCAGAATGTTCGCTTCACCTATTCCTAACATCACGAGGCTTGAAATATCAAACGTTATGTAGGAATAGGTAGGAACTAGTAGGAATGCCTGCATTTTGCTGCGGGATTTGAAACTGTCTACCATCAAACAAAATAATTCTATAATTTAAACCATCCAAACTTGTTGAACATAGTTTTTTGTCTATCGTAATATCTTTCTTCTCACAATTTTTATGGAATAAAAATCCAAGCATTAAAAAATCTCAACAAAGTTTTGCAAAATATCTTGCATTTAAGCATGTTCAAAACCAGTAATTACATTCCATATGTAATAAGGAACATGAACACCTAAAGCCAGCGTGAACTCGATCCGACACATTAACCTGAGTATGCACCCAGAGAGCATTATCAATCGTTTGCAAAAATAATGAAATATGTTAGTTTACAGATTCAAAACTTCATAATAATAATTAAAATAAATAATTGTGCTACACTGTTCATAGGAAAACAAAACCAGAAACTAGGTACATATTTGATTGAAAAGTCTAATAAGCAGTCTGCTAAACTGTTTCTAGGCAGGCAAACGAATCAAAAGTCTAATAAAGGAACAAAAGTTGATTGGAAAATGTTGGCATGGGAACCATAAATTCTTAAAACTGGTTCACACAGAACTAGTTTCATTCATGTTAATAGGTAAAAATTTGATCCATTTATGTTAATCATACCAGGGACTGCCCGTAGATCCTGACATTTTAAGACTGAATCCATAACTTACAATTTCATCTGTAGGGGGTTCATAAGGAGTCAGATTTTCAAGTTCTAGCTCAGCAGCAGCTAGATCCTCTTTTGCTTTTAAGATCCCTTGTTGACGAGTTTCTTCTTGCTTCTTCAAATCTTCCATTTCATTGTACTTTCTTTTATTAACACTCCCTATAAACATGTGGATGAAATTGAAGCACAAGAAAAACTCAGTTATCCACACTACATACTAGAGAAGGCTAAAATCACATTAAGAGAATAGAGTACCACATTATCATACCAAGCGGTTCACATTTTCCATAAGTTTCATTCGTGTGTTTGCATTTTCACTAATGTTTTTTTACAACTTTTGTACTCTTAGACTCTGTCACAACTCTCTCTTGTTTTTGTTTACTTCAGCAGGTAAAAGAGTAGTGCACCAGACGTAAAATAAAAGCACTGTCAGCAATAAATGGACTGTATGTCTCATGTCAATATAGTATGCACGAATATATCAACTCAATGAATCATACTAAATAGGTTCTTTCAGTTGATTTAGAGTTCTTGCAGCTTTCTCCAACTTCTTCTTTGCATCTTTTTCCTGCTCCATAGCTTCCATACATTCAGCCTTCTTCATATCATACTTTAGCCATGGCAATTTTTTTTTCATGGTCTCTGCCTGTAGATGACATCAAGAAAGAAATTTTAATTCCAGCTTAATTGTGAAGCAGAAGGGCTTTTTTCTCTTTGAGGGTGGGGAGGCGATTTATAGAGTCAGATGGAGTTCAGTTTTTTTTTTTTTTTTTCTTTCTCGAGAACTACAAGGGAGATGGGAGTAGAACTTACGCGATAAAGTCAGATTCTCGTTGTTGCTGTATGGGGTTCAGTTTCACCTGCATTCAGGATCTAACTTTCCTTCTAGTATGGCCTGATGGGGTAGGTAGGAAATAGGAATGAATCACATTTATCTTTCAGTGTTTTCCTTCAGATGCTTTGGTTTGTGATGTTCTGTGCTGTTTCATGGATGGTGAATCTGATAGTGTTTGAGTACGTGTACTAGCTCTAAATGGATATCTAGTGCACTTTATTGTGTATGTGTTATAAATTTTTTTACTAAGAGCTTGTATTTATCATAAAAATACATTGTGATTCAGTTAATCTAACAAAACTAAAAGGCAAACCTTTGCGAGAAGTTCCTCTCTTTGGCGGATATGCTCAACATCTTTCTCTTGTTCAGCATTCAGTGCCTTCAACTGATTCAAAGTTTCTCCATTTTTTTCAACAGCCTAAATCAAAAAGGTAAAATGTCTAAGTAGCATGATAAAGCTAATTAAAATTGTCTGACGTAAGGACACATTAGAAACCCGCTCGCTCAACTCTTTTCAATTTCTTGCTTTGCTCAATAAGTGCACGATGTTGGATCGGCAGTTGAGGATCGCCTACAGCCTTTTCAGTCTCTTCAAGAAGTTGCACTGGAGTTAATTTGGTGAACTCACAGACACGATCTTGTGGTAAAAACTACAAGCACACCCCCAAAATTCATAAGGAAAAATATGATAAAAAAAAAGAAAAAAGAAGAAAGAGAGAAAAGCACAGACCAAAATTCATATTTAGCAACAAAATTGTTAGCAATAGTTTCAAATAGTGTCATAAATATGGGTTAACTTAAAACTGAAATATCTTCAAGGGAGACAAATAACAGGAAATCATATAAACAATGTCATATACATGCATTGGTACACTCGCATATGCATCCCTACACAACCTTTACCACTACAACAAATAATTTACCTACTCTCCTCAACGTTAGTTCATTTAGAAGAATTTGAAATGCAAGGGAATGCTCAGTTAAGATGAAAAACAAAAGTATGCCCCTAAATAAACCAATATTTAGCACAAACGTTTATCAAAATAAAGGAGTAGCATTTCAAACAGGTTCACGCAACAAAAGCTCTCAATTTTACTAGCACAGCAAGTACAAACAATGGAATGCAGAAGAAGTGAAATATAGAGGTCTCTTTAAATAATTTTCTGCCTATAACAAGACTAAATCAATGCACTGTTAATATGAGAAAACACTCCTCATCTCTCTCAACTTTAAGAAAATACTTGGCAATTTTCTATAATTATAAAGAGTTAAAGACCAAGGCGCCAAAAAATAAAGAAATAAAGCATCAACTTTGTGAGGATGTTAACAGTTTCTACCATCTGTTGCAGTCCTTACTAAGTAATTATTTCTGTCTGTACATATACTCTGAATCTTTACAGTACCCAGTTTGTAAAAGGACTGCCTATTCTATGCATGTATAACCTTCAAACTGTTTTCTTCTACGAAAAACTAAAAAACAACAACGAATACTGATTAAGATAAAAAATTCAAGTCATAAAATTCAATTACAAGGTGCAGATATCCAAAGGGAATATCATCAAACAAAAAACATGTGCATGCATATCAAAAGTCATAGTGCATCCAAACATAAAAATTACAAAATTAAGACATGCCTTGATCTGATGGTAATTATAAAATGAAACTCGCTTGAGTTAAATTGTTGACTTGAACATTAAACCTTTGACTGATTTCAACTACATCTTTTTTAGGCACCACCCTTCCTGATATACAAAGAAGGCTGATAAATTAGTCTTTGAGATTACTCCTGTGTCTTCTCAATGAACCAGTATTTATTTGGGAAGTAGCTTATTTCCCTTGATAATGCTGAGAGAGAATTGATAAAATAATTTACTAAGAACACAGCATGTTTTGCGGCTACCACGAGTATAACGGCCATGACGGCGAGAAGTGTATCACCCTCCGTGATCATATTGAAGCTTCGGCACGTAAAGGGAAGATTGATCAATTCCTCCTTCACCCTCCAAGGGATAACCGTAACCAATGCCAAGTGAATGTGATATATTCCATAAGCAGCGTCACACTCATATCTGAATCCTCCAACAGGGCCATGAAAAACAATGAACGAACTTTGAGGCCTGGCCACCAAGTGTTTCACGTGGAAGACATCAAGGGAGGTAAGCATCAAAGCTTAACTAGGATCCAATATGTTTCTACCCTGAGGAAGAAAGAGGTATCATTTACCCTCACAACAACCCACTGATCGTGGAGGCGCACATAGCCAACTTTGATGTACAAAGAATCTTGGTAAACACAGGGGCTTCATTCAATATCATGTTCGTTGAAGCTTTTAGGGCACTTAATGTAGTTGAACACTTGCTCGAAATTTTTTTTGTAATTTTTTGAAATTTTTTGGAAGGCTGAGGTTTTCTCATTTGGTTGGATTTGGCTTCCATTCCCCACTTGTTGATAAGGGATGGTTGTTGGGGGTTTCCCTTGATATGTCCTTGCCTCGGCGGAGGCATGGTTGTAAGCTTGTGCCATCACCTTAAAGTAAGTCTTCCAAATGTTGGCATTGATCATGTACTTGAAGAAACAGTCATGTATGCCTGCCGTGAAGGCCTTGAGGGCAGTCTTGCCATCTGCCTCAGCGCAATGAGAATACTCATGGCTTAAGTGGCCGGCATACTTTCGTAATGACTCATCCGGCTTCTAGTGAATAGTGTACAAGTCATTCGCAGAATGCAAGTGATCGGTCTGGAAGATGTGTTGAGAGACAAACAATTTCCTCAATTCCTCAAATGAGTCTACCGTCTCAAGTGGAAGATGGCAATACTAGTTTAGAGCTCTGCGGGAGAGGGTGGAGGAGAAGATAAGACATCGCTTTTCATCGGTATGCATCTGGTATGCCATGGTGGACTCAAAGAGGTTAAGGTGTTCAATCGGGTCTTCCCTTCCAGTATAGAGTTATAAGCCAAGCTTCTACTTTATCTTTGCTTGGAAGGGGTGTCGAGGATCCTTATTGTAAGAGGGCCAGGCCTGGGTTGGTTCCAGTTTGGTATCTCGGCCTAACATTCGGCCTTCAACTTGTTTACTTCCTCAATGAGTTGTAGGACAAAGGGATCCTGAGTGAAGTCATGTACCACATGAGTTTTCTTCTGTAAGTCTCCATCGCCTCTTAGAAGTAAGAAAGTTTGATCTAGAGTGTGTGATTTTTCCTTGGACTCGCCGCACTAACTTCTAGGGTGAGTCTGTTAGAATATCTCCGAGTTCCCTATACCTTCATGTTCCTCTGGGACCTGTCGCTCTTTCCCTAGATTGGCAGCTGGCCTGGGTCGTGGGAGGGGATCGAGTATTTCAGAAATCCTTGGGTCATTGATCTTTGAGCTTATGTGGATGGGATTTTCTCGACGTTGCTTTAGGAAGTGTCGATAGTCGGGATAAACGGCTTTCAATCCTTCCACTCCTTCTGCAAGGAGATGTATTCCTCTACTTCTCATACTTCAGGTCGAATCAGCTGGGTTAAGAGAAGTCTCATGTTGATGGACAATTCGATGAGTAGCTCGCTCCTGATTAAGAATACCCATGTCGAAGGCAAGTGACCCTCCGTGTTGGGGGCACCCAGTTAGTGGTTGACTTTCACAAGGGTGATGAGCTTGTGTGTTTAAGTATACCTAGCCTTATGGAGCATCTTGAAGAGCTTCTCATATTGCTCCTGCATGACCTAATTCTTTATTGTTATCTTGTTGTTTTGAGCCTCCAGCTCTTCGACTTTAGCTTGAAGAGCAAACTTTTTTCATTCCTTCTTTCATTGCCTTACATTAGGCGCTATGAGGGTGTCGTTCTGTGTGTTGTGGCTTCCTTTACTCCTTATGTTGGAGAGGGGTGCTTGGTCAAAAGAAAGTGTACGAATGGTGGAAACCATCTTGACAAAACTGAAGAGAGTAGGAATAAGTGTGATTCCCACAAACGGCGCCAAATGTTGATGCACAAAATTAGATCGATCTTATACCAACGTAAATCCGACAGTCAATCACACAAACGCATAAGAGCACAAAGAGATATCATGGTTCACCCAAGTTGGGCTACGTCAATACTGGTGTCAATTCCATTTCACTATGTAAATGTGTGGATTACAATGGACAAGCAAGAGAGCTCTCTGTGTGCTACCCTCTATGCTTCCCTTTGCTATATGTCTATCATCCTCTCCTCAAGTGAGAGTGAAGGATCCCTTTTATAGAATAAGGGTTTCCTTCACCTCCTACCTACATCATGGGCTGGGTCATGAGGCCCAAATACTAAGGTCCAATATATGGTACAACAGGAGTCCCTCAAGCCTTTTGTCAAGAGAGTCTTTTGGTCGGAGACTTCAAATCCAATCCATGTGGAGGCTGAAATGACTAGATGTCGTCCATAATCGGTACTCGACATGAAACGGTGCTAAACTTGAAGTAATACTCAACTAGAGGTAGCACACGTTGCGAGGCTGCTCGGTTAGAGACAATGTTCATAGTAAGGCGGTTGCTCGGTTGGAGATGGTGCTCGTTGCGAGGCAACAGCTCGACTTGTGGTATTCCTCGTTGCGAGTTTGCACCCAACGTCAGCATGCGCTCATTATGAGTTAACTGTCAACATGACTCGGGTCCGCTTGTCGGGTTCGCATATTGGATCTATGTGTTGGGTCCGCAAATCACGTTTATAAGTTGTCTTTAAGTCAAAGCCATACGTATGGACTTTGAGTTGGGTCCACAAGTTGGGGTTCGAGCTCAAAGGTGCCCAGGCTCGCAGGTGTCTAAGCACACATGTGTCCAAATGAGCGAGTGTCCGAGCAAGTGGGTTTCCGGTTAGACAAGAGACTACTGTTCAGACTAAATCTTTGTCAACATAAGTATATGGTTCATCAGTCTATAAGTTGGTAGGTTTCTTTAATCAGCAACAAAGTTGATCAATAGAGCTAGTTGCTTAATAATTCCTTACAATAAATGACAGTATAAGTATGAACGCATAATGAATAAATCAAATTGACAGAGTTTGGCAAGCAAAATATTGTACTATGTGCCTACTACAAATAAATAATTTATTAAGTTGTGTGGTAAACCACATGTTGCATAAGTGACATAGTTAAAGGCAGTCACATGACACTAGGCAGCATGTTAAGATTGTACAAATAAATGCCTATTTAAACATATGTGATGTGACTAGGATTAGTGAAATCTAAATTATGGATATGGGAAGCATTCATAGCATAATAATCTTAACATGAATGCAGACAAATATATACATATATGTACACACACAAATTTGTATTGTGTACCGTACCCACGTGCCCTAAAAAAATGTGTCATGTGTCAAACTTCCCACCTAGTGGAATAGTCATGTGGAATAATCATGATAGAGTCTTATTATAATGACTAGTCTTCACGCATGTGCTCACCCGCGTGCAGGAGACATTTTTTGAATCACAGCGTGCCGTTCGCGACTTACACATTTTAAATGTATTTATATATGTAAATTGAAAAAAGGAAAATTGAATATTTGAAGTAAAATAATTTTCCATCATGCTAGAACAAACCCCTCATAAACCAATTAAAGTCATTGAATTAACATAATAAAATCGGATTGTATAAAATTTACATTAGGAATAGAGAAAATGATATTTAATAAACAATTGATTGAATTACACTATTGTTAGCCTATTGTGAGGCTAAGCGCACTCCCTCCCCCTTAGTATAGATAATATTATTTGTTAAAAAAAATCATTTGACAATTAATTTAATCACATTATTATCCACGTGCGAAATACTTTTTTTATAAAGAAAAAATGATCATTTGACAACTAATTGAATCATATTATTATACGCGTGCGAGAATTTTTTTTATAACCAGCACTATGCACCTCTTAATTAACAATTGAAAAATAATATTTAATAAACAATCGCGTGTAAAATACATTTTTTGAATCACAGCGCTCTATTTATACATTTTAAATGTTTTTGTCATTTGTTAATTCTTTTCTTTCTTCCCTTTCATTTTTTTATTCTTTTATCTCCTCACACTTATATTTATATTATATTTTATGATAGTTAAATTACCAAATTACCCTTACTACATTCAATTTTGTTGTATTTTTTGTGACGAGGGGCATTTTGGTCCAACCATGCAGTGACCCCAAAATTTTGGCTGCATGTGGACTGTTGTGCACTCCCAGTCATGACAAAATTATTTAAAAATAAATTTACCAAATTACCCTTGAATTATTTTCTGCATTCATATATCATATTTTCAATTTTTTTTGGCCGAGAGGTATTTTCGTTCAATTCTTTTTGTCGAAGCCGGTGACACCAAAGTTTTGTCCGCATGCTGTACTTTTCCTCCGGCTTTCTATATATAAGATAAGCATGGACCATACAGTATGTGGTGTTAGCAATGTTGGAGTATGTGGCCAAATGGCCGAAAGACACTATTGGTTAGTCAAAAAGAAAAAAGGGAAGACAACAAATTGATATCCCTTGTTTTGTGATGAAACATCATAACGATGTTTGTTGAAAAGGAAAAGTAAAGGTGTTTTATTTCTTTTGGTAGATGAAATTGGGTGGATACGGTTTCCCTTTGAAAACTTGCAGTGTGCTTGTAATTTTGGTAGAGAAGAGAGAGATGCAGAGAGCATAAAACAAGAAGGAGCTGCTGCTCCATTTGTTAGTTATCATTCCACTAAAGTAGTTGTAATAATTTTGAGCTATATATATATATATGCATAACTTTGTTTGATGTGCTTAGTCACGTTTTTTGACAATGATCATGTGATAAAATCATTAAATAATGTAAATGGTGTAGTGGATGTACAGACTTTACCACGTTTTATGATAATGATTACTGTGATATCACATATATAGTAATAATAATATTATTAGGCAAAGACTTGTTATGTTAATGGGGCATAAATGATAATAATAAAGTAATAAAATAACAAAAGAAAAAGATCTCATCTCCTCTTTGTCGTGGGGTTTCTCCGTAGCGCATCTTCCAGATTATTCACCACAGCCTGATAGCAAGTCACAGTCTGAAAGATCTCAGCTCTTGGCTAAAATCTGGCAACCCAATAGTGTGGTGAAGAATCATGTTCGTCCCCTAATTGTTCGACCCTCCAAACGGCGTTGAGTTCGTTGCAGCAGCCAATGTTGGTGAGCCCGAACTCGGCGATAAGGTGGTTGAGCAGAGTCAAGTTAAAGTCACCAGGGACAGTGAAACATGTCGGTGACGCCGATTTGGACGAGTCAGCTCGTGAGGTGGCGACCAAGAGTGGCGTCGTAAAAGTTGATCACGGTAGAAGGTAGATGAGTTGGAGAAATGGGCATCATTTTAAAGAGGTCTCTTCTTCGTCTGGAAGGAAGAGAAGACGGCGGAGGTTGTGGAGGGGGGATTTCAGTGGAGCTCGGAGGCGTTGTGAGGATTTCGGTGGCTGTGGGCTCGGTCGGCTTTGGTTCTTCTATTGGTTCCTTGGTGGTGTTTGTTTGGGGAGTTGAGCAGACTGTTGCTTTGTGATTGCAGGAAGTGAGGTGCTTGTGGTGTGTTTCCTTCGCTGCTGCCGTGACCGGGAGATGGGGCGGAATACATGGGTTTTGCTGTGACTGTGCAGGTGTTTGGTTCTTGGGTTTCTACCTATTTATGGTGGAGGTTGTGAAGGTTTCACGATGGTGTGATGAAAAACTAAGTGTTACTTTGTCATTTCCTTACTTTCTCCTCTTTATTATTTTTTAGGTAGTGATGATCATCTTGTTATGCAGGTCATGACTTAGTACGATGACAGACTGCGAGAGGTTTAAGGCGAAATTGAAAGAGAATAAACAGCTTATGGATGATGCCATAAAGAATAAGAAACTTTTGACTGAGGCCATCTAGCTCAAGGACCAATCCATGGAGAGGTTGACGAGGTGGAATGGTGAGAATGTAAGGCTCAAGAAATAGTTTGAGGTGACTAAGAAACAGTTGGAGGTGGCTACCCTCAAGGCATCCAAGGTCAAGGAGGAGTTGGATGGTGCCTTGGTCAAAGTTTCAGAGTTGAAGAGGAGTATCCCAACTGAGAGGGAGGTTGCCGTGCAAGAGTACTTAGGTTCCCAGGCCTTTCACCATGCCATTAGACCTCACTGCACCCGGGAGGTTCACTTTGAGAAAAGGAAATGGATGGCTGTCCTTGAATGTTATGACGATGGAAGCATTATTCGAAAGTATCATGAGGAGATAAATGAGTATCGTCAAAAGGGTGAAACCTTCGTCCTCGCAGTCGATCCTAGTAGTGAAGAGGAGTCTGACGATGACGCTAATCCTGATGAGCAGACTCAGCAGCATGAAGATGATCTTGGAAATGCATAAGATGGTGGTGGGACGCAAAGTGATATTGTCAGGGATTCGACCTCTGATAAGGATGACTAGTAGTGGCTTCATTTTTTGCATGCACTCTGGATGTACTAGTTTGTTGTTTGTATGGTATGTGCCATGTATTCTAGATGTACTAGTTTGTATGGCATGTGCCATGTTATAAGCCTGAGAGATTTTTGTTTATGGATGTTTACAACTTTGCGTTGTATAATCCAATGTTAATTGCTAATTGTTTGCACTATCATTGATGAATGTTTGAATAGATCCCTTATTTGGATATAAGCCATGATTTGGGTATGATTGAACGAATATCTTGTTGAAGCTATTCAACAAGACTATACAAATAAACGAACAGCTTCACAGTATATTCGTTCAATCATACCCAAATTATGGCTTATATCCAAACAAGGGATCTATTCAAACATAGCCAAACATTCATCAATGATAGTGCAAACACTTGGCAATTAACATCAGATTATACGACGCAAAGTCGTAAACATCCGTAAACAAAAAGCTCTCAGGCTTATAACATGGCACATGCCATATAAACAACAAACTAGTACATCCAGAGTACATGACACATACCATACAAACAACAAACTAGTACATCCAGAGTACATGCAGAAAATGAAGGCACTACTAGTCATCCTCATCAGAGGTCGAACCCTTGACAATATCACTCTGCGCCCCACCACCATCTTTTGCATCTCCAAGATCATCCTCACCCAGTCGAGTCTGCTCATCAACACTAGCATCATCATCTGACTCCTCTTCACTACTAGGATCAACTGCGAGGATGAAAGTTTCACCCTTTTGATGATACTCATCTATCTCCTCATGGTATTTTCGAATAATGCTTCCATCGTCATAACGGTCAAGGACGTCCATCCATTTCCTTTTCTCAAAGTAAACCTCCCGGGTGCAGTGAGGTCTAATGGCATGGTGAAAGGCCTGGGAACCTAAGTGCTCCTGCACGACAGCCTTCCTCTCAGTTGGGATACTCCTCTTTAGCTTAGAAACCTCGAGTAAGGCACCATTCAACTCCTCCTTGACCTTGGATACCTCGAAGGTAGCCACCTCCAACTATATCTTAGTCACCTCAAACAGTTTCTTGAGCCTTACATTCTCACCATTCCACCTCGTCAACCTTTTCATGGTTTAGTCCTTAAGCTGGACGGCCTCAGTCAAAAGTTTTTTATTCTTCCTAACATCATCCACAAGTTGTTTATTCTCTTTCAATTTCGCCTTATAACTTTCAGCCTTTCGCAGCCTGTCGTCGTACTCAGTCATAACCTGCATGACAAGATGATCATCACTACGAAAAATAATAAATAGGAGAAAGTAAGAAAATGACAAAGTAACACTCACATAATAAGATAGCTTCAATATTCGATCGTAATCTGATTCATTCTTAGCTAGTGGCTCTCCGAGCTCATTAAAAGTGAATCGACACCCTGCCAGGCAATTATTGACATACCTAAAGCTCTTTGGCTGCATGACAACCTTCAAGTCCTTCAAAGGAACACTGCCAGCCTCTTCTTTATCTTTACTCTTGCGACTGGAATTAGGATCACCTTCCTAGCTAGTGTGCTTCATAATTGGAAGAAAGATAGGATTAATAGTTGGAAGAGGAGGCAACAATCGCCTTTCCTCCCTTGTAACTATGGCAGCAGCACATCCGATGGCCCCAGCTTCAGTTTTCCTCGAGGCAGCAATCTTGAGGACCTCCTTGTGAGACTCAGGTCTAATGGCTGGTCTCACTCGGTGCTTGCGAGCTTCCTTGTGAAATAAAATGTCTTCTGAGGGAACTAACATTGGTGTTTTCCTTTTCTTAATGCTAATCTCCCATTTCTTGCTCAGCTTCTCCACTAAACAAGGAAAATCAAAGTAAGGAATACAACTTTACAAAAAATAAAAAATAATAAAAATAAAAAAGAACAAGAGTCAAGTGAAGGATACAACTTACTCGCTCGTTTCTAACACTCAGAAACTAAGGGCTGGAAACCATACTATCGAAATAAGGGTCGTAGCTTACCCAAGTGTCTATCCTCTTTAGGCACCCTCAACACATTCTCCACGTCAGCTAGCTCCCGTTCGGACAGCTTGATGGTGCCTGGCGTCACTGCATGAAGAAAAATGTTAGAAGCAAGAGAAAATCACAACAAATAGCAAATAATGCGAATAATGGATACATTACAACCTACTGTCTGGAAGTGAGTAGGAACACGTCGCTCAGGCGTGACACCCTTAACATGCTCCCAATCATTATAAAGAAAGCACCAACGGTTTTTCCATGTACCGTACGCCTTTTTCTTACCAAAAACAATACGCTCTCTCTCGCTCCGACACGCACACTCGGCACAACCAGTGCATGACTTCACAGGGCCCGTCTTATAGCAGTAATGCCACTGATGGAAAGAAGGCTCACCCAACCCACACTCCATCCAAATGATATAAAACCCAATCAAGTTATCCCAGAAACCAGGGTTGAGTTACCCAGGCGCATATCTGATAAAAGATAACATCTGTTGCAATCACGGGGTGCAAAGGTAGCTTCACCCCTAAAGTCACTAGTATCTGGGTGTAGAACATAACATAACCTATGGGTGGCTTAGAGACCAATTCTTCATAATGCACCAAACGTATTCCTACACTATGGGGGATACTACATGAGTGCCTTAGGGCCTCAAGCTGTTTTCGTTATCTAACAAGTTGTTCTCTAAATGGTCTACTGTGAACTCAGAGCGAAATATGGATATGGCGTCAACCCCCTCACCCACTGACATGAAGGAGGAAGAACCAACATTGACTAAGGTTTGACAGTTATGAAGATCATCCAACGTTTCTTTTGTACAAGACTCTAACAAAGGCCTTGAAGACTCCGACATTGCAGGCTCAAACCTAAAGCTAGAGTTATAAGAACCCTCATCACTAGGACTTCCATGCTCTAACATCTACTACAAACAGAAACAAACTTTATCACTACATGAAAGATTGAAACCTAAGAAGTTCTCGGGGCACGAGGAAAAGCTCAACCAGTTCATTATGTTCTTAACCAAATGCATGAACATTCAAACAATTCAACAAGAATGAAAGCATTTGATCTAGTGGAGAAGACTACCAACCTGAAGATGGTGCAAAGCAATACCGAAATCTTTCTCAACTAGAGAGCACTCTATCTTCAAAAATCACTACAAAATGAGCAAATGAAGGCAATGAAAATAATGGAAACTTATCATTCTTATATGGTTCAGCATGGCCAAAGAAATTCAAAATTCAAATTCAAACCATGAGAAAACTCCACATAGAAAGTCTTCAAACTTCCACACAAGCTAGGGAGTTTTCAAATTTCAAACTTATGGCACCCCCCCCCCCAAAAAAAAAAAGAAAAAAAAAAAAAAAAGAGAAGGGGTTGAACACAACAACTTCATCAAAGGAGTTTAACCACAATTCTCAAAAGCCTCACACACTCTTGATCAAGATAGTGTGAAGCAAAACCAATTTATGGTGCCAACAAAAGTTTCACCTACAAAGCTTCAACCACAAAGCTTCACCTATAAAACTTCACCCACAAAGCTTCAACCACAAAACTTCACCTACAAAGCTTCACCCATAAAGTTTCACCTACAAAGCTTCACCCACAAAGCTTCACTATAAAGCTTCAACTACCAAGTTTCACTTACAAAGCTTCAACTACCAAGTTTCACTTACAAAGCTTCAACTACCAAGTTTCAATTACAAAGCTTCACTACAAAACTTCAACACCAAAACATATAAAAGCTTCACACACTCTTGATCAAGATAGTGTGAAGCTAAATCAAGTTTTGTGTTCTAAAAAAAAGCTTCAACTATTTAAGCTATATACCCAAACAAAAACCCACAATCAATAAACCTTACCAATTAAACTATTTTCCAAACACAAAACCTTGCTACGAATAAACAAATTTGTTCACAAAACCCAAGATTTTTGCAATTTGTGTAACAACAATTGTGTGAACAAAAACTTTAAACACAAATTTCCTTATCCTTCCTCTCCATTCACAAAGCCCTTGTTACATATTATATAATTATTTGTGTCAGCTCTAGTCATAAACAAAAGCATAATTAAATATCAAATGGAGGAGTGTTGAACCTCTTAAACTTTCAAATCCACAAGTTACCCAACTCCTCTATAACCTTCAATTCAGCTAAAAGTCACAGCTGCTATCTTGAAAATTAAAGCAGCCACCCACGGTTACACCCTCTGCAATTCCACTTATTTTGCTTTAGCATAAAGAAAAGAACAATAAGTGTAGTCCACATGACTTTACCAGGAAAGTGGAGTTTCCACTTATGTTGCCTTAAAAATAAATGGTGAAGTCCATGTGACTTTGCAAAAAAGTGGGGTTTTGCACTTATTTTGCTTTAGCATAAAGAAAAAATAAATAAATAAAAAGAGAAAAGAAGCAGGGAGTGGCAGAAACGAGGAGAACATGAACAAGTTATGCAACAGTGAGAAAAGTAAGGGGAAATAGGGAAGAAGACACAGACAAAGGGATGAGGCCTTGGTCGTTATTTTTATTTTATTATTTCCCTACTTCTCAACATGAAGCAAGAGAAAATTGGGCTGTTAAAATATAAAAGTGTTGGGCCTTGGTGAAGATCAAACGAGTTTGAATTATTTTCAGGTTGAAACATGTATACAGGTATGTGTTATCACAAACAAAGCTTCGTTACTTTGACAACTTGAGCTACCACCAAGACACCTCCCTCGACAACTATCCTCGCCCGGAAACTTGAGGGACTCCTACCATATGCTACTACACCTCGGTACTCAACAGTTGTGTGACTACTCAATGACTTGGATTTTTCAAGTCCCCAACCGAGAACCTTTCCTCAATTGGGAAATTAAGGGAGCAATATTTCAACCTACAGGATCCATCCACGAAGTTTCAACATGCAAACTTCAACAAAAGAAAAAATTCGAAGAATTTAGTGAATGATGCCTTAGTATATTTAACACAACACGATGAATAAAGTGAAGCTTATTTATTGATATCTTCGATAAATTACAAATACGTGCATACACATGAATCAAAACAAACAAATAGGAGGGGGCCTTCACAAATATTGCTCATGAGAAGTCTTAGTACTCAGCAGAGCCCCAGAAATAGGAGGCACCAGAGGGTGATCATTTGGAGCTTCAGTATTGGGTAGAACCTCAGAGAAAAAAGGCACCGGAGGTTGATTATTTGGAGCTTCACTACGTGGTACAGCCCTAGAAGACAAAGGCAATAAATGCCTTTCGAACAAACTCACAAACCTTTGATGATCACTTAAAATCCGATCCTCGGATTCCTGCAACCGATCAAACTTTCCCTTCATGCTCGTAGAGTAATTATGTGCAAGCATGTGCAACTGTTTATTCTCCTGCTTGAGCCCTCTGATCTCCTATATTAGACTTGCCACCTCAACCGCCAATGATTCACTTGGCAGGTTCGAGCAAACAAGCGTTGAGCCATATTAGACACAGAACCCACACATTGAGCACTGAGAGCTAGAGTATCCTTAACAACCAACTCATCGGACCATTTGGAAAATAGTCTGTTATCTTTGGGAGTGAGAAGATTCTTAGCTACCACCGCAGCGATCATGTCATTTTTCATCACAGAGTCCCCAATGGTAAAGGAACCAGTAGGGGATAAAAGGATGGGCGCCATATGTTATCTTGAGGAGACATGGCTGCCTCTTCCACAACATTCAAGTCAAAACGACGATCAGATGGGTCAAACATTTTCAGAAAATGATGAAGGAAAAATGAGGTACAGTAAATCTCATAAATACAAAAATAGAGGGAAATTCCTACAAGCAGTAACTCTTTGAACCTACTTCTTGAACACAATTGGTGCCTTTATAAAAGAAAGGGCAACATAGCAGTTTATTCAACAATCGAAGAGACACCTCTCTGAATTTTGAGAAGCAAATTTTCCTGAGTAAAATTTGTCAGCAATCTTCACACATGACATCAGCTCATCGGATACTAAGGATAACTTTGTCAATGAACTTTGACAAAGTTAAGGCACGAGAATTTCGAAGTTCTAGCTACCCTACTATCATCCACAAGGGTAAAGGAATAGCACCACTACTTGCTAATTGGAAAATCCCTATATCTGTTGACCTCCATCCCCTATGGCAAAGAAGACTTGCGAGTGTGCCTAACTTCCCATCCTCCTCGAGAATGCATCTTCAACAAGATATCCTTGTTAAAAAAAACGAAAAGGCACCGCTCTCCGAATTTTGAGAGCCAGATTTTCGTGGATAAAATTTGTCGACATTTCTCACATGCAACATCAACTTTTTGGATATCACGAAACACTTTATCAAAAGATCTCTGACAAAGTTAAAACACGTGAATCTTGCAGTTCCTACTACATTGCTATGACCAAGAAGGGTAAACATTACTACTTCTTGTTGCGGAAAGTCCTATATATGTCAAACTTCATCCTCCACAGCTAGGCAAACTTGCAAAAATGCTCAACTCTTCCTCACATTCGAGAAGGCACTCCCAACAAAGCCTCTCAAAATACTTAGCTTTCTTTCCCCCCGATAATACTTCTACAAACATAGCACACCAGAGCAAGGGTATCTTATGTCATCAGGGTCAAAAGCAAGAGTATCCCATATCATGTCTTTTCCCTGTCTTTTCATTTGCCCTTACTCTTACCTGCAAGACAAGGAAAAAGAAAGCAATCAGTCGGGACCTGAAATCAAACTTACAGTCTAAAGCTGATTGCCCGAAACCTTTGCCTGGTTGCTTACCAGGCATTGCTTTCGAGTACTCATCCTCAAATGTTGTTAAGGTTATGAGTTATTTCGACAAATACCTCAGAACAGTTAATATGCTATTGGCTCTTTACACTGAAGCTGCCAAGCATGGATAAGTTGCTGAGAAATAGTGCTCTGAAGGACCATTCAAATGCAAAGGTTGCGCACCACTTCTGCTATGCAAAAGATTAAAGCAGAAGGTTCAATGATGAGCTGGAATAGATCACTACAACGCCCTTCCTGCAGAAACGCACAATCCAGACGGAGGAATTTAAGTCAAATCCAAGCTCAGCATTATTGCCTCATCCAAAGAGCTCAAGAAGCTTCAACAACCTTTTGTTGGAACCGTCGCCGAAGAGTAAAGCCTCGCCATACCACATCCACTACTTTGTCAATAGCAAAAGTATCCCATATCATCAGGTTTGAATGTACTTTAGATTTGACGTTCCTGTTTTGACCTTCAAATTCTTGAGTCGGCTTGTTCCTTTGGAGGAAACCAGAAAACCAGCCCAGTTCAAGAATAAGCCTATGGAAAGTCAACAAGTACAACAAAACACGTGCCGATTCATCCGTTACTTCTTCAAAAGCAAAAGTATCACATATCATATCTTCTCCGTGTCCTTTTCTTTGTCCTTGTTGCTGTCCGCAAGACAAGAAGAATGAGAACAATCAACCGGAACTCGAGATCAAACTTCTAATTTGAGACTGATTGCTTGAAACTCTGATTGCTTACCTTGTCTGTCACCTCTTTCGGTAGATCTCCTAGCTCGGCGACTTGGGGGATTCATACTATATGGTTTTATAGCACTTGACCAAGCCCAAAACTACAAGTAAGCTTCAAGTGAAAGTGATACATTACCTTGTGCGTCAACATCAGCTAAAGATACTACTTCTGGATGGAGGACTAGGACCTCCAGAGAAGATGCCACATCTACCTTGGGAAAAACTAGAAAGTATACCAATCCTATCTGTGGGACATAGGCAAGTGAAAAAGATACCACACTTCGGTACTTAGAAGTTTTGTGATTACTTAATGGCTTGGATCTTGCAAGTCCCCAACTGAAGAGCTTCCCTCACTCGGGAACTTAAAGGAGCATTGTTTGTACTATACTTGACTAATCCCGAAACTACTAAGCACGGGTCAACGATACACCGTCAAGGATCCACAAGAGTTTCCCCCCAACCAAGAGGCCAATCACTGCATGACACATGTCAACATCAAAGGCCAATCACAGCGTGACATGTGTCAACATCAAAGGTCAATCACAGCATGACACGCGTCAAAATCAGAATAAAGCTAGAAACTCTCTTTTATAAAAAGAGACCATTCTCCCACAATAATTCTTAATGTCATTTGTACTAAATCATTCACTAGACTCACTAAGGAGAGCTTTAACCTATGTATTTGTGTATACCCTTCACAATTAATGAGAACTCTCCTACTCCGTGGACGTAGCCAATCTGGGTGAACCAGGTACATTTTGTGTTTGCTTCTTTGTCTCTGTCCATTTACATACTTATCCACACTAGTGACCGGAGTAATCTAACGAATGTTGCAAACTTGACACTTTCTGTTGTACCAAAGTCCTCGCTGATTTTGTACATCAACAAGTTGTGTATGTGCTTATGCTACCAACAATTGTATTTCCATGTGAACTATGTAAATAAATTTTGATATGAACCATGTATATGTCATTGTCCAACAGAGATTTGGTTATCTTAGGTTGGGTCAACTTCATCAGCATGTTACTTAAAAGCAAGGATTTTTGTTGGCTTTTTCAAGTTACTAATGATGGAATTCCAATGCCTTAGCCAAGTGTATCGAAATTATGTGTTTCATTTGGTCAGCCCTTTGCAATTTTGCATGGTGATAAAATTTCAAAACCAATTCCAGTTTGTCATTGCTCAAAAAAATTAGAATTTTAGAACCAATCCCACTGAAAAATAAGCAGCTAACATAAATAGCAATAAGCAGATAAATGAAGAGGCGCAATTGTGATTTGCCCTGAGTCTTCAATATGAGAAATAGAGTTAAAGAGCAGTAAATAGCAGATTGCCCAAACTTTTATGCATGGCTAATATATGTTATTTCTGAAATGGTCTCTCAAACTTGTGTGCATGGTTAAAAGTAATGAATTTGGTCTGCAAGGATGTTTGAAATTTACGTTTTGTATTTTGGTTTCAGAAAAATGAGAGAGAACTATAAAAATTAAAAAAAAAAAAAAAAAAAAAAAGGAAAAAGAAAATTTGGAAATCTAATCTGTGCATGCAGAAAAAACCCAACAGCCTAAAAAGATGAGTATATGCAGTAGCAATCGTGTAAGAGTAACAATACTGGAAAAATTAAAACGCTTTTGTAAGATCTAATAAAAATCGAAGTAAAAGAAATGATCTGAGATGTTTGAGACATATATACCATGTGTGTTCTAAATTTGATGTGCAATGTAAAGGTGGCAGTGGCTAATGAGTAAAGGCTGATGGCATTGATCATGTCTAGGAGAAAATGGGAAGAAGGATTTGCAAGAGAGTGAGAGAGTGGAGACTATGTTGCATATATAGGATGGTAATTGATAAAGGCAAGAGTGGATCATAAGATGAGATTGACTTATGATGGTCCTTGATATTTCACTCTGAAATGCTTCTTATATAAAACTGACTGAAAAATTTATACAAATATAACTACAAAAATTAAATCATAGTAAAAAAACGATCGATTTGGAGAGAGAGAGAGAGACAGAGAGAGAGAGAGAGAGAGAGATTTGATCATACATGAAAACGATGAAGGCACTTGTAGGCTTCTTAGGATTATTGGGATCCTTTGCAGCCTTCTTGCTCGTGCCAGCGCTTTTGCTCTTTAACCTATCAAAATTCACGAAAAAAAAACACAAACAAACCACTACTAATATCCTGCTCACCCTATCCAGATTCCATGATTCCAAATAAACTAAAAGGGAAAAACAAACACAAAAAGAATAAGGAAAAATAAAACCTAGGTAAAATTTCACAAACAAATTAGCAACAATTTTCCATTAAGAAAAAGAAGCGATAACAATTGTCCCTCAAAGAATAAAAAAAGAATGTCCACAATTTTGTTTGGCAAATACTCCAGCTTTGTATCTTCCTAACATATGATCTATTCTTTTCCTGTAAGAAATATTGTTGTCTCGATGCTCATTGGAATATAAGGGAATGCATGTTGTTTTCACATTTTGAAAATAATTGAAGTTCTTACAAAAAAAATAGTAAAATTGTTTGCAATCTGTCTTTGCGTACCAACAATGTGAAGCCAAAGTGACAATGCGAATTCACATTCCAAATTGAAGGAAAAAAAATGAAAAACTAAAGATACCAACCTTTTTGTTCAGTCTAATGGCTGACAATATATCCAATGGGAATAGATTTTTCTTTTGAAAATTGCAATTGTGTTCCCCAAAACAAAGTGCAAAAAATCGAAGGGATTTGAAGATGAAACGAAGCCCGGGTAAAATAAAAACAAATGAATTGAAATTTAGATAACCAAAAGTAGATTAACGAATGCTTTTCTTAATTTCCTCTTAACATGGTAACACATCACGTTCACAACCACCAGTAGCAAAACAAAAAAGATAAAGTTAGGATCACGTTTAGATGAATTGATTCAAATCCTCCTTCATTAACTAATGAAGCATAAATTAAGCAGAGAAATCACTTCATAAACCTTAATTACTGGAAAGGAGGAATCTTTGAAAGGGAAGCTCACCACTGCCATCATAGAGCTTGAGCACATAGGGTGTCAGAGGCTGAAAACAAAAGCCCAAAAAACAAAAATCCAAGGTCTCCTGAAATTGAATACAAAACCAAATTAAGCACTCATGTGACATCCCACATTACTCATTGGAGTGATCCTTAAATATATATTCTCATCCCTACCTAGCACGAGGCCTTTTGGAAGTTCACTGGCTTCGAGTTCCGTAGGAACTCCGAGGTTGAGCGAGAAGGGGGCTAGAGCAATCCCATGATGGGTGACTCACTGAGAAGTTCCCAAAAATAAAACCGTGAGGGAATGGTAAACCCAAAGCGGACAATATCGTGCTACGGTGGTGGAGCGGGCCCAGGAAGTGATCCGTCCTGGGCCGGGATGTGACAATTTGGTATCAAAGCCTAACCCTGATCGTGGTGCGCCGACGAGGACGTCGGGTCCCTAAAAGGGATGGATTGTGACATCCCACATCGTCCAGGAAAGTGATCCTTGAATGTATATTCCCATCCCCACCTAACACGAGGCCTTTTGGGAGCTCTATGGCTTCGGGTTCTGTAGGAACTTCGAAGTTGAGCGAGAAGGGGCTAGAGCAATCCCATGATGGGTGACCCACTGGGAAGTTGCTCGTGAGTTCCCAAAAACAAAACCGTGAAGAAATGGTAAGCCCAAAACGGACAATATTATGCTACGGTGATGGAACGAGCCCGAAAAGTGATCCGTCCTTGACCGGAATGTGACAACTCACATGTAGAATCGGAGCCTACAAACAAAACCCCAAAATCACAAAAAGGAAATTTGATCACAAAATCCAGTTGTAAATCCAAAATCACAAAAAAGAAATTCAAACAAAACAAAACCCCCAGATGATATCGATATTGTTCTGATAACAACAGAAATCCCAAGACCAAGAAAGCCGTAAATCTCACCAGGAAACATGAGCTTTTCTAGGTAAAATTTTCTTCGAATCAAACTCAAAACCCAAAGAAAATTCTACTATTGGTTGGTTTTTCACCAAGAAACTTCTATTGGTTCGTTGGTAGCTTGTGAGAAAAAGAACACAAGGTTTCAAAGTGAGAGAAGCCAAGAGCGACAGAAGGCGAGTTCAAGAGAGAAGTGGAAGTCTAGAGGTTGTAGACAAAGCAGACTTCTCGACGATGATGGACGCGTGGCTAGCGTTGATAAACACGTAATTTCACTATACCAAGAGAAAAAAAAGAACATAATGGTTGAGGGTATTTCCGCCATTTCACTGTTCATTAACAATGAAAAACAATACCAAGAAACTGAGTTTTAGTATATGTATAATATGTGCTAGGCCTTTTCTTTTGAAAACTATATATATATATCAACTGGCATTTCGGCCTCTTCTAACCATCATTGTGTGATTTATCAACATCAATGATCTAACCAGGCGTGACTAATAAAATACAGTTCAAAATTTGCCATCAACCACCACGCGTGGTAAGCCTACTATTACTCTAAAATAGAGTAAAATGAAAACTAATGAAAATGATTTGAAAACTTTGAGTTTTAACAAAAATGAAAAAATAAAAGGTAAAATAAATAATACCAAGATTAGCTTTTTACTGTAGATATATGATTTTTCGTTAAACTACTAATAACTTTTCATTAAAGTTCCTAAAAGAAAATCAAATAACATAAATAAACATAAATAAGCAGAAAAAAAAAAAAAAAAAAGTTGGACATAATTTGAAACCGATGATCGAGATTGAATTCAATGATATCCACAGGTAGCAAAAATTTAGCACCGGACGGACTGAGGCCTCTATCCTCTCTGTCTGTCCGTTGGACTGACATGGCAAAACACACAAATATCTCTCCAGAAAGAAAAATCCACTCCTCACACTTCACTCCTTGTACTCTCTGTAATCTGTATGGCCATCACCAGCAGCATATGTTCATCACCAAACCAATCTCCAACCCTCCCAACACTTCCACTCAAAACCCACCACCCTCTCCAACTGCACTTCCCTCCACTCTCTTCCTCTTCCTCCTCCAAATTTGGCGCCAGTTTGGTCTCCAATGACGCATTGGTAGTTGCAGCTGCGGCTGAGGCGCTGGCGCTGGCCCGGGCTGCTGTAGAGGCGGCCAGAGATGCTGCAGCGGCGAGGGATGAGATTGTGAAGGCTTGGAGTTGTAGGGAGAGTGGGAATGGGAGTGGTGGGTTGGTGATGAGGAGGAAGAGGAGGAGGAAAAGGAGAAGAGGTTTGGAGGGTTTGGATGAGGAGAGGGAGAGGGGCGTTGGAGATGGAAAGTTGTCGTTTGGGTTGGTGAGATGTGGGCATCTGAGCTCAAAAGAAGAAGCAGAATGCTGTCTAAGTCTCAAGGTACTATAATTCTCCTTGATTCTTTGTATAGCAAATTTGTACTAGTATTCCGAGAATGGTTAGTTTTATACAAAAAACGTTCATGCTATGTTTCGATATGGGATTTGAAAGTACTAAGCGGTATAGGACTAAATTAGTTAAAAATGCACCGCAAAAAGATTTGGTGGATGATTTTGAAATGAGTAAATACAACGTGTTTAAAGGGATTTTCAAATGGCTACTTGAATGGAGTCGTCATTTGTGAATCCTTGTTTGCGCATTTCAAATCCCTTCATCTAGTGTTTTGCGATTCATTTGTAACTAATTTACCTCAAATGTTCGGTACTTGGAAATTCCTCATTCAAACATAGCTTACAACGCGGCCCAATTAAAGAAAAAGCCCATGAGTCAGCCAGCTGCCATGTTCTAACTGATTCTTACAGCACGAACTTCCGTTAGAGTCTCTTCTGTTGAAAAGTAGGGTGTTTTTTGAAGTATTGGACTTGAAGTGTTTTTCTCTAAGGTGTAAAGTAGTTATGTGCTTATATGTGAAAAGCCTAACTGCCATTTACTCTGTCGTATAAATAATTGATGGGTGTTCTTCTACTTCTCGATTTAGACAGCATATTGCGCATCATTATTTGTTCCGATTGAGTTTGGAGAATGATTGGTTGGTTTCAATATTTGAGTTCATCAATTCTTGCCAAGTTCAAGAGCATTATTTAAGAAATGGAGTTTTGCTATGGGTTACATTTTGTAAATTCGTTTACGTGCTTGCCTTTCTTGTATCTCATCTTCGTATTATAAGAAATTCTCACCTCTAGGCATTCGTACAACTGAACATATACTTTTTAATGCTAGAGGACACTATAATGTTTCTTCAACTGTACAGTTCGATGTTGTATATGATGATCACTACAGTTAGCAACATTCTCACCTCTAGTTTTAATTTTCTTCCTATCCACTGCTCCTTGTAAATGATGCAACTAACATGATTCAATTGGTGGCCATTGCATAAACCTTAAAAAAAGTTTAAGTTTCTGCTAATCTTTATACTTCGGTTCACATGATTTTCCTTTCGTTTTCAAATGCAATTACTAGAACCAGCTTTAGTTGGAACCGTGTTTTGTTTTAGAACAGTTCTCAAATTACTTCTTGCAGAGTTTTGTAATCTGTGTATGGCCTTTAATAACACAGGAGGGAGCAAGACTAGAATCACGAAGATTAAGAGTCATAGAAGCTGAAGAGCAGGAGCCTACCTCAAAGCAGTTAGCCAAGGCAATGGGAATGAAGACGAGAAGTATAGATAACGTGCTTTGTAAGAAAAGAGAGTCACAAGAAAGAATCATCAGGAGCTACCGGGGACTCATTGTCTCTGTTGCCAGCAGTTATCAAGGCAAAGGATTAAGCTTTCAAGACCTCATTCAGGTTCCTACACCTTTTTTACTCCTGTCCAACACTTTCCGTAAGTTGCTCCATGAAACTAAGTATCTATTTATGCAGGAAGGGAGCATTGGGCTACTTCGAGGGGCAGAGAAGTTTGATCATGAGCGAGGATGTAAATTATCAACGTACGTCTACTGGTGGATCAGGCAAGCTATTATCAGAGCCCTAGACAAGAAGTCTAGAATAATCAGATTACCAGTGAGAAGCTAACCTAATTAACCATTGTTCTTAAACAGTTGGATTTAGTTCTTTTTGTTAGACACTGCTTCCGCTTTTTTACTGAGGTTGCCTAATCACTGAGCTGCAGATTTTATGTTAGTGATGTAATTAATTAGTTAGTTCTATGGGTCTCGGATTAGTGTTTATTGGTTTTCTGATGCAAAGAGGAAGTTCGGCAATTCAAGTTTTGCACCACATTCACGACTACGTTCAATGTCTCTTAATTGGAAATGGGGACTACTTCTTGAATGAAAACAGCACATTTCCTGCGTTGCATTTCAATGGAAAGTTCTAATGCTGGGGTAGGATATAGTAAACCAGGTCTTGTCAGCCCAAAGTTTTCTCGAGAATTTGCGCCTTTGCTTCTAGCTTACTGTATATATCAGTTGGTGTGTCAAAACCATGGTACGTCTGAGAAGAAAAAATTATTGATTGTTAAAGCAATTTTTATCAGCCATGACTATAATTTTTATCAGCCATGACTATACTTGTTAGCGTAATTTGTTTGAAATTTTTTCGTCAAGATTGTTCTACTGTCAAAGGTGAATTTTATTGAATATAGATGATGAGGTTAGCTTTCAGCTGGAGATGCTCTTTTGGCGTATACATCGTGTTAAAACTTGTTTGAGATGATTTAGATAGTAAATTTTTATCAAAATGAGTTCCTTTCCTTGCATATATTTTATACAACTCTTGCGAGATAACCTGGTAGAATTGCATTGATTGAAAGATTACAGAAGTATGGTTAGTTTATTTCTGCAGGTAAACGTGTGCGGTATGATGGCAAAAATCACAAAAGCTAAAAATTCCTTCAACCAAAGAATACAGCGACTGCCTACATATGATGAAATCGCTCAAGAGGTTAATGTGCATGCTGCAACAGTAAAGCTTGTTAGCGAGAGGAGCAGACCGCCAATTTCATTGGATAGAGTGGTAACTGTTCGGGGTTGCATGTCACTGCAGGTCTGTTTCTTGAATCTTATTTCCACTTTAGTGAATGTTTGCTTTCATGGCTATGCGCCATTAGCAGCTCAAACGATTGTGGAAGGTGTATCAGTTACGCTTCATTAGTTGATCTTAATTTATTAGTTCGCATTCTACTGCAGGAGATCATGCAAGGGCCAGAGGAGATGATGCCAGAAAAGATGCTTACAAAACAGCTAATGAAGCAAGAGGTCAAGAAGCTTCTCAAGACGCTGAGTGATAGAGAAGCATATGTGTTGAGATTACACTTTGGGCTACACGGAGAGACCCCAAAGTCCTTTGAGGAGATAGGAAGACTGTTAAAGCTTTCGAGGGAGAGGGTTCGACAGATTAATGGAATTGCCTTATCAAAGTTAAAGCAGACTAGTACATTCAACAATCTAAAATTGTATATTGTATAGTTTTTTCGATGAACAAAATATTAAGATGGAGAAAGGTAAATAGCATAACGAGAAAAGATGCAGTTGCATTTTTTGTTGCATCAGTAATTCTTTTCATAAACTCCCAGCGCGGTAACAATTCCACCAGATATTGGTGTTACAAGCAACATCTAGCTATAAACTTTGAATATTTTTTGTTTTTTGAAGCAAAACCAAAACAGCCTTCTAGCTGGCTCACACGAGACACCCTTGTGTGTAAGGCCAGTTGAAAATCATGACTACATGCGTCGTTGGATATAGGAGAAGGTAAGAAGCAAGTGATGCTTTGCGAGCTGCCAGAGTTCATTTGCACTTTTGCAGTTTCGTAGTTTATCCATGGAACATATGCTCAACTTGGTATGGCATATTGTTGCAGAACCATCGCGGAGTCAAATGTTCGAAGTTACGAGTGAAGTTATACATTTGTACCGCACCAGATAAGTTATCATCTAACACTGGAGAATATCTACTTAAATTCCACCAAGACATTTTGAGATAAATGGTTAATTTTGGACAAATTGGTGGAAGAGTCTACCTTGCCGTTTTTCATGCTTAAAGATAACGGTAAGAACTAGGAAGTGTTATCTGATCTTCATAAGTTGCTTGCATCTAATGTGGAGTGTCAGGTGAGTAATAGCAGTCGAGATCAAAATAGCAGAACTTTGATTTCAATTCGGAAGACGTATATTCACTTGAAGCTGTAAGCTAAACGTCACGTTAAACCCTATACATAATGTGTTTGAAAGCCTTATCCTTACTTGTGTAGATTATGAAGGACGTACAGAGAAGCAGAAGACAGGAAAATACAGACAGAATAGCTCAATAGATCCAAACCGGTGGTTATCTGCACCATCTTGCTCCGCTCAAACATCTTTACCAGAAGAATCATGACAATTACGTGCCCCACTTTCGTCTTCAGTTCATCGAGTGAGCTAATTTTCATCCATTTAGGTCTCTCCTGAAAAACCAGCATCTAGTTAACTTGGCAGTGTTCAAAAAATAAAATAAGACAGATTAGTTCTGATGTAATAAGACTGTGTTAGCATCTATTAATAATTTAATACCTCGGTGCAGGTTTAAGCCAATGCATACGGGAAGTAAAATTACCTTCATAGCAAACATCCCGAACAAAGAAGATCCCTTTAGAGCGCGATCATCAATGGAAGGCACATCATTAGGGACATTGCTGATAAATAATCCGTAAAGTCCCATGCCAAATATTAACATGACAGTCCCAGCAAGGTAAACATCTGCATCATACGTCATTGCATCAACATACAGACTATAATAACAAAAATAAACATAGAAATATGGACATCATACGATGAGTTTTACCCTGTTAAGAAAGGAGGGACTTCTGCTGCTTACACAGAAGTCACGACATTTGACATGTATTTTGTAAGCATTTGAAAGCATATTCAAGAAACAGAAACATAGAGCAATTCTAGAAAGAGGATTCTGAAATTATACCAATAGCTTCAACAAGTCGGAGAACCATATGTCCAGTGTGATTCCCTTTGACACAACTAGTCCAATAAACTTTAAACGCATCCATTATATAAACACAACCCTGCAGATTTGAATGTAGTATGAGTGTGTACGGATACAGTCATACATTATGTGTAGCACAGAGATTATAGTTGAAATCGCAATCAGAGCCTGAATTTATATTTTCATGGTCGAAGACCTCATAGAAAGAAAATATTTCTTCTCCTTGGTACTTAAGTAAGAATATAAAATATGATAGAGAGAAATTACATTGAGAAAGCACAACAGTGAACCAGCCAACGAACCTCCAACAGCAAACAGTGCCAAAAACCGGAAGTCAAATATTGTCTGTTCAACAATGGACACATAAAGAACGCTTAGAACATATTGTTAGACGCAAAAAATTTCTAAACAGAGAAGAAACTGCACAACTTTCTTAATTATTGACAGTTGGCACCTATAACAAAAAACAGAATCGACCATGAGGTAAATGAGATTTTGTTGTGTCCTAGCCATCCTTAGTTTAAGATAGGTTGTTTATACGCGCTAGACCGCTTACAAATTACCATTGCCATTGAATTCTTTTAAGCTTTGAAAGAGATTGCCTCCAAAGTGTTTGAACAAAACTACTACATTTGCATCAGTAGCTCTAACTTACTGATTCTTCTTATTGCTCAGCAGCAATCTGTCAATTATCAAAAAAATCACAACCAAGTCCTCCAAGCTATTCAAACCCCTCCCCTGTCATTTTAATTTTAATCAAAGTGCAAGAAATTCTTTAGAGAGTTGATGAACTCCAGCATTACATAAAAAACGTAACACAAGCTATGGCGGAACAAAGACACACAATAAAAAGCTCCGGTCACCAAAATTAAGAAAAGGCCACATTACTAAATGGCCGATTGATAATCATTTCGTTTTCAGTTTTCACTTGTTTTGAAAACTGAAAACGATATGGTATTAAACAGCCCTAAGTTAAGAAGAGCCTCCTCTGCAACTAGAAGGGTTTTTCTTTTCTGTATTTTAAGAAGAGCCTCCTCTGCAACTAGAGGAAAATTCACTCTTTTAGTCACATCCAAATTCCAAAAGTTCCAATATTCCCATGGATCTCTGAACATTTATACCAAGTAATCATTACTAAGCAAGAACAGTGACTGAAACACAAATTAAAATTCAGTTACCCTTTCAATGGAAGACTCAGCGGAACGGGCAAACCGAACAAAGGGGTTGCCGTTGGCAAGGGCGTAATTGAAGCCCACCGGCTCCGGGGGTCTTGACGACGCACCATTCAAAGGGTCTGGTGAAGTTTCGGAGGAGGAGGACACTGCGGTTTGATTTGGGGCCGTTGATTTTGATTCCGGAGACGGTGGGGAGCTCAGAGAAGAAGCAGTGATGGAATGAGAGAAGCGCTTAGAGCTGTTCGACGGCCTGATGGGACGGATTGCCGCCGAGATGGAGAGGGTTGAGGTGGAGATAGAAGTGAAGAGAGCCATTATGGAGAGAGAGAGAGAGAGAGAGAGAGAGAGAGATTTTAGTTGGAGTGCTGAGAATTTTCTGTGACTTTAGTTGGCGGGTAGTAACGGTAATTTGGGAACGTAAGTGACCTTCACGCGTGTTACGGGAGCGTGGGACTTTTGGGCTGCTACTGCATGGACGGTGGAGGGAAAACTGAAAAGTCGTCATCCGCACAGCACACAAAACGGGCCTTCTTGTTGGTCCGTGCTTAATCTTCACGTGAAAATACTTTTCCAAATCAACTATAATTTTTTGTACAAATTTAAGTTAGATTAGTTGGTTAAAGATAATGGGTTGCCGTCCCTTGCACCTTACTTTAATTTCCCTTCTTTGTAAATAGATTAGTTTAGAATATCATTTTTGTCGAAAAATATGCAGTTTTCTTATAGTTCATAATTTTCTTTTATTGAGTGTTATTTTTTTAACAAGCATGCATTGACTTGGTTAATTTCCAGGCAGGCCTGCATAATTTAATAGTCGGGAATGATGAGAAACTTGTTGCATCAAGCCAATACTAAGAGAAAACTGATTGGTCCAGAAAGAGTTCACCATTTATTTTTAATTTAAGGATAAGGACAGCGTTTAATATGTTCTAAGAATGTGATTATTATAAGGGCATACATTGATTTCTGGGGAACTGGTTTGAATGTTCCTTGCAGTTAAATGTTTTTATGTTGAATTATTTTCTCTGGTCTTACCATGAACCTTCACTTTTCTTAACTCTTCTGAAGAAAGCGAAATTAGTTTTCTTTCTTCGCACGCAAGCGAAGATTATATATCAGAAACATCATCATTGTTCATGGTTCATAGTGTTTGGTTATTGAGAGTCTGAGACTTTGAGTTTACAGAATCATTCACAATGCTTCATCCACTCTTGCTGCTTCTCTTCTTCTTGATAAACCATTTTTCTTGTGGTGGTAATGCTCGTTTGATAGGTTGCCTAGAAAGTGAGAGAGAGGCTCTCATTGACTTCAAAAAGGGTCTTGAAGATCCTGAAAACCGGCTTTCATCATGGAAAGGAAGCAACTGCTGCAAATGGCGGGGGATACACTGTCATAATACAACTGGAGCTGTTCTAACAGTTGATCTCCATAACCCACATCCACAGGGTTCTCCAAGCAGGTACGGATTCTGGAACCTTAGTGGTGAAATTAGTCCATCGCTGAAAATGCTCGAGTCCTTGAGGCATTTAGACTTGAGTTTCAATACATTTAATGGAATTCCAATACCAGAATTTTTCGGATCCCTGAAGAATTTGCAGTATCTAAACCTGTCATATGCTGGGTTTAGTGGTAGAATTCTCCCAAATTTAGGGAACCTCTCTAGCTTGCAGTTTCTTGATGTGTCCCTTAATTTTATATCTGTTGATAACCTTGAATGGGTGACTGGTCTAGTATCTATGGAGTATCTCAATATGAATGAAGCTGATCTTTCAATGGTAGGACCGGACTGGATTCCAAAGCTTAATAAACTCTTCTTCTTAACTGAATTGCATATGTCAAGATGTGGCTTATCCGGTTTTATTCCCTCTCTCACTGTAGTCAATTTCACTTCACTTTCTGTAGTCGAACTTGATATTAACAGCTTCATGTCAGATATACCTAATTGGCTTGTCAATATCAGTAGTCTTGAAACTCTCAGTAGCAGCTGTGGCTTGCATGGAAGGATTCCGCTTGGTTTCAGGAAACTTTCGAGATTAAAGTCTATTGATCTTTCTGAGAATGAAAATCTAACGGCAAGTTGCTCTCAGCTTTTCAGAGCAGGATGGGAAAAGATAGAAGTTATTATTCTAGCTTCCAGTAAATTACATGGTAAACTTCCTGCTTCCATTGGCAACATGACAGCTCTCACTTATTTTGATCTTTTTAACAACAATGTGGAGGGTGGGATTCCAAGCTCTATAGGTGAACTTTGCAACCTCCAGTTTTTCCGCTTATCAGGCAATTACCTAACAGGAACTTTACCTGAAGTTCTGCGAATGAGAACCTGCAAAACTAGCAGTCCACTACCTAGCCTGCAGCACTTGGATTTGTCTATCAATCGATTGGTGGGTAAATTGCCAGAATGGTTAGGTCAGCTTGAGAATCTCATCAAGCTAAGTCTGTTCGGGAACTCCCTCTATGGTCCCATCCCTTCTACATTGGGATCATTAACGAATATTTCTCTGCTAGATCTTGGATATAATAAACTAAATGGGACTCTCCCAGATAGTTTAGGGAAACTTTCTGAGTTGTCTCGTGTTGGATGTTTCTTCCAATCATTTGACAGGTGTTGTAACCGAAACACATTTTTCGCAGCCTAGTAAGTTGAAAATCTTGCTTTTGTCTTCCAACTCTTTAACATTAAACGTCAGTTCAAATTGGATCCCCCCTTTTCTAGTCCGAAATCTTGATCTAGGGTCATGCCATTTGGGTCCTTCGTTTCCTGCTTGGTTAAGATCCCAAAAGGAGGTCGAGTTTCTAGATTTCTCAAATGCCAGCATTTCAGGTTCCATTCCAAACTGGTTTTGGGAAATCTCATCGAACCTCTCACTGTTAAATATCTCATTCAATCAATTAGGAGGGCAGGTCCCAAATCCTTTTAATGCTGCTCCCTATGCAGATATTGATTTGAGCTTCAACTTCTTTGAAGGACCGATTCCTTTTCCGATTGCTGATATCGAGTTACTAGATTTATCCAACAATGTATTTTCAGGTCATATCCCAAAGGCCATAGGGGAAACCATACCAAACATGATCTTCCTCTCTCTTTCGGGAAACCAACTAACAGGTGAAATCCCTGCTTCTATAGGCAAAATTTTGCTTCTTGAAGTTATCGATTTTTCAAATAACAGATTAAGTGGAAGCATTCCTTCTACCATAGCAAACTGTTCCTTTCTGAAGGTTTTAGACCTTAGCAAGAACAATCTATCTGGAAACATTCCAAGCTTATTAGGTCAGCTAAGTCTGCTTCAAACAATGCACTTAAGCGACAACAAACTCTCTGGACAGCTCCCACAAGCCTTGCAGAATTTGTCAAGTTTGTAGACACTGGATATTGGAAACAACATGCTAACAGGAAGTATTCCCCCATGGATCGGGAAAGGTTTTGAGTATTTGAGAATTTTGAGGTTAAGGTCAAATGCATTTTTCGGAGAACTTCCATCATGCTATCAAATTTAAGTTCATTGCATGTCCTGGACCTTGCAGAAAATCAACTGAATGGAAGCATTCCAGCTAGTTTTGGAGATTTCAAAGCAATGGCACAAGTGAAAAACACAAACCGTTATATATTCTATGGGAAGTACAGGGGTGTTTACTATGAAGAAAACTTGATTGTGAAATTAAAAGGCTCGCCTCAAAAATACACCAAGTTGCTCTTCCTCGTAATCAGCATAGACGTCTCTGGAAATCAATTGAGTGGAGATATTCCCGAAGAAATAACTAATTTGGCTGGTTTGATTGCTCTGGATTTATCCAGAAACCACATAAGCGGTCACATTCTTGAAGGCATTTCAAAGTTGAACCAGTTACAGTCACTTGATCTTTCAAGCAACAGGCTTACAGGTCCGATTCCTCAAAGTTTGTCTTACTATCATTCCTGGGGTATCTGAATCTGTCAAACAATGACTTCACCGGTAGGATCCCATACACAGGGCAATCAACAACTTTCGATGCGCCAGCTTTTGCTGGAAATCCAGGCCTCTGTGGTGCTCCTTTTCTTGTAAGCTGCCCAGATGATGATCCGGATAAGGGAAAGACTCCGAAGGATGATGGTGATGGCAACGATTTCATTGACAAGTGGTTTTATTTGAGTGTCGGATTGGGATTTGCATCGGGTGTTCTGGTTCCTTTCTTTATTTTAGCTATCAGAAAATCTTGGAGTGATGCTTATTTTCGGTTTGCGGATCAAGTTTTAGAGAGAATATCAGAATGTCATGCCTGAGAATCAGAGGACCAGGTACGATCACTTGAGCTAAAAAAGCATTTTATATTTTATACTGCTATGTACTATAGTATCATCCATTACATTTTTGGTACGTAGAACTTTCACCTTTCGGGTACCTAAATTTGTCAAGCAATGAGCTTTCTGGTAAGGATCGTATATATGCAGCTCACTTGACAACTTTTAATGAATCCTCTTATCGTTGAAATCCAGGCCTTTGTGGTCCTCCTCCTGTCGCAAGCTGTCCAGGAGATCGTGACAACGAAAGGATTTTGGAGGACGATGGTGGTGACAACGACTTCATCGATAAGTGATATTATTTTAGTGTTGGACTGGCTTTTGCAGCAAGCAGAAAGTCTTGGAGTGATGCATATTTCTCCTTCGTCGATAAGGTTTCAGAAAGAATGTGTCATGCTTGAGAAACAGGAGAGGAGTGCATCACAGGACCAGGCACTGTCAACTGTTGCAAATTTCTTTGTTATTGTGTGGTGTTTGTGATATTTTACTCTTTATGTACCATTTGAAGACTTTGGTGAATAATAGTGGATTGTCTATCAATATATTTTTCTTAGTATACATATTTATTTCAGAAATATACACTTTACAATTCAAACTTGCAAATCTAGACCAAGTTGGTTAGAGTTGTGTGTTTTACTTTTTTAGACCAAATTTGAACCATTTTCACGTAGTTTAAATGAATTTAGTGTAAATTATTCTAACGTTTGTCCAAAAAAAAAAGAAAGAAAAGAGAACTCAATCAAGATATGAAGAATCTAACAACTTAAATAGTGTCGTAATCTCATAAAAAGGATGGAGCTAAACCATTTTAGTTCATCCACAGTTTGAAGTTTGAATTGAAGAATATGGATGTCATATATTTTTAACAAGTTATTTGTTGATCAAATACTTACACATAACTAATTGTAGTAAAAACAAATTGAAAATGTGATGAACCTAATGTTATAGACATAACATTCTTACAATCGAACGCGCGGATCAATTTATAGTGAAGCTTTTTTTTCTTTTGACAAACTATATAGCTTTGGTGGGATAAATTGTTAGTTGTTAGGTGAAGGGGATCAGTGAGGACCGACCTTGCATAAGAGTGCAGAGGTATGATTGCAGAAGATTTAAGAATTTCTATGTAACATTTAGGAACAAGAAAGTTCAATCGGATGACGAAAGACACGAGAGAGAACGCGAGCTGAGAGACGAGAGAGCAACACCATGGCTGGGAGGAAGCACTCATCAAGTTTTTAGATTTTAATTGCGCCCTTCTGCTTTTGTACGATAAAGAGAGAAACGAAAGTAAGTTTGGAATTTCATAAAATTCATTTAATGGGCACCTTGTTTTGGGGGAAAAAAGCAAAATTTTTAAAGTTTGTTTTTACTGCTTTAGCTTTTTGGTTTTTTTCACTTAAAATTATGTAGAAGTTAATTATAGATGTTTACCAAATACATTTTAGACCTATATTTTTTTGATAACCACTTTTTTTTTTTAATTTTAGTTGTACCAAACTGGTACTTAGCATTATTGCAAACCATGACTTCTTGGTGTTTACTAATACATAGTAACAAAACCAAAAAGTATTTTTTTTTTGTCGAACAGATAAAAAGTATGCGGGTCTCACATTACAGTACATAATCTAGACCGAAAAGATAAAGAATTATTCAATATCTGCAAAATCATAAAGTAGATTGATTAGCAATAGTTGATCTATTTTCAAATTTTTTCTGCCTATTATTGCCTTTCAACCTATTTATTACTTCTCCAGTTCAAAAATAATAAAAAATTAAGGCAGTTATGCTAATTTATATAAAATTACATTAATAAAATTCTCTTTATTAATTAAAAGAGGGTGAAAAAACATATTTGTCTTCTATCACAACAAAAAAAAAAAATTAAGGACAATAACGTAATTTCATAGATCAAAATTTTGCTTTTTTTTTTTTTTACCTCACCTATATGTAAGTTATCATCTCTAATTTAAAAAATAAATATAAAAAAAAAAAAAACCTCTCTCCCTCCCTCCTCACTCTCTTCCTCTCTCCTTCAATTTTAACAACCAAAATAAAAAATTTCACACACTTTGTGTGTGAGTATATACTAGGGTAAACTATAGAAAGCGGAATTTAAACATTTTACATCAAGGTGAAACAAGATTTTCCATCGCATGTAAAATAAAACATTCCGCTCACTCACTTAAACACAAAAAGAGCTAAGTCATTCTCTTTAGAGCAAGTCCATCCCTAAAAATGCGCTGCCACCCAACTCATTTAATCCACTCAAATGAATAGTAATTGACTAGCCAAATGTATCTTCATCTCTAAAAAATGCGCTAGCACCTAGCCCATTAAAATATTATTAATTTTTTACAAAATAATAAAAAAATTAGTTTTAATTTCGGATAGGATTTTTAACTAATCTTGTTACGCCACGTGTCATTATCTGAAAGTACTATTTTGTAGATATATTTTCGATAAGATTTTTAACCAATCCCGATGCTCCACGTGTCACTATCGGTTTACAATAATTTAGTCAAGATTTCAATAAGATTTTCAACCAATCTTGTCACGCCACGTGTCATTATCCGAAAATACTATTTTTTGGATAGATTTTCGATAAGATTTTACACTAATTCCGACGCGTTACGTGTCACTATCTATTTACAATAATTTAGTCAAGATTTCAATAAGATTTTCAAACCATCACGTAATGCCATGTGGCATTATCCAGAACCTCATCCTTTCTTTTTTTTTTTGTCTATATAAACCCTACATGCACCAAACTCAATCCTTTAGCTCATAATCCTTCTTCATCGTTTTTAAATTTTGAGTTCTTACAATGTCTTCTTCAAAGAGATTATATGAAATCGATGAACAACCGAAAAAATTGTTGGCACAACAAGAAGAATTCTTCAATCTCGAGGAAGATGGAGATGAGGCTTTTGCAATGGAAGAGGATGAGGATGATGAACATAGAAGGCAGAGAGTGTCACATTTCCATCGTGTCATGAAAATTGTGGGTTAGATATCCAAACCTAAACGTACCGTAAACATAAATAGAAAGAGAGAAGACGAGGTAAAAATTTCTTGGAATATTATTTTATCGCCAACAGTATATACTTTTACAAACAATTGGTACAGTTAGGTTGGACTAGTTCAGTAAAATTAGCAGAAAACGATCATTCCGTATAAGATTATCTTTTTACACAGAAGAGGAGAGAGAGAGGATGAGTGACACCAGAGCAACAAAGGTGGTGAGTGTAACTGGAGCGTCCGGTTACATAGCATCATGGCTGGTGAAGCTGTTGCTGCAGCGTGGGTATACGGTCAAAGCCTCAGTTCGCGACCCAAGTCAGTCATCACTTACCGCTCTTACTTCACTTCTTCAATTGGTTAATTTATCTTTAATTGTAAAATACTTATTTATTTGATAGTTTTAATCCCCACTTCTTCGTTTTCTTTTCGATTAATTTGATTATTTAATTCTTCTTTTTTGGAAAAATGTATGAGGCTTGATGTGTGATTAAACTAATCTGTGTTTTGGGTTTGTGTATTTTGCTAATTTTCTTTTGAATATTTTCGCTAAAGTTTGTAAATTCCTAGAAATTTTGTGTGTGTTGCTGAGGTTAATTAATTTGATCAGTATGGTTTTGTGTGATTTAGGAATTTAGGACCTTGGTAACTTGATTACTTGACCAGGTTGATCCAGTTTAAGGACTTAAACTAAGTATTGATAGTGTCAAACTAACCCTCAAGACTAGATCAATAACCGGTTTCTTCATCATAGAAGGAAGAAACTTGAGCGCTTTGCGACGATCCATAGATGTAAACTGGTAAATTTGGTGATTACAAAAAGGTAGTGGATTGGGAGTGTTGAAATGGGCATCAAATGAGTCATTTGTTAAGTTATAGTTTTTATGGTTTATACCGCAGATGATAAGAAGAAAACAGCACACTTGCTTGCGCTAGATGGAGCTAAGGAGAGGCTTCAACTATTCAAAGCAGACCTACTGGAAGAGGGCTCTTTTGATTCCCTAGTTGAGGGCAGTGAAGGTGTTTTTCATACAGCTTCTCCGTTTTATCACAATGTCAGCGACCCACAGGTACATCCTGTGTCACTTTAATTGCTCCATTGCGTAACCATCAGTCGTGATATGTCTGCATATGATTTACCAATTATGTTGCATTCTTGCTGGATTTACTGAAAGTTTATGATGCCTTGATGTTCTATGCCATGCTTTTTCTTCTGGAAGTATCTCTTTCATGGATTCATTAGTATAAAATTATTGCCTTCAAAGTTCATTTGATGATGCTAAAAGGTCGCTGGATTCTAACTACCTTCTTTGAATTATACCTTGTTAGCAAATTCTTAAATTAAGACACGATAAGCTGCTGGTTTTAATGTTTTCTTGTGTCAGGCGGAACTTATTGACCCTGCTTTGAAGGGAACTCTTAATGTCCTTAGATCGTGCGCCAAGGTTCCGTCTATCAAAAGGGTGGTAATAACGTCCTCCATGGCAGCAGTTGCATTTAATGGAAAACCTCTTGCTCCTGATGTAGTAGTTGATGAATCTTGGTTTTCAGATGTAGCTGTTTGTGAAAAATCAAAGGTTTGTGCACTTCTCATTCTAATTTTATGACAAAAAATTTCTCATTGATAGGTTCTCTGTGAACATTACTACGAAGACTTAACTGGTTAACATAATAGAACATCATACGATATTAATTTGCACTTGACATCCAGTCTTGTTCATACATATCTCTACCAACTCTATTTTTTTATGCGTGTTCACCTTTATCTGGTTTTTTTTTTCCTGTTCTTATAGTTATTCACACCTGCAGAAATCACTTTCAGCTTATCATGCTTCATCCTTTAAATGCATGTTCATTTTGTTTCCTAAGACTTTTCCTTCATCAGCTTTGGTATATGATTTCAAAGACGTTGGCTGAGGAAGCTGCTTGGAAGTTTGCGAAAGAGAATGGAATCGACATCGTTACAATAAATCCAGGATTGGTGACTGGTCCTCTCTTACAGCCAACTCTGAACACAAGCGTGGAACCTGTTCTGAAACTCATCAATGGTACTCCTGAGCCAGGATCTATAAAATTTCATTACTCATTAATATATTGCATGATTTTATCAAGTAATCATTCCTACTGGAGAACCTTGAGGGCAGGATCTAGTACATAAGAGAAGCTGCATAGTACACAGATTACACTTTTTCGACTAAACCTTCAGTGCAGAACACTCTCCTCATTGGGATTTATGAAATATCATGAGTTTAGAGATTTACTCGTTCTACTTGAACTTCTGCATTCTGTACAGACGAGTGGACTTTAAATCCGTGCCTCCAATTGCTAATAGTTATGGAATTATGTTCCTTAGATAAGCACTGATCCTTAAGCACATCTTGGATAATGGTTTGGGGGCATCATGGTCAACATGTAACTACTATGTTGACATGTCACTCACACGGGTAATGTATTCCTTAGTATATATGAGAAATAGACTATGGCGAATTGGTTTCTTGTAAAAGAGAGGGTGTCATGGAGGAGTATTTACTATTGAGTGATCATAAACTAAAAGGTCATGTTTGGATCTCATGCTTTCTGTGAAACCCTACAATCTGCTAACAAATTCTCATTGCTGATATTTAATTTATGCAGGAGCTGAAAGATTTCCAAATACAACTTATAGATGGGTTGATGTTAGAGATGTTGCTACTGCTCATATTCTCGCCCTTGAGAATGCTTCAGCAAGTGGGAGATATTGTCTAGTTGGAAGAGTAATACACTGTTCTGACACCGTGAATATTCTGCGGGATCTCTTCCCTGCTCTCAAGCTTCCAGAGGAGTAAGTTGCTATGCTAATACTGTCCATATTCTTCGTAGTTGCTAATTTGTGTGACGGATAATTTGGACTTGAGATTTAAAGTCCGGGAGTAAAAAACTAACGTCTCTGTGTTCTTCACAGATGTGCAGATGACAAACCATTCACACCAACTTACCAGGTATCCAATGAAAGAGCCCAAAGTTTGGGAGTTAAGTTTACTCCTCTGGAGGTGACTTTGAAGGATACCGTGGAAAGTTTGAAGGAGAAGAACTTCTTCTGATCATGGATCACATTGGACCTATCGTTGCAACATCAAATCCCGTTTTATCAACTACGTAAGAATACGTTACAGAAAATAATGGGCGCTTCACAAAACTCTTGCACGAGACCCCTTTCTATGAAGTTTGATTGTACTTTGGAATTTGTTTCAACTGCGTTTTAGTTACCGCGAAACTTGAAGTTCGAACTTTGTATTGGATCCTAAACAGTCCGACATCCCAAGTCGAAAAGGTATACGTAGAATCCCAACTCAACCACTCTGAGTTGGAAGACAATACAGGGACTCGAAGCAATCCAAGTGCGGCAACGTTTGGCCTGGGCTGTCTTCGACTCTTAACTTATTTGCACGTCAACAAATGGTGGTGAGAAAAATTAAACAAGTTTGTCAAACTCTAATGTAACAGGTGTGTTGGGAAATTAATTTAAATTCAAAACTTTTCCACATAAACTAGTCAATTCATAAATATATATGCAGAAACAAACGCTCCCAGACACATTTGTTTTTCCATTATTGCATTAGTTTTTGGGGGCTTTTAGATCCAGGTTCAAAAACGTAGAGTGTTTTTAGGAGTGAGTCAAGTTATCTAATTATATGTTTTTATTTCTTTTATACTCATCTTATATTTTCTAAAAATATAATTAAAATATTTTAATATTATGCATTTTCCAACTCCAAAGAATATATTTAATATCTTATAACAAAAAAACTAATATACTAACATAAATTTATCTGCAAAACATTCTACCCTAACTCAAGTAATAAATATATGAATGTATATAATACCTATATGTGAGATATGAAACCTAATTAAAAGGTAGAAAAATACATAACATACCTAAAAGCAAGACACATTAATCTGTATAGGTTGATTATAAAAAAAGAATCTATCATATAGGTAGATAAACATAATTAACCTGTGATATAGGTTGATTATAAAAATTAAAAATAAAATCTATAAATGGGGTTTAAAGTAGGAGGAAGAACGAAAAATAACAAAAAGATAAATAAAAAGAAATAAGCAGAGAGATAATTGGGAAGAAATTTGATTTTTATAATAAATCTTATCATTGAACAGATAACTATTGATAATTAAATAATAAAATATAACAAATTGGATTTATTTTAATAAACTGGACTATTCTTACTACTGGCTCAAAGAATTGAACTTATATTAAGTTTGTATAAGCTGGTGTCCAATGTTGTCAACTTCTTTGTAGCCGGCATGGCGGCATTGACTTGGTGTCCAAGTTTGTCTGCTCCTTGGCTCAAGTTGTCCGAATATGCTTATCTATATAAACTAGAAATCGAATTTTAATGTTTTAAAATGGTGTAGGATTCTCTTCATTCTGAATTTCTCTTATCTTATCTTTTCTCTTATTTAAATGATTATGATTAATCCACGTTAACGTCTCATTTTGAATTTTTTATATGGGCAAAAAGAAAAAAAATGTGTGAGGGGAGGGAAGGGGAGGGAGGGAGATAGTAATAGTAGGGAAGAAAATTCTTCTCCTTTTAAAATTGTAAATTGTGTAAGTTTCATTGTTTTCATAATGTAATTTAACAAAAATAAAGAAGGATTAGGCAATAAGGTTATAGGGCTCATTTGGAAGTACCTTAATATAACAAATAGCTTTTATGGAAGTGTGTTTAGAACCAATCCTCAGTAATAGAAAAGAATTTGAAGTGCGTCATGTAATAAGCATTTCAAGTGGGTTTGGAAACACAAAAACACCTTCACCAAAAGCGTTATCAATCAATTTAAAAACACTTAAATGAATCCATAATATACTACTACAGCCTATATGTATATTTTATATTTTCCTGCTTATGTTTTCAATTGCGTTTGAGTTACTGCGAGCTTTTAACTTGGTAGTGGCATCCCGAACATATCGACACCTCAAGTCCAAAATCTATGGTTGGTTTTGACTCATGGCTTGGTAAGATTGAGCAAAATTTTGGTGCGTCAACAAGCAGTATTATTAACGACTTAAATAAGTTTTGGATTGCGATTTGAAGTCAGTTAAATAATAAAAAATTCAAAATTGTCCTTAAATTGCTTACGAAATCAAACGCAACTGAGAACGAGGAGAAGAGGGGCGGCAGAGGACAAATGCTGGTAAGAAAAATCAGAAGTTTCAATTTTTGCAAAACTATAAACTAACGGTCAACAGGAGGGTGCTGGGAAATTAAGTAAGAATTCGTAATTATGCATAAACAAGCGCTCCAATCAAAAGTACTTTGTCTCAATCAATTTTTTTTAATATAGGATGCCACTAATCCGTCTCCTCACGCAGTCTCGGTATCAAATAATGTGGTAACTTACTTTTAAGCTCCTAGTCAAATGATGTTAAAACAGAGTCTGTGACCCTAAAAAATACATATGCAAGAGTTTGAACTTGAAGATTGAGTTACTTTGTTTCCATTATTGGTTCGTTTTTCTAAGTAGAAATTTAGTTGTGATGACGGTAGTATTGCAAGAAAATGAGACAGAATAAAGAAAGAAAGACTAAAATCAATGACTGAAATTAAAGACTAAGAAAAAAACGAAAAACTTGACCGAATCAAACACTAAGGCAAAAAAAATAAAAAATAAAAAGAAAGCAAGAGCAATAAATTGACAACATATAAAAGCACCGACCGGCAACTGCAAGGCCTTCACTTTCTGAGAGAGAGAGAGAGAGAGAGAGAGAGAGAGAGAGAGAGAGAGAGAGGATGAGCGGAGGAAGTAAAGTGGTTTGTGTAACAGGAGCATCCGGGTTCATAGCGTCATGGGTGGTGAAGTTCCTACTGCAAAAGGGTTATACTGTCAAAGCCACTGTTCGTGACCCAAGTAAGTATACATACATACATACATACATATATACATGTATGTATATATGATATTTAATTAATTTGTTTGTTTTTTCACTTAGCTTGCTTCATCAAATTGTTGTATTTCAAGTTTCTGGGTTTCAGTTCAGCTCGGTGTTTATTTTTGAGTTTTCTTATGTAAGTCCTCGATAACTTCATATATTAGCGAAAAACACTTCAAACGCAGTACTATTAAAAAAAAAAAGAAAAAAAAAAGACTTAAGCTGCAACTCCAATGGGATTTCACAACCAAGAAATCGATGACTGCAACAAATTAATAGACGAGGGGTTCTTTTCTCCAATTGAGCTCTGAAGTAGCTCATTCAGGCAAAAGAAGGAAAAAGCCCAAGTCGAGCAAGCTAAAGTGGAAGCAGCCCAATCCGGCAACTTGGAAAAGGGCCTTTGGGGCAAACTGGGTGAAGCCCTTCGGGCAAAAGAGAGAGATCTTACTCTAGATAAGGGTCCCATTGGGCATTTTAAATTTGTTCACCCCCTAAATTTGTAATGGGCGGGCAAGCTGAGATTTACTTGATCAAGAAATTAGGGAATGATATCAAAATAAGTCATTTGACGCATTCCATCGTCCAAATCACGTGCATAAGAAATATCTACAAACATATATATATATATGTATCATATAATTATGGGTGTCACATGATATCTGTAAGCCTAATATGTGCCACTTGATGCAAGTCTAGCCTAATTTCACAATATCCCCACAAAATGCCATAATTTGGCTTTAGTCCCAAATGAGTGAAATTTGCCAATTTTAGGAACAAACAAGTTCGTAACCAATAAAAAGGGATAGCGATAACGCCGTTGCATATACATTTCTTCCACCTCGCTCCCACAATAGCTATGGTTGATAAAGAAGAGTAGGGGAACGTTTTAATTCTTGGAACTTGTTGTATTCGTAAGTCAGCTGATTAGTTCTATTTGTGTATTGTCACAGTTGATCCAAAGAAAACACAACACTTGCTCTCACTAGATGGAGCAAAAGAAAGGCTTCATTTGTTCAAAGCAGATTTATTGGAGGAAGGATCTTTTGACGCTGTCATTGATGGATGCGAAGGAGTTTTTCATATGGCGTCACCTGTCCTAATGTCAGTCACTGACCCACAGGTAATCTCTTCACTTTCATTGTTACTATGTTAGAGCTTTGGTACATGCGGCATGAACCTAAGTTTTGCATCTCGAGCTGTTTGTTTATATAATCCGTTACATTCTAAAATTCAGACCCTAAAATATTGTAGTTTAATATCTTGTCAGGCAGAACTAATTGACCCTGCTGTGAAGGGAACACTGAATGTCCTCAGATCATGCGCGAAATTTCCGTCTATCAAAAGGGTGGTTCTAACATCCTCCATTGTATCAATTGTATTTACCGGAAAGCCTCTCTCTGCTGATACAGTAGTTGATGAATCTTGGTTTTCTGATCCAGCTTTCTGTGAAAAAGCAAAGGTTTGTACGTTACATACGCTCATTTAGTTTTATGACAGACTTATCTCTTTCATACGTTAGTCAGGAATGCTTCACTTGAAGATCTAGGTTTATATAATGGGAATCTGAGAGTCCAGCTAGCTTCCAGTTTCGTGCAATAATATAAGAACTCGTCTTTCCTGGGGTTTTTCTTTTCTGTCTCTGTTCTCAATGATTATTGTTTACATACTCTGCAGAAGTCGCTTGTGCTTATCCTTGTTCTAAAGATGTCTCAGTTGTTATTTCTCTCTCTTATAAGTTTGATTGTGAGCAACTTTTACGACGCTTTAAACATGTCTTGTCAACCGGTGGATGTAAACTGAAAGACGATTACTAATTATATATGGTTACACAATTCATGCTCACATGTTGGTTTCCTTATCTTGGTCTGGTTGACATACCTGTTGTAATTTTGTGGTAAGAATCATAAGATTTAGATCTGATTGCGTTCATTCTTTAAAAAAATGCATTAATTGTTCTTATCAAGTCTTTGGTTTTCATCAGCTTTGGTATGCACTTTCAAAAACCTTAGCTGAGGAAGCTGCTTGGAAGTTTGCGAAGGAGAATGGAATCGATTTAGTTGCATTAAATCCAGGGATGGCGATTGGCCCTCTTTTACAGCCAACTCTGAACTCAAGCTCGGAGCCACTTCTGAAACTCTTTGATGGTACGCTTATGGAAGTAGAATAAAATCTTTAGACACGAAATTTTAGGAGCATAGTTGCTAGTTTTGTCTTTGCTGACAGTTCTAATTACACCTCAAATACTATGAGATGAGCATAGTCAGGAAAGAGGCACTAAGTTTGTAGTTATAAGAAATCTTAAAACACTGTGTTTACCTGAAGTTGGGAAACCTAGTTTACTCTTACTGAAAATAAGAATGACATTTGAAGGCTTGCATGCTTGAGTTCTTCAGGTTTCAACAATAGATATTTGACCATATAACAGAAAAGCTATAAGGCATATGAAATATTATTGTAGCACATATCTGCGGTATCATATACCATGCTTTTAATCGCTGGATCTGCATATCCAGTACCATATTGTAGACCATGTCTTGTAGTGTGTTCGTATCCATAATTCTTTGGTAACTTACGAATCTCAGATAATTGATTTCATCATTTTTAGTTTTCATAGCAAAGGTACTGTTGCTTTGCCAGAACTTCTGCATTATTCAAAGTAGAGGACTTGCATTTAACCAGTGCTATTCTTGCACAGATCGTTTATGATTGTTTGGGATTGGGACTTTATTGAGCTCATCAATTGCGGTCTCTTCTGTATTCAAGTGTCATCAATATGCTACTCTTTCTGTGAAAACTTAAATCTATGAAAATTTATTGTTCCTAATGTATCATTTATGCAGGAACAGGAAAATTTCCGAATGTAACTCACAGATGGGTTGATGTTAGAGATATTGCTAATGCACATATTGTAGCCTTTGAGAATCCTTCAGCTAGTGGGAGGTATTCTATAGTTGGAAGTGTAGCACACTATTCTGTGGCTGTTAAAATTCTGCGTGATCTCTTCCCTGCTCTCAGTCTTCCGGAAAAGTAAGTTGCTAAACATAGCCACATTATTGCATCTTAATTATACGCCTGTTAGAGGCACTTCTAAGGATAATGTGGGTTTACTTATGCACTCTAGGGTCCTGTTCTGTGGCTTTTCCTTTTGAGAATATCTTAATTAGCATATATTAGGTATTTTGAGATGGATGGAGTTGGGTCAAGGTAGGTTATCACTAGAGACCTAGTTTTGTGAAAGGGATTCATGGCTCTTTTCGTTTTCTGTTGTTTTGGATGATTTCTGAGTCTTCAAGGTCTGAATAAGCTATTTGAATGGTTTAAATTTTTGAATTTCCGAACCCAAATATCGATCCTGAAAGTAAATGGCGTGCTAAAGAATCAGATAGTGTACAGTAGTGTAAATTTGTTCACCATCTCTTGATTTCCCAACACAGAATACTTGGACACGAGTTTCCAATGTTGAAGATTAACCAATTTATGTGTCCATTCTGGGCAGATGTGCAGATGATCAACCTTTCGCACCAACTTACCATATATCCAAGGAAAGAGCTGAGACTTTGGGTGTTGTGTGTACTCCTCTGGAGGTGACTTTGAAGGACGCCGTTGAAAGTTTGAAGCAGAAGAACTTCTTCTAATCATGGAACTCGTCCATGTTGAGCAATTACGTTAATAATCATGACATATGTACTTGTATATTATCATGCCAATCTGCTCATAAATGTTACTGTAGGGATGCTTTCCGTCATACTTCAAAGTTTGTGAAATAAATGTAAAGTATTTGGTCTGGAGAAAGTGCTAGCCATTGTTATTCGGAGACACTAAAACTCATTTTACTGAGAATATTATGTTAAACCAAATAATTGGTGTCTTTAAGAGCCGTCTTTTCGGCTTGGACTCTCCCACTTCAGTTGTTGCTTTTCTTTCTGTTACTAGCATTTCTTTGGTACTTTACCAAGGAAGTCTCCAGGTATTTCTCTCATTTGAGCTTTTTTTGAGTATACAAAGGGGGTAAGGAAATCTGCACCGGTTTCACACTTTTTACAACTTTACCCCACATTGTGCCTTCCGGACTTCGGCAATCCTCCTGACTCGAAGTTTCAAGTGTCCATAGAGAAAGCAAGAGGTTTGGGAATCACTTCCCTCTGGCGAGTCTCAGAGACACCGTTGAAAGCCTCAAGGAGAAGGGCTTCCTCAACATTTGAATTCTACTACTTGCAGCAATTTGTTACACGAGTGCTCGATCAACTAATTGGGAAGTGAAGTTGGTTTTATGCTGAAGTATCCCAATAGATGCTGGGCATTATATTTTTCCCGTAAAATACTTTAAATGTATTCCGTAGGCAAATGCTCAGAAGTTGCTTTTAGATCTTTAATTAATTTATGGCTCATGTGTTATTTGTATTATTTCAATTTAACTCTAAATGACAAATTTCAAGTTGAAATTGTTATCCTCCACTGTCTTTAAGAAATCTTAATTAAGGCACTATTGATATCTTTGCAAGTTGAGATTTCTTTTCCCCTTTGTCTCTTGCCTATTTGTTATTTGTTCCACAGACAATCTTGCATATATTTGGTTGACGCTTTCTAACAACATCCGTTGGCTATCCCACATCGGTGGGCTAAAAGAAAAATAAGAACTTCAAATAGTTTTACCTCACTACAACCACCATTGAGATTTATTTTCGTGATAAAACCTCCAATTACCGAGTTGGTGATTACTATTGGTTTAATAAAGTGGGTCTCTCGGGCCTGTATCATCGTCCCTCATTATGTGATTACTTTTGTAAATATATTTTTTATTTTATTTATTTATGTTTTCTTGGCCTTGTTCTCACATGTCATTATTTCTTAAATAAAATCTAATTCAAATAAATATTTCGAAGGTAGAGAATAAATATAAGAGATTGTCGTAAAAATAAATATTGAGTTGTAGCGTAAAAAATGAAGAATATTGAGTTATATAAAACCATTATTAGTAATTTTTTGAATTTTTTATTATTAGAATAATCTTGACTATTGATTTCAACATTATAACCAATGGAATGCCAAGATTGTGCCACGACAGGGTTTTTGAACTTGGCGGCTGGATGGGTATATGCCTTTCCCCCAATAGGCCTCTTATTTTTCCAACGGTGGAGCAAAGTTTCTTTGGGCAAGAAGGCAGTTTTACCCAATTACAAGCGCAATTGGGAACTGCTGGAAATGCTCTAAATGTTCAAATTGCCCTTACTCACTCTCTAGAAGGAAGGCCAAAGCGGATTTCTTTGAATAATAAGCTAGATGTAGTTCAGGATCTTCAATTGGAAAACTAAATTGGTATTGAATCGTTATTAACGAGATTTAGACCAAGATCTCTCACATAAATATCACAAGACTGCAGTAGGTTTTAAAGTTTAGTGTGCTAATTATACACTCCAAAAATCGTCTTAAATTACCTCATCATGAACACCTCAAATAAGTGGTGGAGGATAGTGCCAAAAAAATGAGTGGTGGACCATGAGTGCCAAAATGATCATCCCATTAAAAACTAACAATCAAGCTTAGAGAGAGAGAGAGAGAGAGAGAGATGAGTACTGTAGAAGGGAAGACTGTGTGCGTAACAGGAGCCTCAGGTTACATAGCATCATGGTTGGTGAAGCTCTTATTGCAAAAGGGTTATACTGTCAAAGGAACTGTTCGTGACCCAAGTCAGTATTTCTTAACTTGCTCATATATTGTGGTTCTTGGAATCCAAAACTTTTATGCAAAAGGACTGGACTTGCAGCAGTGCTTTTGTTGGGATGTCAAGTTTTGTATGTTAACAATTTATAGTTTTGGGTTAGTAAAAATAAATTGGTATACTAACTTGGCATTTCTGCTTCTCATTGCTTAAGAAACTAATTGTAATTAGAAAGAAAATGAGGCCATTGGCATGTAATTCAGTAGATTAAGAGCATTCGCCCTTGCATCCAAGCCTGTGTTCAAATCCTCCTCCTCATAGTTTAATGTAAATTTTCCTCTAAAAAAACTAGAAAGAAAACGAGCATTTCCCCCTCCCCCCTCTAATTAGTTTGAATTGCGGCATGAACTGAATGGAAGTTATGGTATATTTCAGAAGTAGTATCTTTTTTGTTCATATATAGCCCTACTCTTAAACTAATTGATTTTTAATTTGGAAATTTTGTTAAAATAATACTACCGGTACCAAAAGACGAACATGTTAATCTATTTTTGGGCAACTTAATTGCCCACTTAAATCTCCCTAGTGCAGTCGATGTTTGTCATATGTGTGCTTATTTTGTGTGTAAATTTATTCAGTTCACTAATCACTATTTCTGTTTGTATATGCATGCAGATGATTCAAAGAAAACAGAACACTTGCGCTCATTAGACGGAGCCAAAGAAAGGTTTCATTTGTTCAAAGCAGATTTATTAGAAGAAGGGTCTTTCGACGCCGTAGTTGATGGATGCCAAGGTGTTTTTCATACAGCGTCCCCTGTACTGCTTTCAGTTACTGACCCTCAGGTTTGTCGCCCTTTATGATCGAATAGTCCGGAAAAAAGAAATCTGAAAAGTCTAAAGCATTGTTTGGCTTTCCAGAATTTTGATGTTAAAACTGGAACTATTTTAGGGAGAACTACTTGACCCTGCAGTGAAGGGAACACTTAATGTTCTACAATCATGCGCGAAATTTCCCAGTATCAAGCGAGTGGTTTTAACATCTTCAATTGCTTCAGTAATGATGACTGGAGTCCCTCTGACCTCTGATGCAGTTTTGGATGAAACATGGTATTCGGATCCACTTTTTTGTGAGAAGCACAAGGCATGTACAAATGTTCCCGTATTATATTTCTTTAAGTTTTGCATTTCATTCGTTGTTAACCTGTGATGTTTCAATGTCAGTAGGGAGAATAATCTAATCTTGTTAGGTTAGCATGAACTGCAAGCTTATATGAACTTCCTTGTTCCTTTGTTCAGCAATGGTATTTTCTCTCAAAAACTTTAGCCGAGGACACTGCCTGGAAATTTGCTAGAGGAAATGGGATCGACTTGGTGTCGTTGAATCCAGGGCATACGATTGGTCCACTCTTACAACCAACACTTAATGTCTCCGTCGAGCTGCTTCAGAACATCATGAGGGGTATATTTCAGTAACTCAATTACTTCTTGGGTTAATAGCAAGATGAACGTCATCAATCGGTCCCTTCGTGTTTAAACAGTTGTCCTTGACTCGTGATGCAAGCAATTGATTGTGTTTTGTTTCTCCTTCTTGCTCAGGTACCCAAACACTTGATGTTAATACATTTGTTGATGTTAGAGATGTTGCCTCTGCTCATATTCAAGCTTTCGAAATTCCTTCAGCTAGTGGGAGATATTGTTTAGTTGGCCAAGTTGCTGATGACCATGATACTCTAAAGATTTTACGGCAAATTTGCCCGACTTTGACCCTTGCTGAAGTTGTCAATCCTTCCGACTCAAAGTATCGAGTGTCCAAGGAGAAAGCAAAAGGTTTGGGAATCACTTTCCTTCCTCTGGAAACAAGTCTGAGGGACACTATTGAAAGCCTCATGGAGAAGGGCTTCCTCAAGATTTAAACGCCTCAGTCTTCCTGCCGCATGTTAATCATGTGTAACAATCACACTAAATAAGAAGTTCAATCATTATAGGAGGATTAAACACATATGCAACCTCAAGTGATGCTTTCAAGTATGAACAATAAAATGTAACGTAACCTTTGGTCTTGGCGATGCTTTAAACTCAATAATTTCATTATGAATAGTATGTTAACCCAATGAATTGGTTTCTTGAAGAGACGTCTCAACTCTGACTCTCCCACTCTAGTTGTTGCTTTTCTTTTTTGTTAATAGGTCTCCAAATATTTTGCTTGTGTCTAATCTTTTTTGCTTATAACAAAGGCACTTTGACAAGAACTCAAACCTCATTTGCTCGAAACTATTTGGTGAACATCGCCAATGTAATATTTGTAGAAATTTCTCCCTCTTGTTCTTTGGACTGCACCTTAAGTGTTAGATGAAAGACCAATTCAAAATTTTCTTCTTTTTTCTCCCTTTGAAATTTATAATAGGGATTTTATCACCTGCAAAAGTAGGAATAAAAACACTAAAATACTTGCAAGAGTACAAGGTAATTGTAGTATAGATGCTCTGGCAAAGTCGTTCTCCTCAAGGATTAAATGAATAATTTATGTTAAATCAAATCTTAATTAATTATTTAAAACAAAGTTTGAGAAAAAGTTGATTTTGTGATTTAAATAATAAAAACGAATTTAATAGAAAATAATTAAATAAAGTGACAAAATAAAATAAACTAAAAGAAAACGGTTTTTGAAAATTAAATTGTAAAAACCTAGGGTTTCACCGTCACCTTAACAATCCTATGTAGTTCTTCCAATTACTTATGAATTACACATGCATATTTCAAAGGTTAGTTAATATATGCCTACTTGGACCCCTAACATAGAGCGTATATCAAATATGCAACCCATCTGTAGTATTCAAATCAAATCTAAACATGCATAACTCATTTAGTTTTGTGAAACCTTTTGAAAAATCATACAACCCTTAAGATGTGGTATTCATCCTAAGTGAACTTGCACATATTAATCACAAGAAGCCTTCGTCAATTTCAGGGACCGACCTCCAACCAAAATTGCATCAAATTACTTTTCTAAAAATCTTAATGGTAGCTAAGCATTAAGACAATTAGACAGTATAAACCGGTGATTAATAGTTCAAAACCTATATGCATAATATCATAAACAAATTGAAAAGAAACTACATATTCTTGCTAAGGCTCGTGGCCTCACCCTAGCAAACGAAAATTAGTTATTAACAATCATAAACAAAATATTATTAAAAACAAGTAGAAAACACCTTGAAAATAAACTTCAAATCTCTCTAAAGTGTGCGTGTGTTTTCTCCTCTCCCCTCATGGCTAAAAAACCTTATTTATACTACTAGAAAATAAAAATCTACCTAGAAAAGGTCTTAGAATAAAACTAGGAAACCAAATAAACTAAAATAAATTAGGAAACATAATTCTAAATTAACTAGCAAAATTCGCCCAAAATCTGCACAGCCTCGAAACAGCCATGTTTCTGGATCTTCAGGACTCCAAAACAGGCCCAAAACAGCTAGAATTAAAGCTTAAGATGTCCTGAAACATAATTACAGAAGGCCTAGAACCTAAAAGACACCATCTTGGATGCCAAAAAGCCCAAAGAAGCCTAAAACGTCAATTTGATAGCACTGCACGCTGCTCCTTTATTTTATTGCCATAAATAAACTGCTCGGTATAAAATTATGAAACTTTGATACGATCAAGTCAACAGACTCACGAACATCCTCCAATTGGAATCACTCCAAAATTCATCCGTTTGACTACTTTTTGCTCTAGAGAAAGTCCAATGTCCTACATTAAGAATATAAACAAAGTATCAAAATTATCACAAAATAACCAATAAACTAAAGGAAAACTAATGAAAAGGGCTTGAAAATTTTTAGTTTTAATAAAAAAAACATGTTATAAGTCTTGTTTAATGATTAGTACAAGACCCATATTAAAGTAGTCCAATTAAAAATGATTCAACTATAGTAAATTATGATTTGTCAATTTTACCCCTAACTTTTTTAGGTTGAGTTTCATATTTTCATCGTTAATGGAGTTCATCGTTGTTTTGCAGACCTTCTTCTTTTTCTTTGATACACAAATATAGATCATCATGCTATTTAATTTATATTTTGTATTATTTCGTTGAAATATGATCGTCGTTATTATTCATAGTGTATTCGAGGTACTGCTTTTTAATTTTTCTTCATTAGTAGAGTTCATCATTTGTTTCTTCAGAAAATAAATTTGAGATCTACATGCTATTCAATAATAACGACGGGTCATTTTTTATGGACTGTAAAAATAAACTGTTTCTAGATTTTAGGTAACACTGTTTCTGGAATCTAAGTTATTGTTTCTGGAACCTAAGTCACTATTTCTGGATCCAAATGAAATAGACACACTATTTCTTAAATGTAAGTTAGAAAAGAAATAGTGAAATTCACTGTATTTGAATTTAAAGTAAAATAAGCACCATGTTTCTTAAATATAATCAATTGATGCATGAAAGAAAAGAAATAGTCAAAGGTTAAAACATAGACTGTTTCTGGAATCTAAGCCATTATTTCTGGAACCTAAATTACTGTTTCTGGAATTTAAGTCATTGTTTCTGGGTTTTGGTTCTTTTCTTTCTAGATACAGTATTTGTTTGTGCAAAGACAAAACAAGCACTATATCTGATTATTTTTTTTTTTTTTTAAGAAACAGTGTTATGTTTTGGGTTCTCCAGAAACAGTTTTATGTTTTTTTGCTGGTTTTTGCCATTAAACTTCTTTGAACTTGTTTTGACGGCTTAGTTCCGATGAATGTTTCATTTTTCAACTTTGATTTGGTTGTTTTTGAAATGGGGGAATTTGATTTGATAGGAAGATAGAGAGTTATTATGGCGGTTTTGTGCTAGGTTGAGGTTGGTGAAGAGTCACGACAATATCGAATAGCGGGTTAGGCTTGTAAGTTTGACCAATGGATAATAGTCTTGGATGATTTTTTATTAAATTTTGAGCCATTTTGGTTAAATAACATTTTGGCCATTTTGGTTAAATAACACTTAATGTTCTAGAATCATGCGTGAAATTCCCCGCTGTTAAGAGAGTGGTTATAACATCTTCTATGGCTGCAGTAATGATGACTGGAAAACCTCTGACCTCTGATGTGGTTCTGGACGAAACATACTATTCGGATTCACTTTTTTGTGAGAAGATCAAGGTATGTCCGTGTACGTTGCCGTTCTACTTATGATATTGAATATAGAGGTAAGCATAACACAAGACAATGCAGTACATGATGATGACTGTAAACTCATACGAACTCCCTTCTTCATTTGTTCAGCAATGGTATCGTCTCTCAAAAACTTTAGCTGAGCAGGCAGCCTGGAAATTTGCCGAAGGAAATGGGATTGACTTGGTTACAATACATCCAGGGTTTGCAATTGGTCCACTATTACGGCCAACTCTTAATCTCTCCATCAAGTTTGGTACAATTCATCCCCCTTGTGTTTAACAATATTCTTTGTGATGCCAGCTATAAATTGTGTTTTGTTTCTCTTTCGTGGTCAGGTATCGAAACACCGTTTATAAGCTACCCATTCATAGACGTTAGAGATATTGCCTCTGCTCATATTCAAGCATTTGAAGTTCCTTCAGCTAAAGGTAGAAATTGTTATCCTCTACTGTCTTTAAGAAATCTTAATTAAGGCACTCTTGATATCTTTGCAAGTTGAGATTTCTTTTCCCTTCTGTCTCTTGCCTATTTGTTATTTGTTTTGTTCCACAGACAATCTTGCATATAGTTGGTTGACGCTTTCCGACAACATCTGTTAGCTATCCCACATCGGTGGGCTAAAAGAAAAATAAGGACTTTAAATAGGCTTATCCCACTTTAACAAGCGTGGTGATTTTTTGTGATGAAACCTTTAATTGCGTCAATATACAATAATTTTTGCAAATATATTCTTTATTTTATTTATTTATGTTTTATTGGCCTTATTCTCACATGTCATTATTTTTTAAATAAAATAAAATGGGTCTCTTGGGCCTGTATAATCATTCTTCAATATGCGATTACTTTCGTAAATATATTCTTTATTTTATTTATTTATGTTTTCTTGGCCTTATTCTCACATGTCATTATTTCTTAAATAAAATCTAATTTCAATACATATCCAATACACATTTGGGAGGTTGAGAACAAATATAGGAGATTGTCATAAAAATAAGGGTTAAACTCTGTTTACTACCTTGAACTTTTGTGGTTTTCAACATTTAGTACATCAAGTTTTTTTCGTCCCAGAATCATACCTAAAGTGTAAATTTTGGGATAGTCTCATACATCCGTTAGTCAAACTGTTAAGTCTCCCGTTAACTGTGACGTGGTGCCCATGTGGACAATGACTAGGCATCACGTGTCATCCACGTGGAAATTAAAAATAAATTATTTTATAAAATAAAATAAAAATAAAAAAAACCTTCATCTTCCCCAAATCCCACCCGTGCCCACCCGTCTTCTACCTCCCCCAACCCTCTCCCTTCCTTCTTCCCTCTATAACCCGCACCCTCTCCCCTGAAACCTCCCCCAAGCTCACTCCAACCACCAAAATTAGTCTTCCCTAACTTTCCTTCTTCCCTCGGCAACCCGCACCTTCTCTCCCAACCTTCATTCAACACCAAAACCAGTCTCCCCCAACCTGCACTCTCCCTTCTTTCTTCCCTTAGATCCAAGCTCACTCCCGAAATGATAACCCACGGCCAAAACGACAACCCACAGCTAAAAGATTTCTCTGGTGCTCCTCTCCACTACTGATTTTCGACCCTCCCAACACATCTCCCTCCCCTTATCCCTCTGTACCCAACCAATTCCATCTCCACCTTCTTCACCTCCCTTCCATTCTCTCTCCCCACCATTCCGACCTTTGCAAAAACCCTAATCCCCAAAATATTTCAATTTTCAGAAAAATTGAGCAAACCCAACTTGAAAAACCTTAATCCCCAAAGTATTTTCAACCCATTCGGCTTCGACTTCGATTTCTCTTCGTCGCGGTTAAACTCCAAACCAAATGGTGACGGCAGATTCGGACGAAGTGGGGTTGCTCGGAGAGGTGGCGGCGTCATTGTGTTGGGCGTGCGACTTGTTTGGTTGAAAACTTGAAGAATTTTGTGGGTTTTGATTTGAGGATAAGCTGGGATTGAATCTGTGTGTTGGATTCAAAATTTGGTCGTTTTTTGGGTGTTTGATGGTTTCGAAAATCCAAAACCCAAAAAGCAGAGCATAACATTATAGGGAAGGACAAAAGTGACCACGGGTTGGCGGGTCGGGTTATGGCGATAGGTGGAGAAGTATGAGTCGGTGAAAGTTCCAAAAACACAGTGAAGGGTGTCGTGGGTCGAGGTCGGTTTTTGGTAGAAGTAGCGAGCGAAGTGGGACCCAGAGATGCTGCTTTGTTGGGGCTTCGGCGGGGAGGTAGGTGCAGGGAAGAGAATGAGGGAGGGGGTCGGGAAGGGAGGGTGCATGAAGTCTTTAATTGTAGATTGGACATTTTGGGGGGTTTGATTGAGGCTGGCTAAGTGTGAATGAGGGTGGGATTTAGGGAAGATGAAGAGGTGGGTGATGGGAAGGTGGGCACGAGTGGGATTTGGGGAAGATGAAGGTTTTTAATTTTTTTATTTTTTTTAATTATACAAAATTTTTATTTCATTTTATAAAATAATTTATTTTTAATTTCCACGTAGATGACACGTGGCACCCAATCATTGTCCACATGGGCGCCACGTCACAGTTAATGGGAGACTTAAGAGTTTGACTAACGAATGTATGAGACTGTCCCAAAATTTACACTTTAGGTATGATTCTAGGACGAAAAAAACTTAATGTACTAAATGTTGAAAACCACTAAACATGAGGGTAGTAAATAGTCTTTTGCCCTAAAAATAAATATTTAGTTGTGGCGTGAAAAATGAAGAATATTGAGTTATATAAAACCACTTTTAGTAGTTTTTTGAATTTTTTACCATCAGAATAATCTTGCTATTGATTTCAACATTATAACCAATGGAATGTCAGGATTGTGCCACGTCAGGGTTTTTGTACTTTTAGGGCGGTTGGATGGGCATATGCCTTTCCCCCAATAGGCCTCTCATTTTTCCAACAGTGGAGCAAAGTTTCTTTGGACAAGAAGGCAGTTTTACCCAATTACAAGTGCAATTGGGAACTGCTGAAGATGCTCTATGTTACACCCCACCCCCGAATTAAAGTGTAATTTCATAAATCCCTTAAAAAGTTTATAAAAAATTGTTTTTGAGTCTTAATGTGTGTGCTCGTGGGGCCCTCTTTCCTTTTTGGTTTTCCCTACCCGACCCCATTTCTTCTCTTTTCATTTGGACCCGTGAGCTCTCTCTTTCCCTCTCTCACAACTTTTTCATTTCCCTCTCACTCTCTCTCCCTCTCTCTCTCTCCCTCTCACCCATGTTCTCCCTCCCTGCACACCCTCATCTCCCTCATCATCAAACACCACAACAACAACAAAACACCATCACCATCACCCCTGCGAACTAGGATTCAAAGAAAGAACACCACAAACCCTTCTCTTCCTTTCGACCGGTACTATTCATCATCTTCTCTGTCGTGTTTCATATTTTTCTGACATTGGTAAGCTTTTAGAAACCCTTGGGATGTGTTTTAGGGTTAGATTGAAGCTTGCTTTAAGTTGTGTATACATTTGAATCGCAGAAAATAGCTCGGAGTAGCTTTTCCGAATTTTTCAGCAAGCAGCACCCCTTTTGAGGCAATTTCCGGCCAAAACAAGGTAAGTTTCCCGGCATGCAAGGTATCAATCTCTTCATCTCACTGAGTACTACAACTTTCATTCTTGTTTCACTTGATTTGGTTGAGTAACGAAGAAGTTATGGGCGTTTAAAGTTTGCCCAGAAACCGACCAAAGGGTGGCCTGAAAACCACCCTCAACCCAGGCCTTTGGGCTGGGTTACCTAACCATTTTACCCAAGCCCTTGGCCCAAACCTTTAGGGCCGAACCCAAGCCTTAGGCCTAGCCCAGGTTCCAAACCCATCAGAACCCAAGTCCGTTTTAAACCAAAACCTTGGGCCTTTGTGACCCAAGCCTAATCCTTTTTAAAACCCAAACCCAAGTCCAAACCCTTTGACCCAACCCGGTCCAACCCAATACCCTTGACCCGGATCTGTTGACTTTGACCCGGTCAACGGTCAACTTTGACTTTGACCGATCAACATTGATTTTGACCGTTGACTTTTGGGGTTTTCGTGCGGGACCCCTTCTAGGCTAATTTCGACGTCCTGAACCCGTTTCCGATGTCAATTTTCCTAAATTCAATCATTTAAGTAGAGTTTGACCAAATGTACCCTTTATGTGCTTAGTGACAATTAATTGTGGTGTTTCCGTCTTCGTTAGTTGCGTGGCTCTTCGACAGCTAAGTACTGTGAGTGGACCCCTTCTAAAAATGCATGTTTTGATAGTATAAATGCATACATGAAAAGCATGATTTGATGACTATGTTTTATGAAATGTTTTATGATATAACATGCTTACTGAGGCTATTTTGAATTATTACTATTTTTCCTATTACCCGTGTTCTTATAGAATATCTGATGGATAAAGATATGATATTTAGAACATGTTTAGAACACCTCTTTATAGTATAGATGATGGATGACTTTATACTATGAAGTTTCTTTTCAATATATGTATGTTCAATGGTCTTGTACTTACCTAGTGGTCCTTTTTCGCTATGGGACGTAGGGATAGATTCCGGTCCGTCCCGGGCGACGGTTTGGTGTTGGCATAGTGCCTGGAGTGTGTTTCCTCTGGCTATTAGCACAAGGATGGGGAGCCGGCATGGAGCCTGGAATGTATTTTCCTCTGACTGTCTGCTTAGAGATAGGAAGCCGGCATAGGGCCTGGGGGTTATTGGACATTCACTAGTGATTATTATATATACAAGTTATGATTTGAGACATTGCACGGCATGCTAGGTTTCGGAAAACCTATGTTTATCATTATATATGCGTTTTCATAAAACCTGGGGGTTAGTACGTTGATAACTGTTTTATTATATATATATATATATATATATATATATATATATATCAACTTGGTCCACTCATGTTTGTTTTGCACCCCCTTCAGGACTTAGAATCGAAGCATACAATCCGGCGTCAAGGCACTTCCGTATTGGCATCTTCGAGTCCTCTCGGTGTAGGATCCATCCTTTGTTTCATTCAATTTTGTATTATTTCTTTTAGTGTTCTAGTTAGTTGTATGCTTTGAACACGTTCCTTAAATGCATGTTCATTATTCTTTTATATTTATAAGCCTTATCTACCCCTTGTTTTCAGCATTTGCACTCAATAAATGGCTTTCGTCACCCTCGGGTGTCAGCTAGCACATGCCTATCCTGGTATTCGGGGAATATTGAGATCGGGGCGTGTCACTCTAAAAGTTCAAATTGCCCTTACTCACTCTCTTAGAAGGAAGGCCAAAGCAGATTTCTTTGAATAATAAGCTAGATGTAGTTCAGGATCTTCAATTGGAAAACTAAATTGCTATTAAATCTTTATTAACGAGATTCAGACCAAAGATCTCTCACATAGATATCACAAGACTGCAATAGGTTTTAAAGTTTCGTGTACTAATTATACACTCCAAAAATCGCCTTAAATTCAAATGAGTGGTGGAGGATAGAGCCCAAAAAAAAAAAAAAAAAAAAAAAAAAGAAGAATGGTGGACCATGAGTGCCAAAATGATCATCCCATTAAAAACTAATAATCAAGCTAAGTTTCTTGTACTAATTATACACTCCAAAAATCGCCTTAAATGAGCTCATCATGAACACTTCAAATAAGTGAAGGATAGTGCCAAAAAAACAGAAAAGGAGTGGTAGACCATGAGTGCCAAAATGATCATCCCATTAAAAACCAACAATCAAGCTCTGAGAGAGAGAGAGAGAGATGAGTACTGTAGAAGGGAAGACTGTGTGCGTAACAGGAGCCTCAGGTTACATAGCATCATGGTTGGTGAAGCTCTTATTGCAAAAGGGTTATACTGTCAAAGGCACCGTTCGAGACCCAAGTCAGTATTTCTTAACTTGCTCATATCATCTAATATAATTCGAAATGTGGTTCTTCGAATCCAAAACTTTATGCAAAAAGACAGGACTTGCAGCTTTCGTCTGGATGCCAAGTTTTCTCTTCTACCAATTTATAGTTTTGGGTTAGTAAAAATAAATTTGGTATACTAACTTATCATTTCTGCTTCTCATTGCTTAAGAAACTAATTGTAATTAGAAAGAAAATGAGGCAATTGGCATGTAATTCAATAGATTAAGAGCATTCGTCCTTACACCCAGAATCTGTGTTCAAATCCCCCTCCCCATAGTTTAATGTAAATTATCCTCTCTTTTGTCAAAAATAAAAAAAATAAAAAAAAACTAGAAAGAAAACGAGCCTTTTCCCCTCCCCCCTCTAATTAGTTTGAATTGCGGCATGAACTGAATGGAAGTTACGATATATTTCAGTAGTAGGATCTTTTTTGTTCATATATGGCCCTACTCTTAAACTAATTGATTTTTAATTTGGAAATTTTGTTAAAATAATACTACTGGTGTTGGAGAGTTGACCTTTTGTAATTAGTTTAGTTACATTTTTGAGTCCTTATAATCAGATTGTAATTAGGTTATTTGATGCTTATTTTTTTTTCCTTGTAAATCACTCTTGTACATTATATATTTTCCTCCTTGGTGAGAAGAATGATATCAGAAAATTAAGCCTCAAAGATAAGCTCTAATTAGCAACCGGTACCAAAAGACGAACATGTTAATCTATTTTTGGGCAACTTAATTGCCCACTTAAATCTCCCTAGTTCAGTCCATGTTTGTCATATGTGTGTTTATTTTGTGTTTAAATTTAATCAGTTCACTAATCACTATTTCTGTTTGTATATGCACGCAGATGATTCAAAGAAAACTGAACACTTGCGCTCATTAGACGGAGCCAAAGAAAGGCTTCATTTGTTCAAAGCAGATGTATTAGAAGAAGGGTCTTTCGACGCCATAGTTGATGGATGCCAAGGTGTTTTTCATACAGCGTCCCCTGTACTGTTTTCTGTTACTGACCCTCAGGTTCGTCGCCCTTTTACATCATGATTGCATAGTCCAGAAAAAGAAATCTGAAAAGTCTAAAGCAAAATTGGCTTACTTTCCAGAATTTTAATGTTAAATCTGGAACTATTTTAGGGAGAACTACTTGACCCTGCAGTGAAGGGAACACTTAATGTTCTACAATCATGTGCGAAATTTCGTAGCATCACGAGAGTGGTTTTAACATCTTCACTTGCTTCAGTAATGATGACTGGAGCCCCTCTGACCTCTGATGTGGTTTTGGATGAAACATGGTACTCGGATCCACTTTTTTGTGAGAAGCACAAGGCATGTATAAATGTTCCCGTGTTATCTTTCTTTGAGTTTCGCATTTTACTCCTCGTTAATTTGTTATATTTCAATGTCAGTAGGAAAAATAATCTGATCTTGTTAGGTTAGCATGAACTGCAAGCTCATATGAACTTCTTTGTTCCTTTGTTCAGCAATGGTATTTGCTCTCAAAAACTTTAGCAGAGGAGACTGCCTGGAAATTTGCTAAAGGAAATGGGATTGACTTGGTGTCGTTGAATCCAGGGTTAACCATTGGTCCACTCTTACATTTGCTAAACGATATAGAAACCAGCCTGATATTTTTCTTCTTCCTTATTTCAGGTTGAATTAGTCGAGCCTGCAGGCTGCAGTTAAAGGAGCACTTAACGTTCTAGAATCATGCGTGAAATTCCCCGCTGTTAAGAGAGTGGTTATAACATCTTCTATGGCTGCAGTAATGATGACTGGAAAACCTCTGACCTCTAATGTGGTTCTGGACGAAACATACTATTCGGATTCACTTTGTTGTGAGAAGATCAATGTATGTCTGTGTACGTTGCCGTTCTGTTTATAATATTGAATATGGAGGTAAACATAACACAAGACAATGCAGTACATGATGATGACTGTAAACTCATACGAACTCCCTTCTTCATTTGTTCAGCAATGGTATCGTCTCTCAAAAACTTTAGCTGAGCAGGCAGCCTGGAAATTTGCCGAGGGAAATGGGATTGACTTGGTTACAATACATCCAGGGTTTGCAATTGGTCCACTATTACGGCCAACTCTTAATCTCACCATCAAGTTTCTTCAGAATCTCATTGGTGGTACAATTCATTCCCTTTGTGTTTAACAATATTCTTTGTGATGCCAGCTATAAATTGTGTTTTGTTTCTCGTTCGTGGTCACGTATCGAAACACCGTTTATAAACTACCCATTCGTAGACGTTAGAGATATTGCCTCTGCTCATATTCAAACATTTGAAGTTCCTTCAGCTAAAGGTAGATATTGTTTAGTTGCCCAAGTTGCCGACGGACCCGATACTCTCAAGATTTTGCAACAACTTTACCCCACATTGAGCCTTCCGGACTTCGGCAATCCTCCCGACTCGAAGTTTCAAGTGTCCATAGAGAAAGCAAGAGGTTTGGGAATCACTTTCCTCTGGCGAGTCTCAAAGACACCGTTGAAATCCTCAAGGAGAAGGGCTTCCTCAACATTTGAATTCTACTACTTGCAGCAATTTGTTACACGAGTGCTCGATCAACTAATTGGGAAGTGAAGTTGGTTTTATGCTGAAGTATCCCAATAGATGCTGGGCATTATATTTTTCCCGTAAAATACTTTAAATGTATTCCGTAGGCAAATGCTCAGAAGTTGCTTTTAGATCTTTAATTAATTTATGGCTCATGTGTTATTTGTAATATTTCAATTTAACTCTAAATGACAAATTTCAAGTTGAAATTGTTATCCTCCACTGTCTTTAAGAAATCTTAATTAAGGCACTGTTGATATCTTTGCAAGCTGAGATTTCTTTTCCCTTTTGTCTCTTGCCTATTCGTTATTTGTTCCACAGACAATCTTGCATATATTTGGTTGACGCTTTCCGACAACATCCGTTGGCTATCCAACATCGGTGGGCTAAAAGAAAAACAAGGACTTCAAATAGGCTTATCCCACATTAACTAACATTGAGATTTTTTTTGTGATAAAACCTCCGATTACCAAGTTGGTGATTACTAATGGTCTTGTTAGAGTGGGTCTTTCGGGGTTGTATCGTCATTCTTCAATATGTGATATTACTTTAGCAAATATATTTTTTAATTTATTTATTTATGTTTTCTTGGCCTTGTTCTCACATGTCATTATTTCTCAAATAAAATCTAATTCACATAAATATTTGGAAGGTAGAGAATAAATGTAAGAGATTGTCGTAAAAATAAATATTGAGTTGTGGTGTAAAAAATGAAGAATATTGAGTTATATAAAACCACTTTTAGTAATTTTTTGAATTTTTTATTATTAGAATAATCTTGGCCATTGATTTCAACATTATAACCAATGGAATGCCAAGATTGTGCCACGTCAGGGTTTTTGAACTTTATGGCGGCTGGATGGGCATATGCCTTTCCCCCAATAGGCCTCTCATTTTTCCAACGGTGGAGCAAAGTTTCCTTGAGCAAGAAGGCAGTTTTACCCAATTACAAACGCAACTGGAAACTGTTGGAGATGCTCTAAATGTTCAAATTGCCCTTACTCTCTACAAGGAAGGCCAAAGCTGATTTCTTCGAATAATAAGCTAGATGTAGTTCGGGATCTTCAATTGGAAAACTAAATTGGTATTGAATCATTATTAACCAGATTCAGACCAAAGATCTTTCATATAAATATCACAAGACTGCAGTAGGTTTTAAAGTTTAGTGTGCTAATTATACACTCCAAAAATCGCCTTCAGTTACCTCATCATGAACACCTCAAATGAGTGGTGGAGGATAGTGCTAAAAAAATGAGTGGTGGACCATGAGTGCCAAAATGATCATCCCATTAAAATCTGACAATCAAGCTGAGAGAGGGAGAGAGAGAGAGAGAGAGAGAGAGATGAGTGCTGTAGAAGGGAAGACTGTGTGCGTAACAGGAGCCTCAGGTTACATAGCGTCATGGTTGGTGAAGCTCTTATTGCAAAAGGGTTATACCGTCAAAGGCACTGTTCGTGACCCAAGTCAGTATTTCTGTACTTGCTCATATATTGTGGTTCTTGAAATCCAAAACTTTTATGCAAAAAGACAGGATTTGCAGCAGTGCTTTCGTTTGGATGTCAAGTTTTGTATGTTAACAATTTATAGTTTTGGGTTAGTAAAAATAAATTGGTATACTAACTGAGCATTTCTGCTTCTCATTGCTTAAGAAACTAATTGTAATTAGAAAGAAAATGAGGCAATTGGCATGTAATTCAATAGATTAAGAGCATTCGCCCTTGCATCCAGAGCCCGTGTTCAAATCCTCCTTCTCATAGTTTAATGTAAATTTTCCTCTCTTTTGTCAAAAAAAAAAAAAGAAAAAAAGAAAAAAAGAAAAAAGAAAAAAACTAGAAAGAAAACGAGCATTTCCCCCTCCCCCCTCTAATTAGTTTGAATTGCGGCATGAACTGAATGGAAGTTATGGTATATTTCAGAAGTAGTATCTTTTTTGTTCATATATAGCCCTACTCTTAAACTAATTGGTTTTTAATTTGGAAATTTTGTTAAAATAATACTACCGGTACCAAAAGACGAACATGTTAATCTATTTTTGGGCAACTTAATTGCCCACTTAAATCTCCCTAGTGCAGTCGATGTTTGTCATATGTGTGCTTATTTTGTGTGTAAATTTATTCAGCTCACTAATCACTATTTCTGTTTCTATATGCATGCAGATGATTCAAAGAAAACAGAACACTTGCGCTCATTAGACGGAGCCAAAGAAAGGTTTCATTTGTTCAAAGCAGATTTATTAGAAGAAGGGTCTTTCGACGCCGTAGTTGATGGATGCCAAGGTGTTTTTCATACAGCGTCCCCTGTACTGCTTTCAGTTACTGACCCTCAGGTTTGTCGCCCTTTATGATCGAATAGTCCGGAAAAAAGAAATCTGAAAAGTCTAAAGCATTGTTTGGCTTTCCAGAATTTTGATGTTAAAACTGGAACTATTTTAGGGAGAACTACTTGACCCTGCAGTGAAGGGAACACTTAATGTTCTACAATCATGCGCGAAATTTCCCAGTATCAAGAGAGTGGTTTTAACATCTTCAATTGCTTCAGTAATGATGACTGGAGTCCCTCTGACCTCTGATGCAGTTTTGGATGAAACATGGTACTCGGATCCACTTTTTTGTGAGAAGCACAAGGCATGTATAAATGTTCCCGTATTATCTTTCTTTTAGTTTCGCATTTTACTCCTCGTTAATTTGTTATATTTCAATGTCAGTAGGAAAAATAATCTGATCTTGTTAGGTTAGCATGAACTGCAAGCTCATATGAACTTCTTTGTTCCTTTGTTCAGCAATGGTATTTGCTCTCAAAAACTTTAGCAGAGGAGACTGCCTGGAAATTTGCTAAAGGAAATGGGATTGACTTGGTGTCGTTGAATCCAGGGTTAACCATTGGTCCACTCTTACAACCAACACTTAATTTCTCCGTCGAGCTGCTTCAGAACTTCATGAGTGGTATTTTCAGTATAACTCAATTACTTCTTGGGTTAATAGCTAGTAAAACATCATCAACCAGTCCCTTCGTGTTTAAACAGTTGTCCTTGACTTGTGATGCACGCAATTGATTGTGTTTTGTTTCTCCTTCTTGCTCAGGTACCCAAACAACTATCAGTAATCCATTCGTTGACGTTAGAGATGTTGCCTCTGCTCATATTCAAGCTTTCGAAATTCCTTCAGCTAGTGGGAGATATTGTTTAGTTGGCCAAGTTGCTGACGACCTTGATATTCTAAAGATTTTACGGCAACTTTACCCGACTTTGACCCTTGCTCAAGTTGTCAATCCTTCAGACTCTAAGTATCAAGTGTCCAGGGAGAAAGCAAAAGGTTTGGGGATCACTTTCCTTCCTCTGGAAACAAGTCTTAGGGACACTATTGAAAGCCTCAAGGAGAAGGGGTTCCTCAAGATTTGAATGCCTCAATCTGGCCGCTGCATGTTAATCTGGTGTAATTTGTAAGGTTTCAAAATCACACTAAATAAATGTTGAAAAATATTAGTATTTGGATTTGTTTATTGTTTGAATATTTTTATGTAACTGCTTATTAATCTAGTCCCTGAGCTGAGCATCAGATCGAGCAGTTCGGGATCTTTCTGCTTCTAACTACTTCCTGATCTTTTCTCTTCTTTCTACCTCACTCAAGGTTTTCTCATTCTTCTCGTCCTTCCCTTTTATTTTGTTTTCAGTCAGCTACTAGACCACCTATTCAATGGTTTCTTGGACAATCTCTTTGGTAATCTCGTTCTTTAGTGTGTTCTAGAATTACGGATTTCTTCCGAAAATTGTTCGCGTTAGAAGTGAGCGGCAAATACTGTACGGAACCAACCAGTTTTTCGTTATCGTGGTTTGCGCTCTGTTTGACTTCTGTCAAAAACGATTATGACCGAGGAACTAATGTGTCTCGGTCGTAAGTTCTCCGGGCCTTGTGACATGCTGGGTGAATTTGAATGTTCTTGTGATGGGCGAGAAATTGGTAGGGTCGAGATACTTGCGCGTGATGGTTATGATGAATGTGTAATGGATTTGGTTATCAGTGGTGTGATACATGATGTGAGTGTGTATGATGAATCGCATCAATTCTAACGAACTGGTCTTGGGGATTGATTTGATAAGAAACTCAAATATAAACTAAAATAATCTAAATAAAAAATAAATCTAAATTACAATATTAAAATACTGAAATAAACTTTAAATAACTGAATTGAAGGGTTGGGTGTTGAGGTCCAAAAATGTCATGAGCAAGCCCAACCAAGTCTCGAAGCCCAATTATCACAAGAGCCCTAAGTCAAGCCCAAATACATGCAAGGGTGCGGGATTAAAGAAAGAAAAAATTCACAAACACGTCACGCTACGGTAATTAAGCCAAATATTATATAAATCATGTCATGTTCATGCCTATTTGTCATGCTAAAATAAGCTTAAGTCACATGCTCGGGGTTTATCAAGTGAATTGTGGTGTGGATGGTTACCAGAGTTTATTGGGTCAATGTGGAGTGAAGATTATGGAGGACTTTGGGCTGCTTGGGGGCCAAAGATCCAAGCCCATAACACTTGTTGCCCATAGAGGCAAGCATTGAGAGAGAACATACTTAGTTACTCCTTTCCCTAGCAAGCTAACCAATCCAATTAGAAAGAAACCAAGTCCTAACTCCAAGCTCACTTGAAACCCCAAGCAACGTAAGCATTTAATGAGGAGAGAGGTTGACTTTCCCTTCCCAGCTCACGCAGAAGTTCAACGTGCGAAAGCCATGAGGCACGTAGCGCATGTGGAAAGCTGATCGGAGAAAGAAGCACTTTGGGAAGGAGGCATGATGCAGGTTTTCATAGGTTGGCAACACTTAGCTATCTTGCACCAAAATAAAGGGTAGCCGAAGGACCAGGGAGAAAGTGGAAAAAAAAACAAGCCATAACTAGAGATTCCTTGCGAAGGAATCATTCAATTAGGAATATAGGTCAAGAATTGTAGGTAGGGGATCCAATCCCCCAGCATAACACATATTAGCCAAAGAAACTCAAGAGGCAGCACTCCATAACCTTAGTATTTTCCATAACTTTCCTCTGAGCATCCTAGCCATCAGAAGCCTAACCCAGATTATCCAATAGAAAACACCGTACAATCACCCAACCTCTCTCTCTTTCATGCTAAAATGATGATCTTCTAGCTTCCACACCACGATTCTCTTGATCAAGCCTTTATTAGCCTAATCGTGCTATCTTCGAGTCATTGATCTAACCATAATATTTCCTAAGACGAGCTAACTCTTTAGAGATATTCCGGAACTTGTGATGCAAGCAATTGATTGTTTTTTGTTTCTCCTTCATCCTCAAGTATCCAAACACCTATAACTCACACATTCGTTGACGTTAGAGATGTTGCCTCTGCTCATATTCAAGCTTTCGAAATTGCTTCAGCTAGTGAGAGATTATTTAGTTGGCCAAGTTGCTGACCATCTTGATACTCTAAAGATTTTACAGCAACTTTACCCGACTTTGACCCTTAATGAAGTTGTCAATCCCTTCGACTCAAAGTATCAAGTGTCCAAGGAGAAAGCAAAAGGTTTGGGAATCACTTTCCTTCCTCTGGAAACAATCTGAGGGATACTATTGAAAGCCTCAAGGAGAAGGGCTTCCTCAAGATTTAAACGCCTCAGTCTTCCTGCCGCATGTCAATCATGTGTAAAAATCACACTAAATAAAAAGTTCAATCTTTATAGAAGGATTGAACACATATGCAGCCTCTAGTGATGCCTTCCAAGTATGCAGCCTCTAGTGATGCTTTCAAGTATGAAAAATAAAATGTAACATAATCTTTGGTCTTGGCGACGCTTTAAGCTCAATAATTTCATTATGAATAGTATGTTAATCTAATGAATTGGTGTCTTGAAGAGACGTCTCAACTATGACTCTTCCACTCCAGTTGTCACTTCTCTTTTTGTTAATAGGTCTCCAAATATTTTTCTCATGTTTAATCTTTTTTGCTCATGACAAAGGCACTTTGACAAGAACTCAAACCTCATTTGCTCGAACTATTGGTGAACATCGCCAACTTAATATTTGTAGACATTTCTCCCTCTTGCTCTTTGGACTGCACCTCAAGTGTTAGATGAAAGACCAATTCAAAATTTTCTTCTTTTTTCTCCCTTTGAAATTTACATGGACTTGTTTTCCAATATATAAATAAGGACATAAAATTTAGTCAAACATTCATAGCACACAATGAATTGCCATAAAATAATTATTCAGAGCTGAAGAAAACTGAAGTTGCCTTATTTGACCTTAATGTCCAGAAGACTTTTCACACAAAAAACAAAAACTGAACCAAACGAAAGCTTATTAACTCGATTTTGAGAGAGAGAGAGAGAGAGAGATGAGTACTGGAGAAACAAAGACTGTGTGTGTGACAGGAGCATCTGGTTACATAGCATCATGGCTCGTGAAGCTCTTACTACAGAAGGGTTATACTGTTAAAGGCACTGTTCGTGACCCAAGTTAGTATTTCCAAACTTTGCTCATAACTTATAATATAAAACTGCTATCCTATCTACATTAGCACTCGAAGATAGTCATCATGCACACCTCGCTCTTATTCTAAGCATTAGGAGAAGTGCAGGGTGCCTATTTGGAGTGCAAATAACAGCTCCTGTGTATCCACATCTTTTTTGGGGTGCTATTCTAACTAACAGCTCCTAACCAAATTACCAATTTGAACCTCCTCAATAATTCTATTTTTGCAAAACAAAGATGATCCAAAGAAAACAGAACACTTACTCTCGCTAGATGGAGCAAAAGAAAGGCTTCATTTGTTGAAAGCGGATTTGTTAGAAGAAGGGGCTTTCGATGATGTAGTCAATGGATGTGTAGGTGTTTTTCATACAGCATCGCCTGCACAATTCTCAGCCACTGACCCACAGGTTTATCCCTTCATACTTCAAATATTCTGTTGTGTCACGTACACGCCTAGAAAACGAACATAGTTTCAAGACAAATGATGTAGAAACCGAATTGATATTTCTCTCCGTATTGCAGGCAGAAATAGTGGAGCCTGCAGTGAAAGGAACACTCAATGTTCTTAAATCGTGCGCGAAATTCCCCGCTGTCAAGAGAGTGGTTTTAACATCATCTATGGCTTCAGTAACGGGGACTGGAACCCCTCTGACATCTGATGTGGTTTTGGATGAAACTTGGTACTCAGATTCACTTCTTTGTGAGAAGAACAAGGTATGTATGTTCCCATACTACTGAAAAATATTGGGTATAAGAGGTAAGCTTGACAGTAACACAAGGTAAAAGTAGTATATGATGATGAACTACAAACTCATATGAACATTCTTCATTTGTTCAGGAATGGTATCCTCTCTCAAAAACTTTAGCTGAGGAGGCTGCCTGGAAATTTGCTGAAGGAAATGGGATTGACTTGGTGTCGATGAATCCAGGGATTGCGATTGGTCCACTCTTACAGCCAACTCTTAATCTTTCTGTCGAGATATTTCGTAATCTCATAAGTGGTACGTTTCACCCCTTGTGTTTAAATACTATTTCTTGGGATGCAAGCAGTTGATTTTGTTTCTGTTTCGTGGTCAGGGATCCAAACATCATATAAAAATTACAGATTCGTTGATGTTAGAGACGTTGCCTCTGCTCATATTCGAGCATTTGAAGTTCCTTCAGCTAGTGGCAGATATTGTTTAGTTGGCCATGTTGCTGACAGTCCGGACACTCTCAAGATTTTACAACAATTTTACCCCACTTTGTGCCTTCCTGAGTTTGGCAATCCTTCAGACTCAAAGTATCAAGTGTCCAAGGCGAAAGCAAAGGGTTTGGGAATCACTTTCCTTCCTCTGGAAACAAGTCTTAGGGACTCGGTTGAAAGCCTCAAGGAGAAGGGTTTCCTCAAGATTTGAATTGTGCAACTTATAAACACTTGTGAATTTGATGCACGAGTCGGTTTAATTTTGGCAAATAAAGTTTGTCTTCTGCTGAAGTACTCCAAGAGATGTTGAAGATTATGTTGTTCCTGTTAAGAATGTTGAAAGTAATACGCAAAAGTTCGGCTTTTGGGCTTGAAATTTTTTTATATAGATTTATCAGGAGTCAAAAATAATACTCACTTAAAACAATGAGTACATTCTAATCCAACAAATAGTAAAGCAGAATAGAACCAGCATAATGACTTGGCACGTTAACCTTTAGGTCACTACAGATTTTAGGGGCTCATAAACAATTAGCCTAATCTTTTTCTTTCATTTTGGCCTATAAATATTAAAATGCAACCAAATCTTCAACATTGAAAATGAGAAGATGACTCTGATCAACACTCATAACATATCAATGGTCCAACAATTATGGAGCTCGAAATTTCTATAAGGGCCAATCAAATCATAAATTAAAATGAAAACATGTAAGTAATTAAGCATTATTACTTGCTTACTCGGCTCCTTCTTGTCACTTCAAGGATTATTCAATTCAACCCGATTCGATCAAACTGCATCACCCAACAAAACAAACAAAAAATAAATTAAAAAAGAAAATCAGGGGAGCTAAATAAATATACACTGACCTACTTTTCGGCTAGAAAACCCCAAAAGAGCAATTAAACAGCAGTGCATAATGACGGAATTTCTATGCAAAAATATGAATGAGTTTTCAATTAATAATTGAGGCCGAAATAAAGAAGGCCTTTCTCACCTTGATGCAGGGTGGACAACAAAAACATTATGTATGGATTAATGTAGAATATCTCAGATCCTATCTGTTTTTTATTCACTGATGCTTCAACATCAGTCACCTAATTCATATCACACATCCATACATACCTGATAACGCTTATTCCCACCACCATAACGCTTAAATTTTTGTAAATTTGCAAATACCCTACCATCCTAAATTCCTAATCGCACTTGACTTCACTGCCCCACACCTTTGTCGCCTGTCTCCCATTAACTAAAAACACTCCCAAATCACATCAGCCAGCCATGAAACAAAGCCACTGGCCACATCAAATATTAGGCATGATTCAGGTAACCAAACTCAAAGAATAGAGTTCGGATAACAAAATGCAAAGAACACGATACATATTGTAAAATTCAAGAACATGATTCAGAGGATTTGAACTATATTGTGTTGAAAACTTACTGAAGAGCGACGATTCCAGGGCGGTAGCAGTCAGGCTTCTTGACTCCTCCAGTTGTGGGTGCTGATTTTATTGAAGCCTCAAAATTAAAACAATTAGCAATTAGATCCAATAATCTGATTGTTTTTCGGAAAAAATAGCTTGCAATTATTGACCCAACACAGATTTTGCAGTACTAATTAAGAGAGAATTATAGTTTTATTTACTTGTGACTAAAGCTTTCTTGTTTTGTGGTAATTTGTATAGCAGACAACCAAACAATATATATAATTATTCAAACAGATTAAGACTCCCAATCAAATCAAATCCTTTCTGGTGCAGCTGCTGAACAATCGAGAGCCAAAGGGACGCCTGCTTTTGAGTGACAGAAAACTCTGCAGTGACTCGAACAGAGAAATTGAACTAATAATAACAAAGAGTTGGGATCACGATACTCACCAAGACCAGATCAAAGAGAACATTCGGATCAGCTTTGATCTCGTTGATGAAGTCCGACAAACTTTTTGATAGTCTAATCGCCGCTCTTGCCGACGTCGGTGCTATCACCGTCTCGACGCTTGACATGCTTCCGGCCATGACGATGTGGCTGGTCACATTGGGGAGAGGGATCGCATTATTGGCGCAGTCGTCTTCCACCATCTGCTTGATGGTCTGCGACTCCATAGCAATCGCCTCATCGACCTCGAACACCTCGCGGCTGGCAAGACTGAGAATTCTGTCTCTCTCTCAATCAGGTGATCACGTAAATTTTCTTTTGCCCGCGCCACTCCCAAAACAAACCCACCACCTCTCCCTCGGTAAACAAATCACTGCCACTCTATTTAATTTCACCCTACCACAGTAATCACCAGTTCCTCTATCTGCACGCTAACCCTAAATCCCGACTCCTCTCAGTCCTAGTCTCCCTCCATATAATATCCAGCAAGGTCGCATAGTTTATTATGCAGGAAAAAGACACTATCTTCCATGCCCTTCTCTACCTCACTCCATATTATCATTATCATTCCTCAAAAGTCTTTTATTTTCTCTTCCCTAGGCAGCAAGCAGTCTCTCCTCCTTACTCTGCCTGCCACCCCCATGCCCTGAGAGCAACTCTACCCCTAAGACTTTGCGCCAGCACCCAGCCCATTTATCCACTTCAATGAACAGTAATAGACTTCAATGAACAATAATAGGCCAAAGCATCTCCACTCCTAAAAAAACATAGACTGGTCAATTTTATTATTTTTTATTACAATGGTCCTCTTATCCGACTTGTCATCGTCAGCCTCCGTACCTTCTCCGTCGTCCTCCACTTTCACTTTCCCTTTCTCCTTCTTGTTCTCCGCCTCGACCTCCACTTTCTCCTTCTCTTTCTTCTTCTTGTTCTTGTTCTCCACTTAGGTTGGTGCTAAAGCTGGGCCAACCAGTCTCAGTCTCGACCTCCGCCTTGCTCTCGCCGGAGTTGTCCTCCTCTTCCTTCACAGCTTCCCCTTCCGCTTCTTCCGCCTCCGCCTCTTCCTTCTTCGCCTGCTCTTTCTTCTTCTGAGCTCCCTTGACCTTCTTCCTCGCTGGCGCCATGAGTCACCAGCTTGATTTCGCCGGCGCCACCAACTGCTTTTCTTCTTGCTCAGTCGTCTTGCGTTTCCTCGGCACCAGTCCCACAAAACGCACGCTAATAGGCCGGTCCCTGGCTCTGTCAATTCTAGGCTGGCCTGGAGACCAGCTTGGGCTGGGTGCCAGGCAATTGAACAGGCTGGAGCGGATTGACTGAGTCCCGGCCCCTTTTTTTGACTGGGTGCCGGCCTAATGGTGTTCCGGTGGAGTTGCTCTGATAGACTCTGAAACCTTTGATTCTGTCTCGGCCTAAATGCAATTACTTATCTTATTACTTGGATTATTCTATTTCTATTGGCATCAAAATTGAAGAAACATAAAGCTAATCCCTAAAATAAACACAAAATCCAGATAAAAACAATGGGTGGTTGTGGATCAGAAACCCTAGGGGTGCAGAACGTTACCCACTGTCGCCGAGAACGATGACCTTGAGCAACGTTCATCTGCGCAATGACATGGCGGACGAATTTAAACCGATATGAAACGGAAAAAAAGCGGAAAAATCAACTTTTTGGACAGTGCCAAGGCGATTGATTGGTTGATGTTTTTGAAATTTTCCTTTTCTTTTCTCTTTTCTCTTTCCAGGAACGGAAAGAATTAACGGGGGAGAGAGAGGAGAAAAATGGAACCCAAGAATTAACCCTAGATGGGCATTCCCATCATTTGAACACCCAATGGGCCGGCCTCATCAACAATTGAGGTAAGCCCAGCAAACACAGCCCAAAACAAACTAACCCAGCGGCCTTCGCCCTATTGGCAATCTTGTAAATAAACTGAAATGTCTTACAAAACACTGTTCATATGAATGGTGCAATTTCCCTTCCTTCTTTAGACTAAAGTAATTCGTGCCACATAAACAATTTTTACGGATATATTGACAGAGTTTGACAATAGAATGCAAGTAAATAGAAAATTAAGAATTTAAGTTTAAGAGGCTTAATAAAACACGCATTGAAAATGAATAGATTTATAACATCCGATCACAATTGGATCCCAATATTTATAACAACAACAGTGACGTACTAATTTGAACTTACCGTTCACCTAACTTTCTATAAAATAAAAACCAATTTTTCTGAACTTCCAAAAAGGTTCATGTTTAGACATTCCAAAATCACCTTAATCAAAGCTTATTGCAAGCTTTTGAGATAGACGCCTACCCCCCCGGCAGGAAGAGGATGAGCGGAGGAACAAAGGTGGTATGTGTAACAGGAGCCTCAGGTTACATCGCATCATGGTTGGTCAAGCTCTTATTACAAAGGGGTTACACCGTCAAAGCCACTGTTCGTGACCCAAGTCAGTATTTCTGTACTTGCTCTTATCTAATCTTCATGTATTCAAACAATTCCTTGAGTACTTTTCGTTTTTGACTTCTGGGTTTTGTGTACTGTTTTGTTTCCAAAAGAAAAAAGGAGCATCGAGTAGTCATATTCTTCTGATATATCTTCATCTGGATTTTGAAGTTCAAATTATGAGCCCCCGTGCATTGGGAGAAAAACAATCTGGAGTTCAAATTATGATTTTTTCTTCAAAATTTAATCCTAATTAATTACGAAATAACCTTTTCCAATTTAGTTTGCAATAAGGGCATGAACTAAGTGGGTGTTATGATGTTTTGGTGTGCCCCTTAACCAGCAATCAGCACAGTAAACTCTACTAGAAGCAGGCAAAACATTGCAGAAGTAGGGTCTCAATTTGTTCATTTGGCCTCACTCATAAATTTTGTTGTAGTAATATTATCGGTACAATAAGAACGTATTGATCTACTTCTGCGCAGCTAAGTTTCCCGTTTAACCCTCACTCTGGGTAGTCAGCATTCGCCACTTTGCCTAGTACACGTAAGTCCCAACACGTGTGTTGTATTCTTCGTTTCAACTCATTAGTCGTGTTTGTGTATTCCGCAGGTGATCCAAAGAAATCAGAACACTTGCTCTCACTAGATGGAGCAAAAGAAAGGCTTCATTTGTTCAGAGCAGATTTATTAGAAGAAGGATCTTTTGACACCGTAGTTGATGGATGTCAAGGCGTTTTTCATACAGCATCTCCTGTTCCGTTTTCAGTCACTGACCCGCAGGTTTATCCCTTCACTTCATTGTTCCAATATTCTACTATTCTAGTAATGGTGTGTCGGTTACAGGTCTTTTTTCACCAAACATGCATAACTTGTTAATCAACATCAACTACGTTGCTGAAAATTTTGAAAATAAGCACGGTCAAGTCTTTATCAATAAGAAAACAGAAAATAGTATCGCATCGGTTGTTTACGGATAAATATCCAGTTCAAGAGCAAACTTATAACAAGAGTACAGACAGAACAGAAATGACTAAGGCAGTTGCATGAAAACGTATAAATCTTGACCTTGTATCCATTTTCTCTCTACTGGAGCATGACACGAGCGCACAATGTTTCTGTGTGTGTTTAAAGAATCGATATATGTTCAATAGTTTAATGTAAAAAATGGTAATGTTACTTATTCTCCATGTTTCAGGCAGAACTAGTTGAGCCTGCAGTGAAGGGAACACTTAATGTTCTAAAATCATGCGTGAAATTTCCTACTGTCAAGAGAGTGGTTTTAACATCTTCAATGGCTTCAGTATTGGTGAATGGGAAACCTCTGACCTCTGATGTGGTTTTGGATGAAACATGGTATTCGGATCCACTTGTTTGTGAGAAGAACAAGGTACGAATGGAATACATATTATCTTTCCCCAAGTTTCACATTATATTTGTTGTTAATTCGTTCTATTTCCATGGCCAATGGAATCTTAATCTGATTTTATAAAGTGCGACCTTATCAGTTGTGTGGATGCAATTATAGAAGATATGAATGATGAAATTTATCCTTGCTCTTGTTTTCCACCGTTCTTTACTTGCTTGTGCATTGTCGGAGTTCTAGATGTCTCGCTGGTTGCCCGCTATATTTGCAGCTCATATTGGACCAAAGCCTGCACACAATCAAGCACAATCATCAGAATTGAACTATCTGTTGTGTGTTGTTTTTATTGCTCCAAAGAAAAAAGAAGAGTACAACATATGTAGGCTGTATAACTGTACAAGTAACCTTAACATAAAACAATGCTGTATATCTCCCTTTAATATGAACTACAAACTCAGTACGAACTATTTTATTTGTTCAGAGATGGTATGCGCTCTCAAAAACTTTAGCTGAGGAGGCTGCCTGCAAATACGCTAAAGAAAATGGAATTGACTTGGTTACAATGAATCCAGGGTTTGTGATAGGTCCACTCTTACAGCCAACACTTAATGTCTCCGTGGAGATGATTCAGAATCTCATAACCGGTACAGGTAAACTTCAGCAATTATCCTTTTGATCTTGCATGATTGAGGCACAGTATTAATGTATGATGAAAGCTCAAAATTAATTTCATGTGAGGTAGATATCGTGGGAGGTTTAGTCTTTAGATGGAGGCCTTCTCGTATTAAAGTTACCGTATTAGATGTGGCAGGCTTAAAGCATGAATGTTTATCTGAACTTACCAACTTGTTGCTTCCAGTAACAAATAAACTTTATGCAAATGATCAGAAATATACAACTGATATGGTAAACAGTAATTTTATGGGCTGTTAAATTGTACCAGCCTGTAGAATTACTCTCTGTTTAAGATCCGTGAGCATGCAGTCGATTTGCTTTTGTTTCTCTCTTGTGTAGTTACCAAAACACTGCCCCTTTCAAATTACCGGTCCGTTGATGTTAGGGATGTTGTCTCTGCTCATATTCTGGCATTTGAAGTTCCTTCAGCAAGTGGAAGATATTGTTTAGTTTCAAATGTTACACACGCTTCCGAGGTTCTGAAGATTATACAAGACCTTTATCCCACTTTGCACCTTCCTGAAAAGTAAGTTACTGGAAAATTACCGTGAGTAATTGATGCTATTTCTATTAATTAAGATTACTCATGAGTAGCCAAAACCAAATGGGAGTAGAATAACATTAGCTTTCATAACAATGTGCTTTTGACAGTGACACTGCACCAAACCATTCCTTTTTTTTTTCTTATTTGAAAATGTACATTTTGAAAAGGGAGATCAAATTTTACGCCGGGAGTTACCGAAGGTGGCATATTTCTAAGTTTTTGTTGTTGTCATTATTGGCAGATGTGAGATTGGCACGACTTCAGACCCGAAATATCCAGTATCAGCAGAGAAAGCAAAAGGTTTAGGAATTAATTTCCTTCCGTTGGAAGTAAGTCTTAGAGACACAATTGAAAGCCTGAAGGAGAAGGGCTTCCTCAAGATTTGAAATATGCAATTGAAACAGAAACTTGTTAATCTATTGCAATAAGATGCTGAAAAATAATATGTTTCCTGTTAATACTTTCTTAAGTTAATCTGCAGACAGAGTTGACTACGCAAATGCTCAGACATTGCTTTCACGTCGTTCTGTATAATTCAATAAAATTGTAGAATTGCATGGAAAAAAACTCAAATTTTAATCATTTGCAATAATACCGATGACTTGTTGATTCGCAGTGTTTGAGCAGGTGAAATAAGCAGATCCTTTCTTAATCAAAGTTTAATACGTAAAATAATAATTAACGTTTTCCCTTCATAATGTTTTTTTATTTGTTCAATATGCATAATAAACAATGACTATCATTGCACAAGAGAACCACAGAAGTCCTCCAGCTGACTTTCCACCTTAAGAAACCACCTACTCTACCATTACATAACTCAGTACCATTACATAACTTAGAAACCACCTCCTCTACCATTGTGCAATGACTATCATTGCACATGAGTACCATTACATAACTCAGAAGTAAGTATTACTTCTGGTTCCTTTCTTTCTCCTTTTCTCAACTCAGTAACATTTATTTGCAAATTCAGGGTTTTGTATTTTGTTTTTGCTTCAGTGAGAGAACTTTATAGGATCCAATTCAGAATCAAAATTCTTGATCTGGGCACTCAAATGTGGTTCTGAAATCTTGAAGGGATATAGGCCCATAATTATTGTTGTTTAGTTTTCATTCTTGGGTCTGGCCCTCATTGGACTAGTGTGTTGGGGCCCACATCCTCTTAACCGTCTTCCGACTTACACCAATATTGTCCTCAACTTTAGCATCTATGTTCATACTAGGTGGAATCTGCACTTTTATTTCAAAACACCTCACTGCCATTTAGGAGAACTGCCACCGATGGCCGGTCTTATAACAATTTCATTTTTAGTTTTGAACTTTTGTGAGGGTGAGAAATAAGAAACGTATAAAACGTAAATGAGGGAAGAATAAAGTATTGAGATGGAGGAGCAGATACAAAGAAGAAAGAATGAATGAAGACATTTCTTTTGCATTCCTCCCACCATCCTTACTGCACTCTTCTATTTCCGTCATTTCTCCCATGTATTTCTCCTCTACCTCCAACACAAAAATGATAACTAAAACCTAAAAAGAAAATGGTTAGCAAACGTGCGTTTAATATACCTCTTTATGAACTGTGACTTCTCCTACAGGAGACAATTGTATTTGACACCCAATAGCTAATATTTTGTACAGCTTAAAATTCAATGTATGTCCAGTGGGGTGGTTGTAATCCTAGTTCAACTCACCAGTTCTGTTTGTGTAATGCCACAGATGATCCAAAGAAAACAGGGCACTTGCTCTCACTTGATGGAGCAAAATAAAGGCTTCATTTGTTCAAGGCAGGTTTATTAGAAGAAGGAGCTTTCGACGCCGTAATTGATGGATGTGTTTGTGTTTTTCATACAGCATCGCCTGTACAACTTTCAGCCACTGACCCACAGGTTTGTCCTTTTCACTTCACGCTACGAATATTCTATCATGTGTTTCAAGACTTCCGATGTAAAAATCGAAATGATAAGTTCTTCCATATTTCAGGCAGAAATAATTGAGCCTGCAGTGAAGGGAACTCTGAATGTTCTAAAATCATGAGTGAAATTTCCCACTGTCAAGAGAGTGGTTTTAACATCTTCTATGTCTTCAGTATCGCATAGTAGAACACCGATAACTTCTGAGATGGTTTTGGATGAAACATGGCACTCAGATCCACTTGTTTGTGGGCAGAACAAGGTAGGTACGCTCCCAAATTTGATACATAAACAATGACTTCCAACCAGATAAAATAATAATCAACGTCTTCCTTTCATATTGTTTTTAATTTTTTTCAATATGCATATTAAACAATGATTGCCATTACACAACCGAACCACTTCACCTACGCCAGACCTCCAGCCCTTCACCTAACTTTCTACCTTAAGAAACCATCCACTCGACCATTACATAAGTAAAGTTGTTTAGCTAACTTTCCACCTTAAGTAACCACCAACTCTACCATTATATAACTGAAGTTGTAAGAGATAGACACAGAGAGAAATGAGTGGAGGAACGAAGATTGTGTGTGTAACAGGAGCCTCCTGCTACATAGGCTCGTGGCTTGTGAAGCTCTTGCTACAAAGAGGTTATACTGTCAGAGCTACAGTTCGCGACCCAAGTATTACTTCTAGTTCATAACCTTCTTCCGACTTACAACAATATTGTCCTTAACTTCAGCATCTAGGTGCATCCTAGGTGGCATCTGCACCATTTTATTTCAAAACACCTCACTGCAAGTTAGGGAGAACTACCACTTATGGCCCGTCTTATTACAATTTTGTTTTTAGTTTTTGACTTTTGTGTGTGTGACATATAGCGAAATGAGGGAAAAATAAAGTATTGAGATGGAGGGAGAAGATATAAAGAAGAATGAATGAAGACAAAATCTTCATGTGCCTTTCCTTGTATATTTCTTTTACATTCCTCCCATCATCCTTGCTCCACTCTTCTGTATCCCTCATTTCTCTCATGTATTTCTCCTCGACCTCCAACGCAAAAATGATAACTAAAACCTAAAAACAAAATGGTTAGCAAACGTGCGTTTAATATACCCCTTATGAACTTTCACTTCTCCGACATGAGACAATTGTATTTGACACCCAATAGCTAATATTTTTGACAGCTTAAAATTCAATGTATGTCCAGTGGGGTGGTTGTAATCCTAGTTCAACTCACCAGTTCTGTTTGTGCAATGCCACAGATGATCCAAAGAAAACAGAGCACTTGCTCTCACTTGATGGAGCAAAAGAAAGGCTTCATTTGTTCAAGGCAGGTTTATTAGAAGAAGGAGCTTTCGACCCCGTAATTGATGGATGTGTTGGTGTTTTTCATACAGCATCGCCTGTACAACTTTCAGCCACTGACCCACAGGTTTGTCCTTTTCACTTCACGCTTTGAATATTCTATCTTGTGTTTCAAGACTTACGATGTAAAATCGAAATGATAAGTTTTTCCATATTTCAGGCAGAAATAGTTGAGCCTGCGGTGAAGGGAACTCTGAATGTTCTAAAATCATGTGTGAAATTTCCCACTGTCAAGAGAGTGGTTTTAACATCTTCTATGTCTTCAGTATCGTTTAGTAGAACACCGATAACTTCTGATATGGTTTTGGATGAAACATGGTACTCAGATCCACTTGTTTGTGAGCAGAACCAGGTACGCTTGCATACTCCCGAGTTTCACCTTGTATTCATTGTTAGTTTGTTTGATTTCAATATCAGTAGCAACAAGATTTAATCTAGTTACTTACGTGTCTGGATGAAGTTCTGTAATAGAAAGAACAACATTCACTGGATGTGTATTCTGTTTCTAATACTCAAAAGACTGCCAATTTATTGATCTGATTTGGTGAACATAAGAACTTCCTTCATCATGTGCTCAGAGATGGTATCCGCTCTCCAAAATTTTAGCTGAGGAGGCTGCCTGGAAAGTTGCAAAAGCAAATGGGATCGACTTGGTGTCGATGAATCCAGGGATTGTGATTGGTCCGCTCTTACAGCCAACTCTTAATGGCTCCGTGGCAGCTGATTGCGAATATCATAAGTGGTACAATTCTGCAACTTAATTACTTCTTGGGTTCTTAGCCAAAAGATAACTTTTCACCCCCTTTGCGTTTAAAAATCCCTGTGATGCAAGCAATTGATTGTGTTTTGATTCTCTTTCGGGCTCAGGTATCCAAACACCATTTCTAAATTATACATTTGTAGACGTTAGAGATGTTGCCTCTGCCCATATTCAAGCATTCGAAGTTCCTTCAGCTAATGGCAGATATTGTTTAGTTGGCGAAGTAGCTGATGGCCCCGATACTCTACAGATTTTACGACAACTTTACCCCACTTTGTGCCTTCCTGAGTTTGGCAATCCTTCTGACTCAAAGTATCAAGTGTCCAGGGAGAAAGCGAAAAGTTTGGGAATTAATTTCCTTCCTCTCGAAGAAAGTCTTAGGGACACTATTGAAAGCCTCAAGGAGAAGGGCTTCCTCAATATCTAAAGTGTGCAACTAACATGCATGTCGGTCGAATATTTTGAAAACATGCTTGAAGGAAATCTTTGGCCATACTGTGGTTTGAATCCGTTGAATTTTGTTTCCTGGTAAAGTACTGTATTTGCAGTAAATAATATTTGTTCCGGTTACGACTTGAGACTCTCTTAAATTAGTCTGCAGAGAGCCTCAAGATGCACTGGACAAATGCTCAGAAGTTTGCTTTCATGTCTTTATATATGGCTCGACATTCCTGCATGTAAAGTTTTGGAATAACTATAAATAAAAAGTTCAAGCTGAAATAGTTTTACTCCACTAACAATATTTTGAATCAGTTAATCGTCCTTTACAATGATCTTTTCTAGAGCGTCGAACATAATTAGCATTGAAATATCATATATCTTTATTAGTTCATTTCAATTCTTTTGTTTTAAATTTTAGAAATGCATGGCAAAACTCAATTTTGAATCAATTAATGTGAAATAAAATGCTGGAAATTAGGCTCTATGCAACAAATACGATGAGGTGTTGATCTCGAAGTGTTTGTTCATAATAAACAAGGGTGCCGATCACATAACTGAAGTTTCAGCGAATTTCCACCATAAGAAACCATCAACTCTACCGTTTACATAACGGAGTTGTTAGAGATAGACATAGAGAAAAAATGAGTGGAGAAACAAAGGTTGTGTTTGCAACAGGAGACTCTGGCTACACAACGTCATGGCTTGTGAAGCCCTGACTACAAAGAGGTTATACTTTTTGTTTGGGTTAATATTTGAACACTGGGTTTGAATGAAGGAAAGCCCAAGGGTACCAATTAAAAGAAGACTTGCCCGAAACCCAACATCGAGCCCAAAGGCAAATCGAAGCCTTCTCAGCCAAATACAAGCCACATGCTTACCTTTGAAGTAACAAGTGATGAAGACTAACCTACTACCAGCCAAAAAGCACTTTCTAGTGGCATTCCAAGTAAAAAGCTAATGACTCACTACCCTCCAAGTGCTTTTGGGCAAAGACAAAATTACAACAATTGGGCTAATTTGCCTATAAAAGGGGGAAGAGGCTCCAGAGATAAGGACACTCAACCAATTAAACAAACAAATATACAAACTCTGCTCTCAAACCAGATTTGCATCTAAAAGTTGAACTCAGCCCAGATTCAGTCCTTTTAAGGATAATCCCGTGCAAAAAATATATCTTTTGTTTAGTTTAAAAGCTCTGCTACCTTCTTCACTGGTGTAGTATCGATTCCCTTGTGTAAACTTGTTTACCATCCATCCCTTTTTAGTATACAAAACCCTGTAAATTCAAGGAGAAGTGATTGCAAGAAGTTCAACCTTACCAGACAAGGTGAAATCTTGCCCAAAACTCTTTGTTTGTTCTCTAACTTGGTAGATTTATTACTTAATGTATTCTCCAGCATGTATTCAAGTCATTACATTTGTTTTTTCTATTATAAGAGTCTCATTTGCATCTAGATCTGGTTAGTTTAATGGATATTGCTTTCATTAAAAGCAATATAGAACTAAAATGACTTAAGGGGCTCTGGACTCCTTCCATTTCGAACAAACAAGAACATGAACTAAAAGTCCTTGTTTACAAGGCAAGAAAAAGAACTTAATGTGGACTTGACCCATCCACGACAATCCTTTAATAACAAGAAGTTTGAAGTAACTTGGATCAACTTAAAACACACTTGTTCTACATCTGCTATATTGAGATAGCAATGGCACGCCTAACACTTAGTTAGTTTTGATTGTGAGCCTCAAGGCCTACACCTAAGGCCCTATAAAGACACCTTTCAAAACTAACTTTGTTCTCTACTTGTAATATCGCAGCAAGCAAGAGCCCAACTATACATCCAAAGTACCAATCTCTTGGGTAGCTGTGCTGAGGTACGATGAGCCTTCTCCAGAGAAATCTTTGCCTGAACATTGTCAAAAGTACTGTTTGTGATCCGAGTAAGTATTGTTAGTAAACTTACCTAACAGTTAGTTTGTTATTGTTCATTTTCAAAGTCTGGATTTTCTATTTTGTATTGTGTTTTTGTTTCTGCTCTAGTTTTTTTTTTTTTTTTTTTTTTTTTAAAAGAACATTTATAGGATCCAAGTCATATTCTGAAATCTTGATCTGGAGAGGCAATTGTGGTTCTGAAATCTACTTGTCATATCAGGCAAACCTTTAGGCCAACTGTGTTGAAGCTCACATCCTCTCTAACTTCTTCCGCCCATCCAATGGAACCGGTTAGAGGTTTTATCTCAAAAGGCCTTGCTGCAATCTTAGTTCAACTCACTAGTTCTGTTTGTCTATGTCACAGAATATGATTCTAAGAAAACAGAGCAATTGTACTCACTTGATGGAGCAAATGAAGGGCTTCAATTGTTCAAAGCTGATTTAGTCGAAGAGGGGTCTTTCGACAGGTAGTTGAAGAAAATCGATGTAGTTTCAAGACTTATGATGTAAAGCCAGAATGTTTTTGTCCGTATTTCAGGCAGACTTGGTTGGCCCTGCAGTTAAAGGAACATTTAAATGTTTTAAAATCATGCATGAAATTTCCCTGTCAAGAAGTGGTTTTAACATCTTCTATGGCTTCAGTAAAGATGATTGGACCCCTCTAACATCTGATGTGGTTATGGAAGAAAGATGGTACTCGGATTCACTTTTATTTAGGAGAATCGCGAGGAGAACAAGACCTGATTCCGTCGTGTTTAAGGTCAAAAATGACTGTTTAGGCTTCCAAAACTGCTAAATAAATTTGTAATGAATTTTGGATTTTTTGATTTTCAGCTGATTAATGTCGTTTTCATTTTCTAAGCTTTTAATATGCCCAACGAAGTCGTAAATGTCTTATTTCAGTCGATGATGTTCTCATTATAAATCATCAATTCAATTTTTAATAAAATAACTCTTTCGTATTTCTCTTAAACAAACGGTGAATTCCAAATTTTAGTTCTTTAAGTATTTACCGTTGTAATTCTTTTACTTCGTACTGCATCATTGTTCTTTTGAAAATATTGATTATTTTAGCAAAAGGCGAACAAATCTTTTTAAAAAGTGCAAAAAGACATGTAATAGTTGAATAAATCGTTGATGCACACAATTTGGAACCCCCAAACGACGTCTTGGTCATTCTTCTTTTTTTTTTTTTGGTCAATTTTTCTTCTTTTTTTATTAGTACATAAATTGGAAATTGGATTCCATGTGGATCCATTTTGTAGGGATCCTAGAATCCTCATATTTTAGTCATTAATTGTGATTGTGCGAACAGAAATCATTTGACTTTTTTTATTTAAAATTAAATAAAAATAATATCTGACGAAAATTGATTACACGATGTACGATGAACGGTTAAGATGTCAGGATTCCTAGAATTTCCACAAAGTAGATCCGGAGAGGATCCTCTTCCCATAAATTGTGCAAGGTAAAAGGAGGATTAATTGTGTTTAATAGTTGAAAGGGATGCACATGCAACAAAAAAAACTTCAAAACCCCTTCAATGCAAAATACTGCTATGTATCAAAACCAAAATTTAGAAACTTTAAAACGGCGGGGTATAATAACTCACAAGCATATGCAACGAAACAAAATCATCAACTCTAAAACATTAGATCCTATATGAGATATTTAGTCCAATTCTTTTATACAATATGGTAAGAATATTTTATATTATATATTCTTTTATTGGTCATTTTTATTTTTATTTATACAATGAATATTTACACTAAAAGATGAAGGAATAAATATTTCGAATTCGCCATTCACCAGAATTTAATGCCTATCATTTTGCAACTGAAAATAAATACAACTAAACCACAATATTAAGTGATTAGTCTTTTCTAATTTAGAAACACTATGTGGTAAAATATTAGATATTATTCCATTCTTCTATAGGACAGCAGTAGGTTCCACTCAATATGAGAGTCCGAAATCTGCTTCGCTCACAATGTTGATTGTAATATGAACACATGGGAGTTACCAATCTAATCATGTCATAACATTATTTTTGTTTATTAATACTACGCATATTAGCATCACAACACTCCAGAATTTGTTGTGTTCTTAAACTAAAATAAATAAAATATAAAACTCTCAGAGGGTTTGTAGCAGGACAAAGAAAATTTATATTTGCACCCAGTGGCGAAGCCAGGAATTGACGGGAGGAGGGGCGAAGTTAAAAGAGTGCAAGATTCAAAAGAATAGCAACAACCAAATCTTTTTATATAGTAATGTCTTCTGTAATTTATCAATACAAATAAATTACAATTGTTGCCGACGAGGTTTCATATCATGAGAACGTCGCATAATGGACTCATTATCAATAAAAGCAAATACATCTCTCTCAATGTAAACAAACTTGCTATCACTCAACGATTGATCTCCCTATTTTGTTACGCAATCGTGTTTTCACAATCTTCATAGCAGAAAAAACTCTTTCCACCGAAGCAGTTGCAACTGGTAACACCAAAGCTAATGTAAGAAGCTTATACACTAACATGTAGCTTGCATACCTCCTGGTCTTCACCAACTCATTTGCAAGATCACCAATTCTTCTTAATAATGAGCACTCACTATGCATCTCCACATTTAATTACTTAATCAATGTGTGGTATGTTTTTGGCAGGTGTCGTCCTGTTTCCTATAAACTCCTACCTCATTTCAACCATCTAAAAACCTTTACCCACACGATTAGAATCAAACATTAATCTCACCACCATCCACCGCCAATCCACCACGAATCCACATCACCACCACCGCCATCATTGCTGCCTGCCAATTCAATTCTCTCCCTCCAACCCTTCAAATTCTATGGACCACCAAATTAGACCCCAAAACCCCCCAATTCCCCCAATTTAACACGCCAATCCTCGATCAAAACCCTAATTCTAAATCCAATCCAACCCTCCTCACAATTCCTACCCTGAGAAGCCCCAAAACATCAAAATCGGTCCTTTCCGCGCCATCAGCCAACCAGTGCACCGGAACAGGGAGGGGTTGAACCAATCTAGTTTCCGAGGAGGGGAGGGGTTAAACCTTTGCTCAAGGCGTGTTTTCCGGCGAGAGGAGTGACGGCCGCCACTCCCCGCCCTCACGTGGCTTCGCCACTATTTGAGCCCTAGATTTCATGCTCAACTCCTTTAGAAAAAGGTCTACAGCAAAAAAAATCATCATGCATCCAATTTCTCTTTTATATTTTTTAAAAAATATTTTGCTCATCAACCTAAAGTGACAGCTATGCTCACTATATATCCATTAATTATAGTTGAATGAGTTTGATCTAATTTTTTATTATACAAATCTCAAAATTAAAAATATATAACGATGAATAATAAGGTGGTAAACAAATATTAACTCTTTATTTTTATAAGAAATTTGTAATTGCCATTCTAAGATAATCATCACGCTGCAGGCATGCAATTTATTTTATATATTTCACAAGAGACGAGTACTAGTTGTTTAGGTGTGTCAATATTAAATTCTCCAAATATTTTGATTTAATAATAAGGTGGTATTTACCAAATATTCACTCTTTATTTTTATAAGAAATTTGTAATTGCCATTCTAAAATAATCATCACGCTGCAGGCATGCAATTTATTTTATATATTTCACAAGTGACGAGTACTAGTTGTTTAGGTGTGTCAATATTAAATTCTCCAAATATTTTGATTTAATAATAAGGTGGTATTTACCAAATATTCACTCTTTATTTTTATAAGAAATTTGTAATTGCCATTCTAAAATAATCATCACGCTGCAGGCATGCAATTTATTTTATATATTTCACAAGAGACAAGTACTAGTTGTTTAGGTGTGTCAATATTAAATTCTCTAAATATATAGTTTGATTTAATAATAAGGTGGTAAACAAATATTCACTCTTTATTTTTATAAGAAATATGTAATTGCCATTCTAAAATAATCATCATGCTATAGGCATGCAATTTATTTTATATATTTCACAAGAGATGAGTACTAGTTGTTTAGGTGTGTCAATATTAAATTCTCGAAATATTTTGATTTTATGTTATACAGAATCAACGACTGCTTTTTCTCTTCCAATTAGTCCAAGGCCGCCCTAAGTATTTGGGGGTCTTAACGAGCCTTTAAAATAGGACCCTAGAATTATTTGATTTTTAACCGTTTGTACATTGATAACAAAAATTCACTAAATTCATTAAAAAGTCTACTTTTACATTATATATCATTAAAAATTAATATCAAAAGAAAAATAATATCAAACATTACTTAAATATTACATATTTCGCATTTTTAGACGCAAATGTACTAATTATATTTTACATAATCTAATTTTTTTAACTAGTTCTTTTCAATTATAAAATAGCTAAAATCATTCATTCTTTCTTGTTACATAACTGATCGAAGATAAGATTTGATCAACTTTAGTTTTGAAAAAACTTGTTTTGTGCGGCAATGGGGTATTGTATTTTGACAAAAACTTAAAAGTCTTTAAACTTCTTATATAAACAGACACAAAATTTGTAATAAATTTATATATATGGTTAAAAAAAAAGCCCCTCATGAGTGGGGGGCCCTAGGTGGCCGGTCACGAAGTAGAATCTTTCTTAACAAAGTAATACGATAGACATTACCAATAATATCATTGTGTAACTTGTGTTTAGCTGACATTGCCTTTATTGACCGTTCTGATCTCTCACCTCACCTCACCGTGAAAACAACTCTGGCAAAACTAAATATAAAGCTTTTTTTCTGAGCTTTCACAGACACAGAGAGAGAGAGACAGAGACAGAGACAGAGAGGGGGGGGAGAGAGAGAGAGAGAGAGAGAGATCAAGAGAGAGGGGATGAGGAAGGTGGTGTGTGTAACAGGAGGCTCCGGTTACATAGCAGCATGGCTGGTGAAGCTCTTACTGGAACGAGGTTATATTGTCAAAGCCACTGTTCGTGAACCAAGTCAGTATACTGTATATATATCTCCCTCCCTACCATTTTCTTAGTTTCTTTCTTAATAAAATTACTCATATTAATATATACATATGTATATATATAGACAGCAGCTGTTTCAATATGTTTCACCCTTTAAATTCTGGGTTTTTTTTTTTTTTTATTGACAAATTTATGGCCTAAAGCGATTGCAACAGATCTAGAGTGCACCTGTGACAATGTTTTCTAACGAAAAATTGCTAGTCTTCATGAAGTTTAGAAGCAGTTTTTATCTTCTAAAAAAGCGCTTTTCAGTTATTTCTCTTTAAAAGACTTATCAATGCTTTTCTAAGGAAAATTCAGATTTTTGATAAAAAAATTTGGATGTACTATTCAGCGTGGTAAAATAAATGTTTTTTTTTACAAACTTACAAGTTACAACAATGAACTTGTATTATCATTTTACTCTTGACTTGAAGTTGAGCTGTATTTTCAAGTTTCAACTGAAACCGATCCCCATTTTTTGAGTTTCGGACATAACGTACGTATATAAGAAATTTCAAATTCCGAAGAAAGCTAGACACGGATTGAATTTGGGAAGTGTCCAAGAATTATGGCAGTACCAATATACAATATATAATATAATGTCTTTTAGGCCGACCCAGTCATCCATCCGGCCCGAGAGATTTTTTTAGTGTGTTCAGAACACCGGTAGTATATCACATGTCATTATATAAATGGTAAGGTACTTGTGTTAAAAAAATTAACAATTTAGAAAATAAAATTTCCCTCCACTTATATAATAACATATGTTATACCATCCATGTTTCGAGCATAATGAAAATTTTCTCCCCCATAGTGCCATGAAATGCAAGTTGGGTTTGTTTATTCTAGAAAATGCTTTCTACAATAGTTTGACTAAGAATTAGTTATTTTTGTTATAAAAAATAAAATTATAAAAAAAAAAAAAACATAAGATTTAGATAATTTGAGTTTGGTATCTATAATACTAATGTGAGTTCAGTAATTGTGAGAGTTATATTTTAGAACCTACTAGTTTATAAGTATCTCATTCATGAGTTTAATATATTAAACTTATGCGTTCAATATAAGTATCACATTCACATTTTTTGACTCATTGTATAAATGTAATTCTTATATAAACTCAATGTATTAGTTTCAAACTTTTTTTTTTTCAGCCTAGTGTGGAAGACCTAAGGCCATCTCTAACCGAAGGGGCTATGCTTAGCGCCCCCCCCCCCCCCCCCCGGCCCAAAAACAATATTCAGATTATAGCCCTGCAAAAAATTATTTTTTTATGAACAATGTCAGACCATATTTATATACCATCTCCAAACGAATGAGACTATTTTTTAGCCCTCTCAATAATTTATTATTTTAATTTTATTCTTTCATTTTATTAGTTAATTGAATTAAATTACTATATGAAAATAAGGTTTCTGGACATATTTTGAGTGCCACTTGAAGATGTAGCAATTTGAAAATTAGTGAAAAAATTAAAGGAAAGATTATTGGAAGATGTAAGAGAGGGGGGGGGGGTATGAAAAAAGTGTTTGAGGTGAATAGAATGTGAAGAATTGAAATAAAATGAGGTAAAAGAGTATGGAAGGGTGAAAAAGATGTGAGAAATGGTGTAGAAATGTCTTAGGTATTTATAGGAAAAAAAATTATAATTCATAATTTATTTATTTTTTTTCAAATTTTGTTTAAAAAAATAATGTCAGCTGGGTCCAACTGAACGAGCTTGCTGGCTGGCTAATAATAGCTAGTCCGCTAGCCATATGGCTGGATTTTGGCTTAGTGGGTCCCCTAGACCTCCATTGAAGACGAGTTTTGTGCCAAACAGGGTTATTCTTTGGCCTATGACCCTATGGTCCGTCCAATTAGAGATAGCCTAAGGTTTCATATAACGTGATTTAGTAATTCATTATTTTATTCAACCTTTATCATAATCATTTAAGAGTTTTTTAAATGAAAATGATGTGCTCACCTATTTATTCGATTACACTTGACTCGTCGATTTCCAATTTTACTAAATCTTCTGCATGGACGATCTTTCAAATAACTTTGAGAAATAAAGTATTTCGAAGTCGTAAAACCACATTGTAGAGTATACCCTAGAAAGTAGAAGGTAATTTTGTAAGTTGAAAAATGACTTTTGCACACCTTTTTCTTTTATTGTACACTTATTTAGTTTTAATTTTTAGATTAAATATATCAAAAGAGAATTAAGGAGAGAAATAAATATGAATATGCAAAATGTAAAAAAAAAAAATATGTGTGAAAATCATTTTCCTCATGTAAAAACAAAGAGTTAGGAAGATGTAAAAATTATGCTATGGGTAGGGCACAAAACACTTTTTTTCTTTTTTTTTCTCTAAATCACAAATTATTAGATGGATATATTTTTTTTTTTTAGAATAAGCGATATTATCTACACTAAGGAATAGTATTTTTAAGAATATAATATTTTTTTAAGTGTTGAATGGCAATTGGTTATTTGAAGGACATATTTTGAATGTTTTTTGTGTGCATGCAGATGATTCAAAGAAAACAGAACACCTGCTCTCACTTGATGGAGCAAAAGAAAGGCTTCAATTGTTCAAAGCAAATTTATTAGAAGAAGGATCCTTCGACGCTGCAGTCGATGGATGTGAAGGTGTTTTTCATACAGCATCACCTGTACAATTTTCAGCCGCTGATCCGCAGGTACTTCATCCTTTTACGTTCATATACGAAAATGCTATTCTTATTATCTCTTTGTATTATCTTTCTATTAGAGATGAAATCTACATGTGTTGTTGGACTTTGCCTCTATTAGAGAGATGATACAATGATGGTACAAATAGATGGTAAGTGTTAGCATGTGATCAGATTGGAAACCCTAGCAAATTAGGACTAGAAGTGTGTTTTGGCCATGAAATTCTTTATTAAGTTTCTAGGTTACGCAATGATGCGGATTCTCTCTCTCTCTCTCTCTCTCTCTCTCTCTCTCCCTCTCTCTCTCTCTCTTCAGTATACTTATTTGAAACGATTCTTTCGTTCTGTGTCTCAGGCAGAACTAATTGGCCCTGCAGTGAAGGGAACACTCAATGTTCTAAAATCGTGCGTAAAATTTCCTACTGTCAAGAGAGTGGTTTTAACATCTTCTATGGCTGCAGTCATAGTGAATGGAAGACCTTTGAACCCTGATGTGGTAGTTGACGAAACATGGTATTCGGATCAAGCTGTTTGTGCGCAGTTGAAGGTACGTTTGTGTGTTCCCATACGTACGTATTATTTTCCTCCAAGTTTTTACCTTTCATTCTTTAATTTTTTGCAGGAATGGTATTTTCTTTCAAAAACTATAGCTGAGGAGGCTGCTTGGAAATTTTCCAAAGAAAATGGGATTGACTTGGTTACAATAAACCCATCGTATGTGATTGGTCCGCTCCTACAGCCAACTCTTAATCTCACTGTGAAGATGATTCTGAATCTCAAAAATGGTACACTTCCGCAACTGGATTTTTTCTCTCTTTCTTGGTTAGGGCAGATCATGACTGTTTGTAGAAGCTCACAGGCCGTTTCCTAGCAAATTAGATGATTCTTGTAATGCAAGTTTTAAGTGTTTCTAGCAATTAAGTTTTAATTGTTTCGTTTCCATGCAGATGTCCACGATGTAATCAGTTCAAATTATATATCTAGTGATGTTAGAGATGTTGCCTATGCTCATGTTCAAGCATTTGAAGTCCCTTCGGCTAGTGGCAGATATTGTTTCGTTGGTCATGTTACACCCGTGTCCAAGGTTCTGAATATTTTACATAAACTCCATCCCACTTTTTTCCCACCTGAAAAGTAAGTTTTCATTTGCAAAATCCCACAAATTTGTATTTTGTTTCTTCAAGTTTATGCGGTTTGATCTTCAAATTATTGCTTTCGATCAAATTCCCATTTTTTATATTCGTTAAGTACGTCATTGATCAAAGGTCGCTGAATGAGGTAAATTTCTAAGGAAAATATCTGTTTCTTTCATTGTTCGGCAGATGTGAGGATGACAAACCTTGTGAACCAGGCTTTCAAATATCTAAGGAAAAAGCAAAAAGTTTGGGAGTTGATTTTCTTCCATTGGAAGTAAGTCTTAGGGACACTATTGAAAGCCTCAAAGAGAAGGGCTTCCTCCAGCTTTGAATGCAAGTGTTTGTTTCTGCACTCTCTCACAAGAAACGTTGGACATTACATTGTTCATGTTTGGATTTTCTAAATTTATCCTCGATGGCGCATGAATGTTCAGATGTTGTTTCAACTCTTGATGGCTCGATTTAAAAAAGGTTGTTTAATTATGTGAAGTTTATTTTCTTTATACAAGCGATATTGGGGGAATGAATAATCGAACTCTGGACCTAACAAAGTGAAAAATATGGTAAGAGTAGCATTTGTGTTTAATTTATGAATGCCAATCCAGTTGAGTACAAATAAGAATACAAACTAGAGAGTTTCAAACCGACATGAATAAGAAAACAGAAAAAAGTGTTTATTGAAAGAATGTGTAGAAGTGTTTCCTAGTATACACTATACATCCTTAAGATCTCTATAAACCTCAAAATTCTCCCCTTTTGATATTAGGAAAAAAATATCTGCCCGCAACTACCAATAATCTCCACATGAACAAACCCCGTCACGGAAATGGTGAAACCGATTCACATCTCGAACCAGAATCTCTCTATTGGCGAATTTGGAAATGAACTTCGTAACAGAGTGACAATCTTCACATAACCTTAAGTTCTTGGAAATCCTATAGTTTCCCCTCTTTTGGTATTTATGAGTCCAAATGCAACTGCTAACTTTTCACTATGGCCTAACACTATTCGTTCCTTCTCTTCCTCATCGAGATCATAGAGGACAACTTTGGTTTGCGGCTTATATCCTTGATCCTTCATCTCTGCTGACAGTTCAGCCAACAATGCATGGAGCTGCTCCATCTGTGGGTTAAACTCATCAACGGATATGAATGAGTATATCTTCCTTTTAACTTCAATCCAACTCCGACCTGGGACCTTTTGGAGTTCTCGAGCTTCTAAATGCTTCTTCACTCTTTTTACATCATCCCACAACTTGGCTTCTGCATAAATATCAGCTAGAAGTACGTAGTTCCCAGCATTCCTAGGCTCAAGCTCAAATAGCCTTCTGCTTGCTCTCTCTGCCAGCTCAACGTTACAATGTATTCTACATGATCCAAGAAGAGCACCCCAAACTTTAGCTCCGGGCTCAATCCGCATATTATCTATTACTTTAGCTGCTTCATCTAACCGATTGGCACGACCAAGAAGATCCACCATACAAGCATAGTGCTCAACACTGGGATATAATCCATGTTCTTTAACCATAGAATTAAATAATATCTTCCCCTCTTCAACAAGACCTGCGTGACTACAAGCCCCCAAGACACTAACGAATGAAATGCGACTTGGTGAAACTCCATGATTGATCATGTCTTCAAAAATTTGAATTGCCTTTTTTCCGTATCCATGAATGCCATAACTAGAAATCAAGGAATTCCACGAAACAACATCCTTCTTATTCATCAAACTGAAAACTCGTTCCCCCAAGTCAAGCTTACCGCATCTCGCATACATTGTGATAAGAGCACTCATAACTGGAAGGATTGAATCAAGACCTCTTCTGAGGATATATCCATGAATGAACCTCCCCTGCTCCAACGCAGTAAGAGCTGCACAAGCTTGAAGCACACTAACCATTGTGACAGGATTGGGAAACAAATCTTGGGCCTCAAGTATCATTTCCCGAAACAGTTCCAAGGCTTCATAAGGCCTCCCATTCTTTGCATAGCATGCAATCATAGCACTCCATGAAACCACATTTCTAATCTGCATCTGATCAAATACACTACTAGCATAAAAAACACACCCAAACCTCGCATACATATCCAACAAAGTGGTCATAACATGAACATGTGCCCCATATCCGTTCTTCAAAATATGTCCATGAATCTCCTTCCCCTTCTGTAGGAGTGAACTCAAACCCTCAGAAACAACACAAGCTTTGAGCACATATGTATATGTAAACCGATCTGACGAAATCCCAACTGTATTCATTTGTCGATACAAATCTAGCACCTCAGTTCCATGACCCACCAATGTAAGAGCTCTGAAGAGTGCATTCCACATATAAATAGTTCTTTTACGAGTTTTATCAAACACTTCACGTGCATTATCAATAGAGTCCAATGCTGAGTACATCTCTATGAGTTTGGTGGCCAGGAAAGGGTCTTGGTCCCACCCACCATCAACAATGTGACGATGCACGTCAAGCCCATCAGAGAGAGACTTATGGTGAGTGCAAGAGAGTAGTAAGAGCTCATAGGTCTGTTGGGAGGGGTTAGGCTCGTGCGGAAGGAACTGCAGGGCTTGTTTGAGGTTGCCTTGTTTACATAGAGATTGTATTAACTTATTTTTGTCCACATCAAGCTTCTGAAGCTTCTCAACAATTGCAGCCTCACTACCCTGGCAACCAATATATTATCAAGTATTGAATTGAGAAAACATGAGAGAGAGCTTAAAAAAACACATTGAAAAGGAAAAAAATCACAGCTTATGCATGATACCAGAAATATCTTACGAAACAGTGCAAAATAATTGATTGGGAGGAAAAAGAAGCACATACCTGACCAAGAAGGAACAAAGAAAAAGCTTCCTCAAGTTTCAGATCAGAACCTTTTGATGCAATCAGACACTCACATACAGCTTTAGCTTTGTCAATCTGCACAACAGTATTACCAGTGATGATGTTGACAAAACAGAACATGCAAATACTCTCTTTTATTCCTTTTAGGGAAATTTATTAGTTGGATAAAGTAGACTGAACAGAGAAATGCCTTATAGAACACATGAGCATTACCTGAGATAACAATGATATTTTCTCAAGAGATTTTTTACTCCTTAGAAGATACTGAGCACGAGCAAGAGCTTCAAATCCTTGGGACACCTTGGTCTTCTCAAAACCAATTTTTGCAGTTGCACACTTCAATAAAACACTTAAGGTAAGCAAAGGACACTCCAACAAAACGGATGGTACAAGATCCTAACGTATTTTCTGACCTTCCTTACCTCAGCTAGTGCCATAGAAAGAAGAAGATCGTGAGTATACGGCTTAGCATCTGGATGCTGAACAGCTGCCTGACCAATGTCTTGCACAAGCTTTACTTCCCCAACCTGGATTACAGAAATCCAATAGTATCCATCTTTCAAAACCTTTTTGATTTAGGGACGGGAGGGGGGAGAATATCACACTTAATAATCATAACAAATGATAGGCCATACACAAAAACCAGGGTGCCAAATCACTACAAAGTATAATAATAAAAATCAGAAAAAAAAAAATGAGAGTTTTAACAATATATTAAAAAGAAAATAAAAAGAGCTGAAAGCTGAAAAGTGAAAGCTAAGCCTACACTAAACCAAGTATATTGTATAAAAACAAGCCAAACCTCTTGAAGGAGGCAAAGAGCAGCTGGCAGCCATGCCCAAGGGATACGAAGGGAGGATTTAGGTGGGATATTTTCCTTTTTACTACCAGCATATTCTGGTTCAAAAATAAGCTTCTCTCTCACGTTCATTAGAAGGTCCTGTAAAGGAACCGAAAAGACAACTAAGAAGAAGGCTTTTATTAGATGCTATAAGGAATAAAAATGAATTCTTAAGACCGGACAAGCAACACATTAACATTGTCAAGTCCCTAATCCCTACTCCCTACCTTGCGAGATTTAATAGCATCCATGGTGTAACCTTCATCAATTTTAGCACTCTTCAAATCAATTACTGCTTCAACAACCACATCTTTTTCAGCTTGTTCAGGAACACCAATAAGCTGCAAGTTGATTTGGGATTAAGCTAAATGCAGAGTGATAAGAAGTTTCAGAAAATATGGATATGCTAGCACAAGGAATGCATTTCTCAATCATCTTCACAGAAGTAAACAAAGCAAAAATTTCATATAATATACGAACTCTGACAACTACTATTAGAATCACAGAGCATTTTTAACTCTTCAAGCTCTCTCTCTTCTGCATAGAAAACTATAGATAAGGAACCAATATGGGAAATGGGAGGAAAAGAATGAACAAAATTAGAAGTGCAGCCAGACAAAACATCCATTTACAAAACGGGTAGAGAAGTGAAATAACAGGAACATACTGAATCTCAAAACTCCAAATAATTTCATCATTGGCAGCATAATAATAGACATCCAATCTGTAAATCCAATGACACGATTGAAAAAAAAATAAAAAAAAGAAAATCAAAGCTCATTATTTTAGCTAACACCGTTCATTTGCCTATTAGACTGTACAATCACAAACATAACATCTGGTAACATGTATCCCTTTTGTATGTATTAACTTTCTGGCAGATGAACAAATATATGACAGTGGCCAATACGGACAGGTTGAAATTCAAAACACAGTTCATACTAGAGCATATACAAAAGTACAAGCACGCTTTTCGTCACACATGTTACATGTAAAACTTAGGATTGAACAACAGAAAGTCCACAAATTACAGCTAAATCAGTACCCAATTCACCAAATTATCACTAAACAGAGAAAGATTAAAGATAATAAATTTATCAGTGGAATGAAGCAGTGACCTGATAACAGGTAACGGGGATTTCGACAGTGGTGCGAGCTGTAGCATTGTGGACGACGATGAGGGCGTCAGTTGCATTCAGTGCCCAAGGGCCGGTGAGATTACCACCATCCTTCTTCCTCGTGGAAACACTAGAAATGGAGACTCCATAGCAAGCAATTGCTCTGGAAAACCCCCAAACGCAGAGCTTGTAATTGTCCTTGGGATTAACGGCGCGGCAAAGACCACAACGGGATGGAACGCCGATCAGGGCGTGAGCCAGTGCAGCCATGACCCTTTTCCCTTTCCCCTTTACTGGTGAAGAAGAAGAAGCATTTGAATTGGAATTGGGGATTTCAGAGACTACATTCAAATGGCTAGGGTTTTAGGCTAACGAAGAAGATACCGTTGGCAGTTTCTAAAACCCTTGGAATTCGGATTAGGTTTAAACCCCTTGGCTTTTAATTTTTATTTTTTTATCAAACCTTGGCTTTTGTTTTGTTTGGGAGTTGGGACCTTTCTCTTTCTTTGATAGGATTGGAACCTTCCTCACCCAATTTTTTTTTTTTTTTTTTGTTGGATAAAATCAAACTAAATTGCTTGTTGATAACATTTGATTACTTTGAGCAGTGGTAATTAAACTCCAAAAATGTTACGTTAACATACGAGTTACTAATAATTCAACTAGTTAAGAGCATTTACAGTTGGACTCAAAATCTCTTATTAAAAATAAAAAAAAAAAGTGCTACTAAAATCATCTCATTGTCTTATTTTTCCACCCACCTTTTAATCAAAATATTAATCACATAATTATCCTTTTAGCAAAAGACTTTTAAATCCACATTTATAAATTTGTTATAACTTTAATTAAAAAAACTAAATGAGAATAAAGAAAATCTAAAACTAACAAAAGTAAAAATAAATCCATCATCCTCCCAAATCATTCACAATGGACCGATGACTATTAAATCCCCAATCATCCATTACCCTCCCCAGCAACAAACACCACCCCACTCTCCCTTTCAATTCTGGTACTACCACCTCATCCTCTCCTCCTTTTCCTCATAAATGAACAATGACGACAACCCTGATTTTAAAATCAAAGAATACCCAATTCTAGTTGGAATAAATTGATTTGGAGCAATCTGCCTCTATATTGGAAAACTCCCCTTGTGCTTCTCTCTTCCTTTCCCTTTGGTTTCTCTCTCTTTCCAAAGGAGATGCTGCCAAGGCAGGTGTCAAAGGTTTTGGTTTTTGGTGGGTGGAGAAATAATTTTTTAATTTTTTTAATTTTTATGGTGAGTAAAGTTATAATATAAGTGTAGAAATAGAACAATGGGATGGGTTTAGGTCTATCATCACTCAAAAAAAAATTGTGTTGACGCACTCTCTCGTGTAAGTGAGTGCCACATACAACAATGATGTCCATTTGTTCGAACTACAAAATAACAATTCGGTCTTTGGTAGTGGCATAATCCATTTGGGCTTAAAACCGTTATGCGCCTTTATCTGAAACGGAGTTGAATAATACCGAGCCCGATTGTGTTTTACATTTTTTTTTTTTTTAACAAATGATATTATCTATATTAAGAAGAGACGATATGCTTAGTCTCACAATTATGCTAGCAATAATGTGGTTCAAATTCCCTTTGGCGAAAATCCAACCTAAAACCTCTCATTTACAAGGAGAAAAACCAACTTCATATTTCGGCAGGAATGGTAAAACCAACTTCATGGTTCATCAACTTGTGCCACAGCCCAAAATAAGTACGTTTTTAACCCATCAAATCCATGCTTTTTAACTAAAGGCAGCAACAAATCCAGAATGACAATCATGAATCGTATTGTTCAGAGCTACGAAATGTTATATTCATATATTGGCGCCATACATTTCCGACAATAACAAACAAAATTTCAGTTCAAGGTTCGTTTCCATCCAACCATAACGTAAAGTTACACCCAGATTCATGAATTGGCTTCCTTACTGTTCCACATCTGACAGATCATAAAATGCCTTCCCCCCCAGTGGATCGAAAACTTTAATGCTGATTTAGAAGCTTTTCCTTTCAACCTCTCTTGTGACGGATTATTAGATTCCCAATCCTTGTTTGTATACTGTACTTGTACAGTATACTTTATGTATACCGTACCAAATACTTCAGTGCTCATTTACCACCATCATGTATTTCAATTATCTAGCTGCCCGCACTTCGGCCTACCGTTGGTCTAGCCCATCCATAACTTCAGAACTCTATCTTTACCACCAGAAGCAACCTTCTGACCATCTGGACTCCAATCGACAGCAAAAACCTTTCAAAAAGAAGTTGAAAATTCGAAAATGGGTTAAACCATATGTCAATATAAAGAGGACATGTGTGTAAAGTTTCTTACCGGTGCATGCATAAAATGGAAAATTGAAAAATTGTTCTAGGTTGCCTAAAATGAAGGTCTATCGATTCAGTAAAGAGTCTACAGTATAGATATGACATATTTTGTTTGTCTTCTTTTGTGGCACTAACTGCTATGTACTCCTCATATAACATGTAGAATGAAGATAAAGAGCCACCAGACGATAGAAATCCGGAGGACTTGGGTTCCCTCAAAGCAGCCCAAATTGTTTTTGTAAAGATTCAAGATGGGTGAGGAAAACTTGGTTTACACATGCTGCCTTCTCGCATATGGATGGGGTAGCTTAATTCATGCAATTTCTAAAAGCACTTGAGTAGAATCAGAAGACATGGACAAATCCTTATGCATTGCTTTACGTGAGGGTCAATTGATTTAGTTGACGTCTTCCTGCAGTTTTTAATTGGTCTCTGTCCTATGGAATCCTCCTCCAAGCATGCTTCGATAAATGAAACAGTATATCTGTGTCTTTAAGGTGAAGGGAAAACACACCTCATCTGCATGGCCAGGAAGATCTAGTTTTAGCGCCCGTGCTTTGATATCCCAAACCTACATGATTAAAATAAATTCATCCATAAATCACAGATGTAACCCCGAGATACTTCCACTAGTAGCAACAAGAGCATAGCACCCCAACCAAGGTACACAGTATAACAAAACAAGTGTAAGACATCTGAATTTAGTAGTGCAATAGTTTGAAGAGTTCATACATGATGAAAATATTCAATGATCAGGAAGCTGAAAATAAAAATCCAGGTTTCCATGATTGCTTATGCCATGACAATACCCATGTACATAACCACAAAATATCAGGTCAAAACTAAGAAATATGCCTTGTACTGGCAAAATCATTAGTGGAAATTAAAAGACAACACTTTATTTCTTGGATGTGCGAAAACAATATTAGGCTTGATATACAAACTCAAATCAATTTGATGTCATTTCAATGGAACCTGAAATCCAGCTTACATATGAACTGATATTGATACCACTAGTAAGATTTGAGATGACTCTTATCGTCTGACATAAATAGTTATCAAAATGTGAAGAAATCACATGTCAATTACTTTCTCCACTTACACCACGTTATGATTCCTGATGTGCTTCTAACGCAACGTGAAATCTTAGAATCTCACTCCTTTGTCAAGAATCCTTATCACCACAAAAAGAAAGTTCAGTACCAGTAAGTGGTTTACCTTAAGAGTGGAATCTTTGCTGCCACTAACAAGTAGCCTGCTGTCTGCTGACCAGCTGTGAGGCGATAGGTAATAATTAGCCATACAGAATAACCGTTAAAAAAACAGAAACCATTGAAATCAATTCAGACCTGATCTGGTAGACAGGACCAACATGGCCCCGGAAAGCTGCAACAAATTTTCCAGTAGTACCGTTCCATAACTTGACAGACCTATCAAATGAGGCACTTGCTATCCATTGCCCATCAGGTGAAAAGCAGACGTGGTTTATAGGCTGTTACCAAGAACATGTTCATACTTCCATTATTAAGATTTATATATATGGGCTGTTACCATGTCAGCTGATGAATAAGATCTTGTCATTTTAAGTCATAATCACAAGCATTGATACAGACACAAACTGCAAAACTAAGGTAGTATTGCACTTCAAATAAACAATAATAAGAAACTTGGTTTAAGCAAAAATAAAATAAAATAAAAATTAACAACCGGACATAGCATTCAATTATTTTACCTGTTGGTGACCCGTCATGCGAGTTTTAGGTTGTTTTTTGAGAAAAGGTTCCCATAGAAACATTGTGAAATCATCAGATCCAGAAACCAATCTTTCAGGGGAATCGCCTTTCATTTTGTTATATCTTTCCAAAGCTGCCTATATGTTAGTAAAATAAAATACAATCAATTCCTTGGATGAGGAAGAAAGCATATATCAGGAGAGGTTTACATTAGTCAGAAAACTGTAATTTAATCACAACACTGAGATGTGGCAACCAATGTAATAGAAGCGCACAAAATAAAAGCTTCAAAAAATCTACCCTCAAGCTTAGTGAGTTCTGAAATCATCAGCATCAATAAATTTGATAACACAATTCTTCAATACAGGTATTCCAGCTTAGGAATTGTTCAATCAAAGGTCAAGAGTTTGCAGTTCCCAATTGAAAAGGAACTCAAAAGCGGAGATTCAAAGGGAATACTAAGAAAATAGTTCTTGTCCTCCTCAACATCAATGTCAAAGAAAAAGATGAATATGAAGTTAAAAAAAGTGACTATTTTCCTTACCTTTTAATTTGTTTTGTACTTGTTCCATACAAGGGTGACTTATTAAAAGGAGGGTAAAATCCGCACCATCAGGAACAATTAAATAAATGAATGAGTGGAAGGCCCCTTAAAACTAGTGAAACGGCACCAAATTTTTTTCTCTTTTGATACTAAAATATCACTATGAAAAATCGAACCACACTACTCATTTCAAATGAAACAACATGACACCTGAAGACAATGAACAATATCAAACCAAACAGGGACTAATGCAAGTATAAAAGCAGAAGATAACAATCACCTGCTTCATTTCCTCTGGAGATGAATATTGCTTGCCAGTGTGATCAAAGGCTCCCGTACGAAGAATATATTCAGTACTCAATGTAAGAGAGTTAACCCAATGACCATGACCCTAAACATACCATATAAGATATCAAAGGCCATGAAATGTAAAATACAGACATTGAGATCCATGAGCATCAACAATTGAATATCAACAAGTACCATTCCGTGGACAAGGCATATGAAATTAGACGAATAAGCATATTACTAACCATAAGTGACTTAAAAGGAATGAACAACAACAGAACAATTGAATTGCAAAATCATATAATCTGGAATTAGAAATTCAAATTGTTAATAAAAGAGACAGACACTAGCTAATACACACTCCGATGAAAGTTCCGTAAATAAGAAATCCAGAAAACCATTGAAGTAAAAAATCACAAATTTGAACAGTCTATATACCCTCACATAACAAGGTCTTAAAGAAGAGATGGAAATAGATCATCGTTAAAATCATTATAAAAAAACCACTATAATTTGGTCAAGAAGCCCATAATAAACAATGAATCAACACATCTACAGATCTACAGATCAGAATAAAGCATAGATAAATACGTTATAGGGTATGGACAATGCACAAAAGTTTAAAACAGATCTATGGCATGTTGCAAATATCATCATCTTACTTACCTTCAGTTCACGAATTAGTTTTCCTTGTGTGGTCTCCCAGACTTTGATAGTACAATCCTGGGAGCTGAGACAGTTAAGATAGAGATATTTGTTATAAATCGTATTGTCATCCCAAAAGTCTTGGCCAAGAATCCAATAATTTTTCTTTTTACAACACGGGGGAACAAGGTGTAAATCGATGTCAGGATAATTGGATCATTTAAATTAATGAGCATTATGATCATCCGCAGAGTTTTTTTATTTTATTTTAATAATTTACAGAATTATGTCAAACATAAATAACAAATATTGCATTTTACTTTTCATTAGAAAGATATGTTTCTTATTATCAAAAGAATTAGGAAAAAAAATATACCCTGTGTATATGAAACCATCTCCACCCCATTTTACACATGTTACTGCAAGTGTGTGGCCACTAAGACATACAACAGATTTCCTCAACGTAACATCCCATATACGTGCATCACCATCTTTGCTGGCACTCACAAAGCGTCGACACGGAGCACTTAGGTGGACTGGTTCCCAAGAGATTCCAGTAATCCATTTCTTGTGGCCCTAACAAATGAATGGAATAATATTTTTATCATACAAATAACAAAGAAGACACATGTTCCCAGTAAGGCAGTAGGGATTGTCAAGTAAAAGGCTACTTTTAGGAACCCTCTTCCTTTATTTTGATTTCACATAACTACCACAATCTTGAGAAAGTCTAAATGGGGCATTACACTTAATCCAGAAGGTTAACTAATTGCAGACAGCCTAACATGTGGATTTATTCAAAATTTCAAACAGTAAATTTCGACATCCAAATACAAGGGGAACCTACTTTCATCTTATAAAGGTGTTAAAATTCATGGCACATAATACCCCATTAATTAACATATGTTATAAGGTCCTTATTACGTATTTAAAAAAGTATATTGGCGCTCATTGCTTTAATGTTTATGGGAATGGGAACTCATTACTTAAAAACATGCACAGAGAAAGAGCGAAGGAACATTTTCCTTCTAGTGCAGAAGAGTTTCTCCCTATATGTGTCACAAGCGACAGAGTGCAAAATGTAACAAACAATAAAGAAGTTCATAATGATCAGCGACTGAAGCATAGAGACTTTACAATAAGTGGATTGCCTGATGGCTTCCCTGTTCGTGGATCCCAACATTGAAGTTCTCCAGCCTTGCTGCCACTAACAAGATACTTCCCATCAGGTGACCATGCAATAGCAAGGACCCAATTCTTATGTCCTGGATAAAACAAGGTCCACAGTTAGTGCAAATAGTAGAACGACAAGACGGTGAAGAGTGACCATCTGCTTAAGATATATTATTATTTTATGGGGAAAAAGTTCAAAATTTATGAGGGCCTTATAAAATGTAATAGACTACAATTTAACGTGAGCCATCAAACAAAAATAAATGTTGAAAGGAAAAAATGAAGGAACTTTATTTTCACTAGGTATGCAGCAAACCACAGGATGCATAAGTGTGCTCTTACCCTAAGAAACCACAGGATGTGACATTCCCCATACGAATTATAGTCTCAGTGAAAAAGCCTTATACTAATAATACTTATATTATCGATCTCTAATCATTACAGTAATCCAGGACAATATACTCTCAGATATCCAAATTATCTGTAATTCCTTCTCTCTTTTTCATTCCACAATTTTATCTTCCGTTTTATATAACTTTTCATAGTGTACAAGCATTGTGTAATGTTTAAAAGGTATAAGGGCTAGGAATGTAGTATTAAACTAAGACTCCAAACCTGTACATGTGAACAACGGCGTCTGAGTATTAAGGTCCCATAGTCGGACGGTGGTATCACCAGAACCACTCGCCAACTGTTGGCCATCAGGGCTAAAAGCAACTGAAAGTACAGCTTCTGTGTGACCTGTAGTGACAGAACAATAGGTTTGATTTGATCATAAACAAAAATTACATTATATATGTCATACCAGTAACAAAAAATGTCATCTAGTGAGCCAATCTCGAGAAAGGTTGATCACAAGATTTACCAGCAATTGTTGCTGAGCAACGATGAACAGGCCGAATTCGGAAAACAGCTTGTGGTTGATAAACTATATGAAGCACCTTCTCCACAGAAACTGCCAAGGTTTTTCACCAGAAAAGAGTATCACATGAAAAGATGGACCTAAAATCATTAATTTTTAAGATAAATACAATCATGGCAGCTGAAATGCTGCCATTATCTAACTCACTTTTGTTCTTCTCTGCAAACTTTCCAAGTGACTCAACAAGTTCCTTATCTGCTATATAGAAAGCATACGGTAGCCTCTCCTCCTGAACAAACCCAAAACGTGTACCTCATTACTCGTATGACCATGGAAAACCACAACACATGAAGCAGGATCCACAAAAAATGTCACAAATCATCGCATGCAAGATTCATAAATCTGGATATGTTTTCAATTAACTAACTTGATGATACAGACTGTACCAAATAACGCGCTAGAAACCTAATAATGATTGACAACTAAAAAAAAAAAATTCTAAAATCATCAAAACAGAAACTACTGATTTTATCCAGAATCCTGAAAATACGTAGAACAATCAGATTACTTACATTGAATACATATGAAGCATCTAATTGAAGTATTTACACATTTTTCAACACAATCAATGACAAAGCTGATATTTTTTTCAATTCATTTTTTTTTAAATGTTTACAAATTTCAATAAAAATTAAATCATTTCTAAAAAGAAAATTTCTACAATCCCATCAGTTCAAGAAACATTCTTCTTCAATTTTGCTCACACATTTTATATTACTAATCGAAATTCTACATCTTTTAACAGGCGAATTACGAAACGCAACACTAAGATGGAAAATTTCAAAGAGAAGAAGTAGAAATGATTATACATTTTGACGAAGCTGATTGACGATCTGTTGAAGGTGTTGCGGTTCTGTGTTTAGAGGAAAGTTGACCGGAGTTCCTAATGGATTTCCATCTGGGTCCGTCAGAAGGCACAACATAGTCTTCCCCTTCCCCTCTCCTCCTTCCACCTCCATTGTCATTGCTGAAGTCCAAATTGTTCTGTAAAATTGAGATTTTTGGGGACTATGTATAGCTATGGGTGGGAGTTTCAAAGCCGAGGGCTTTAGGAATTAGGGTTTATGGCCTCAGGGTTTTACTGCGCGGGATGCAGATTCTCTCCGAACTCTTCCTCACCAACCAACATCGGCCGTTCAAAACTGATCGGGCGGCCAGGAATAAAATTCTTTTTTATTTTACCAGCGTCGTCTGCTCTCTCTCACCTCTTCACCTTTGGTTTGGCATTTTTTTACCTAACACGAAAAATCATATTTTACACTAAAATATCAATCCTAGTACTATTTATTTTATCTTTTATGTTGTCTTTATCGTTAAAACTCAAAATTTTCTAATCATTTTCATTAATATTTTTTTTTTACCAGAAGTGTATGGGTTATGGATTCATCATCAAAACTTTGTGTTTATAATTAGAACAATTTATATTATAAACTATTTTGTGAAGGTTGAAAAAAATTAATTAAAATTATATCGTTTTATCAATCAATTGTAGTAAATAGATAAAGTTGAAATACATTTTTACATTATCCATCCATCTATTTTTGAAGATTAAACAATCTTAGTTTTAACTTAATTTTATCAACCATATCGATCATAAGCACAAAGTTATGTAAATAGGCTACGAAGTATTTTAAGAAGTTCTTTCTCAATCCTTGAATAGCCAAGTTTTCTCTTTTTTGACGAAAGATGGGTTTTCTTTTGTTTGTCAAAAAAGAAGAAAGAAGCGGAACAATAAAGAGGCTCAAGTCAAAAGAAAGAGAGAAAGATTTAGGAAGACTTCGATAAGATTTTAAGAAAAGATATAAAGTACTTGAAGCAAATTGAAGGGTGCAAACAGAGGGTTGTGGGGTTGTATGATTCATACAGTCGGTTTCACTTAATGAGATAAAGATTAATTGTCATTGTATGATTCTAAGAGTAAGTTAAGTCGTGCATTGTCTTTAGTTTGTGTCATGTGTGATGCTATTAAGCTTACTCGTAATATTATCTTGCATATTCTTTTCTGAAAAAGGTTTTTATTGATGGTCACTTGTTTTTATTCATGATACTTTTCGGGTAGTGTATCTTTTATAAGATGTAGTTTTGTTCTTGATATTCAAGTTGAGTTTTGAATTATCTTATTATGGATGTCTATTGTACTATATTGGAGAGATTTCTTTGAAGTATTGGGTACTCAAGCCATACTTCACATATCGAAATACAATTAAAAAATAATATACACTTATGTATTCATCTAATTATTTTATGACATCTGAAATATTCTGCTTAAATACGAAAAAAGATCTTATTCGGATCCTTTCCACCTAATTCTACAAGTTCACAAATTCAGACTCTTGAAATTTGATCCAACGGTTATAAACAGAGGTACATAAAAAGTTACAGTTTGATCAAATTTTAAAAATTCGAATTTGTAACCTTAGTGGATTAGGTGGAACGGATTCTTTCCCTTAAATACCAGTTACTTTAAAAATCTCCCTGGAACCTGGCCTGCCAGCGCATCCTATCCTAGGCATACTATGATACTTCTCATCTTCTTCTTTAAAACCCCGACCACGCAGCATCACTCCCATTACCCGCGTAACAGTCAAGAGACAATCACTGGCCCCCGGTGCAATGGAGCGTCAACTCCTTTATCCCACTAACCTGCGCGTCTCGACCTCAACCTCCTTAACCGGCGCCACGTATTGGACGACTTTCTACTCTGAACACACCCACAAACCAAACCCAACAATCCGCTGCCTCCGTTTATCGAAACGGAGCTCCGACTCGTCTCCGACGAAGGAGCAGAAGAATCTGTCTCGACTCCTCCGAACGGACGCCGCCGTGAGAAACATTGAGAGGAAAGCCAACTCCAAGAAGTACAACAACCTTTGGCCCAAGGCCGTTTTGGAGGCTCTGGACGAGGCTATTGCAGCCAATCTCTGGGAAACTGCTCTCAAGGTCTGTTGGAATTTTCTCTCTTGTTTTTTTTTCTTTGTTTTTTTGGTTTCTGAGAATTTTGGAAGTGCGTTTTTTGTTTCTAAGAATTTCGGAATTGGGTTTTTTTTTTTTTTTTTTTTTTTCTTCTGAGAATTCTGGATTTTGGGTTGTTTGTTTTGTTCTAAAAATAATGATATTGTAAGTTTGAAACTATTGAACTTTAATTATGAAATGAAAAGCTGTCAGCTTTAGTTCAGTAGGGATAGGATTACTTGTGGCCTCAGAAGAAAGTAGTGATCTTTGGTCTTGTGGGAATTTATTGTTTTGTCAATTGAGGCTTCTCGGTCTGTTAGATGTTCTGTTTTCTCAGTGCTGTTAGTAAATAAGTGAAACTTGATGGGAAGTAAGCTTATAGCTGCTATTTTGTTCATTTTCATTAGATATATAAGCAAAGGGTTCAATTCTAAACTCCTCTGGACATCTAAAACTAAATAATTCTGCACAAGAATTTTCAGTTCTAGTTATAGCTTCTTGGTTTGCAATCTTAAATACGATGGATTACTTTGAGTCTTCGTTTCTCCCTTTTGTTCAAATTTTGAGTAGTTTTTAATTCAAAACCAACGGTTCATTTCTTTAGATTTTTGGTCTACTTCGTAAGCAGCACTGGTATGAGCCGAGATGCCAAACGTACACCAAGCTGTTGATGATGCTTGGCAAGTGCAGGCAACCTGAGCAGGCCAGATTGCTTTTTGAGCTCATGTTGAGTGATGGGCTCAAACCTACTGTTGATGTCTACACAGCTCTTGTTAGTGTTTATGGCAAAAGTGGCCTCCTTGATAAGGCATTCTCCACCGTCGATGATATGATGTCAGTTTCTGACTGCAAACCAGACGTATATACATATTCTATTCTTATTAATTCCTGCACCAAGTTCAATCGTCCTGACCTAATTGAACAAGTTCTTGCTGAGATGTTGTACCTGGGGATTGGATGCAACACAGTCATATACAATACCCTAATTGATGGATATGGTAAGGCTGAAATGTTTGAACTGATGGAGGAAACGTTGACAAATATGATTGAAAGTGGCAGCTGCCTTCCTGATGTTTTCACTTTCAATTCATTTCTCAGTGCTTATGGGAATTGTGGACAGATAGAGAAGATGGAGAAGTGGTATGATGAATTTCAGCTGATGGGAACAAGGCCAGACCCTAAGACATTCAATATCCTGATTAAGTCATATGGGAAGGCAAGAATGTACGAGAAGATGAGATCTGTTATGGAATTTATGAAGAAAAGGTTTTTCACCCCTACTATTGTTACTTATAATATTGTAATTGAGGTATTCGGTAAAGCTGGAAATATTGAGATGATGGATGAATATTTCCGAAGTATGAAGCATCAAGGAATGAAGCCCAACTCTATCACCTATTGTTCTCTTGTTAGTGCGTATAGCAAAGTTGGGAGTATAAGTAAAGTTGATTCCATTTTGAGGCAAGTAGAGAATTCGGATGTCATGTTAGATACACCTTTTTTCAACTGTATTATTAGTGCTTATTGTCGGGCTGGTGACCTAAGAAAGGTGAGTGAACTGTTTTTAGCAATGAAAGAGAAAAAATGTGTGCCTGATCATATCACATTTGCTACCATGATCCAAGCCTACAATGAACGAGGCATGAATGAGGCTGCTCAAGACTTTAAAAATAGGATGATTACCACCAAGGAAAATTCAGGTACATTAAAATCACTTCCTATATTAATTACAAAATGTACTTTGTAAACCATTGTGTTTTGCAGGCACAAGGTTGATTGGATGCTAGTATGCTCACCTTAATGAAGAGCTATCTTCAAATATAAACAATTTGAAGGATGGTCAAAACTCGGACAAAGTAATGATAGCCTGTGTCTACTACGTAGCAGGTGACGTAACATATACTCCTGCTCGATCTTAATATCTGTAAATTCACATTCATGTTGCATCTACTTTATGGGTAATCACTGCTGAATATTCGCATTGAAAGAAAATGTTAAATAAATGTTAATGGATGATATTGTGGGTAAGGGCTTGAGTCAATGTCCTTGGGAAGACATATCACATGATAATCCTTTCAATCCTATCTCTGTTTAGCGGTAGGGATTGGGGGTAGAGATTAGGTTTTAGAAAGATTTGGAGGTTATGGTGCTTTCTTCTTTACATCATTTACATGAAAATGTGTCTTTACTATTGATTGACGACATCGGATAGAAATTATTGGAAGATTTGAGTCATCCCATGTATTTTTGTGCAAGTCATTCTTCAGCAGATTAATTAATGAATCAGCTGCTCCCCTTTTTTATCATCTTCAGATGATTTGGAAAGCAAAAGAACCATATAAGGCACAAATTTTTGTATAGATTTTGGCTCATGGTAGTGTTAATACTTGTTTCATTGCCTAAGGAGGAAAGATTAATGACAGTCTATCTCTATATTGGTGCATTGTGTGCAGAATGGGAGGTTAAAGCATAGACTTCGGTTTCATCATTCGCCTACCACTCTCAACGCTTTGGTACAAACTGTTTTTGGAAGCTCTAATGTGATGTGGGAAAAGAGAACAAGGAACGTGGAAGAGTTGTGTTATGACTATTGAATGAGTAATACGGATGTTACAAAACAAAAGGATTATGAAAACTGTATAGGGGTGGGGAAGTGGGGGATTATGCAATAGACTTCGCTTTGGGGCATCGTTGTGGGCTTAATTATCATCGAAAATGTACAATATTTTCTTAATACACGCTGATTGGTTGTTTTGCATTCTAGTTGAGATTCTTTGGGACAGTTTTGAAATTCATAGTTGCTAGGTGGTTGTATTTGTATGTGAGCCAAGGTGGTATTCTTTTTTTTTTTGGTTTTTTTAATAGCAACGACATAATTTCATTTCAGAAAAACAGCAAGGTTGTGAGAACATTACAACCACAAACAAAGGGATTCAAAACATCCCTCAAAACAGCCTTAGCCTTAAGCGTCAGTTACAAAGAGGTCCGCTAGAAAATCGGGCGGCACCTCAAACCATGACCGAGAAATCATCTCACACAGCGCAACCCTTGCAAGACGGTGAATCATTTCATTAGCTTGATTACAAACATGGGCCGAATTAGCTCCAGTGATCCTTGACATGAAAGCTTTGCCATCCTCGATGAAAGGCCCAATGAAGGAAACGTCAGTCGAATGACTCTGCAACGCAGTTGTGATCTGGAGAGAGTCGCTTTCTAGAATGATATTAGATAAGCCCCTTTCAACAATCATCACCAAGCCTTCTTTGGCCACTAAGGCCTTAGCATGAGCCGGAGAGAAGACATTTTCGAACTTGGCCACACGAGCTGCCCCAAAATGACCCCAAGCATCCCTTGCAACCATACCCGCCCCACCCCATCTACTAAACTAGTGTAAATTACAAGAGGTTTGTGGATAGGAAAGGGGCATGTGGCATGTCGTTCGGAGGGGCTGAGCTAAAGCAGATAGCTCCAAGCTACATCGCAGAGGTCACTTGCCCGTGGCATGCAAAAAGCTGGTAAGAGAGAAGCCCACGGAAGGGTAGGGTAAAAGCGTTCAAGATGCATGACCTTGCCCTTTCAATGTCGGGAGCCGATAAACTGTGTTAAAAGAAATACAAAGTGGAAGAAGCAATTAAACAATATGCTTCTGCCGTGGCCGCTCCTTTATTGAATCAACTACCATTAGGGTTCATATTACTAAAGGGTCTTAGATCTTAATAAAGCTTTTCCCAATCGTTGAATTGCCAAATGAAATAATCAGAGTGTCTAAATTAGAAAGAAACAGAGCTTACAACTTAACTCTAAACCATTCCCCTCGACTGACTGAATATGGTGATCATAGATGCCTCGGCATTAGGCCCCTGTTAACCGCCTGAGTAGTGCCTTTTACAACCTTGGTACCATGCATCCAAGATGGGGCTTTCTCTAGTGAACAATGGAACAAAAACACGGATCAATTGGTCAAACGGGATCTACAAAAATTTTGTTTCATTAATGTGCAAGTTAGCTGTGCATTGAATAACTTTTGCATCCAAGGCCTTTACAAGCAAAAGGGCTTTCCACTTAGATACAAGAAAAGTCGAGTATTAATATTCCACGACCAATACAAGCAAACCAAAGGCAAATACAGTATCCATCCGCCAGCCATCAGTGACTACGGATGGGGCAAGTGAGCTTACTCAAAGACATATACACAGACCACAGAGTGCTGAAACATAAACTAAAAAAGAAAGCAACAGCCCATGACTAGACAATCCAACAGCATCCTCGCCATCAACAAGATTATGGGCTGCGAGGCGCTAGATTGAGAAAGGGGTGGCCTTCTGCAATGAATTTGCTTAAATCCGGGCAGTTTTCATCCTCGTGGTCACGAATCTTGCCACAAAGAAGACAGAATAACTCACATTGGTATATTCACACACCCCATTTGAGCATTGTATGAGAAGTTATTACCTAGTTTTGGTTATGTGCTTTAAATTGACGTTTTTATAGTTGTTTCGCATATAGGTGAGACCCATCCTGAGGATGAGCGCAGTCACTTGAGGCAAGGGGGTTACGACCCTTCCACATATCAGTGAGTGGGCTTTTGGTTTTCCGTATATACCTATATACTTGTGGTTTTTCCCAGAAAATGAAATTGAATGTTTATATGTTTTAAATGCCATGCATAGCGTTTGCCTATTTATTTATGCATTAGTAGTTGCATATATGTATGTTTAGTGCTGTGGACGCACAGGTAAGTGCCAGGTAAGTTTATGGTTTATGATTGTGAATTAGTGGTTATGTGAGATGCATAGAGAGCTCATAACCTGCACCCCCGGTGTTAGTGCTCCCTCCCAGAGTAGGGCACAGTCCTTCACGTGATGTTCACCTCCCGCACCACACGCTCATCTTGGATCCAAGTTAGATGCACAGTCCTGTCGTACATACCATTATAGGTGGTTCCGACTCATAGGTGATCCGCGATTATTCGCCCAGTCTTCACGTGATCGTAGCACTTGAGCGTATTTATTTACATCCAGTCCTGTCGTACAAACCACTTTAGGTGGTTCTGACTCGTGTGCAGGTATAGTTGGTGAGTTGGGGATTTGAGCTCTAAATTCAGCCATACATGTCACGTTAGGTGACTCCAGCTGATATGTTACTTACATTGATTGACATTACCTGGGTTACTTACAGTTTAAGTGGAGGCATTCGACATGACATACTTTTCAACATGTTTTCGATATATGTGTATATTCTATTTTTTGAGAAACTATACAAGTTTTACGGCGAGGGATTAGAACTTTTGATAATGAAATGATTTTGAAAAGCTTTGTTTTTGCCCACTCACACTTTCTGTTTTGCGCCCCTCCAGGTTCTAGTTAGAAGCAACTTTGGTGGTTCACGAGGACTTAATGACGGTTCTGACAGAACATCACAAATGTAGGATCACCTTTGGGTGTTGTGCAATTAGTATTCGTTCTTCTGGACTGCATTTAGGCTTTGTGTGCTTTGATTATGTTTATCACACTTAGTCTCGCATTAGTGTGTTACCTTAACTAGATTTTTAGTAGTTTGGTTTTTATTTATTCGTACTTTTATTATTATCTTTTGCTTCCGCACTGTGCACATGGTTACGTCACCCTCACGTGACGGCCAGCACGCCTTGATTCCGGTCGGAGTGTGTCAACAGTAGTAGTGCTCCTTTAATGAAAATTTCAAATGACAAGTATACCTTCACATATTGTACAAAATTACAATGTTTGCCTTTACATTATTATCTTTCACAATAATTATATCACATTAAATACCATATCTTTTTTAGTCATTTAACATACTCACAACAATTTATACGAAAATTTACCAAACATTCAAACATTGGTTTATTCATTTATTTATTTTTTGTGTGTTAAGAGCACTTCTATTAAAAAAAAAAAAAAAAAAAGGTCTCTTAACGAAAAAAAATTACCAAACATTCAACAACCTTATTTTATCACTATTTATTCTTACGTCATCAAGCTCATTTCTTTTTGGATTTACAAGGTGAGTTAGAGCTCGAGGTTAATTTTAAGGAGGTAAGGTTTTAATTTTGAGATTTAGAACAATATAGGGTTGATGATTTTGAGTTTTAAGTTGTAGAAATGTTCTTAAGAGGAGTTTAGAGCTTAGAGTGCAGGACTTGGGTTTAGAGTTTGTAACCGATACATGAATATAACATTGTTAAAACGATGTTGATACTCAGTACTAATTTCACCGTTCACGTTTTTTCGTCTGTATTGGGTTATTTTCGACACCGTCGTAACGTACATCTATTTTACAGCTGTGACAAACATGTGAGCTTCATTTACAAGAGTACATCGAACGAAACACCAACCATTTAAAATTTTATTTTTATTTAAAAAAATGCTATGGAGATCATATTTTGTAGACCGCTTGATGCGATGGTTGATAGTTAGATTTTTCCTTAGTGAATTAAAGAAGAAATCCAGTCATCTCTCACCACGTCATGGGGTCTACGAAATATAGTTTGAGAGTAATGTTAGGTAAACTAAATTTGCAAATTAAATGATGTGTTGCCAATAAAAAATATGCATGTTAATCAACATTTAAATAATAATTTAGTCATCAACAACAGCGGGGACGATGGCTGCACGTCCATGGGTGAATTATGTCTTGCCAAATATAGATACTTTTTTCTTCAATTCCAGTTTCGAAACTAAATTTTCAGAACGTTCACCTACCGACCTACGATATCCCTTGTTTATTCAAACTTTCCGTTACAGATTACTAAGCCTAATATCTGCCCAGCATTATCTTAAAATATACATAAAGCCTTCAGTTTTGTTTGCAGAACTTGGAAGAACAGAACTTTTGATCTTAGAATATTTTAACAGGTCTAAATCATAGCAATTAGAGGACAGGGAATGATTGGCTCCCAACATAATGTAAACTTGTTAAATATTGATTCAGCAGTGGTTGAAATTTGGATGGGACTTACTAACTTATTAAATAAATTGTCCTCAAGAGTTGGTCCCCACTGAAGAAGATGTGATTTATTAAAACCTGTTACTAATGAGATTACCGTTTTGTGACTCGATTGGTTGCTTGCTTTGGCAATATGGATATATTGTTGAGTATATAAGGATAAATTGGTGTGAAGATCTAGATAGCTTAAAACTAAATGACTGTAAGAAATTAAGGAGGAATATCTGCACTTGTAATTTTATGATTATTGCAGTCCTCTTTCAGGTTTGAAGGCACCACAGCATGTCGAAATTGCTTGGAACAATGACTGGGGGTGCACAGTTAGCATCCATCCCAAACAAGGATCACTGCCCCATGTAAGAGACCAAGGGTTAAAGATTCAACGACGAGTCCCCTGGAACTACTAGCAAAACGTTGTTACATCCAGCTGTAATGTGGACTGAGTCTGGGTAGGTTTAGCGACTCAAACTCAATGAGTTTGACAGTAAAACCAAAAGAGAAATACGAGGATGAAAAGTAAATTAAGAAATGAAGAAAGTACACATTTTATATGTTTATCGTGGCAATGGAAAGTTAATAACTGTATGGGATATGACACTTTTTGGCAGATTCATTTGTTTGGTGGGATTGGGAGAGATGCAGAAAGAAATAGATTGAATGGTTCTTCAGGGGATTAACCTGCCTTAGCATTCACAGGTCAAGAATCAATTTGGAAGAAAGTTTTGATGGAAAGTTGTTAAAATTGCTATTACATTTATGAAGGTGTTCATCAAATTCTAGGATTCTACATTATATGTCTTGCATGTTTGCTCCTTTTTTTTTTTTTTTTTTGGTCAAAAGGAGAATTTATTAGACAACCACCACAAATTTACAAGCAAAACAAGATCTAAGAAACACCTACTAACAAACAAAACAAGGGGCCGAGACTAAATACAAACAGAAAAGGAGCCCACGAAAACAGTAAGGCCCAAAGACGTACACAACAACCAAGAAACCAAGAAGCTTCCACTGCCTTCTACACCATCGGCTTTCTAGTCCATCCAAGCAAATCCTAGTCCATCCAAGCGAATCCCAGTCCACCGCCGCCGAGTAATACCTCACCAGACGCCACCTCCAACCCTGAAAAGCTACCTGAGCACAACCATAAACAGGGGATAGTCGGCAACAGAGTAAGAGAAGCCAACTACCAGTTTCAAACAAGGCAGAAAATCATGAATATCTAAATCTCTTTCACCCACGCAAGGAATCCTTGAAGCTAAAATACATAAACAAAATATATCAGAACAATAAACAAAATAAATTTAAAAAAATTCAACAAAAACAAATTTATAACAAAATATGTGGTAGTCACATACCCAAATACAGAGCCCCGCAAGAGACAATTCTGAAAGAGGAAACTAACATTACAAGCAGCATCACATCATCAGCTTCTCCAAATTTAACATTTTTGTTAATGTTTAACAGCTCTACGTTACATTCATTAGTTTTGCCTATACGTTCAAAATTCCCTTTGAATGAATACTTCAATGACTTGGATGCATATTTAGCTCCACTTCTCATACAGTAGACGCCATAGTTTAATTCTTTAGACCAGCCGTTAATATCTATCACTGAACATCTGCAGCCGTCATCCTTACAATTTTTAATGTGTACAATGTCACAAAATCTACTTATAACATAAGCTTTTGGAACCTACAAATAACCAACACACAAAACAAAAATTAATAAAAAAATCAATAGAAACAAAAAATCAGAGACAAAAATAACACTAGCCAATAAAAAATAAAAAATATGATACCTCTCGTTCAACGGAGCATATGTAACACTGCAAGTTGATTGTCTGCTTCAAGTTTTAAGTATCCCATAAAGGCAACACCACCCCGGTTATAATGGCACTAGGAGTTGTAGATGGGAGGATTTTCATGTATTTTCCAAAGCTTTTTTTTAGGATACGAAACTAAAAAAAAAAAAGAAAGAAACAAATAAGTGAAATAAACGTAAATTGTTGCAAAATAAACAAATAATAAAAAAAAAGAATAATAGAAAATTACTCTTTGTGGAGTCCAGATTAGTAATCGTTGCATCAAAAGACATTAAAACACCTTTAGGCAAAACAATTGTACACAAGATTGTACCAGTGGTAGCAGAATCAACAGTCGTTTCAGACAATTTACTAGAAGCTGAAAAAGTAACTGAATTAAAAAATCATGAGAAGTAAAAAAATTCGCCAAATTCATTTTCTTCCATTTAAAAAAGGTCTAGGAATTCATTATCACAATTTTTCACAAAAACAGACTCCTCAATAACAAAGTGAATTGGATAATTCAATCTGTTTTGAAAGAATTTGAAAGAAAGGAATTTACATACCTTTAACAAGTTGATTCAGTCAAATAATAATATTTTTATAATAATAATTAATAATTCTACGAGCCATCACAAATTTTCATCATCGAAAAAGTCTAAGCAAGCAATGGAAACAACGATAGTGAAACTATGAATCAAAATTAGAATGAACATAAATAAGTAAAACAAAAATGATAACAAATATAGATTCAAGAAGTATTATAACAACGTAATAAAAAGGGGCGGCAGCCTTAGAGCAAGGGGTGGAGTTCTGGAGAACTGCACTGGGAAAGGGATGAAGGTGGTTAGGGTTATTTTTTTTTTCTTCAAGTTTTTATTATTTTTTTTAAATTTCATTTTCCATGTTAAAATAAGTTTTCATTCCAGCTGTATAACAATTATACATGTGTCAACTTTTGAGTGGAATGATCATGTGTTGATGTGGTAGTACGGTACTACCTAATAACATGTTGTCCAATATCCTAGTGGATAGGGTATTGAGTTTCTGTTCATGCATCTCATCCTAGGTTCAAAACTCTTCATTCTCCTAAATATTGTAATAGTTTCGAACTCTTCCCATTTCCTTAATAATAGTAATTTTTTAATTTTTTTATTTTAATAATAAGAGATCAAACAACATAGCAAAGCAAAGCATCAATCCAACCAGGTACCGCATTATTTAAGCAGAAAATAAATAACTTTCATTTTGCATTTTATTTTTTTCAATAAATTGTAAAATACTTGGATGAACACTCATGTTTCATATGTTCTAATATTTTATAATCTATATGTTATTCTATTTTGCAATTTATGTATCCTATACAATGATGTATTTTGTTATGTATAAATAGATATTTATATACATATATATACACACAAAAATATGTTATATAACAAATTAATTAAAATTAAAAAAGAAAGGCCAAGGCTGCCACTCATGCACTAGTTAGACGTCTAGACGTTAGGCCCCTGCCAGCCGCCCAAACCTTGGTAACGCGCATCCAAGACTGGGCTTTCTCTAGCGAACAATGAAACAAAAAACAGTTGTATCAATTGGTCAAACGGGATCTAACAGTTTTTGTTTCATTAATGTGCAAGTTAGCTGTGTATTGAATAACTTTTGCATCCAAGGCCAGTACAAGCAAAGGGCTGTCCACTTAGAAACAAGAACAACCAAGTATTAATATTTCAAGACCAGTACAAGCAAACCAAACCCAAGTACAGTATCCATCCGCCAGCCATCAGTCACTACGGACGGGGCAGGTGAGCTTACTCAAAGACATATATACAGACTACAGAGTGCTGAAACTCAAAGAAAATAAAGAAGAAAGCAACAGCCCAAGACTAGACAATCCAACAGCATCCTCGCCATCAGCAAGATTACGGGCTGCGAGGAACTAGGTTGAGAAGGGGGTGGCCTTCTGCAATGAATTTGCTTAAATCCGGGCAGTCCTCATCCTCGTGGTCACGAAATTTGCCACAAAGAAGACAGAACATCATATCAGCATACCTCAGCCCACGGCCATCCAATATTATGTAGCCCTTGCCAACCTCAGTTACATTGTCTGGTATACGTTTCAGGTAGGGGCATAAATCACTCCAGTGGCCAAACACATTGCAAACTTCACAAGGGTGTTTGAATTGGAATCTGAAAGGTTTCTCAGCTGTGAATGCCCTGCTCATTTTCTTCTCTTCTGGTTTTGATTTTGGAGTAGTAGTATTCCCCTCGTCAAGTTGGAGTTTAGCCAGATTCTCTTCAACAGCCTTTTCATTTTTGAGTTGAGAGGGAGGGCCATCTGGGTATTTAAGGAAATGTGGAGATACATTAATTAATAATACAAATTGCACAGTGCATATATAAGCTAAGTAAGCAAGCCATCTGAATTCGAGTCGGGCCCTTAATTACTTTGTATTCTCGATCTCATTGAGTCATCAAATAATTATTACTACTGATTCATGATCAATTAAGTTCTACTCTGTTTGGGTTAATTTGTTAGGAGGATATCTCATTGAATCATCAAATACCTACCACTAGTGCTTCATGCTCAATTACGTCCTACTCTGTCTCTAGGTTAATTTGTTAGGAAGATAACAAAGCCTCCCATATGCATGTCATTGCCACCTGTGTGTGTGTGTGTAAATTGCTACCGGCCTTCTTTCTACCATTGTGGTTAAGTGTGCAAGCACAAGTCCTCAATGTTGTGGGTTCGTGTGTGTTTGCGCGTGTGTAAATAACTAACGGCCTTCTTCCTACCATTGTGGTTAAGTGTGGAAGCACAAGTCCTCAATGTTGTGGGTTCGTGCATGTGTGTGTGTGTGTAAATAGCTCCCGGCCTTCTTCCTACCATTGTGATTTAAGGGTGCAAGCACAAATCCTCAACGTCGTGGGTTTGAAGGCTGGTATCCTCAAGGGAATTATATGTATAAATAGCTAACTGAGAATAATAGATAGTCCCCTATGCATGAAATTTGTTGAGAATTAATTCTACACAAGTAGAGTAACTGCGGGAGGGCCAAATCAAACAGATTTGGGACGATACTTGATAGATCCTACAGAAAGTTATGCTCAGTTCGCATTATGTAATGAGGCATGGAAAGGAAACAAAATACACATTTTCAGCATAGCCAGGGAATTTTTATGAAGACGAAAAATTAGGCATCATCAAGTACCCTAATTAAGTTCAAGCACGGTAACCCTAAAATCATATATACATCGAGTTAAATAAGCTGCAAATTCGAAATTAGAGATAATCTCTTCCTCCTCACAAACCCTAAAACCATAACAAATTTGCAAATCTTCTTCCTCCTCACAAACCCTAAAACCAACAAACATGCAAAAAAGCACACCAAGAGAAGAGGGAGGAGTCCGGATCTCACCTCCGAGCTTCGTCCGTTGGCCTGGAATCTTCTCCTGCCCGGATCCGGATCCTGGTCCGGCTAGGGACTTGGACTTGGACTTGGCCTTAGCCTTGGCCTTGGCCTTGGATATCGCCCTGGATCGGGGGTTCATGGTTTTGTTTTCAAGAGACGAGAGAATTTGGGGCTTCTGCATGGGAGGCTCTAGAAAGGTGGTTTATATACTAAATCAAAGTAAGGTGATTACGTCATCAAGCCTATTTCTTTTAGGATTTAGATGGTGCGAGCTAGAGCTCGGGGTTAAGTTTTTTTTAATTTTTTTTATTTTTTTTATTTTTTTTATTTTCTTAAGGGAGGACATTCTAAATCTCAAAACTCGAAATTGGTTCATCGTTTTGAGTTTTGAAATTTAGAATGTCCGTCAACAATGGGGTTGATCATTTTGAGTTATGAGTTTTAGAGTGTTCTTTGGAATGGCTTAGAGCTTTGAGTGTAGGGCTTGGGTTTAGAGTTTTTAACCAATACATGAATATAACTTTGTTAATATGACATTGATACTCAATACGAATAGGGATAAGTTCAAGAGACAAATATTTTTACACTTTTTTTAAACTTTTTGATCACATGACATCCAGTGGTTCTTATTTATTTATTTATTAAATGACATGAATGTTTATGTGGATTTTAACTAATATTAAAGATCAAATAAAACTGGAAAAAAAATGTAAAATTTGGAAAATTAAAACTAAAATTCAAAAAGAAAGAAACCCTAGTTGTTCGCTGTTCTCCCCCTTTGCTGATATGCTTTTGCAACTTCATGTCTTGTATGGCAATTACATGAAGTTGAATATATTACCCTTGTTCATGTTATTTCATTTGACCTAATTCCAAACCTTGTTGTGCGCTTTCTTTTGATAATTTGAGAAAATTGAATTCGGTTCTTCAAAATTACTGCATCTGGGAACTGCTAACAGGGTTTCTCAAAAAATCACAGAATATGGAATCTCTCGTCTTAAAACACAAAGATGTAAGATGTATTTTCTCTTATGTTATGTGATACCAATATCACCTCTATAATATTGTGTATTTCCATTCAATTTGTTCTTTTAAAATTACCGACAGAACAAAGAAAATATTTGTTGAGAGCCCGAATACATAAAGGATGAAGTTTGAATCCAAGTCTGAAAAACCAAAAAAAAAAAAAAAAAAAAAAAAACTTTAGTTAATGATTTTTTTTATTAGGGTTCAAAGCTTGAATCCAAGTCTTGATCAAAATGGGAATGGGAGAACCAATTTCAGTTTAAGTTTCTTCCTTTTTTTAATTTTAATTTTCCAGATTTTATGTTTTTTTTTTTCAGTTTTATTTGATCTTTAATATTAGTTAAAATCCACATAAGCATCCATATCATTAATGAATAAATAAGAATCATTAGATGTCATGTAATCAAAAGGCTTAAAAAGAGTGTAAAAGTATTTGCAAAAATATTTGTCCCTTGATCCTATCCCATACGAATATCATCATTCATGTTGTTTCTTATACTTTATTGGGTTATTTTCGACATGGTCATACCGTACATTCATTTTATAGAAAATTAGATTTTAATCCCTAAATAAGATGAGATTTAGAAAAATGTCTTATTCAACATTAAAATTTGATTTTAGTCCCTAGAATCTATTTAATGCCACCATATGTATTCAATGTTTTTTTTTTAATTTATAATTTTATGAATTTAAATTTTATGAGAATATTATAAATTTTAATTCTCATTATGGTAAGCATCTTATATAAGAAAATATTTTCGTAGAGATTTTTCGGTACACTTATGTTTTTGCATATTTTCTTATCTGCCACTAATTCATTACAATATATTTTAGGTTTGAACATTTCGGTACACTGGGTTAGTATAATATGTTTAGGTACAGACATTTCAGTACACTAGTTTAGTATAATATATTTAGGTACCAACATTTCGGTACACTAGTTTAGTATAATATATTTAGGTACCAACATTTCGGTACACTAGTTTAGTATAATATATTTAGGTACCAACATTTCGGTACACTAGTTTAATATCATATAGTTAGGTACAGAAATTTCAGTACACTTATGTTTTTACATATTTTCTTATGTGTCACTATTTCACTACAATATATTTAGCTACAGACATTTTGGTACACTAATTTAGTAAAATATATTATGATATGGACGTTTAGGTACACTAATTAGAGAAAGTTCAACAAAATTAATGAATTAAAATGTGTATAATAATAAATTTAAAATTTAATGTAATAACATTAAATAAATTATCTATTAAATATAAAAACAAAAATATAATATGAATTTGAATTAAGTACACATTAAGGGACTAAAATCAATATTCAATATAACACCAGATTTTTATTAAATTTTAATCTTCTTGAAGGATTAAAGTTCAAAAACCCCTTTCTTTTACTGTGACAGACATGTAAGCTTCATTTACAAGAGTACATTGAACAAAACACCAAACATTTATTTATTTTTTATTTTTGGAAAAATGATATAGAGATCACATTTTGTAGATCACATGATGCGGCACCTAACGATTAGATTCTTTCTTAGGAAAACTAATGAAAATAGCTTGAAAATTTTGAGTTTAACGATAAGGACAAAATATAGGGTAAAGTGAATAGTACCAAGATTGATTTTTTAGTGTAAAAATGTGATTTTTCGTTAAAGTGAACAGCACCGGGAGCTTTTCGTTAGAGTTCCCTTCTTTCTTTAATGATTTGGAGAAGAAATCCAATCATGTCATGCCACATCATGTAGTTTACAAAATACAATTTGAGGGTAATGCTAGGTAGACTAAATTTGCAAACTAATTGACATGTCACTAATAAGAAATAAACACTTTAATCAATACTTATGTAATAACAAGGTTCTAAAAATCGCTAGGTGCTAGTTGGACGGCGGGCAGGGGCCTAGCTCCTAGGCGGCTATGCGGATTTATGTAAATTTATTATATATCTTGTAAATAAATGCCTGTTTACACCTAAAAGAAAAACTATACTTGTATGTATAATAAAATAATGATAAAATGCAAATTAGGTACACCATTTCCATATATATTGGATGAACTTGTAGTAAATCCATTATTTGCAAATTAGGCACACCACTTTCATAAGTATACCATCATAATAAAACCAAAAAAAAAAAAAAAAGCACACAATTAATAAATAAAAAAAAAACCGCCTAGCCCGCCTGGAGTTGTCTAGGTCAATTTTTAGAACAATGAGTAATAATCGTCATCAACAACGACGGCGACGATGGCAGTTGCGCGTCGTCCACGGACGACCAACAGGCGCATGCAGCGTGTGATGTCACTATGAAATATGTCTTGCCAAATATAGTTAATTTTTTCTTCTGAGTTTCGAAAATAAAATTTTCAGAACATTCATCTACGATATCACTTGTTTGTTCAAAATTTCCATTAAGATACTCAGCCTAATATCTACCCATCATTTTCTTGAAAAGTTCCACTTGCATGTAAAGTTTCAGCCTATAAAAAAATAAATAAAGCCTTGAGTTTTGTTGCATAATTGTGAGAAGGGAACTTTTGATCTTAGAACATTTTAACATTTTAAATCATAGCAATTAGAGGATTAAGGGCACCACAGCAGTCGAAATTGCTTCTGGCCTCCACTGGTATTTTAATTAATTTGATTTAAGGGCACCACAGCAGTTGAAATTCCCTTGGTCTCTTACATGGTGCGGTGCTCGTGTTTCTTGGGACAAGACTGGTGGTGCTCAGCTAGCATCCATCCCAAATTCGGGATCACTGCCCCATGTAAGAGACCAAGGGTGGTGCTCAGCTAGCAGTCGAAATTCATTCACAGTATTGTTGAATTTGATTTAATTAATTGCACTTGGAGTAACCAGAACCATTGGGTTCAGATTGGGGCACACATTGTTTCGAAGCCTCTTTGAGATAGATGAACACCATTTCTCCGAGCAGCCATACAAGCAATATAATCTGGAGTGGTATTAAGAAGTAACAACCACCGTTGCCACCACCAGCTGCGGTGGCACCCAACAAAACTGTCATTGTTGTGTGCAGTTTTCGTTAAACAACCAGACACTGTTTTCTTCTCTCCTGTTTCGGTTGTTTGTTTAGAAAATCCCAAAATCCCACTGCCTGTTGACCAAAGACCCTCTCCTCAACCAAAAGCACCCAACCTCTCAATTAAGCAGCAAACAAAGGGAAGCACTGGCAGCCAAAAATATAAAATAAAATAAAATAAACAAGCTGCCCAAAATCTACATCCAAGCTCCAGATTCTTCCCTCGCACCCTCCCCACCATTCCACTTACCAAATAATAATTCATAACATCATCTCAAAATACATTCAATATCCCCTCAACAAATGCAACCAACATTCACAGTAACGTTCTGCAAACACAACCAAAACCACATTCAAGAATAATCAGCATACAAGCATAAAAGCAGCAAAAACAAGATAATAATAAAACAAACATCAACCAAACAGATTAAACAAGAGAACATACAATACAGCCCAAATTATGCATACCCAATAAGATTGATCAAACCCGCGACCCGGATTCGAATCTGATAACCCAGACTCGACTCGACCCGAGGTTTGATCCATATCCAACCGGATCTGAATATTCTTTGGAATATTCTCTCTGGAATATTTCCCTAGCATTTACTTTTTCAGATTTTGGCTCTGTACCCCTCATAAAAAATTTTGACGCCCAATTCCATTTAGCAAAATTCTATTGTTTTAAAGTAGTTTGGTAGTTGACCACCACTTGAAATTGTGATTGGTGGAGATCCGACCGTCGGATCATAAAGAAATTTTAGTATGTTGTTCTAGAAGCTTAATAAGTATCTTAGGAAGTTACCGATTCAATGTCTGGATCTTCTAGATCGAGTTATGTAGTGTTGTTGACCCTACTATTGACCGTGACTGACGATTGATGACACGTCGGACACCAAGATGGCCAATTGCTAGCCAACACCCGAGGATGACACAAGCCATTTCATGAATCCATATATCGAGAACATGTAAAACATGCATAATAATTTCACGCGTAACTATGCAATATATTATTCAAGTACAAACCTTAACAAAATATAATAATCCACTGCCAACAATTAAAAAGTGATAATGTATAACATGTTCAGAGCATACTACTAATTCGAAATACAAGCGGAAGGGATATTAGAAAGTGTGATTACAAGAGATGTCCTACGCAGAGAGGAGGACATAAATTCACTGATATGGGAATGCCTCGTGGCTCAAGTCATATGCCTCGTTCCTAGGTCTTGAAGGGGGCGCAAAACAAAACATGAGTGGACCAAGTTTATATATAGTAATACTAAAACAATTACTCTTCAAATGTACTAACCCCCAATTTTAGAAAAACTCAAATAGCTAATAAGTAATAGGTTTTCCGAAAACCCTAGCATGCCATAAAACCTTCATAAAACATATATCGTATCTAGTGTGCTTAGTAGTGATAACACAATTGCGTGAAGGCATATATAGATCTTCCACTTGAAGGCCCTACTTCGCCTGCTCAAAGGCATATATAAATCTTTCGCCGAAGGCCCTACATCGCCGGCCCGAAGGCATATATAAATGAATATCCACCAAGTAAGCACATAAAAATCATCAACATAATCTTTCCAAAATATATCTCATCGGAGCTCAATAGCTCAAACATCATATCATAAATCATATGCATAAATATTTCAGTAACGTAAATTCAATAGAGCATGATATTTCATAAAGCGTAAATCCGATAACTTATAAACCTTTCATAAGATCATGCTTTTCATGTATGCATTTCTAAAAATAAAACATGCATTTTGGAAGGGACACTCACAGATACTCCGTCGTCGAAGAGCCATTTGAACTAGGTGGAAGGGTTTTACACTTTCCAAGGTGGTGATGGTCTGGACTCCACCCACTACGTGGGCTTTTTATATTTTTTTCAAGAGGTATTCATCAATTTCCCCCTGAACTTGTGACCGTTGGCCAATTTCCCCCCTCAACTCTTATAATTAGTCAATTTCCTCCCTCAACTCTCAAAATTAGTCAATTTGCACCCTACTGTTAATTTTTTTTTTTTTTTAAATTTTCCATCTATTCTTTTCTTAATTTTCAATCTTTCTAATAACTTCCAACAAAGTACTAAAATTAACATAAACTCACCTGCATAATATAGGGTAAAATGTACAAAACATAATACAGTTAGTAAGTATATGGGTTGATTATAAGAAAAAGTTATGAATCGGGTTTAAAGCATGTAGAAGAAGAAATAATAACAAAAAGAAATAATAATCCTAAACTCATGGATCAGACCTATTTCAATAAAATGGGTTATTCTTAATAAGGAGTCGAAAATTATGAATAGACTAGCCATTTTTTCACTAAAGCTCGATTCTCCACAATTTACTTGAACCTAGCTTTCACTTTTATAAAGAAAATTGTATTCACATACAAAAATTTACACATCAATCCTTTTCGTTATCAAATTTGTATGGTCAAAAATCAAATAAAATTACTCCATACTGATTTATTATGACTAATAATACTATCTATGATAAATTGTAAAATTCTAAATTTTAATCTATTTGTAATAGGATAAAGATATAGGAACATGATTAACATACATCTTATTTAGTTTCCTACACACATGTTTAAAATTATAAGAGTTGAGGGGAGAAATTGGCTAAATTAAAGTTAAGGGGGGAAATTGACTAATTATGAGAGTTGAGGGGGGAAATTGGCCAATGGTCACAAGTTCAGGGGGGAATTGATGAATACCTCTTTTTTTAATTATGAAACCACGGGAAGAGTTATTGAATGGTTTTAAATTATGAACCAACTAACTAGGTGGGCTTTTTATCATTTTTAAAGTTTGGTGTGTGTGTGTGTGTGTCTATATATATATAAGTGAACTATTATTAGCACTTCAAAAATTTCATTCTACACTCCTTATAAGTGTATTTTTCTTTCTAATTATAGAAAGTTTGGAGTGTAAAATGAGATTTTTGGAGTGCCAATAACAATTTCCGTATATAAATGTTATATGAATTATTTGGATAATGTTTTTTTCCTTCATATTATGTACATATAAATGTTATATGAATTATTTGGATTATGTTTTTCTTCTTGGGCCATCATAAGTCATATTATGTACATAAAACAAATGGGAAGTGTTATTGGCACTCCAAAAATCTCATTCTACACTCCTCACAAGTGTATTTTTCTTTCCTAATATAGAAAGTTTGGAGTGTAGAATGATATTTTTGGAGTGCTAATAACAATTCCCAAACAAATAAATTTATTATATTCATATAATATATAATAAGTTTATCTAAATCTGCCTAGTCTGCTTAGGCACTAGGCCCCATCTCACCGCCATACCAGCGTCTAGCATCTTGTAGAACCGTGGTTATTTGTAAATATTGTTAATATTATTTCAGTATTTGGCACCCCCTTACAGTCGATTGTCATGGACTCATGCGTTGATCATGGATGTATGTCGGGATCAAGGTTTGACACTTTTTCTATGTGCCACCTCATTCTCTTTCCTACCCTATAATTCTTCAGGTTAAATAACAGGTTATTCTAAAACATATACTTGATATTCTATCAACCCCCGTTTGCATGAAAACGTTCCTTATGGTGCATAAACATCCAGTCTATTATCAGCCAAGCAAGTTCCTTTCTTTCAGCCTTGACCTAGTAACAAATTATGCACTTGCTCACGTACTCGGCAATCTCTTTTCATCCCAGACCATTAATAGAAAGGTCAAATGGTAAAGTACATTTTTGTGCAGCCTGGATGCATATAGCATAAGCTGAGATGCGTGCCTCGTCAATGATCTCCTTTTTCCAACTCCTCATTGTTCGACACATACATCCGGTCACCCTGCATCACAAGGTCACCTGCCCTCCGTAATCTGAATTCTCCGTAAGCTCAACTTGGTTTACAATGACACACCCCCACACACAAGGAATAATGTTTTCTACCACGTGATTTTCTTGGAGATTGTTTTCTACCATTTATCATGATATCGTTGTTGGTAGACGCTATGGGAACATTTTCATCGTACATTTGTCTGGGAATCATGAACATATGTTTGAGGCAAAGTTTTAAATGATTGATGTGTTTGAACTTGTGATTGATGGTAGACAATGCTTTCTTCTTATATCAATTTAAACTTAATTGAGGTTGATGATAAAGCGAAAAGAATGTGTAACTTTTCCATGAAACTAGAATGCATTACTTTTGCTAGACATGGTCGGTGGATGCAAAGCAGGCTGATTCCTATAATTGGTGATTATTTCTTTCCATTGAACCACAAATGACGTATCTAACATTTCAAAACAAAACCAGATGCAACCATTCATCACACTGGATAAAATACAAGAGTTTTGCTCCACAGAACCATCTCTAATTTGCGGCACATTTGTTGTAACATTGCACTGTTCGTTTAGACATCAGCATGATGCAACACCTTAACTTGAGTATCGGGTTTCGCTGCACTCGATTGCCCTGCAAAAACGCAGGTGACAATGTGGTTTGATAACACAAAAACCAACCAGAGCATGCTTCATGATTACGGTAATCCTAACTTCAACCTCGCCGAATGTAACTTGAAGCTTCAACCTTTTTTTTTCTTCTGTCGAAAGCTTGAGGGACAATAAGGACTTCTTCAAGCAGGTATCGAGCTTTTCCGGGTGAAGAAAAGGGGGAGATGCTCTTGCTATTGCTAGAGCATGTCGTATGAAAAAAGTATTTCGTTCAAGAAAAATAGGTTTTTATCGTTAGGAAAGAGAAGCAATTGTGCTGTAAAGTAGCAAAATCTGTATCAGTTCTATTCCTTACTCTAAGAGCCCCTTGCAAGTTGCGTGCTAAGAACTTGGATCATTGTTGTATCTCGAGCAATGATGTAACAGAAGTAACGATAATTGCAGTGGTAATATTTATTTTGAATACAAGTGATATTGGAGGAATTCGGGAAGCATGCACCGTTGCTACCATCACCTGCGTTGATGTGTGCTGCGTTCGCGCAACTCAAGTCAACAAATCCAGATATAATCCAACAGCAGCAGATCGTTATGGTTTTGGTTTTGGAGTAGTAAATCAAAACCAAAGGCTTCTTCCAATGAAGATGAAGGACGGCCGAGGGACTGCCCGCTCGAACCGAGGAAATTACTTGTGAACGAGTCCTGTGCAAACTGTGACTAGCTCATGTTCGTCTAATCCTTCCATCCTCTGAGTTTGAATAAATGCCCTGTTTCATTATGCTGAAGGTGCTGTTTTCTAATGTGTTGGATGCTAGCCTACTATGTATAGTTGACTATAACACTAAACAAACAATACAAAAGTTTCTTTATAAATAGATTTTCTCACACCCCTTCACACAGACAGACACGGACACGGACACAGACACAACACCACCACATCACCAACCACCACCGCCCGCCCGCCCCCCCCCCCCCCCCCCCAACCACCACCACCAAAAAACATGTTTATTTTACCCTTCAATTCTCAATTTATTCAAACCAAAGGCGAAAATAAAAAAGTGCAATGGGGAATGTGAAACCACTTCCCTGAAAAAGTGAAACAAAACATAGCTTAGGGGTTTAGGGCGTGTGAGAACCACTTCCCTGAAAGAGCGAAACAAAACATCGCTTAACAAAGAGAAAAAAAAAGAGCTGTGAAGAACACATGATCTGAAGCAAAATCTGATTATATGTCAATTGCAAATAGAACTTAAAGATTACAACCACTAAATCGAGTTCAAACACAAATGGAACATTTGTAGGATATACTTTTTGGCTTCGTCTCTAGAAAACAAGCTCATGAGGCTTCATGCCTTGCTTGAGAGAAAACCTTGCAGCTAAATACTCCTTCATATAGGCAATTCTGTTGATGCATCTAATCAAGGGTGTATCAACAGCCTTCTGGTCATCTTTTTTCTCCTGGGGAAGTACATTCTCGTCCTACAATTTGAAGAAAGAAATCAAAGTTAGAAGACAACGACAAAAAGACTGTCAAATGAATGACCATCCACAGTATACACTTAAAATACACAAAAGATAAAAGACCCAACCTCCTCCGCTTCAAAGAATTCGCCTTCTCCCCTTCTCTTTTTCTTCTGGACTTCCTTTGCAAAATACTTGTCATCAAACTTAACCGCATTAACCTTAGAGATGTCAATCTTAGTCTGAGCTCCAATCACGTAAGACTGGTTCACACGTCTTAGAGGAACACCGTTAATCTTGAATGGTCCTGGAAAAGCAAGAAACAACAGCAGTCAGAAACACTCCAATACAGGGACACAAGGCACGGAGAATATATAGGGAAAACAACACTCTTACAACTACAAATCCAATCACCAACATGTACAGACAAGTGGCTCTCTTGAATTTAAACACACTAACAAAATTAATCACTGTAATCTCACGGTGTAAATAGTGACCATTTTCAATGATAAATGGCCACCGCTTCATCAAATTACAACTAAACGTTCATCAGCCTGTTTTCCTTTGTAATATATTTGTATCTAATACTAATATAGATTAAACCAAGTCATCAGCTCATAAACTGAAATCAACCAGCAGAACAACTGACAAAAAGAATAAGACTGATAAATCAACCAGACCAATTCGACAATGAAGAACTGAAACAGAGGAAACAACGTTTAAGGAGAACAAGAACTCACCAGTGACCAACAGCAAGCCAGATGAAAGCTGCTTCAGAAACACAACCCTCTTTCCCATGAACCTCCCGGCAAGAATGATCAACACAGTACCTGGAGTAATGCTAGCCCTACATGATATAAAGGAAAGAAAATACCTAGACATTATTAGGTATCCAAAGAAGAACACACAGAAAGGTTACCACAACTCAAAAACTTATGAGACTATAGAAACCAATCCAATTGAAAGTAAACAATGAAGGTTAAAAAAAAAAAAAAAGAATTTCCATCTCGCAGTTTGTGCATGTTAGGTCGCAAAAAAAGTAATCCATTTTTTACTCTCCGTGTTGTAACTTCCACACTATATATCTCCACTTTCAACGTTCCCAATTTTTTATCCTCGTGATTGAAATGGATATTGAAAATCATAAACAGAACCCCAATACGACAATGTTAAACAGAATACATGCACATTGCTACATCACATCTCAACATTTTCCACATTTCAGGTGCCAATTTTAATGCAGAGCAATAGTACCCACCCATATGCCCCATCTGTGCTAGCAAAATCCCACCTATTTCTCACTTTCGACCTATTTTTCGGTATTTTCTCGAATAAAAATAAACCCCACTACCTAAAACTACATACATGATGGAAAAAGGAAGTGTTATTAGCATTCCAAAAATCTCATTCTATACAAGTGTTATTAGCACTTCAAAAATCTCATTCTATACTCCTTAGAAGTATATGTTTCTTTCCAAATATAGGAAGTTGGAGTGTAGAATGAGATTTTTAGAGTGCCAATAACAATTCCCTAAAACAAAGTACTCATTAAAAAAATATACAAATTAGAACTCGTCTGAAAAGTGCTTTTAAATGACAGCAAATTTTAAACAACAAACGCTTTTAGAGGAAATATTTTTAGGTTTAAAAGCAATTGTAGTGCTTTTCTAAGATACCCTAGTTTTACTCTCAATTAGTTCCAAAAACACCTTCACAGTTATCTACAAAACATTTCCCAAACCAGCCATTAGATAGATAAAAGGTCACATAATTCAGACAATAATCACACAGGAGCACACATTTTTCTCAGAATCCAAACACATTAAGACACCAATTCAGCACATCTTCTCGTCAATCACCAGCCAGAAAGAAATACAGACATACACATAATCTATAGATATAAAGATGATTGAGAAACAGGGAAAGAGAGAGACCTGAGCTTTGTGGGCTTGGCATTGCGCTTGTTGACGAGAGGCTTCTTAACATCATCGGCGGGATAAAACTTGGGGCGCTTGACAGCCGGGGCCTCGGCCTCGGCCTTCTTGTCGTGGCGGGGGAAAACGCCACCGTTCTTGGCCTTGATAGCCCAAAGCCCTCGCTTGTGGTACGTCTTGGACCTCGATTGTTTCCGAATTTTTCTGATCAGATTTGGGTTTCTGACCACCTTTGAAATCCTCCGCTCCGACGCCATCGCTAACACTCGGAGGTGAAGGTGAAGATTCTCTCTCTTCTAATCAGTCGCTCGCCAACTATAGTTGGTTAGAGTTAGACCTGTTAAAAAGGGATCGTGTTTGTGGTGTTTGTATCCTTTTTTAACTATAGTCGTTATTTTAATGAGTTATGTCTTATCAAATTTATTATTTTAACTAGTTTTTAACAGTTGATTGGATAATAGCCCAATTCGTTAACGAGATGCGTGGTTTTGTGTCAAGTTAAAGAATCATGCAATAACTTGTCATGCTTAGTATTTAGGTCTGGCAACAAGATATTTTATTAGGTTCTTAATGGATGATCCGTAACAATTCAACTCGTTAATAGATTCTTACGGCTGGTTTGGTATTGTTGTGTTTTGAAAAAAAACTGCTTCTGCAATGATGTGAGAATAAGCTCATTTCTGCTGCTTTACGTTTTCAGCTTTTTTCCACCCAAAACTGTGAAAATATGTTGTTTTTAAGTGTTTACCAAACATTTTTTGAGCTCAGTTTTTTTTTATACCCACTTTTTATAAAAGCATTTCAGTACCAAACAAATACTTAATGATTGACTTAATAATGACCCAACTCGTTAACATGTTAACCCAAAACCTATTATTTTAATGTCGATTCATATTTGGATAACAGGTTGTGACAAAAATGTCAAGCCTAGTTAAAGTCGGTGTTTTAGGTGTGTCCTAAAAACTGCTTTATTTGATTTCAATCAACAAACTTACTAAGGGTTGGTTAGGTATTGACGTGCTTCGAAAAAAAGTTACTTCTACTGTGCTGTGAGAATAAACAGCCGTGAAATAAAGCAGCAGAGTGTTTGGTAAATTTTTTTATAAAAGTGCTTTTGAAAAAAAAAAAAAAAAAAAAAAAAGAGCAGCATTATAATGTTTGGTAAACTTTTATATAAAACAAATGTGAAAAAAAGCTGGTTTTTCAAAGCTGGGTTTTGCAGCTTCTTGTTTTTGGCTTTTTTTCACCCAAAACTGTGAAAAAAAATTGAAACTGAATGTTTACCAAACACAAAAACAGCTCCCAGCTTTTTTTTATACCAGTTTTTTTTTTAGAATCACCTCAGTACCAAACCAAGCAAGATATGTTTTTAGCTCATTTTTTGCTGGTTTGGGCTTATTATATTAACACCTCACAAATTGTTGAATAAACCTCACATACTTAATACACCCCACATTTGTTTTTTCACTTAAAAATTATCTTAATACACCCCACATACTTTCCTATAATACCCCACACCCCACATTCTTAATATACACCTTATATTTTGTACATACATCCCATATTTTCTATACACTCCACATTTCTCAAATCTTATAACACTCATTTTTAATTTTCAGAGATTGAATCTAACCATTTGAACGTTTAGTTTGTTGAAAGATTTCAAATTAACTGATCAAATTGGTTCCATTACCTTAGTTCGACAAGTACTCCACCATCGCTCGTGAATCTCGGCAACGTTACCCCATCCACATAGAAGAAGATGATCTCAAGGGTTGCCATACTTGCTAACAAGATGATGGTCACTTGTAGTAGAATAAGGAGCCCTGGATGATATTCTTGTGGTAGGGTTTTTGAGATATGAAAAATTAGGAGCAATAATTTTTTAGAGTTTTTGTTTGCTGCAAATTTCCCCATAACGGAAGAGAGGATTTTCCCAATTTTTCATAGCAACTTTCATCATCTTTCACTTCACGTACATCACTATTAAATAGAACTAGACCTAGAGGCTTGAGGTTGGAAAAAGGCAAAGGGGCTTGGGCATAGGATGCATCCAATGCACAATCAACTGATCAAGGGGGGTTAGGGTTTTGTTTAGCAATGGAGGGTTTTGATAGTTGAGAAGATAAATAATAAGTTAAAAGTGCTTTGGGGTGTATTTAGATTTTTTTTTTTTTTTTTTTTTTTTTTTGAAAAACCCAATAAGGTCAAAATTGTCATTGCATAATGGGGTAAATAAGTTATTGAATATTAAATTTTAATATGGAATGCATTCAACACTTTGTAGGATGCTAATATAAAAAGCCATAAAAAAATTGCCTATTTAAAAATTATTGTAAATGGCAATAGAAAACATAGAAAAGCAAAAAGCAGGTTTATTATGCTTTTAAAAAAGTTTTTTTTCTTCAAAGCATAGTGAATAGTGCCCATTTAATAAAAATTTCAAATGATAAGTATACCCCTGCATATTTTACAAAATGACAATCTTTGCTTTCTTCATTATTCTCTTTGGCAATTATCATATCACATTAAATACTACACTATTTTTAGTTATTTAACATATTCATATAAACCATTTAGTATTAGGTTTTAGTAGTATTTCTCTTCACTTGTAAGCGAGATGTCTTAGTTTCGATTCTCGTCAAAAGTGAATTTGAACCACATTATTATGGCTAGCCTAGTTTGAGGATTAGCACACTCCCTTACCCCCTTTTGTTAAAAAAAAAAAAAAAAAAACACATATTCACATCAATTTTATATAATTTGGCTTAAATGTTAGAATGGTCTTTGTGTTTTAGTCATTGGGTCTATTTAGTTCCTGTGTTTTCAATTTAGTCAATTTGGTCCTTGTGTTTATTTCCGTTAGTCAATTAAGAACATTTCGATCTAATTTCTGTAAAAAAAAAATGGTTATAAATTACTATAAACTTATTTATTTGATTTGAAATATTTAAATATGAAATAAAATAAAATAAAAATTTTAAAAAAATATTCTTCTCCCAACTCCCCGACCGCCTCCCTAACATTACCCCTTGTCCTTTCTATGTCACTACCTTAATCATTTTTTAGATTGGAAGTTTTATATCGTATATGTGTTATTTCTCATTGATTTGCATTTTTCTATAAAGAAAAAGGGTAATTATATCTGTTATAATTTTCTTATGAATTTTTTAACAGATATCAAATGAACTGTCCTTAATTGGCTAACAGAGACAAATACGATGACCAAATTAACCAAATTGAAAACACAGAGACTAAATTGGCCATATGACTACAACACAGGAACTGTTTTGGCTTTAGGCCTAAAAGTTTACCGAAAACTCAAATACTATTTTTTTATTATTAAAAGCACTTTTACAAAATAAGGAGAAAAAAAAAAAAAAAAAAAACAGGTTTACGTACCCTTAACAACACTTTTACAAGAAAATATTTGCCGAACACTCAACAAATTTATTTTACACTTCTTTTATTTTCACAGTATAGCCAAAAACAGTTTTTCTTAAAGAACAGCTATACCAAACTAACCCTCACGTCTCAATTCCCAGTCCTACATATTTTCAAGGGTTGGTTTCTGCCATCCAGCAACTCAATTTATATAGTTCCACTTCGATGCGAGGCAATAGACGACGATGTAATTCATCCTCGTCCTCCCGTCCTCGCACTTGAGAACCACAAGTGTTCCTTCAGAAATGGCTACGAAAATACTTTTTCATCATCATCAATAACAAAACACAGAGCGAAACATATGCGTGCACACGCAAGCTAATGATAATTATTCTGAAACATGTTTCCTAACACAGGAAGGGCATACAACCAAACCTTCCACAGTAAGTTAAAGCCCTCTCTTATACGGGCAATCAATTCTTCTTCTGTTTATATACAAAACTGGCCTTTTTTTTTTTTTGTGTTTTTTTCTTTTGGGGGAGGGGGGAGCTTCTAGAATTAGTAGATATAGTTGTCGTCATCATTCAAAACTCCAAAGCCGCTTCTCCATGTTCAAGTAGTCACCAGGTGAGGACCAGATCGAGGGAGCACGCACGAGTATGTGACATATTTCACGCTGTCTAAAAGCATGACAACGAAAATTCGAGAAAGTGACTTCGGCTTGATCATGCCATCCACGTCAATATCACCAGCCTCTCTAGGATCAACAAGAACAGAGACAACCATGGGAGAAACCGATCTATTACCGGGCAGGGCGCTGTTCCGTTGATTTCCCTTCACATTTTCTTCGGTGACGTTATGACCAGATCCAGCAAGGGGAATTGGGAGACCACGGAGGATCCTTCTGTTCCTCCCCCTGTTCAGCTCTGTAGTATTCTGACGGTCTTCAGAAACATTCGAAACTGAAGATGCAGGTATTATACCTCCTGAAGAGGTAGTAGCTGAGACATCGAACTGAAATACTTCAGTGCACATTCCAGAACTCAGCATTGGTCCTGCAGAATATTCAAGAAATCAATAATGTAGTTTGTATCAAAGTGTTTGATGTGAGCACCGACAAAGGAAGTACAATGAACAGAAGGAATTAAAGCAAACATATTAGGATACTAGAAAAAGCAACATAGTACAATGAACAGAAAGAATAGTAGGATTCTATCTGTGGTATCTCAATTTGGGGTTGTAGGTAGTTTTGTGTCCAAAATTCTAATATATATATATATATATATATAGAATTTACCAGAGGATGACTAGGGAAGCTAATCACCCCTATATGTAAGATACCCATCTGAAAGTGTAAGTAGGTATGTGTCTGAAGCACTACTATTACTATCGACAATAAGCTTACTTTAGATTTGATGTCCACAATTTCTAAGACTTACAAGAGATGCAAGGATGAATAAACTGTCAGACATACTTTCAAGCATAGTTAAAGCTCAAATCTAAGTATATAAAATCGACCTTCAACCCATACAAGTACACTAACAATATGCTCAACACCCTAACTACTTGACAAGTAGCTGTAATTGGAAAATGGATCCAGATCTCATCACACATGTACCAACAAAACACACTGGTCCAGGCTCATAACGACTTTTTCAAAACAGTCAGGTGCAAGATTAATCATGTCACTGATCAAAGAAACTGGCTCATAGCCTCACACAATTTTTTTTATACCTACTGCAAACAAAAGTCAATTTTCCTAATTTCTCCTAATTCAAAGCTCATGACTTATCTATTCAAAAGAAAACTCAAAACAAGAGCTTCATCTCACAATTCATCTACCCAAGTGATATTTCCTTACTAGCATGATTAAACTAAACTTATATTTACCACGAACTACCAATAGGTCCCCTCAAACTTAGCTGCACAACTATTACCAACACTGATGAAAATAATTTCGACTTCACTTGTTGATATAATGAAAATGCATGGCAAATAGTCAAAAAACAAACCAACCATAAACGTGTTAGGCATCCACTATGTGCACATATACAGAACCAAACACAAAAAAAGAAACCAGGTGCAATGTTATTACCCGCAAGACCTTCACGGAACCACTGTTGCAGTTTACCATCAGCTGAAGTTGACTTCATACGATCCTTTGGAACATCAGTTGAACCACTTGTGAGACCCTTGTGTGGTCCAGCAGAATTTCTGTATAAGGGAGCATGAATCCCTCTGTTCCCTCCCGGTTTAGGAATTGCTAATGCTGAAACCAAATCTTTAGCCACAGCCAAACCAGTCTCTCTACTATTTTGCCTTTCAAAAGGCTCATGGGAAGCCATGGCTTTCTCACTGGCCAGGACCGAATGTATAATCAAGTTTCCGTCAATCTTGACAAGCTTATCATTTCTTGGAACATACAAAGAAGCCACAAGTGGCTCACTACTAGTATTGTGCAGACGAGCAAATTCATCAGAACCTGGAACTGGTCGTGACCCTTGTTCTTTCGGCATATTTCTTGTATGATGACCCCTCTCATGAAGAATTTTGTTAGAGACATCGAATTTCCCACCAGATATGCCCAACGATATAATTTCTTCAGATCCGTTCAAATGACTGTGAACATTCAAAAGCCTCCCCCTGTTTTGACCATGGAACCTATCACGAACATAAGAAGACCCACCAAAACCTCTATCCATTACACCACTAAAGTTAACATTCACCATAGGAACAAGCCCACCAAAAAGCAAGATAAAAAACAACAGACCCAGAAAACTAATACTAGCAACCTTCTTAGTTCTACCCTCACTCTTCTTACTTTCCGACTTTTTGGACTTGGGCGCAGCCGCTGGCTGCTGGGATTTCAATCTAGGAATTGGTAACAAAAGGGACTGGGACCCTTGTGGCTTCGTCACATAGGGCGAATATGGCATCCATGGATAAGCCATCGGTGGCATGGGAGGAAGCGGGTGCATCCCTAAATGTGGTGGCGGTGGCGGGCACATGGTGCCACCGCTGCTCAAGTGCTGCTTCAAAGTAGCATTCTCGGCCGTAACATAAGAAATCCTATTATTCAAATCAGTAATAGTGGAATGCATAGCCCTCACCTTGTCCTCCAGCTCCTCCACATAATGCTTCTTCCTCTGCCTAGAAAGCTGAGCACTTTCTCTGTTCCTCATCAATCTCGCCTTCCTCTTCTCCTCCTCATCGTTCGCATTTGCACCCACATTCACAGAAGCAGAATTGTTGTTATTGTCTGACCTCCGATACTTGGCACTTCTTGGCTCCACGTTGCCGTCGTTGCTATCTTTCTTCCTCTTCACAAGGTAATTTTTCGCCATTTCATCCTCCACCTTAACCTTCTCATCATCTGAACTGCAAATCGCATTGGAAGAAACAGTAACAGAATTACCCGAATTGCCCGAATGCGAGTCCACCGCCTCGGAAATCCCAGAGCCCTGAGACGACGCAGGCCCACCAGAATTCTCCGAACACTCATTCGATGACGCAGGACAATTCAGAAACCTGGAGACGTCCAGACCCCCCTTATCATCGCCAGAAACCGAAATCGCGGAGCTACCTGATTCCGGAGACCCCGAATTAGACTCGGCCGCACCGGCATCTAATCCCTCGGTAAGGAGGAAGTCCTCGGTCATCGACGGCAGGTAGAGTTTGTCCAAGTCGTCGAAAGTGAGCTCGAAGTCGCAATTGTCATCGGGACCAAACCCGAAGCCAAGATCGGACATGAATTCATCCGAGGGGACGGCGGCGGAGGCCAAGCCGTTGTCCGATGAGAAGAATTCAGGGTCGAGAGGAGGGATCGGGAGGGACTCCATCTCGGAATTGAATTTGAAATCGGTGTGATCCGGATGGTTAGCCGAATCGGGGCCGGAGTGCGGCTCCGCCGGAAGCGCCACTTTAGGGTTTCAGAGAGGTTTGTCTGAGAATTTAGAGAGAGATGGAGAGAGGGTTAAGGAGTACGTTGAAGAGGCGGAGAGGAGTCATGTTAGAATAAAAACCCAACGGTTTCTAAGTTGTTATTATTTAATGAGAATTTGTCAGATTTGGTTACCAAATTAAAAAAGAAAAAGAAAAAAAAAGAAGAGATTTTAATCCAAAAGGAGAATGCCACGTGTATGGGATGTTGTGTCTGGAAACTTCCCTCTTGCTTTCTCTTCGTTCACGCGGGAGGGTTGGTTTGCCTTTTGACTCAAGCTATTAGATGATAGATCCATACGTCTGTATGTACATGGGGGAGTAGTATAGATATAATTTTTTTAATGATGTTGGAGTGTAAGAAGGTTCGAATTTCAATTATTAGGTTTTAGTTTTATGTTTTGATTAACGAAGTAGCTGTTAAAAATTTGAAGTATTTGATATTTTTTAGCGTCTTAATAAGTTCGGAATTAGAAAATTGCTACACTTTCTTAGCTAAAGAGTGTTAATTTACTACAAGTGGTGTTATGTCCGTTCACTTATTTTATTTTTGAATTAATTACAATACTAGTTTATAAGGTTTCTCGATTTTTTATAAAATCATTTCATATTTGAGACATTACACTAGTAATCGAGACTGTTGAGTAGGCATATCTCCACACTATCGATGGAAAGTGAAGATAATTTTATTAATATTAAACGATAACATTATGATTTTTATCATAATTATCTTTTAATGATGATTTATCTTGACATTTTCTTAAGGAAATAATATATCTCCAAGCTGGAAACAGGCAGCACAATTCAATTTGATGTGGATATTTGGCATGTGGACGTGTGGTTTGGATCAATTTTGATTTACAAATATGAACGGCATTAGATAATGAAGCATGCAGGATGGGATATTATCCATTTAAAATATGGTGATAATAAAAAATGAATTTGAAGTTCAGGATCCAAATCCTTAGGATGCATGCGGCAGTTTTGGTAAAAGATGATGAGAGCCTAGGAAAGCTAGGTTTTTGGTGATGATGTGGTGATGTGATAAGCCTAGGATTTGATGGTGATGGAGTTATGATAAGAAGTCTAGGTAGGCTAGGTCTTTGGTCATTATGGGATAAAACCTAGATAGGTTTTTATTTGAAAAGTCAGCCACACATTTCATATTTCATTCTGCAAGTTAGAATTGTAGTCGGACTCCACAATTATCTAGCCGTGTCTAGCAAATATCAACCTTATAAATACAAGGCGTTGTGCAACGTAAAGCCCTTTCAATTCAACACACAACTGCCTTGCGCAAACCTCTCAAACATCTTGAGATTTTTTTTTTCTTTTTCCGCCAACATATCTTCAGTTTGGATAAACAACATTGTGACGTCAACCGGTGACATCTTCAGTTTGGATAAACAACATTGTTGCCGTAGAATCAGCCGTTCCTGGAGCACCTTCAGTTTGGATAAACAGCACTGCGTCGAGCCCGACTAGTTACCTATCCAAGTCTCGGTCGAGAAGGGTTTTCAAATCCTTATTGGCAGAGGTCATCTTAATAGCCTTCTCGGCGAAGTAAGGTGTTACAAGCTACTCCATTCGGCACATTGAACTCCAAGTGGTTTTGTGATTAGATATTCACAAGTGAGTTTCAGAGTTTGGCATTCTGATGGCCGAATCACATTTACCATCAAGACATACATCTCATTTGAGTACTTGTGTCCATATAGTCTGATGTCGATTCGACGTGCTTATACTCTTACGAATATTATCACTGTGACCGAATCCGGTGCCGACGATTCGTGAACTTCGCAAAACTAGCAGCCTTGTCTTCAGGCTTGAGAACCTGAAAGCCGAGACTTATTCCTTCCTCGGTCACGGTCGCAGTCGCAAGATCAAGAAGTCAGCAACGCGCTCAACGCAATATCAACAAATTGTACTTCTCGACCAAGCTCAGTTGACGAATTGGCACGGCCTGCATTAACCAAAGGACATAGTTAGCTCATTAGTTACTCGGCCTATGCGCCAAGTAGGCTTTGGAATTTTTAGGGTCAACACCCTCATAACTAATTAATTAAACAATAAATAATTAAATTAGAAAAAGAAAATATTAATAATAAATAAATTAAACATTGAAAACATAAATTAAAAACTTCTAAACAAGGGATGCTGCGTGCTATTGTAAGTAGGGTTGTCCTGTTCATTTGTTGTCGCTCTCACATTCCAATCGAGCAAGCCTTTTGCCTTAGAACACAGCCATGTCTTCCAAGCAAGGTGGAAAAGCAAAGACCTGAAGGCACCCAAGGCCGAGGAAGGAGGAGTACGACGAGTCCGATTTGGCTAACCTTCAGAAGAAAAGAGATGAGGAAAAGGCATTGAAGGAGCTTAGAACCAAGGCAGAACTTAAGGGTCCTTTGGTGGCTCTGGGCTCAAGAAAGTGGGAATAAATGAGTGAGTTTATCGAACCCCAAGTTGTCAATTTATTAGCAAAATTTTGAGTGAAGGGGTTTTGTGAAAGTAAATTAAAACGTCAAAACATATTAGTATAATGTCTCAAACGTGGGAGGGTTTCGTAAAAACTCGATAAACCTCATGAAGTGTTAGTGTAATTAACTCTTTTATTTTCTTTGTCATTTTCTGTAAATATTCATATAAATGCTTATTATAAATGTTTATGGAATGGTGAGATAATATATGATGTGCATGAGCTTAAGCCCTCTACAAAAGTCTGAAAATTGAGTTTGATTCATATAAAACTCCTATAATAGATTATAAAATTTGAGTTTTGTAAAAGTGAGTTTGATTCCAAATCTAAATCAATTTGATTTTAATTTTATAGGAATCATACTCATACGTTAATATGTCACTCTGTTGATTTGTTATTCTTCCACTTGTGCTTCAAATCTGATACTCGTAAATAATAAGAGCTTACTATCTAATTGTGCCGGACAATTGTGTGGGGTAGCTAATTTTTTGTTTGTTTGTTGTTGCATAAGAAAAATCCCATTAGTCACTTAGTATTACGGTCTAGTGGTATTTCTTTTTACTTGTAAGTGAGAGGTTTTAGGTTCGATTATCGCCAAAGGCGAATTTGAACTACATTATTGCTAGCCCATTGTGAGACATAACCCACTCTCCCATCCCTTAGACCATCCCTAATGGTTGGGCTAAAAGTCAAATATTTTAGCCTGGAAAATTTAGTTTTTAGCCCAGAAACAGTTTTTCTGCTCCAACCGTTTTGGCCTAAAATTTTGGCCCGGAATTATTAAAGAATGAACTTAGGCTATTTTTTTTCTTAAATTAAATTTAAAAAAAAATAAATATGTAGACTATCGTAAATTAAAACATTTTAATCTAAAAAATTTAAATTCTAATAAATATTGAAAAATCACTAAATTTTCCGCAAAGCAAGCCTTTAACTTTTATCAATCTTTTAACCCTGGACTAACTTTCAATTCACCAACCGTTCAACAATTTGGAAATGGAAAGAAATGGTAGAAAGATAAATTGGAAGAGTATTTATAGAGTTTTTGGGTGAATTTTGAGTTAAATAATATTTTTTAATTATTTTAGCCGTTGGATTTAAATTTGGGCCGTTAGTTCTTTTTTTTTTAACCGTTAGATTTGATTATAGTTAGATCGTCGTTGGATTCAATGTATTTTAAAATAACATATTCTAAAAAAATTAAATTTGAATCTAGACCATTGGATCAACCAACGGTCCTTAAAGCCTAGCCATAGGATCAAAATTATAGCTGTTGGGTTTTTGTGAGTGGCCGACACAAGCCTGACGGCGGGGCCCACCCCTGTCGGGAAACCTTTGCAAGCGCACCGCGTGGGGCGCGTTGGAGTGTGGGAGGGCCGAGACTGGCCCAACAACCCGCGAGTCCACTCGCATGGTGGGGGGGATTTTGGGGGGTGGTATTCGGCTCAGCTTTGGCATTTGGCATTTAGCCCAAAGTTTTAGCATGGGTTGGAGAGTGTTTTGGGGGGGGGGTGAATTTGGGGAAAATGTTAGTATTTAGCCCACCATTAGAGATGATCTTAGTATAAATAAGATTGTTTGTTCAAAATAAATAAATAAATAAATAAGAAAAATCTCATTTAATTTTGTTCCTTTGATTAAAAGAGAAACGACACTTGGATTTATAAGTTAAATTCATATTAAACACCAAGTTGGATATAGGCTTTAAAGAAAAATATCAAATTCAACCAATATTTGATGATAGAACTTTATTGCAAAGCGGCCTATTACTAAATCAAAGTAAAGTATATTATCATTTTGTCCTCAATCTTATTTCTTTTTCGGATTTTAGGAAGTTCGTTAGAGCTCGGGCTTGACTTTAAGTGGGTAGGATTTAGGTCTGTTAGAAGGTCCGTGAGAAGGTCAGTTACGGTAAGAGGTTGATCATTTTGGTTGAGAGTTTTAGAATATTTCTTAACACAGGGGCTGATCATTTTAAGTTTAAAATTTAAGAATGTCCTTAAGAGCTTAGGTATGAGAACCCGTATTTTTAAATTACGCTTACATGTTTAGACATATCAACATGATGCAACAACACCTTAATTCGAGTATGGAGGTTAGCTAAGCCGCACAATTTCCTTTTCCCGCTTTTATTTATCTATTTTAGGCTTACGTTTTCTGTTCATACAAAGGGAAAGAGCCATCTTGTCTTCTCTCTTGGGTTTGTCTGCACACTATTGCCTTGCTAAACATCAGGATTTCATCGCGGATTTCGCCTTATGAAAGCATATAAACTTATTTTCTTTTTCAGTATAAATGGAATGCAAGAACGTAGGTGACTTGGAGAACAATTTAGAAACAATAAAATAACAGAAATACAGAACCAAAATACTTATATTTTATTATTCACAAATACTTGCAATACAAAATGCAATAACACAATAATTACAAAAAATTAATATGATACTAACTTGAATGAGTTCAAGGTAGAGGCTAGCAAAAACGCTATGTCCTTCGAACAGTATTTCCGTCCCACTAGTGTGCTTGTGGTTCTACAACATCTGCTTGACCAGGATACAACTACTTAATTCTACAACCCGCACTGGATTTTAGAACTCTAGCGAATTGCTTTGTGTGTTTACTCTCTAGAAAGTTTGTACGGAAGATAAGGAGGAAGAAAAGATGATTTATGATGAAACTGAGGACTCCAGTTATATAGGTTCTTTCATACTTCTTCAAACACTTGTTGGATGTATCTGAAGCTATACAACTCTTTCCAAAGAGTTGTGTCTATTAATCAAAATGTTTTTAATTAATTTAATTAAAAACTTAATTCGAAATTAAAACTAATTGATCAGATTAATTTTAATTCCTTGGCCCCAAGGCCCTTGTCTTGATTAATTAATATTAATTAATATTAATATTATAGTACAATCATCAAGCCTAATCCACACAACCATAAGGCCCAAGCCTTCAATCCATTTCCAAATGGTCCAACTTCAAATTACTAAGAAAAATGAATAAGTCTATATAAAGGCTAGTGAAGAAATACTGTTGACCAATGTGGGACAAGAGGGTCTCAAACTCCAACAACTACGTGGTTTGACAGCAGAAAAACCAACCGGAGCAGGCTTCATGATTACGGTAATCCTATCTTCGACCTCACTAAATGTAACTCGAAGCTTTGTCACTTATCTTTCTCTGTAATATAGAAATTCTCCTTGTAACAGCAAATAAGTTCTGGAGTGGGCTACTGAGGAGCTACTATCTGCCACGAGATTCAACCTATTTTGGTCTTTAGTAATAGAAGTAACGATAATTGCTGTGAATTTTTTTATTTTTTTTAATACGAAGCCTTTCAATCTTGAGATTTCTTCCTTGTTATCACCTGTAGCAATCATAGCGTCCGCATAAATAATTAAAGTTGTTATCTTACTCCTTCAGCATTTTAAGAAGAGTGTATGAAATGAATTACTTTGCCTGAAGCCATACTTCCTCATGCCCATTTGGAACTGCCTAAACCACGATGATTACTTTATTTCATACAAAGCCTTTTTCAACTTACACACCACCCCTGTTTGTGTAGGTGACGTATACCCTAGTGAGATGTCCATATACACCACTTATTTAAGATTTCTATGTAAGAAGGTATTCTTTACATCACTTGTTGTAAGGGCCAATCTAGATTTGCTGCCAAAGAAATCAACACTATCTTTGCTACTGGGCAAATGTCTCCTTGTAGTCAATATAGTAGCTTTGACTATAACCTTTAGCAACTAATCGTACTTTGTATCTATCATGACATGTTGACTCTAAAAATTAAAAAGCCTACATGGCGCGCTAAGTAATTATGAGCTAATTACCTTCTTTTTGTGAAAGCAGGCATGCCAACTCGCAATCAAGATCGGTAGAGCGAGTGAAATGGATGTGATGGTGGTCTCGAATGTGCTGCTAACTTCTACACCAAAGAGACTACGACTGAGGAAGGAACGCCTCTCGACCTTGGGTTCTGCAACTTAAAGACAAGGTTACTAGATCAGTGCGAAGTTCAATAATAGACTTGTCTTTCATTGTGCCAAACAAGGGGTAACCAGGTAATACCTCACTTCGTCGAAGCTAATGAGATGACCTATTGAGACAAGAGAATTGGGAATTCTTAGTCTGCCATGACTTGGTTAGATAACCGGCTATCCAGCTGCAGTTCTGTTCATTTATCTGAACTAAAGGTGCTTTTGAATCTCTTGGTTCTACGACTTCAGTACTGTTAATCCAAATTGAAGACGTGGCCGGTTGTCAACACAATGCCATTCACTTATCCGGACTGAAGATGTGTTGACAGAAGCGTTAAGATAGTTAGCGTTTTTTGTCAAGGATATGAGAAGAATGAGCGAGAGTTTTTTGCACAGAGCTTTTTGAGTTATTTGTTGAGTTAAATGAGAAATCTTCTATTACAGAGCCTTCTGTATTTATAGATGAGGCATCTGTGATAAACAAGCGTGCTGATGTAGAGTCTTGATGGGCTGTATTTGCTCAACATCTACTTGAATATTCCCCTTATACTTTGGTGGCTAAAACTTCATCTACATATAGTCTCGGCCTCTTCTATTCAAACTAGGACTCTGAATTTGATCTCTTTATGTGACTCATTCATCTTAATCCAATCATGCAAACATTTTGATCATTGGGATAATTTGTATTATCTAAGGCTCAATATGGTCTCTAGCAATTTTAATTCGTATAGTACTGGACCGAGCCACTTTCAATTGATCTCTTCACAATCCTTCCTTCATAAGGACTCGGTCGGAATGATCCTATTTATGGGCTGAAAGGCCGTTGGCCTGAAGGATGTCTACTGGGCTGAGGTTCATGGTTCTTGAGTCGACCCTCCTTGGTCCAAATTGTCATTTCAGGCACAAACAAAACCCATCAACTTTATGTTTATTCGTGTATACTCGCCTACACTCACGTTATTTTCTTCATTCATAGTAATTGAACTAAATCCCACATTTTTTTTTTTTTTTTTTGAAAGTGTACTCATCTCTTCCTTCATTGATTTGGTGCATCCAGTATCAGATAACGCTTCTTTCATGGAACCCAGAACATTGTCAGCTGATAGTTGTTGTATGAATGCCTTGCATGGTTCTGATAGTTTACTTGATGACACATGGTTGGCAATAGGATATTTAGACCTTTTTGCTTCATCATGTGAGTATCCATTAGGTGGTTTCCTTTGGTTATACTTGTAAGGTAGTTGATAAATTGAATTGTCTGATATACTAATACAAGTGATGGAACTTTTCTCATGAATATTCATATATTGAAGCATAGTCATATGCAGGTACTATATTTAGAGAAGATATATAGGGGGAAGAATCTTCAACTCCGATCTGTCATCAGACACATCACGACCAATCGTACTGGGCAGTGTTCTCTATCCAATTTTGGAGTCATATCATAAATTAGGGGCCACCAATCGTGTCTGGTGATGGCCGTGCTACAAATCTCATTTCAATGAAAAATTTGTCCAAGTCTGCTCTTCACTTCTTGTGTCCCTCTAAAGATAAGAGTTGGATTGAGGAATGATACATTTCATACTCTATAAAGGTTACATCCATAATGACATAGGTACGTCTGGTAGAAAGATGATAGTATCAATAACCCTTTTGATGACATAAAAACGTAATGCACTGCACAAGGGTCGAGTTTGGTACATTGGTTTTTATGAAAATGAACGAATGCGACACTCTCGAAAGCACGTGGTGGCAACATCAAGATAAATGGTAGAAGAGTAAATCTAGAGAGAGCTTGCAATGGAGTCTAAAAGTCCAACACTTTAGATGGCCTCCGATTCACAAGATAGACAACGGACACAACAGCCTCATCTCAAGAAAAGCGTGGGACGTGAGCACCAAGTAACGATGCCCGGGCAGTTTCACTTGTTTTTCCGTTCATCAACCCCATTTTGTTCAGGGGTTTGAGGACAAGTAGTTTCATGGATAATACCATGAATTGTAAAGTGCTGGACAAAGCTGTGATATACGTACTCCCCACAATTGTCAAAACGTAAAACCCAAAACTAAAAAAAAAAAAAAAAAAATTGAGTTTGAATCATGGTATGAAAGGTCTTGTAAACAGTTAAATCATCACTTTTATTCTTCGATATATATTGTCATGTCATCCATGTGCAATCATCCATAAAAGTCACAACCCACCTTATGCTAAAAAAGTAGAAACCCGGGATGACCCCCAAGCATCAGAATGTATTAATCCAAAAGGAAGATTACTTTTTGCAAAACTTAAAGGATAAGACACATGACACTACAAAAAATATGGGCACTGCACACAATAAATTATATGTGCCCTTTGAGGCCAAAGAGCACCAAGACATGTGCCCATAGACCAATAGCAACAGTGCAGCTACTAAGTTTTTATCTGTGCCCTCTATGGGCGTCACCATTGCTAAAAGGGCACAATACACTGTTTGGTGCTCAAAGATGCAGGCACAAATGAACCATTATTTGTGCCTGTTTCTGACAACTTTATCAGAAGACCTTTTCCAGCCATATTGACACTTATATTATAATTGTGCCAACAAGAATTAAATATTAAAAAAAAATCAAAATTGAAAAAACTGTAATTATTATTATTTTTTTAAATTTTCATAAAATGTAGAAAGCCTACAACACATTCTCAATCTCAGAAACATATATTGTAATGTTACATATTTCATCTCTAATGCAAAAAGAACTTGAAAGCAGACATTTTTGGACAAATGCATCTTCCCCAGCAAGCCTTGCACCTCATCAGAAGCCAAAACAAATATAGTCGACTTCAAAACAAAATAAGTCCAAAATTACACCTAAAAAGGAGTTGGTTAAAATCAATACGTAAGAGTTCCAGATCTGCCATATCAAAGATTCACCTCTTTTTCCAACTTGGTGGATGGTGCAATCACATCCTCCTGAAATCCAAATGAAAGTGAAAATGAAATTAAAAAAATAAAAAAAGAAAGGACCTATTTCCAGTCATGTTCAAGGACCAAAACTTTCAATCGGCATTAAGAACTCAATAGCAGTGATGCATTGCTACTTTGTTATACCAAATTACAGTGAACAAAATATGCAACTAAATTAAGCAGCAAAACCATCATTACCAGCAAACAAGATGTACAAAACAATAAAAGTTTGGACAATCATTGTTATGACATTAATTTCTAAGAAAGATAGAAACTGCTAAGAACCTTATAGGCTCTACAACGCACAAGCTAATAAATAAGTATTTTCAAATCTAATTTTTAGCTTTAGTGAAGTCTTCCATGTTTCCATACGGAAAGATAAGATTCATGGAGCTGTTTAGTTTCTTAAGACTGCACGTTTCCTCACTGTTCAGTCTCTCCTAAGAGCAACCTAAACACTTAACTACAACTAAAAACTTGCAACAAAGCCCTCAAGTGGGTACTTGTAGGTTGTACCAATGTAATATATAGTCCATCCCTCTAAAATCCTTCCCTACTATTAGTTGTGTATAAACAGTTAAGAAGCTACAACATAACAATAGCATATGTTCATTTCTAACAATAAAATCATCCAGTAAGAAACGTACTCCTTATTAGACATCGTAGTGTTTTAGGGAGTGAAAACTCAAATCCGATCTTCACCTTTTATTATCAACATAATGTGATCATCAAGAAGTTAAATGAAGATAACAAATTAAATTTATGTTCATTTGCTAATAATGAAACAAGTAACAAACATACTTCATAAGTGACGTTTATTTGCCCCAATTGTCAAAACCACAGCTCTCTTGCAAGGCATCAAACAAGAAACCTCTTTTCCTTGAAAGTGAAAACAGTTGGGAATAAAAAGGAAAAATTGACGGGCATGGTAACAATACAAGAAATCAATACAAAGCAATGAGACAAATCCGACAAAATTCACACCGAATGCCACATGAATTTTAGTTATGGAGATTTTGAGAAAGACTGAAAATTCATCATAATGAAAATCTGCTTATCAATGAGAGTGCACAACATTGTAACATTAGATTCAGAAAATGGTTTTAATTGGTTTTGATAGGAAGCATTGTAAGTTAATCCCAAACATTTAATTCATGCTTCCAAAATTAACAAATTCTACAATTGCAAGAGAAACCCTACTTAAATATCTTAAATGCCAAAACCAAAAACTGCCCTTATCTGCCGGAAGATAAGATCCTACCATCTTCTCTATATTCTCCACCACAGTTACATTCTCGTATCTGCATTACCAAACACATAAAAACAGGGCAATCAACTCTCCATCCAAGAAAACAATACAACATTGTTATGACATTATCTTTCCATTTGCTCCACAGACGAACTAATCTGGATGATATATGCAGCATTTGGACCTCTCATTGCCAAAGTCAATGACTAGTATTAAAAAATTAAAACCATCGATCTAATTCATTAAATTTAATCAACAAACAGAACACACAAATGTAGAACTACAAAAATTGATAGAACAAGAGAGACAGGGAGGTACATGAAAATTGTGTACGATAGGAGCGAGTCTCCAAGTGAGTAAACTGTGACGTGCATACAGAAAATAAACAATAATAAATAACTCATATCTGAAAATATATAAACTCAAGCCGCAAAAAGAACACTAATTCAGATCTGGTGCGGCTTGAAAAAACCCAGATCTGGTACACATACAATCTCTTCTAACCAATTCCTCCATACAATTGTACCTACTTAAATTCCAGGCAAAAAGTTCAGATTTTCATATATAAAATCACCACCCTTCAAATAATTCACATAAAAACACACAAAAAACAAGCCAAGCTCTTAGAAATCGAAAGAAGGCTACGTTTAGGGTTAGGGTTTCTCGGGTTCTTACCTAAATCCAAGAATTTGAACCACTTTCTTACAGTTCAGCTTGAATTCAATCTCCCAAACAAAACCACTAACCAAATCTTCAACATGCCAAGTTAAAACCGAATTAGTCCTAAATCTCAATAATTTTTCACATCTAAAAGTTAAAATTGAAGAAACCCACTTACATAGATAGGAAGCTCACTTGAGAGGATCAGTTTTCTTTATTGGGTCGAGACCCAGTTTTGGTCGAAACTTGGCCGGCGAGTCCGGCTTGGTCGTTTTAGAGAGAACAGAGAGGGAAGAGCCAGAACTAAAAATAAGGAAATATGAAAGAGATAAATATGAAGGATGTGTGTGGGTTAAGGGGAGAGGAAGAGAGAGAGAGAGAGAGAGAGAGACGGATGGATGTGGGTGGGTTGAGGGGAGTATGATCTACGAAGGGTGTCGTGGGTTAGGGGAAGAGAGAGATAGAGTTGGATGGTTGAGGGCGGGCTAAGGGGGAGTGATAGTGGGGATAATTAGGAAGGATGTCAGTGGGTTAAGGGGGGAGAGAGAGAGAGTTGGATAGAAGTGGGTGAGTTAAGCGGAAAAGAGAGTGTTGGATGGATGTGGACCACAAGTTTTTGAAAAAAAATAATAAAGAACAAAGAATTGTGTCTTTAGAAGTAAACTATGGGCACAAATAATATATTAGAGCCATTTTTTTAAATAAAGCTGTCAGATAATGTATTTGTGCCTATTTTTTTTTACAATAGGCACAATCAATGATGCCCTTTGTGAAATGAGAACTGTTTCAGTCTTTTGATGGTCAAACAGGCACAAAATTCTCAATTGTGTCCTTTATTTTGTACCCATAGCTCATTTTTCTTGTAGTGTGATAACTCTTGGCCAAAATGCAAGTGTCACATTTAAAGTTAGAATCCGAACAATCAACAAATATGTTCAGTAGCAAATGCGTCAAATAACTTACAAATGGATGGTCCAAACGGCGAAGCCACAACAACACTTGTTGCTTTTTGTCATCCGATGCCCTGCGTACCCAATTCACAACTCAAAGATGCATTAGTACACCATGGACCAATTATCTTATCCTGAATAAGACAAAGATGCATTAGTACATAACAATTAATTGTTCATTAGCTTGACCAACACACATTAACTTATGCTTTAAAAAGGGAGCAAGTATTGGGTAAAGAGAGAGTAGGTGTAAGATCAATTATTCCAACCCCCACTATGGGAGAGACAACACCGTTGACATTGTGAGTAGTCTCGCAAACCAGGCCTTTAGGATGATGAGTTATATGGCCAGTAGCACTTGAGTTGATATCTTACCACAAGATCACAACCACTAGAAATGTGAAAAACATGTCACAGTTACTTGAGCTCTCTAGAGAGTAGTTAGTCAAACCATAAGCACCAAAAGAGTCATGAAGTGGAGAGCATTATATCATTCCAATTTAACAACTATATATTTAGATTTTTTTGTAATTTCAAGATTAATCTTATAATCAAATATAAACAAGTTAAAAAACAAAGTGCGAATAGCTAACTAACAAACCAACTACGAAGGAATATAATTTTACATGAGAAAGACTAATTTCAATAGTTGCATGATTTCAAAAATTAAATTATTATGAATATCTAGAAATCAATAATTAAATTAACACAAAAAACTAAGCATCAAGTATCCTAATCAAAATATAAAAATAGTAAACTTAAAAGATAATACATCTTCACTTGATTGCAATATTACCATTTTTCGGAACCTAATGCTTGACACTTCGCAAATTTGTGTTTTTCATCCAGTTTCAGTGAATTTAGAAAACACAAAGTGCGACTTCTTGAAAAAAAGTTGAGGTTTCAACATAAAACCAATTAATAATATGAGAAGTAACATAATTACTTATAAGCACATGCAAAATCCTTCTTTCCTCGATGTAGGATTGATACTTTGATCACATTTGGAATTAAAATGAAAAGAAAAATACAAAGCATCAGTTGTCAATTCCTTCTGCCGAGCAAAGAGAAGCTAGTAGAAAACAATGCGAACAACTACCCAAACATGGACGCTCGTTCGACTTCTTTCAAAGTGGCGAATAAATCATCAGTGGGCATTCAAAGCAAAATATACTCAACATCTTTGATTTCATCAAGTTTTAATTTCATGGGACTCTTCTTTCTCCTATGCTAAACATATCAAGCTTACAAAATCTTATGGTGTACCTTCAAAACTCATCATTTTGGGACTTCTTCAAAATAAATTATAGGATCAAACAAAGTAAGCACATCCTTCAAGCAATTCGCATCTTTCAACACCGACAAATAAACATCGACACAACAAATCCATTATCAACTATATACGTTTTTCCAGTTCTAAAAACAACAATAAAACATACGCAATTAGTATCGAGAAATTTATAATGACATGATATAATTTGCCATTTAAAATGCATTACATTCTATACATTCATCTGAAAAAAGACAAAGATACTTACAATAAAAACTTCAATTTCAACAAAAAAAAACATTTTTTAAATCGTTGATATCAGCAGAGTCAACTCCATGATCCATTCTGTATGTTCTACATATCAAATCTAAAAAACTTCAATGCAGACGGTCTTTACAAAACAAATCAACTTCTGGTATACTTCTTCCACTTCAGTAATCGAATCAAATACAAGTAACTTCCTCATATGTCGCTCATCCTTCAAAGTCATGAAGTGAAGAACATACTATTCTTCCAATTCAACAAATGTAAATCCAGATTTTTTTTTATAATTTCAGGATTAATCCACAATTAAAATCAAATATAAACAAGTTAAAAAAATGAGTGCAAATTCCAATTTCAATCATTAATACTAGGGTAAATTATATTTTATTCCTTCATGTGTGCAATTGCAATTTTATACAACATTTTTATAACATTTCAATCTCATACGTTTAGTAATTATTTTATTTTGATTTCATACAACTGTTAGAAAATGTGTTAAGTTAGTAATTAAGTGACGACATGTTAACAGTGAGTTCTACAATGCACAACCATATTCTCAATTGGCAATCACTTAGAGTCATTTTTCTAAAAATCCATGTCTAGGCGCTAGGCGGCTAGTCACCGCCTTGATTAGTCCGTAGGCATTTGAAAATTAAGAAAGTGTGCCTAGACCCACTTAGGTGTCCGCCTAGCCCGCCTAAGCACCCGTCTAGGTCGCGATCCTTACTTAGACAAAAAATTGATAACTTTCATTTTATATTTTAATTTTTCAATAAAATGTAAGAAACATATTAAATACTTGGATGAATACTCATTATATGTTTGTTCCCCATGTTTTCAATATGTTCAAATACTTTATATTTTATTTTTGCAATTTATGTATCCCAGTATAATTTTGTGTGTTTTTTAAGTAAAAATAAGCATTTATTTATGCAATATATAATAATTAAATCCGCCTAGTCCTTTAGGTCCAGCGGATCGCCCGACTAGCGCTTTGCGTTTTTTAGAATCTTACTTAGAGTTAGATGTAAATTTGTAAGTAACTCAGATGTAGCCCACTTCTTTTAATGGCATGAAATAGTATATACTGTTTTCTCCTGCAATTAGTTGTCTAATCGCCATCATCAATAGTTAGCAAAAATAGAAAGGCAGAAACTTAGCATAAATTTGAATAAATCAACTTGTCATTTGTAGGTGTGAGAGTGGGTTTTCATCAACGTAAACGTTGAATGGAATAAATACGTACTCGTCTCAAGACCCAACCGATGGTTTCATCAACCTTAAGACTCAACCACTATTTTTGCTAGTTTTGGTCTTGGACCCAACCGTCCTCAATGCAACAAACATTACAATACTTTGATGAGTTAGGCAGTTTTTGAGATTTTACTAGTTTAAACATGTCACTTAATAATACGGTTTAGTGATAGTTCTCTAAATAAGTGAAAGATTTTAAGTTTGAATGTCGTGGATGAAGGTTCAATATCAATTTATTCTCCCATCCATCAGGATAAATATGTCTTTGTATTAAAGAACAAATCCCGGATAAGAAAATTGCACAATTGCATCCAAACTTCCTTTAGTTTTGTGCAACTATCTAAATGTTACTTAGTACTATGATATATTGATATTTCTCTTCTCTTATAAGTTGGAGGTCTTAAATTTAACTCTCGTAAATAGAAATACCAATTTATATTTAACGGCACATTGTGTGGCTTAACCCAATTCTTCCATCCTTTAACTTCATATTGTGAGGCTCTTTTGGGGTGTCGTATCAATACAATTACTTGAAAAATCAGGCCAAGGAGAGGACCGGGATCTAAAACCCAATCACACTTGGGCTGGAATCATAGACGCACAAAACAGTAGCCCACAGAAGAATGTATCCAAAGGAAACCAATTGCTTTCTTGACATGATCGAAAATTTGATTAAATATAAATGCTAAGAGAAAATGAGAAAGATTGTTTCTTTTGAAACTAACATTCAGTACCAGTACAATAGAACCTGGTTCCTACGTCCATCTAGCTCTTCCCTTAGTTTCATTGCCTACTATTACATGTGTATACCCCCATACCATTATCATCCCGCATCCGAAACCCTTTAACCTCCATTGATTCTCCCCTTCCTATAACATTATGAACCAAACAACTATCACACAAACCCAGCTTTGTTGTCCCTCCCATCATTCTACATTATAAACGGCATCAAGGATTATATAGAGATTGTATTTGAACCCATCTCGTGATCTTTTTCGATGCTTATTTTTTGGTTTTCAGTCACCAATCGTGGTGTTTTGCCAATAACCTAGTCATAACATAGCTCCGGGATGCCAACTTTGGCACTTAAATATGATCTTTTAGGAATATCGCATTTGAGACTTGAGACAGCGTCGTTCTGTGTCAAACTTAATGAACCAGTCAATGCAAGCAGGGGTTCTAACAAAAACGCTTGGTTTTCACTCTCACTAGTCCTTTCCTTCTCCTTTTCCATTTCTTCTAGCAACGCTTTACCAGTCTCAATACCTATTGATCATCAAGCAACATGACACAAACAAGATGTTACAACTTGTGTTTATAATTGGACGCCTATAATCTCCGAAAGAACCTTAAATTAATTGATTACCTGCAAGGTGCCCGCCGTGGACATAACCGCTAAAATTTTCACTTGTGTGTTCCCCAGTGAAGAAGAGGCGGCCTACTGGGTTCTGGTCATAATACAATATGTAATGTCAATTCATTTCAAAGTTTTTATAAGATTGAGACCTTCTCATCGATCAAGGAAAAAATACGAAACGATATCAAATGCTCTTTAGGTGAGCAATGATGTAGCTAAACCTCTAATTTTTCTCTCTTATTTTTCATGTACGAAATTGTCTTAAGCCATGATGTGGCACACCATGTGACTAGACAACTAATTCACGCTACATGCAAAATATGCACGGGTGGATCTTAATGGCACGTGTGGCAAACCACATGCAACTGTATCATAGAGTAGGAGCTTCCAAATTTCACTAGAAGATAAGCTTCTGTGAAAAACATTAAGTGAAATTGATCTATGGTGAAACAAAACGTTTAAGTGAGAGAGAAGGCAAACCTTGATGTCATGAACGAATTGGTTATGAGAGATCATAGGGAAGTTACTGTAGCTGCCGCGCTGGAATCTATTGTTCCACCAGCGAGGTACAAGTATATCAGTAGCTTCCGGAATGTCCGGCCCAAACATGTCCTTAAGAGCCGCCATGGCTTCATTCAACGTCTCCTTATCAGACTGAGCTTCCACACGCTTTGATTCCCCATTCGTCAACGTCACGACCAGCATATTGGATCCAGGATAAGCATTTTCCATGTGCTGATGGCATGGCAACAGATTAGCAGCCAGCTTGGAGAGAATATGGTTAGTAGTAAAGTTAAAATATACTATAGTTATCAGTCTCGCATATTTTATTTTATTTGTCATAATAGTAGTTCAGAAAATTTCCACATATATCGGTCAAATAAGTCGTATTGTAAGATGAAAGACAGTGACATCCCACAATGCCTCCATAATATGTATAGTTTCTTTCCTAATAAAACCAAGGAAAATGATTTTAATAATATACACATTTAAGATTTGATTGACGTACGCATTATACAAACTTGTTAATCGTAGCTTCACGAAAGGAAGAACCATTCAAACTAATACTGCGAGAGATACTAGTTTATTAATCATAACAACAAGAACAACAGGAATCAATATTTGTTACCTAATTGTAGACGGAGATATTTTTACAAACTAATGCTAAAACACATGCAGCATACTCTCGACAAGGTCACTGTCAAGTTTCATAACCAACTACTGAGGGTTATCTAAAATGGAAGAAATGTGTAATTTTATGTACTAACATTGGGGAAGCATCCTATCAACTCAAAGTAAAATGACAGCTCGGTCATACAGCAGACAGCCAAAACATGATTATACAAAGTGAAGATTGTGTTTAAAGATCCTGTAAGTGCGCAATCGTAAATTTTGTTGTTTTCCAAAGGTGCATGAACCACAACACTGGGCATGAACATTTGAAATGTTGTCATCTTCTGATCCTTGACGAGGACCATTTATTTACTAAATTAAACAAGTAGTAGTGGCATGAAAATATGACAGGCTAGTTGGAAATTCAGTGCACAACACAACATATGGAATCTATTTATCTGCTGGAAATGAAAACTCATATATTGCTAGCTGGCGTCGAGAATGACAAATATTTAAACCAACCTGCCAAAATGTGTAGTAGCCTCTCCTCTCATGGGCATAGAGGAAGAACTCTTGTCCTGGTCCACAAGGCCAGAACTTATACGGGAACTTCAGAAAGATCTTCGTGTATACAATAACATCACATTTCTGTATAGCCTCTGTTTTCCACCTCTGTGTTGTTTAATTCATCAAGTTAGCATGATTTCAAGCAAAGTACACTAACAATATCAAAAAGAGACTTTGAATAAGATGCGCTTTCAGTCATAGGGTCACAACCAATGTAACCATGACCAATTATCTACCAGTTTCGTTAAGTTAAAACAGGAATTGCATCATCGTTACTAAATATGCCTAAGCATAAATATAGATCTTATACTCCAGGATACAGCACGAAAAGGTATAGATCATATACAATGGGCTCAAACGGCAATCATGTCACAACTGCATAGTCAGATAGCATATAATTTGGACTACCAACTACTCTAAGAATTAGCTGCTAAAATGTATGGTGCAAAACATGCAGATGATTATTCGACAATGCTTAACAAAGGCACAAGTTGGGAACGGTTACATACAAACCCTAATAACCATCAAATAACAATAAGCAATAAGTAAATCCAATCCCAACCAATCAAAACTCGGAGATCCTTCTATATTATCTTATCTTTGTAGCACCAGCCACTGCTACTTCACCGTTGTTACATCTAACTGTTTAGAGTCATAAATGCATATGCACTACCTAATGTAGTAAGGCAAATGAAATGATGTTACCGATCACTTTTCTTTCCTTGATTATTTAACCCCGCTATTACTAAAAGAGATCTAAAAGATTATCCATTCTACCCCAAGAAACTAAGGCAGAAGCTATAGAATACAATTCTCTTTTTTCTTGTCCACCGCATTCAACACCTACAGGCTACATTTAGTGAACCAAGCAGCAAGGCACAGCCTACATTTAGTTAACCTATTGGCAAGCAAATGGGTTAAAATTCTGTGGATCCTAAGTCCATGGTATTGGCAATTTGGCATTTGGCATATAAAAAAACAGATTCCTAATCTTTCTCATGCGTCATCAGCCAGTGAAACTTATTTAATGAGCCCCGCTATCCATAATTTCTGACTCTTCATCTAAATTGCATTCAATAATGCGGACCACACCTTAAATATACGAAGTAAACAAATAGGAAACTCCCATCTAAAGGGACCCATATGTTGGGGACCTAGCCCTTGAGATCCCGCTGTATCTTTACGTTGGACAAAGACTCTTCCCCATTAATGCAAACAAAAATCAGTGTGAAAAGCATGAAGAAAGAGAGGGGCATAAAATCCATGACCAATAGCTAAAAGCCACGCCCACGTACTATGTTGGTAAGGTTGCGGGGGCAATTGAGTCCAGTGACAGACATACATGCGGAGGAGTTGTGAAGGCGGCTGATGTCATGTGAGCAAATTAACATATAAACACGTAATTGGCAAAGATATGAATTAAATCATTTCATTGAAATGATATGAACAAAAAAAGAGACGTACGGGTAAGGGTGGATTGAAAGCAATGAGGTTGCTTTGGAGAACACCAATGCTAACTGACAAAATCATGTAATTTGCTTGGAAGACGCAACCATCCTCCGTCATTACCGTAACGCCGTTTCTCGAGTGCTGCAACTCCCGAACAACCTGCCCCAAATCAAGCTTGGAATCATCTTCTCATAAATGGATAACAGTAAAAATATTTATATAACCATAAAAAGTAACATGTGAAGTTCCCAAGGAAACCACCCCAGAAAATCCTGAAATCAAAGATGAAGGGTATCTATAATACACATTTAAATTAAACACCTAAAAAAAACCGTCAAATTATTTAACCTAATGAAATTTAATGACTCTTGTTCAGATATATAACTTAAATAGCATAAGAGAAACTTCATTCGGATGAGAGGGTAAAGACTTATTGAAACGGATTCTGCTCAAAATTCAAACCATTAACCCATTTATGTTAGTTTTTAAGTTACAAGAAAACAAGAAAAAATGTTGCATAGAACGCTGTCAGGTCATTGTAACTATTCAATCTATTAATATCATGTCGTGCAAATTTGTCTCCAGATTGCACCGAAGCGCCACGAGGTCTGTTTCATGCAGACTGCTCAATGAAACGTGACATGAAATCTGTTTATTTCAACAAATGAGGAGGGGAAGACAGCAGCCCATGAACTGGACAAAAAGTTGACAGCACAACACTACTTCCTATTATCTTGCTCTTGGGGCCTACAAATTTATGTGAGTGGTAAAAGCCAAAAGGGCTTTAAAGGTCTCAAGGATCGCGTCTCTTCATGTATGGACGAGTTTAAACCAAAAGAGAAAAAGAAAGAAAAGGTTTCGGATCCGCTCGGAGGTAAATAATTGTGCAAATGGAAGTCAAAGAAGCCACGCAATTTACATATAACAATGTATACGAAAAAAACAACCACCATTATTGGATGGAATTGTGTTATTTACATATTTATTTTTATTTTTTACATAATTTTTTTAATTTTTGGTTGTTGAATTCAATAAATTAAAGAAGATCAATAAACAAAAATTAACCAAGTATGTTAGAAGTAAAAATAAGTATGTGAATGACCCTGGATAATGGATATCAAAAAATGACAAAAAAAGAGTATATGCAAAGTTTCATGGGTGGATAATTGTTTAGAAAAGGCAAACTTATGATTTATCTATGGTAAATAAATAAAAAATCGAAAAATATTTTTTTAAACAAACAATAACGTGTAAGTTGTTACATATTAAAAAAAAAAACCATGTGGATCAAACTCGCAATCAAGTGCATAGAAATTATTCTTTTCGACATTACTGTAAAGCATTATCTACAAAAAAAAATATCTTATCTTGGAAAACTAAAATAAAAATTCTGTGAACACGTGCAAATACAATAATATATAGGGTTGTGTTATCCATAAATCAATTTTTTACTTTTTAAACACTCTTAATTTTCGATCATCAAATTAAATAAATTGAAGAATATCAATGGAAAAAAAATTCACAAGAGTGTGAAAGATAAAATGGTGTGTGTGAATAGCACTAATTCACACTAAGTTACTAACGTATAAAAGGTAATGCTAAATTTATAGATTAAATTTTATAAACTAAATGACATAGAAGTTGATAATTAAATTATTATTTAAGTGTTAATTAATGTATTTATTTCTTATTAGTGTTATATTATTTAATTAATGTATTTATTTCTTATTAGTATTATATTATTTAATTTTTAAATTTAGTCTAAAAAAATTGCTAAAAAGAAACAAAAAAAATTAGTTGACCCTCGAAGAAAGAAGGGTGTACTGTATGTTACAATATAATAATGATAGGTATCATATAATTTCATAAAACAAAAGAAAAAACAGCTTTCAGAAACGTCATTATCTACATGACTGCAAAGCTGGGTCAAACTCAAGAAGAAAAGGAAGACTGCGTTTGCATACAAACAAAGCAGAAATCCAGAGTTTTCCCCTCCCACTTTCTCTTCCTTTATTTGTATTTTACTCACATCCGTCCATATTTTTTTCATCCTATTATTGGGTAGAGAAAGCGAATTTTGCAAAGCTTTACAGCATGACCTTGTAACGCAGCAAAGATTAAAGCCTTGTACGAAGGATAAGTCAATGGACTAGAAATTCATTATTAATAACATCTTATCTCTAAGCAAATCGAAATGATTGGGCAAAGCAAATAAGCTAAAAAGTGGAAAACGAGAAGGATGAGATTCTGGTACCTTATTGAACTTGAGACGACTGTCCAACAGTTTACCCTCAGATGTAAAGAGAAAATCTTCAGCCATTTTGTACAGCATATGCTCATACCCTCTCTCATCCACAACCATAAACTCTCGTTCTCCATAATCCAAAAAGGTTGATATGGGCTCTACTTCTGCACCACAATCAAAATCCTCCATTTCTCAAATTCACAATTCACAATCAAAATAATTTTTTTCCAAATCTTATTTGTCGTTTTCATTATATAATATAGCACTTCAAAAATCATTTTCTAAAACATTACCAACCTTAATTAATTTACATCAAACAATCTCCAAAATAAAAGAACAAGATTTCCAGATAAATTATAAGCAAATGGCTCTCTACTACAATGGTGGAAAGATGTGTTGTCTTCTACCACATCGTGGATTCAAACTCCGTTCCTTACTTTTAACATCTAATCCAACAAATGTATTGTTTGACAAAAAAAATATAAATTAAAAAACAAAATTCCTTTATGTGCCGCCCAGAGAATCAATTGCATTTTTAAAACAAGACCTTTTAGTCAAAATAGTTATTGAGATCTACATAACTCGTCACTTTGTTGCATGACAATTAAAATCAGTAAAAATAATCCCTGAGTTTGTCCATCGTAAATCATTTTGATCATTTTATGAAAAATCTGTCAATATTCATGTTAAGTGATGAGGTTGGTTTAATAAAAACACTCTTAAAAAGGTGGTCACGTAATCGTTCACGTAACAATTTAATACAAACTCAAAGACTATTTTTATCAACTTTCATATCAGAGACTAAAATGAGAAATTATGACAACTCAATAATCATTTTGACTAAAAATCTTTAAAACATCACTAGAAAATAAAAAAAATTGGGAATTTCATGTTCTTGTCTCAGCACCCAAACAGAAAATTGACCGAGGATGACCTGTGAAAACTAACCTGGCATCTCAAAATCGTGTAGGGTGAAGTCAATGGCGAGCTCTATCGGCGTTTTCTGTGTACTGGACAAACCACACCCATAAACAAAATAATCAGATTCCACACGACTAAAATAAAATAATTGTGAATAATATACAAAATCAACAGTTTCAGGTAAATTTCGCGGAAATTACCACAAAATACAGAAAACGCAAATAATAATAAATAAAACTAATATAAAATAATAATAATTTGAAAAAATTGGATTTGTTAAGAAGTAGAAGCCAAAGCTATTGAGACATTAAAATTAAAACGATTGAGAAAGGAGATTACGTGGGCGGTTCGGTGACATTGGAGAAATCGCCGCCGCCGGCTTCCAGCTTCTTCAGCTTCTGCACCGCCGACTCCACTTCCTTCTTGTACGTCTCTTCCACGAGTCCTCTAGGAAATATCTTCCCGCTGAAATAAAAAAAAAAAAAAAAAAGTAAAATACCCAGTTAACTCGGCGAGTGGGTTAGTAATAATATTCTCCACCCGCGGCGCAGTTTAGGAACAAACAGTCCACGTGGACGCTAATTTACCCCGGTGGTGCCAAAACAAATAGTTCTCCGCCGGCGCAGATTAGCAGCAAAAAAAAAAAAATGAAAATTCTAAAGTGCGACGGTATGACAAAAATGCGGAGGCCAATTAATTCTCCAACGGCGCAAAGTAGCACACAAACGTCGTGGAAGCTAAATTGAGGCGGCGAAACGAAAATGCAGGGAACAAATTAGCTAAATAAATGAATGAACCGAAGAGAAACGGCGTCGTAATGGACCTGCGATCGTAGATGTTGTAGCGAGCATTACTGTAATCGGAGAAGATAGTGCGGAGATTCGATTTCCGGGCGAGGTCCAAGACCGGGTTCAACTCTCTGCCTCCGACTCCGACTATCCAACCGGCGCCAAGCTCCACCGATACGCCACCGAAATCCTGTTTTCGGATCCTGCCACCTATACGGTCGGAAGCTTCCAGAATCACCACGTCCTCCACGCCGTTCTCGATCAATACCTTCGCCGCCGATAAACCTTTCAATAAGAAGAAATTAAACGGACGAAGTGAGAAACGAGATTTAAAATTAGGAATTGGAAAATCGACGGTGGCGATTGTCACTCACCGGAGACTCCGGCGCCGACAATGATGACAGAGGAGCGAGAAGGGGAATCCATGAGAGAGAGAAGGGCGTGTGTGTATATCGGTTGGCTAGAGAAGCAGAAAATAGCGGGAGTCGGTTTATATAGTTTTTTTCACTTTGACTCGTGAGGGCGTTTTTGTCTTTTCACTTTGACTCGCGGACGTGGCGTAGGGAAAGTAGCGGGAGTTTTCGTTTTGGGTTCGATATTCAGGTATATGTGAGGGTGTTTTCGTCTTTTCATTTTGACGTGCGGTAAATGTGTGCTTTACGTGATCTCCCACGTGTTAGGCACGTGATCCATAACCGTTAAACAGAAAGGTGAAATCCATAACCGTTGTTCCTACGTTACGACGACGAAACCAATTCGATAAAATCGTCAATCGAGTAAAAGCTTATTATTATGTCGACAAGTCAGTCCAAATCTTATACGACAATATAAGCTTACAGTTGAAGAGGATGTTGTTTTGATAACGATTCATGTGAAAGTGTTTATGTTTGAAAAGGTTTTGATTCAAGTGTTTTTTTTTTTTTTTGTTTTAAAAGTACATGAAGGTATTTTTTTATGATTCATTAGCATTTTTACTAAAGATTAATTCCAAAAACATTCTAATTAAAAATGTTTTCAGTTATTTTATAAGCACTTTCAGATGAGTCATAATATGCCTATTAGCTTTTGTTGTCAAATTTATTAAATGCATGTTTAATCAATGATCTTAAGCTAGAAATCTTTTTCAATGTGACTTTTTACGATAATGCATAACTTTTATTAAGAGGCCAGAGAGAGTTTGAAATTATTATAATAATACAAGGGAGTAGGAATTTTTTTTAACAAGGATGCGTGAGAATGGATCCTTATACTTTTTTAAACCACTAGTATAACTCAAGGGTAATATTCACTCTTTATTTTCCTTTATGCACTGCTAATTTATACCAAAAGAAAATAGTAATGGTGGAGAATAGAGTGTTAGATTAAAACCCTAATTCATATCCGGATTTAGTTACAAGGATGCTAGATGGGTACATAAGCTTTAGTGATGGAGAATAGAGTGTTAGATTAAAACCCTAATTCATATCCGGATTCAATTTAGAATTGACTTAGGAGACAAGTAAGGTTAGAGTTTAATTATGATTATTTCTTGTGTACCAAGTTAAGTGGTAGTCCCAAATTTAAACTAGTGCAATTAAGTGAGAGGTCTAGTGGTATTCCTTTTCACTTGTAAGTGAGAGGTCTAGTGGTATTCATTTTCACTTGTAAGTGTGAGGTATTAGGTTCGATTATCGCCAAAGGTGAATTTGAACCACATTATTGCTAGGTCATTATGATACTTAGCTCATCCCTACTCCCTTAGTGTAGATAATATCGTTTGTTCAAAAAGAAAATTAGTGCAATTAAGGAGTTCTCATGTGCTAAGAAGGCCTCGTATACTTTGATATTACATCCATAGGCTAGTAGGGCTTCAAGTAGAGTCTGTTTATGGGTAAGTCTCAATTAGATTGAAGCCTGTAAATACTTGAGGTCGCTGCTCACGCTGCAATCATCACAAAACCCTGAAACTCCCCATATAGTTCATGTGACAAAGGTGCAATGAGTGAGTAGAAGGTCTTGAGTTCATTCTAATTGCAGTTCACCATCTCTTTCATCATGTCGATCATTCTAGGTTAGCGTATTCATTGTGTTTTAGTGGCATAAGACTTACATGAGGTATCAGAGCACGGTTTTGTGCTATTAAAATCATGAAGAACATGAGAAATCTCTTGATTCCACTAATTTAAATTCGGAATTATCACTTAACTTGATGCACAAGGACTACTCATAATTCATAATTAAACTCTAACCTTACTTGTTTCCTATATCAACTCTGAAATCAAATCCAGATAGGGATTAAGGTTTGTTATAATGGCCATTTGAGTTGATTAAGACTAAGATTTCGAAAGATTTTGTCAATGCCAAAATGAAGAGTAATGGTGGACAATAAAGGAGTAAAAAATTACTCCCCCTTTAACTCAAACAACCAATTAAGTTGATTAGGTTCTTTACGAATACAGTTAATTTTACCATGAAGGATAGTCCTGGTCCCATATGGTTAGTATAACAAAGATTTCTTCCTATCAACACTAACCACTAAGAACTATAGAACAATATTGGTTGAATATGGGAGGGAATCAATCAATTCAACGATCCAACTCCGTATAATAACAAAAATGAGTAGCACAATATCCTAATTTGACAACCGCCGGGGATCTCCCTTTGTAATGTTATTTCAATTTTCAAAAGAAAAAAAAAAAAAACCAATTCAACCAAATACATCAACAAGTAGTGAATTGCTTTGGTAATAAGGAGCTTTTCAACCCTATGCTTTTCGGGTTAAAACCATTTCATGATCTACTCTTAAGCTATACTTGGCTCCAGCTTTAGGTTTCATTTATATATGCGAATTTTGGTATTGTATTCTTTTCCATTAGGTTGCTATATATGCCACCATTGCCACCATTACCTTCAACTTTCGTAGCCACTGTTACCTTCAACTTTGGTATATGCTCTTTAATTATTAACTCTCTCTTTTCCCAGTATTGCAAATGGGGAAATTGTTCGTCCATTGGCCTATGGCCTCCACTCAAACCCTACAAAATAAAAATAAAAAACAAACATTTATCCTCTAGCGACTTCGAATTTTTTGAAGGGACCAGCACAATAATGTTGGTTTGGACCCAGAATTTGGAATTTGATACTATGTGTAGAATGTGGAGGAAATGCAGATCGAGAGAGATTTTTATTTTTGGTCAAATGCCTAGCTAGAGAGATAAGAACGCAACATGATAAAAAGAAGTATATAATTTTGTTAGAGACAATTTCCAAACCGGATATGCTGTTTGTACATCTCCACTAGTAATAGTGAAAGCTAAATGAAGTTGTAAGGAATATTTTTCTTTCTAATTCTATAATTTTAGGGTTATTGGAATGTCTAATTTATTTTTTTAGGAGCATTTCATCTTGTGTCTTCAAGCCTACACAGTGTTTAAAATATCCATATAGGTGGAAATATTGATTGCAAATTTATGAAAATATCGGTGGATATATTGATATCAGTTGTCTTCGATGAAAATTATATATAAAAGTTTGCAATGGGGAGGGTACAGTTAGATTTAGTCAAAAAATAGAGGAAATTTTCGTAAAAAAATTCAAAAGTTCAAAATTTGCAATGGGTTCTGATAAAATTTATGCAATGAATTGGTAATACCATCGATGTTCATTGATTTTTCTATATCTAGGCGATATAGGCTAAAATTTGCATTTCATCCCCTCCCCCCCTGGCTTTCTATATCGATCCTTTATTTTTCTGTTATTTCAACGAAAATGTCAACAATTTAGTGGATATTTAAATCATTGGTTATACATAAGCACAATATCGACGTGAACAATATATGTAAAAAATTCAAAAGTGGCTATAAATTATGTTCAGAAAAACTGACATTTACATATTATATATAGTCTTAAATTCTAAACTACTTGATTTTGAGTTCTTCTTTGCATAGAATTTAACCTTAGGAGGACTATCTATATGGTTATTTTTCTATTAGTAACTTTACATAATGTGAACTGTGGAATTACAACCTAAAAATATCAAAGAATTTTATTTTATACCTTTTGCGACAAGTCAATACTGGGAAGAAAATAGTGTTTTCCACTCATGGAATGATGGGCTATAATTTGTCTCGAGGACAATTAAGAATTTCTCAGTCTTTGGTCGCTCGGGTTCTAGGAAAGAACTAATGGGATTTGGTTCAAAAAGCAAACATGCATGCATCACATCATTGTGAGATTTTTGTTGATGTTGAATAATTTTTTTTTTTTAATATTTTTGAGGGAGATGTTGAATAAATTGAATTTGAATTAGTTGAAGGAAAAAAGTTGAATATGGATGGATTGTGTGAACTCATATATAGTCTCGTAGGTTTTCTATTTTTCAATCAATGCAGTGCTGGACTTAGTGCCAACTCACTTTGACGTCGTTCTATTAAATACAGTGCTCACACTGTAAAGGTAACTTGAGTATCCGGATTAGCATGATTTTATCTTGCTCTGGAATATCTGTATGCACTCAAGGTCTTTTAACTGTTAGATATATATATTTTTTTATGTTTTCGATCAAATATTTAACAAAAGTATAGAGTATCTGATACTGCAGAACACTATAAAAAATCCATTTTTTATGTTTTCGACCAAATATTTAACAAAAGTCTAGAGTATTTGATACTACATAACACTATAAAAAAATCCCTTGAGTTAGTGCATTATTACTCCCAGTTGTACACACTTACTGGTTGGCACTTACAAAATTTTTTGAGATTTGTTGGTGCCCTTAATTTCTTGCTCCTTATAAGTTATAAGATTACATATTTACTGGGCTTCTGTTCTCATTTATTCATCTGAGCAAACCTATAAGAATTTTAAGCAAAAAAAAAAAAAAAAAAAAAATTATGAAATCATCATATTTAAAAAGTTATAATGTCGTGAGTTCAACTCTCGTGAATGAATACGAACGCTTTATTTGCATACTAAACCTTCATTCTTACTTAACAAAAGTCTAGAGTACCTGATACTACAAAACACTATAAAAAAAATCCCTTGAATTAGTGCATTATCCAATCCAGGGCTAGGCAAGAGGGCTCGTGGGCCCCACGAAATCTGAAAGGACGAAAGGGCCAACAGGCTAGCCCAATCCAGCCAGCCTGCCAACCAGCCCCTGACTAGGCCAAAATTTTGATTAATCCTGTCGGATATAACCGACAGTAATAGTACTTATTCATGTCAGATATAACCGATAGGAATGGTTCCTAAGCCATTCCTACATCATTCAAAATTTAAATTATGCCTTGGTTTATGAAATTTAAAAATTCCCTTTTTTTTTTCAAGCAATAGCTAAGTCATTTCTACATCATTTCTCACATAATTTTCATCATTCCATACTGTCTCACTTCATTCTATTTCAATTCTTCACATTATATTTTCTTACCTCTTCCAATAATATTTCCTTCAATTTTTTCAATAACATTAAATAACATTAAACAATATTAAACAACATTAATTAACATTAAACAACATAAAATTATACAACATAAAAAAATTAATAAAATGAAACTTAAACAACATTTTGAAAAACATTTAACTACATAAAACTTAAACTCCTACTCCATGCTATTTTTGGCCCAAAGATGTGCAACAAGATCTTGTTGTAGGTACTTGTTTGTGGTACGGGAACATATCATTCTATAGCCTCATGTACTCATTTATAGAGATACTACAAATTCTTGGATTGAAAGGCAAATTAAGCCCATCTTATATTTTTGCACGAGTCCTTCTTGACCTATTTGGATCCTCTTGGTCGTCATCGGACTCTCCATCAATATACCCATCTCACTCATCCTCTACAATCATATTGTGTAATATGATGCAAGACATCATGATGGAATCCAAATTTTCTTGACTCCACCTTCTTGCCGGTTCGCTGATAATCTTCATTGTGCTTGTAGAATACTGAAATCTCTCTCAACATCTTTCCAGTATGCCTCTTGGTGTAAGGTTAACAACGTTTCGGCGTCATTCCTAGGGTTTGGAATTGCTTGGACAAGTGTCGCCCACTTTGGGTAAATGCCATCTGCCAAGTAATATCTCATATTGTACTGACGATCGTTGATGTAGTAGTCAATTTGAGGTGTTTTACCTTCCGTCAAGGTATTGAAAAGAAGTGAACGCCTAAGAACTATAATGTCATTTTGGGATCCAAGGACTCTAAAGAAAGCATGCCAGATCCATGTGTCATACAAGGCAACCGCCTCTAACACAATAGCTAGCTTTCTTGACCTTCCGCAGAAGCCTCATTGCTATTCGGTGGGACAGTTTTTCAATCCCAATACATGCAGTCTAATGACCTTATCATGCCCGGAAACCCACGATTTTCAGCTTTGCGAAGGAACCAATCCAGATCTTCTTGATTTGGCCTGCGAAGGTACTCGTCTTTGTAAACCTGAACAGTTGTGACACAAAATTGTTGAAGAGTTTCAAGGAATGTAGACTTAGACATACCATGTGTTTCAACCATCGATTCAGCTGGGGAGCCATAAGCCATCATTTGGAGTGCAACAATAACCTTCTTATAAGGTGAGAAACCAGAGCGGCCTACTTTGTCCCGCTTCCCAATATCCAACCTTTTAATAGCCAAAAAAAATTCAAATCCAACAGCTAGCTGACATGAACTAGCCATTGGATTTGAATTTGAATTTTTTTTCCGGCCAAAATTCGTAAAAAAATATTAACAAATTCTCATTTTTTTCCTATAAATTTAAGTTGTTGTAGTTTTTAAATTTAATTTGTAGTTTTTAAATTTAGGTTGTAGTTTTTAAACATAAGTTGTAGTTTTTAAATTTAAGTTGTTGTAGTTTTAAATTTAAGTTGTTGTAGTTTTTAAATTTAAATAATAAATTATGTTTGGCCCTCAGTTAGAGACCGTTTTTTGTGACAGGGTTAAAACAAGCCCTATGACCCTCAGTTGGAGATGAAGGCAAATATAACCCTATACTGTTCATTAAAATATTAATATCTTGGAAGGCCAGAGGTGTGACAGCCTGTCCCGGATTTTTCGTACCGTAGGGGTAAAATGACAGTTTTGCCCCTAGTGTTTTTGTTTCATTGTGTGGTCATTTTGGGGTTTGGTTGGCTGCTTTTGGACCACACATACGCACCCACACTCATCTTATCATTTTCTGCCTTGTCCCGTGTGTCTCTCTCTCTTTCCCTTCTTCTTCTTCGTACAGACAAGACCAAATTCTTCGAAAACGTGGTACATCGTGGTGGAGACTTAGACCATTGTGTTCGTGAAGTCTATACGAGTTCAACCATACCCATTTCAGGTAAGGAAACCTTTGTTTTCACGTCAAACCCGAGATATTCAATGAGGGGTACTGTTCATGCACACGTAAAATCATGTGTTTTTGGGAATTTCAGGGTTGTAGGAAGCTTGGTGAGGTCCTTATGAAGCTCGGGGTGGTTCGTTTGAAGGTTTTGGACGTCAGGATCGTGAGTTGCAGGTTTGGCCAGATTTGGTGAAGTTTCTCCAGTGAGATTTCGTCGGTTTTAGTGCTTGAAAGTGGTAAGGTTTTGTTCCTCTAGTTGTAAGCTTCATTTTGGTACCAATTTCATGAAATTTGGGTGAAAAACGAGTGAGAAATGAAGGTTTGAAGTTTTTCTAGTTTTCTAGCGATGGCGCCGGAGGTTGGTCGGAGAAGACAACGGAATATTTCGTCAGTTTGGACGGAATATTCCTAATGGCGTTAGGTTAACTTTAACAGAATTTGTTAGTTTTAACGGAATATTCCTAACGACGTTAACTGACGCCGTCAGTGTACCAGGAAAGTGCCTGTTGGCCGGTGCGTGGGGGCGCATATGACGTCAGAAAAGTATTTTAAAAGTATGGGGATGTTCGTGAGGTTGAGTAGATCACGTTGGTGTATTCTTACACCCCATTTGAACATTGTATGAGAAGTTTTTACCTAGTTTGGGATATGTGCTTTAAATTAACGTTTTTATAGTTGTTTCGCATATAGGTGAGACCTATCCCTAGGACGAGTGCAGTCACTCGAGGTAAAGGGGTTACGACCCTTCTACATACCAGTGAGTGGGCTTTTGGTTTTTCGTATATACCTATATACTTGTGATTTTCCCAGAAAATGAAATGAAACGTTTATATGTTTTAAATGCCATGCATTGCGTTTGCCTATTTAATTATGCATTAGTAGTTTGCATATATGTATGTTTGGTGCTGCGGATGCACAGGTAAGTTATGGTTTATGTTGTGACTAGTAGTGATATGAGATGCATAGAGAGCTCATAACATGCACCCTCGGTGTTAGTGCTCCCGCCCAGAGTAGGGCACAGTCCTTCACGTGATGTTCACCTCTCGCACCACACGCTTATCTTGGATCCAAGTTAGGTGCACAGTTCTGTCGTACAGACCACTATAGATGGTTCCGACTCGTAGGTGACCCGCGATTATTTGCCAAGTCTTCACGTGATTGTAGCACTTGAGCGTATTTATTTACACCTAGTCCTGTCGTACAGACCACTTTAGGTGGTTCTGATTCGTGTGCAGGTATAGTTAGTGAGTTGGAGATTTGAGCTCTAGATTCAGCTGTACAGGTCACATTAGGTGATTCCGGCTGACTGATTACATGGCATTGATTGATATTACCTAAGTACTTACATTTTTATGTAGAGGCATTCGACATGGCATATTTCTGAGCATGTTTCCTATATTTGTGTATATTCTATTTTCTGGAAAACTATACAGGTTTTACGGCAAAGGGTTAGAACTTTGTTAATGAAATGGTTTTGGAAAAGCTTTGTTTTTGCCCATTCACACTTTCTGTTTTGCGCTCCTTCAGGTTTTAGTTTGGATTGCTCTTTTGGTGGCTCTCGAGGGATTCTCGGCATATCTGACAGATTATCACCAGTGTAGGACCACCTCTGGGTGTGTTTTGTTAGTGCTTGTTCCTCTGGACTGCATTAGGTCTTTTGTGCTCTGAATTTTATTTATCACACTTACACTTGCACATGTATGTTATCTACTCGGTGTATAACTTGGTTTTTATTTATTCGTACTTTTATTATTATTCTTAGCTTTCGCACTGTGCACATGGTTACGTCACTCTCATGTGACGGTCAGCATGCCCTGATCTTGGTCGGGGTATGTCAAGAGGGCTAAAACAAGCCCTCTGGCCAGCCTTCGGTTGGAGATGACCTAATATTTTAATGAACATTACATGACCATATTTGCCTACATCTCCAACCGAGGGTTATAGGGCTCGTTTTAGCCCTGTCACAAAAAATGTCTCCAACCAAGGGCCAAAGAGTCATAGGGACAAACATAATTTATTATTTAAATTCAAAAACTACAACAACTTAAATTTATAGGAAAAAATGAGAATTTTTTAATATTTTTTTTTAAAATTTTGACCGAAAAAAATTCAAACTCAAATCCAATGGCTAGTTGATATCAGCATGACGTCAGTTAGCCGTTAGATTTGAATTTTTTTTTGCTATAAAAAGGATGGATATTGGGCTATAATTCACACACCTTTGAATTCAATCTATTTCATTTCAATCTCTTTCAATTCAATCTCTTTCAATTCAATTTCTTTCAATTCAAGTTTACAATGAATTCCAAATTTGGATCTTCTTCGAATTCCAACTGGAGGTCCTCATCCAATTTCGAATTGGAAGAAAAATGGGCGTAAATGAGACGAGAAGATGAGGAGTTTGATGAAGAAGATGAAGCATGGCGCAACACACCATATGTGGCAGCCATGGTGTGTCAGCCAACTGAGGAACAACCTCAATAGGGTGGCTCTATTGCTGGTCGATTTTACAAACCACGAAACAAAGCGATGAAGCATGCCAATCTGATGAACAACTACTTCAAACCTAACTTGATGTACACATAAGATGATTTTAGACGTCGCTTCCAGATAAGCCGTCATGTCTTCGAGCATGTATTTCATGATGTCCATCAGGTCAATCCATATTTTCAACAAAAGCTGGACAGAGCAGGCGGCCCTGGTTTCTCACCTCATCAGAAGGTTACTGTTGCATTACGAATGATGGCCTATGGCTCCCCAGCTGATTCAATGGATGAAACCTATGGTATGTCTGAGTCGACATGCCTTGATACTTTTACTGAATTCTGTAACATAATTGTTTAGCTTTATAAAGAGGAGTACCTTTGCAATCCAAATCAAGAAGATCTGGATCGGCTTCTTCACAAAGCTGAAGACCTTGGGTTTCCGGCCATGATAGGGTCATTAGACTGCATGCATTAGATTTCGAAGCACTGTCCCACCGGATGGTACATAGGCTTTAACGGAAGGTCGAGACAGACAACTATTGTGTTAGAGGCGGTTGCCTCATATGACACATAGATCTAGCATGCTTTCTTTGGAGTCCCTGGATCCCAAAATGACATTACAGTTATTGGACGTTCACCCCTCTTCAATAACTTAACGGAAGGTAAATCACCTCAACTTGACTACTACATCAATGGTCGTCAGTAAAATATGGGGTATTACTTGGCAGATGGCATCTATCCAAAGTGGGCAACACTTGTCTAAGCAATTCCAAACCCTAAAAATGACGTCGAAAAGTGTTTTACCCTACACCAAGAGGCATACTGGAAAGATGTTGAGAGAGCTTTTGGTGTTCTATAAGCACGGTGGAACATCATCAAGGAACCGGCAAGAGGGTGAAGTCAAGAAAATTTGGATTCCATCTTGATACCTTGCATCATATTACACAACATGATTGTGGAGGATGAGCGAGATGAGTATATTGATGGAGAGTCTGATGACGACCAAGAGGGTCCAAATAGGTTAAGAAGGGCTCGTGCAAAAATATATGATGGGCCTAATTTGCCTTTCAATCCAAGAATTGGTAGTATCTTTATAGATGAGTACATGACGCGCTATAGGATGATACGTTCCCGTGCTACGAACAAGTACCTACAACAGGATCTTGTTGCACATCTTTGGGCCAAAAGAAGCATGGAGTAGGTGTTTAAGTTTTATATTGTTAAATGTTTTTAAAAATGTTGTTTAAGTTTCATGTTGTTAAATGTTTTTTTTTATGTTGTATAATTTTTATGTTGGTTAATGTTATTTAATGTTGTTTCATATTGTTTAATGTTGTTTCATGTCACTTAATTTAATTTAATGTTGTATAATGACTTAGGAAGTTATAGGGAAAAAAAAAATAGAATTTAAAAAAAAAAACAATTTAAAAAAATTTTTGTGAAAAAAAAAAAAAAAAAAAGTTGACGTTAGTTAGCCATTGTATTTGAAATTTTGGCCTACGATTCCTGTCGGATATAACCAACAGAAATAAGTTCAATGTTGTCGGATATAACTGATAGGAATAATGAAAATTCTGGCCCGACCCGAGGCTGGCTGGCTAAGTTGGGCCAGCTGGTTGGCCCTTTGGCCTTTTTTGTCCAATGGGACCCACGAGCCCTTTGGCCTAGCCCTCGGTTGGAGACGGTTTTCGGGCTATTTTCGACACTTTAGCCCTCTGGACCCTTCGGTTGGAGATGGTCTAAGGATCCTCAAATCATGTCCGTTTATCGTGCATTGTACAGTAAGTTTTCGTCATATACTATTTATATTTAATTTTAAATAAAAATATTTAAAATAATTTATAAATGCACGATATATAATAAACAAACACAATTTAAGAATCCCTAAGGATCCGAAGAGGATCCTCATTACATTCTTACAGCCTCTGAGGAAAAATCACTTGTTTAACAACTTTCCGTGTCGTATTCCTTCTTTTGCTTACTATTGCACGAAGGCCTACAATTTGTTTCAATACGTTCATCCTCCATCATTGCGCTTGCTGTGTATATTTTTGAAATAATCCACAGATAGATAGATCACGCAAAGTCGACCTCCTGACAGTGACCCCAAATGCCCAGGAATTAGTAAAAAAGATTTGAATCCCTAGTTTTCTTTTTGTTGTCAATGTCAATCACACTATGACATCAGTTATCCATGTGGTGTTAAAAGGACAGTGAAATTCACAAAAACCCAGGAGTTAGTAAAAAGATTTGAATCCCTAGTTTTCTTTTTGTTGTCAATGTCAATCACACTACCACATCAATTATCCATGTGGTGTTAAAAGGAAAGTGAAATTTACATACACAGGTTTTATCTTCTACGTTAATTTTTTATTATTAATTTTTTTCAATTTATTTGATTTTATAGTCAAAAATTAAAAGATGTGTGAAAAATAAAAATTAATGTGTGAATAAGACTATCTGTGTTAAAATGAGAAAGAAAGAAAGAAAGAAAGATAGCTCTATATATTATTATTACGTATCAAATATCCTTATTAATTTCCAAGAAACTAGTCTTTGTCATGCCCATGTTCCACATCAATCAATCATCATTTTAGACAGTGAAGTGATTATGAAGCACTAGACAATATGACCTCATTTAGTATACACGATTCATTTTAGCCAGTGAAGTGATTATGAAGATCTCGACAATAAGGGCTTATTTAGTATAGATGATTGAATTACAATGAATAAGCGGTTGTTGTTAGGTATGTTGAAAGGCAGTCAATCTTCATTTTAGGCAGTGAAGTGATGATGAAGCACTAGATATTAGATAATAAGTGCTAAATTTAGCATAGACCATGGAATTAGAATGAATACGCCACTGTTTTTTTAGGTATGTTGAAAGAATAAACAAAAAATTGGTGACTAACTTGAAGGAAATTAAGAAATAGATTACTCAGGAAGAAAAATTATTCATTTCAATCCCCTTCTAATCCTCTTGAAATAAAAATTAATCTCCACAATATTATGAGTAATGTGTTGCACTTACTACACTTTCATACAACATTTGTACCACATTTCTAATAGAGGTATGACCTACCAACATATGTAGGTCTCATACAAATGTAATATGAAAAATGAGGTAAAAATAACATTTTTGCAATATTATTTTCTCAAATTGTATTGCTTAGCTGAAAGTCATTTATCTATAGCCAAGTCAGATAATAAATTTTTAATGTCATCTTACCTTGTATTTGAGGTCATTGAATTGATCTAAAGACTTTGAACAAAGCAAATATTTGTCCCTTGATACTACCCATTTAGTTACATTCATCAATATATCTCAAAATTAAAGAACGATGTGTTTTAATTGAAGAAATCCTAAAGAGAACTTGTCAAAAGTGGGACTTTCTACAACATTATATTTTTTACATAATATTTTATAATATTAATACAAAAATTAACGTTAAAATGTGAGGCACCAAAAAATTCATCAAAAATTTCTATTTTAAGAAAATATCTTTAACATTTTTCTTTATTTAGACGAAAAAATTTGGCAAATAAATTGAACCTCCACCTTACTCAAAATTTTAAATTATTACTATAATTGTACCTACCAATTATGACTCAATGATTGCCCTATTATTAAATCAATATATAGAGATATCTTGTTTAATTATTGTGCCTTCAATATTGGCCAAGGTAACATTTTCCATACGAATAGATGGATACCTTGTTCCATTTTCTCTGCTAACGTTGGAACACCATAAGCAATGAGTAGCACCTTGACCTTAGGGCCATGCTATATTAATAGTTGAGAATGGATTCATTATTATTTTTTTACACTCCCTTGCAGTGGCGAAGCCACGTGAGGGTGAGGAGTGGCGTCCGCCACTCCCCTTGCCAGGAAACAGCAATGGAGATCTGGGTTTGCCACTCCCCTCGCCGGAAAACCCACTGGTTCATCCTCTGTTTTGTTGCCGACGGTGTTGGGTTATCTGTTCTGCTGCGCAGCAGCAGCAGATTGGCCTTTTTTTTTTTTTTTTTTTTTTTAAATCCAGGCCAAAACGACGTCGTTTTGATTTTTAAGTGAAAAGATGTTGTTTTAGATATTTGAAAAAAAATATATATATAGTGGGGACCGTGTGCGTGTCGCCTTGTCCCCCACCCGTTTCCCCTACTTTCTTCAATCCCTCTCGTAACCCATTCACCAATTAGACGGAGAGGTGAGGTCCCGCTACTCCCAAAATCCCAGCAGCAGCCAACCAAGTTCCAACACCAATGGAACAGAAAGGTTTTCAATTTCTGTTCCCGTTGGCTTCTTGCTGCCATCACAACTCACAAGCCACTCTCTAGCCACTGAGCCGTCGGCTTCCATTCTTTAAAGGTAAATTTTTTAATTCCTAAATGTATAATCCCTAACCCTAATTAATTATTTAATACGAATTTCGTTTAATTGGTATAGAATAATATGGTAATGCACTAATATGGTTATTGGTTATTGATTATTGATGTGAATCATATGCTTCTATGATTATTGATATGAAATTATGAAATTATTCTTTAGGGTGAAAATTAAATTTGAATTCTTGATGATTAGTTGAATTGATTAGTTGTATTCATATGAATATGATTAGTTGAGAGTCTAAGATTTTTTTTTCTTTCCATTTTACATTTACTTAATGGAACGATACTATAAGAAACAATGCTTAAATCCTCCTTCAAACATTTCGGATAGTTCTTCTCCTTCAAATATTCTGAGTAGTCCTCATCCTCTTTCAAATATTCCAAGAAGTCATCCTTCAAATATTCCGAGCAGGTCACAACAAAGTGAGGCCACTAAGTTGGATATTGGCTAATCTTCCTGCAGACCCTGCGCATAGACGTCTAATGCTTGATTATCCACCTAATTATCGTGAAGCAATTCGTAGACACTATCTCCAAATTGATCCTTGTCAACCTAGAGACCACATCATGCCAAGAAAGGTTAGTGACAATCGATGTTTTATCATCGGTTGGTTTGATAAGTTTAAGTGGTTGGAGTATAGTATATCAAAAAATGCTGCATTTTGCCATTATTGTTATCTTTTCAAATATGATTTTGATCAAATGGGTAGCACTGGAAGTGATGTCTTCACTAAGATAGGGTTTACAAATTGGAAGAAAGGACCCGAAAACCTTCGAGTCCATGAGGGAGGTGTTGGAAGTCTTCATAATAAGGTTGTACAACAAGCTAGAGATTTGATGACACAAAAACAACACATTGAAACATTTGTAATTAAGCAAACCGATGAAGCTTGCATTAATTATCGTACTTTATTGAGTGCCTCACTTAAGTGCACAAGATGGTTGTTGAGACAAGGTTTGCTTTTCGTGGCCACGATGAATCGTTGAAATCAAGCAATAGGGGTAATTATTTGGAGCTTATGCAATTTCTTTCCAAGCATAATGAACAAGTTAGATAGGTTGTGTTTGAGAATGCTCCCAAGAATCTTTAAGTATACTTCTTCCGATATTCAAAAAGATCTTGTTCGTGCTTGTGCCATTGAAACTGTGAATGCAATCGCTAAAGATATGGAAGGTGCGTTTTTTTCTCTTTTGGTTGATGGAGCACATGATTCTTCAACTAAAGAGCAAATGGCAGTGGTATTGCGTTATGTGAACAAAAAAGGAGAAGCAATTGAAAAGTTTTTGGGTGTTCAACATGTCTCCTCTACAACTAGTAGCTCCCTTGAAGAGGCCATTGAGAGATTGTTTGCTACAACAAATTTGAGTATGTCCAAGTTACGAAGACAAGGCTATGATGGTGCTAGTAATATGAAAGGTGAGTTAAATGGTCTTAAAACAAAGATTTTGAACAAATACCCTCAAACATTTTATATTCATTGTTCTGCACACCAACTCCAACTAGCTCTTGTATTCGTGGCAAAGGAAAATGAGGATGGTGCCAATTTCTTCATCAATGCTAGTAGTTTGGTGAATCTTGTTGGATCATCGTGTAAGCGTCATGATGCATTTAAAGAGAAACAACAAGAACAAATTCAGAAAGCTCTTGATCTTGGTAATCTTGAAACAGGTAAAAGGTTAAATCAAGAAAGTAGTCTCATGCGTCCATGTGATACACGGTGGAACTCGCATTATGGTACTATAGATAGTATTATTGTTATGTTTGAAGCCGTGGTGGAGGTGGTTGAATGGATTAAAAATGATCGCAACCAAGATAATCTCGATGAAGCAACTAGGTTATTCAAAGACATACAAACTTTTGATTTTGCATTTCACCTTTTCTTGATGAGACTTATATTGAGAATTACAAGTGAGTTATCATAAGCATTGCAAAATAAAGATTAAGATATTGTGAATGCGATGGCGTTAGTGGAAGTATGCAAGCAAAGACTACAATCATTGAGAGATGATGACTTTGGGGACTTGTTTCATGATGTATAAAGGTTTTGTGAGGAGCATGATATTTTCGTACCTAACATGGAGGATTTGCATTTTGTACCTGGAAAATCAAGTCGTAAAGCTCCAAAAATCACAAACTTCCATTACTATCGTGTGGATCTCTATTTTCAAGTCCTTGATCGCTTCAATGAGGCAAACACCGAGTTACTTCTTTGTATGGCATGTTTGAGTCCGGTGAATAATTTTGCATCGTTTGACAAAGCAAAAATTGTTCGTTTAGCCCAACTTTATCCTCAAGATTTTGATCGTATGGACCTTATGAATCTTCCAATTCAACTTGACAATTACATTCATGATATGAAGATGTATTGTGAGTTTTCAACATTGAGAGGAATTAGTGATCTTGCAAAAGAGTTAGTGAAGACCGGGAGGTGTGAAAGCTATATGTTAGTGTATAAGTTTCTTACATTGGCTTTGGTGTTACCAGTTGCAACCGCTTCGGTGGAGAGAGCTTTTTCTGCTATGAAGATTGTGAAAACACCATTGCGTAACAAAATGGAAGATCAATGATTGAGTGATAGCATGCATGTTTACATTGAGAAATATGTATTTGCTTTTATTGATAATGAGCCTATTATGCGACGTTTTCATGACATGAAACCTCACCAGCAACAATTGTAATTTGTTTGTATTGATTAATTATGGAAGATATTACTATGTAAAAAGATTTAGTTGTTGACATTTTTCTTTAACCTTGCATTTTTTTAAGTTCGCCCCTCCTCCCGAGAAATCCTAGCTTCGCCACTGCTCGCTTGCGTATTATTTTGTCTCAACAACATTCATTACGTACGTAACATGCATATAAGATTGGCTTTATTGGGAAGCTTGTTTAAGAGCATTTATCGGAGGCAATTCCAGAGAGAGGAGAGAGGGGGGAGGCAGCACGGAGAAGACGCTTTTTGGGGTCTGCAAGCGTCGTCGTTTGCGTTTAATGAAGTATGAGGATTGTTGTTGCCTACGTGGCGTAATATTTAGCATTGAATCGACAAGGAAATGTTTTGAACGACTAGCAATGAAAGGAGGGTATTGGAGGGTAGGAAAAATTGGAGAGGAGAGAACCCGGTTTCAGGAAAGAATTGTTCACACATGGACACAAAGTTACATTCATCATTGGCCGCAAAGACGAAAATCTTATGAGTTCAACTTCACATGCAATTGAAATGGCTGAAATGAGGTTAAGCTCTCAAAGTGTAATCATATCATCATATGCCATTTTACCAAAACAAACGAAAGCCTTGAATGGAAAGTGACCTCCCACTTATAGTCACATTCGCACAAATAATTAGGGTTGAAAACCCCACATTGGTCAGAACTTCAAAGGGTTTGCCTTTCTTTTGTGCAATGATGTTTTGGCCTTAGTGCTTTTTGAACCCTCAAATATTGAATATGTACTTTTAAAAAGTTCAAGTCCCACATTCCTCATTTAGTGTTAATAGTTTGTTGATATGGCTCCACAACTTCCTCCATTAGAAGCTTCTTTCTTGATTTGGGATTGGGGGTCAACATGCATTTTTAGTTGCATTCTCTGTTGGGAAGGCTTTGAGTTTGGACTCAAAAACTGATTTCTGCACAGTTTTTATTTACCGTCTTTAAATTAAATAAATTGAAAGAGATTCATAATACGTAAATTTAGGATATACCGGGAAAAAAAAGAATTATTTTTGACATTTCAAAAATCTCATTTCACACTCCAAACTTTCTATAATTAGAAAGAAAAATACACTTGTAAGGAGTGTAGAATAAGATTTTTGGAGTGCTAATAACAGTTCCAAAAAATAATAATTGTGCAAATCATTTTCTTATAGACTCATACAACAACTGAGCAGGTCTTTTCATATATAGACTCAACTTCATTGATGCCCATTGAAACTTGATATATAATTCCATTCACGCATGCATGTTTTTAGTTTTCCTACATCATTAATTCTCGACAGTTGACAATGATAAAACATTGCTCATTGAAATCAAGGACATCATTATTCGCAAGAACTTACATTTCTAGGGGGAAGAGAACTACGATTTCAAAGAGGATGATCATACAGTTACCTGTTCGTTTATAGAATTGACCACCACCCTCACTTGAATTCCACGGGGTGGTTGATCTAACTGTGCCAAGTTCTTTCATGAAAAATGGCAAGTGTTTTCCAATCTCCTTTTCTCCCTAAAGACGAGTAAAGCATATAAGAATTAGGATACAAAAATAGTGGAATGCATTAAAGGAAAAATGGAACTGTGGAACTCATTACCCTCTTTCATTAGTGAACAACTCTTTTTAGCAAAATTGTTATTTTCGCTTCAAAAGAACTCATCATCTATTCTTTGATGATAACAATATAATGGAAAATAAATAAATTGAAACAGTGTAAGATGATTTGTTGGAGTACAAATAACAGCTCGTTTTGTTTGACAACATAAACAATATGGTCAATGACACCTTGTAAGTGTCAAAAATTATTATTTTTATTTGTACACAGAAAATAAACTATCACTACTAAAAAAACACTTTACCAGTCGAAAATGCTTCGTTGGCTTCGTCGGAAATTTTAACCGACGGAGGTCTGTCGGCAAAGAATAGTCAAGTAAAACTCATTGCGCGAGGACTTATACGGTGGATAAACTATTATGTTGGGTAAACTAGCGTTAACCCGATGAAATCCGTTGTTGGACGAGAGTACCCAACGAAATCAACCTAGTTTGCTAGGACATAATTAAATAATGTGGTGAGCTTAGCCCGATGGCACAGCCGTCGAGCAAAAGCTACTGAGTAACGATTTACACGATGATGCCTTCGTCGAGCCAAGTATTATTATTTTTTAATTAAAAAAAATAAAACTATTAAATAATGTATTTAATTCTAAAATTAAAAAAAAAAAAAGAATAATGATTTCAAGAACAGAAAAATAACATTTAAAACCCAAAAAAATTGTTCATACAATTATACTACAAAAAGTCAAAAAAATTGTAAACGTTGGAACCGAATTCGCACACATCCGCAGACGAAGGCAATATCTAATTGGACATGCCCATGATTGCTCACTAGGGGAGAATGAGATTGATTGGGGGGTGTTCTTGAATCCGAATAGGACTACCTACGTATCTTCGAGAAGGAGAATTACACCACATGTGTAGTTTGGAGGACTAATGGTGTAAACCAGCCTTGACGAATAGCTTATGGCGATGCGTTATGGAGATAAGTTCTCCATGGATGTGTCTATGTGTAGACGGCGGCATACATGCCTCTTTTACCAGGCATAGAGAGAATATGTGTGTAGAAGTTCGAGAGAGAAAGATCAATGTCCCCTTCATAAATACCCAGCCTAAAGTATTCATAGGGATATTGAGAGTCCTTGTAAGGAAAGTAATCTTCATCAAATCGGGAGACTATCTATAAGGAAATCTAGGATAAGATACCCAGTCCTCCAAGAATCATAATTACATTGCTTAATTCCCAAGATATCCTAATTTGACCTTAAATGGGTTTTCTTACTTGGGAGACAAGTAATATCTTTAATAGGAGTTAAGCCTAGTCTGTTGAATTATGCTCCATGGGCTTCAGGCATTCTCATCCTTCTTGCGGATCTGCCAATCCAAGCAGTGCTTGGGCCAGTGTGGTACTATGATTTTCCAAGGCCATAGTAAGACATATTTGAATATTGTTACCTCAGAAGTTCGGTCATGGACTCGAGAGCTCCAAGAGGAGCTGGATCAACAGAATAGACGGTGGCACCATCACCCTATTTTGATCAGCGAAGTTCGAGCAACTTTGCTTGATGACCATACTTGTTTCGCAAGAAACGCAATTTGATCCAGATATGGACTTAATCAAATCCTATAAATCTTGGAGTTCCTACTATCTAGGAATTGGCATGCATCACAAATAATCATAATTCCTAAGAGGGTGCAATATCTATTCTTATATATCATCTAGGATTCTTCCAGCTTAGAATTCTATCCTAAAAAGGCATTTCTCTCAATGGTATAAATACACACATCTATGATTCATCTCTGGTAGCGCAATCTTAATACTTGAATTCTCTTACCTACTGCTTGAGTCTCAACAATTCACTATCATGACCGTCGAAGAGTTTTTGGCCAGCTCACCCTTTTTTGGTCTTAGACTTGCTCACAGTTGTTTCTTATTTTGCATGTACTCAAGTTTGTGTGCATCTCTTCCACACAAGGTGGTGTGTGAATTTGGTTCCAATAATACCTCTTCTAGGTCTCTATCTGAGAATATGATGATATTGTCGTCGATGGGGAATGGTTTGCTTATAGAGCTGACCATTTTGGGCTTTTTGCAAGCTATCTTCTGCTCTTTTCTTGTCGAGCTGATGTATTTTGATCCTAGTAGATGCAATTGATATGGAGGGTTGGCTGTTTCACAGCCTTCTCTGCTTCGTCATCCTTTTCTTTTTGGGGAGTCTTCTAGTCATTGTTGGACCCAATTCTACGCAAGATTAGATGAGAGGATTTGCAAAGAAAAAGACAAATAAAGGATCATGAAGCAGAGTACTGGGGAGGGTGGTTTCTAGCGTAGACATTCTAATGATCAAGTCAGGTAGGCTCTAAGACGGGGAAATGTATATTAAGTGTATAGGATAAATTTAGATTGTCTAACCATTGGTGAGGAGTCGGGACGTCTATTTGTAGGTGACAAGGAGTCATTATGAGGACTTGTAATTTTATGGATGGCCCATGTAAAAAGGGGAGTTTGTCACTCATCCACTTGACCTTGTTCCTTCAGATGTCATAGCTATTTAACACAGTCACTTGAGGTTAGCGTTGTCGCGCAGTGGGGTGTCATGTCACCCACATGCTCTATTTTGCCCAGGTTTCCGTGTGGCAGACAATAAAGAGTTTGGACTAGATAAGGCTGGTTAGGACCAGAAATGGGAGTACAACTGGATCTAACGTATGTGCTTATGATACCTATTTCAGTCGAAGCGAGTACATGAGATTGTATTAGGAACTACGAGTGGTGCAACACTCTCCGAGAGTAGGTTGGAAGATGCCATATTCATTCTCGGCCGAAGCCGCAGAGTAGACTTGTGTACGACTTGCGAAGCTACAGAGGTACAAGGAGGGGAAGACGCCCTTCTAGTCATCAGAAATTGCCACAAAGAGTGAGAATTCCGCCCTTCGATCTTCTGAACCTGCTAGAATCTGGGTGTGCTGCGCTACGAGGATTTGGTTTGTAGATATTGTCATTTATTGGTTATAAAACTTAATGTTCCTTTTAATGAAATGGTGTCGTATGGTGGGCTCCTTTAGTTTTTTGTTTTATTGAAGTGGTATTCTTTTTCAACCGCACTACTAGCCCATCATTTCAACCATCTTCCAGTTCTCTTAATGATGTGTCACCAATAAGAATGAGCATATTTATCAACTTTTAAGTGATAAACCAATCATCAACTTTCATGTCTTTTAGTTTCCAAAATTTAATCTACACATTTAGTCTATCCTATTTGAAAACAACTTCAAATTTGACATCTTTTTGTCCATGTCAGCTTAGCCTTTTTTTCTACGTTAGTTTTGACATCTCAGTTGGAGTAAATAATGGGTTATTTGTTACTGTTATACGTCTATGTGACATTTTTTACATATCTTTTGAAAATGATCTAACAAATTAGCTCATATACAATAGAACGTAACATTAATAGTATGTGATGATTTAACGAGATCGAGAATACAGAGTAATTAAGGTAGCGTTTGGTACGCGGGACGGGACGGAACAGAGTGGGACGAGGCGTTCCGTCCCGCGTTTGGTGCGCCTAAAATGAGTGGAACGCGCTGTTCCACGGAACAGATTTTGGATGATTTTTTGTTCCACACCCCCACCCTGGAACGGGTTGTTCCACGTCTGTGGGACAGAAATTTCCAATATTTTTAGACAAAAATGCCCTTGGTCTTTTTCAAAATTTACAACTTCAAAATCAGTTAACAAACCCTAAAAACAAAATCTCTTCTTCTCAGCCGTTTCTCTTCACCTCTGCATCCCTTTCCCCTTCACAACCTTCCTGCTCATCTTCATCCCTTTCCCCTTCGCAACCTTCCTGCTCATCCGCCGCCAAACCCTAACCACAAAACCCGCCTCCACCGCCTCCGACTTCGTCCGCACCCTCTCCACCGCCGCCGCCGCCGCCAAACCCTAACCACAAGAAGCGCCACGTCATCACCACCCAGGCCTCGTATCGGTCATGGTGGTGAACAACGAGATTGGGGTTATTCAGCCGATGGAGGAAATTGGGGAAATTTGCAAGGAGTTCAAAATTCCATTCCATACGGACGCGGCTCAAGCGCTTGGGAAGATCCCAATTGATGTGGACAAATGGAATGTGAGTTTGATGTCCCTTTCGGGGCACAAGGTTTACGGGCCAAAGGGGATCGGAGCTTTATACATGAGGAAGAGGCCAAGAATTCGGGTGGAGCCCCAAATGAATAGAGGTGGACAGGAGAGAGGGATTCGGAGCGGAACTGTTCCGACTCTATTGGTGGTAGGGTTTGGTGCGGCCTGCGAAATTGCGAAGAAGGAAATGGAGTATGATGAGAAGAGGGTAAAAGCGTTGCAGGATCGAATGTTGAAGGGAATCAGGAAGAACCTTGATATGGTTGTGGTGAATGGTAGCGAGGAGAGACCCCTTTTGCCAGGAGAGACCACACGGAAATTCAATGAAATTCAATGAAATTATTCTGCTTCAAATTGTTTTTTCCTTTGATGTGTCTTGGTGATGCACCTGCCAATCCATAGGAGAATATATGTACAGTGTGACCCCTTTTGCCAGGAAGGCTTTACGATTGGTCAATTCTGATCAGAATTATACCATCAGCGTTTATGCTATATTCTGTAAAGATTATAAACTAAGATGGGTAAGCAGTAATCTAGACATTGGTTTGGAAATTATAAAAGGACCAAAATTAGGGACTAAAAATTGAATTGGGGTGTGGGTTTTGCAATTTGCACAATAAAATTTGATGGGTTTGTGGTGAAAATTCGAATGGAGTTGTAGAAAACGGAAAAAATTACAAATTTTAAAGGGGTTTGCATTTGAAACACAACATATACCTATTAAAATTTGGACCAAGAAAAACAAATAATGGATAATAGTGTTCAAATTTGAACAACTTAAAAAAAAAAAAAAAAAAAAAAAAGAGTCATGTCCCGTTCCGCCCATAAAATTGTACCAAACAACAGCGGAACATGGGTATTTTAGTCATTTTAATCTTTTGGTTCCGTTCCGTCCATGTGCTACCAAACGCAGGACGGAACAACCGTCTTGTTCCGTCCTGCGCGTACCAAACATAACGCAGAACATCTGTTCCGTCCCGTCCCGTCCCGTTCCATCCCGTCCCGTTCCGTCCTGTCCCGTCCCGTCTGCGTACCAAACGCTACCTAAGCGCCCTGCCTGAATCCCTTTGTAAAGTTTATGGGGTACTTGACAACTTTAATGATAAATTCCCTTACATGAAACCTGTCCCAGACAACTACAACAAGAAGCGTTCTCATATTTCACTTTACCTAAAGAAGTGCAGAGAATTAGTTACAAAATTTATCTCTACCGCAGAGAGTCGTTTGATTACTTTAGTGCATGTATTTATTGGGTATGCGAGTGAGAATAAATATTTAGACTAATTTTTAAAAATTATATGACATTGTTGTTAGTACTAATTAACGTGTTTATTTTTTATAATATACATAATTTATTAATTATGCAAAAAAACTGATCGATCTAACGGTACTGTTATTTATTTGTGCAATTTCGTGACGTTAATCAATTTCTTTAAGAGAGAAGGTGGACCTTAAATTAAAATAAAAAGAAAAGCTAAATTTAGTGTAAATTCCTGGAAAAAAAAAGTCTATCTCTAGCATTGAAACTGTTGTAAACTTTCATAGTTTAAGTGTGATTGTGTAAATCTTAGATTAGATTTTATTCTAATTATTCTTTCTTATATAGACTTGTATTCCTTGGGAATGAAGGAATTATTCTCCCTCTTAATATTATAAATAAAGGCAATGCATTGGGGGGATAACAACATCCTCAACACACACATTCCCCTACAATTCTACAAACACATCTCTCTTTTTTCTCTCCTTGCCACCGGCCCCCTTCCCCTTATCAGGTAAATAGGCTACAACACGTTATCAATACACTCCTACCGTTGCGCTTTGGAATCTGACATGGAAGCTTTTTCTGCATCAAATCAGTTCATCCATATCATCATGCAAACATGTTCTTCCATTTTGCAGCCTTGATAGCATGAGCATGAACATTCACCATAATACATGACCCAACTTTACGTTTTTCGAATTTTATATTCTACATAAATTATGTATGCATTATATATATATATATAATTGTTGAATTATGTGAATTTGATATTGCCATGAATTGCATCAAATAATTGCTCATGCATTAAATTATATGCATTGAATTGAATTGAAAAAAAAAAATTTGTTGGGATTCGTTGAACACCCATCCATGTCGATAGGCCCTTGAGCCAAGAACCCAAACTGGAGCTATGGCTCTAGGCCCAAAACCCAGACCCAACACCCAAAAGGTGTCACCACCCTAAACCACCATGACGCATGGCCTGCAACCATGCCTAGCCACCTTGGCTGCGTCCCCGACAACATGAAGATCGTCCACCGATGTCACTTCGTTGAAGATTCTTTCAAATCTCATCGGATTTATCGAAATTCCGATGTCACTTTCTAGGGTTTTGGTTAAATCGTTGAGATTTCACAAACTGTGAGATGGAAATGTGTTTTTATATTTTTAACTTTCAGTGTTACTTTAAATTGGACTGGTTCGTATAGTCTCATGTAAGTTTTTGAGTTGTGGTAACCTTTGTGTGTTTTCTTCTTTGGATACGTAATAATGTTTAGGTATTTTCTTTCTTTTTATTGTGCAGAGCTAGCATTACTCCTGGTACCGTATTGATCATTCTTGCCGCGAGGTTCATGGGGAAGAGAGTTGTGTTCCTTAAGCAGCTTTCATCTGGCTTGCTTTTGGTCACTGGCAAGTTCTTGTTCTCCTTAAATATTGTTTCATCTGTTTCAGTTCTTCATTGTCGAATTGTTCTGGTTGATTTATTAGTTCTTATTCCTTGTGTCAATTGTTCTGCTGGTTGATTTCAATTTTTTAGATGATGGCTTAAATACTAAATACAAATAGATTACAAGGGAAAACAGGCTGATGTGGTGGTTGTTAATTTTATGAGGCTGTGGCCATTTAGCACATGGAAAATGGTCATTATTTACATATGTATTTAAAGTGATTAATTTTGTTAGTGTGTTTGAACGTAAATACAAGAGAGCCACTTGTCTGTGCATGTTGGTGATTGGGATTGGTAGTTTCTATGAGTGTTTTTTTTCCTATATATCCTCTGCCTTGTGTCACTGTATTGGAGTGTTTCTCACTGTTGTTTCTTGTCATTTCAGGACCTTTCAAGATTAACGGTGTTCCTTTAAGACGTGTGAACCAGTCTTACGTGATCGATGACGCAGTTTTGAACTCGACATTCCATTTGTTTTGAACTCGACATTAGTTCACAACAGCAATGTATGATAAACATCAAAAGACGACAACAAATATATCAAGTATAAAAAGTTGAGACACAAAAAACAACGTGATCGATGACGCAGTTTAGTGTGAATGGTTTGTTAATGATGGTCAAGAAGATTTTGGCCAGGTCCCAAATTCCACTGTTATCCTTTGAATGACGAAATACAATCTTGCACCGAAAATTTGAAACTCAAAAAACAGGTGATCATCAAAAACCAGCAAAACCACGCCAAGCTCTAACCATAAACCAGCAAAAAAATAAAAACTTATAGTGATCCTTCATTGGTTTCAAAGGATCAATCATAGGAGTCAATCAACTGGTCGGGAAACATATTGTGTTATCACTGACACCAAACCATCGCTGGTATGAAACGATGATACAGATGAATTACCAGACATGATCCTAAGATGCAGCAACAGTACTGAAGAGTTGATTTTAATCCAGGAAATAAAATTATTCATTCATGTAACAAATGTCCAACCTCCCTCCTTTCGTGGTTTTGTAACCATTTTGTAACATACACTCGTAAATTATAAAGGCAATAAACTTAAAAACACAGAAAACTGAATGACATAAAGAAAGAGTTATGATCAGCCATAAACGTCAATACGTCATGGCTGTTATGATTAGCCAAAAAATTTCCCCTTGCTGTTATTGAGTTTATTAAGTGCTACTTATTGGTGTTAAGCATTCAGCTTATCCCAATGATCCATAAATGTAATGGCCATCGCACCTACATCATTTACTATGAATAGTCGTAAAGCATTTACTATGAATAGTCGTAAACGTAATGGCCATCTTACCCAACTTTATTAAGGAGAATCTCAATCATTCAGCTCACTCCAAACAACTTTACCGATTTAAATCGTCTATTTCCAAAGGCCAAACTCAAATCACTTTTGAACAAAATGAGTTCATATATTTGTTTGATCACATTTTTGTGTCTCAATAATCTCTTATTAATTTGTCTAATTTTTTATATGAATGAAACTCCGAAAATAGAAGCCATTGACAGGATTTCGGTATTTAATATATAACTTTATTTATTTTTAAACTGCAGCCATTGTCAGGTTAATTATATCCAGTAGCTACCAACTAGTTACTAATCAACACTCTCAGATTAAACATAAAGCACTAAACGAAACGCTGGATTGGTCAGGAGCTGCTAACGACTGCCCATTATATACAAATCAAAAAGCAGAGGAGCAGAATGTTCAGAACCTAATTACATCAGAATCTCAAAAAGACCGATGCCCAGGAAATAGCCATATGCCCTACTGTTTCCTCGGACCCAGTTTACTCCAAAATGGGGGTTTGACTTATAATTTGCTCTGCAATGGGAGTTTGACATGGAGTCTGTTCTGGAATGGGGTATTGACTTGGAGTGGGGTTTAGCTCCCGATTCCGTCCTCTCCTAGACTCATAGTAAAATACTTGCCTATGAATGTTCGGCAACATCAGCATACTTTTCCTTAATGTAATTCTCCAGGCATTTTCTGTACAAAAAATCTTCCTTACGACCATCTGTTGTCACAACAAAAAAGCATCTGCTGCTTGAAAACTGCTGTCCCTAACAACCTGTCATCAATGGCCGCTGTAAATTAGGAGACAATGAGACATTGAGATCAAATAAATCCAATTTATGCATAAGCCAAATTCATTCAAAAACATCAAAGCTTCGGAAATTTATGTTTCTTTTGGTTTTTGAAGAAGAACACAAAATAGTCAATATAGGGGAATGTTATTACAAGAGGTTTTCTTTCATGGTATTCGGGCCTGTCTATGTTTTCCAAATACCATGAAAGAAAACCTCTTCCCCGTCGTGACAAGTCCAGACCAGTCTTAATTAATAATTAAAGACAAGTATATATTCCTCTAATGTCTTCTTATCTGAAAGATTAGATCTCCTCAACCTTGGCAGGCTGGAGCCATGAGCGAATAGCTAAACCAGAAAAGAGAAGAAAAATGGTTTTCGAACTAAACCCAGTCTAGATCATCTTCCTATGTGTAACAGCCCCTTGCTAAAAATTAAATATTGACATAAAAAGGGGTTTTGAATTTCCATTGAGAAGCAGAACAAATTTGGGCATGCAAAAAAACACATGGAAGTTTACCTCAATGGACAACGTACAAAATTCAATATAAATGTTACAACTTAATACTTCTGTAAAAAAAAAAAAAAACGAACATTAGAATAACCAATATAACAATGAAATCAGTCGCAGATTCCCAGCATAATGTATCAAAAGTGCCCAGAAACATAATTCTAAATTAAACGCAGTTGAGTAAGAACAGGGTAGATACACATACTGTGAGATGACCAATTCCAGAATCCATTCCAACAGCTTTATCCGGGTGGTAATTGAGAACAGTATCAAGTATAAATGACTGGTCATCAGCTGACAGTGGATCCCCATCATTGTACCTGAATCCAGGATAGATTAATTTAAACACCGATATTACGTCAAGCACCAAGCAAAGATGTTGCGACTAAAACATTCAAACAAGGAAAGAAAGAAGGGAAAAAAAAAAAAAAAAACAAACAGTTGCAAGGTAATGCACGGATAACATACGCAAAGTGACTATAATGCCCCAAAATGAAATCAATTTTTCTTATCGAGACCAGTGAAAATATGATATCCCTAAGACATCTCAAAAGGAAAGTCAAATATAACATGTCAAATTCATTAAGTTATAAGATGCCTTTCCTTTATAGTCGTTATGCTTATTTTTTATAATAAAGATAGACTTTAGACTTCATACATCCATAGAAAACAAATAGTAACTAATACGAATGGGAAGTAAAAGCAAAGTGGATCAGCAGTCCACAAATATGCTGTCCGCAACCTGCAATAACCAAGATATTAAAAGTATGACAACAGCATCCAACAACGCAGAACACGGAACAAAAACCACCCGCAGTACAATCAGGACAACCTATGACATAGCAGCTTTCTAATAGAAATTGAAAAAATGGGCAAGGGCAACCATGATAAACAAATGAGACCGAAGCCCACAGAGAGGTGCCAAAACCAACCCGTTTCTGTCTCTCATAAATAGTCCACAACCTCCCCAACTTTGTCTCTAAAACTTGGAGCCCGAAGAGTTGCAAAGCCAACTATGTTCTACGATGACGTTTTGGGAGGGACTTCGGCCTTAGACTCAAGCTCAACTAGAGTTTTGACAGATGAATATGAAACAAAATCATTGAACTGCATGTGATTATGATACTTCAAATGTTAGAAGCAGTATATTCAACTGTGAGGGAGGACTTTGCCAGGAAATTCCCTGGATTTAAATGGATTCTTACTTCAAGCAAGACATTGAAGAGCCAAAAACTCATTCTTCCTTTAGAAAATTGAAAAGTATCATATACTTTGATAATTTGATCAGTCTAGTCCTAACTGTTAAGAAAGAATATAAATAGAAAACTAACCCAGATCGATGCATTATTCTTCAGATAGAGTGCATAACAGATTCAATATTAGAAAGAACGTCTTGCTCCTCGCTAGTGAATATATCCAATCTTTGCCTCGTTGCAGTAGAGAGTCCAACCACACTAGAATTATCATTCGCCATACCATGCGGTTTAGCAGGACGGCTCTTATTCTTCCACTCCCCGGGACTTTTGAAACCCAACTCTTTGAACCTTCAAACGACTTTTCTTGTTCTGTCCCCAGTGGTGATGTCTTTCACCAGTATTACACTAGGTGAATCCACCCGGTATTACAGTCCCACTAGACCAAGCATTGTCATTCCCTTTAGTCCCGCTAGAAAATAAATGAATAAATAAGGAAGCAAAAAATTAATTGCTATGAAGAACAACAGAAGTCTAGCAAGTCAAACACTCCAAAGGGAGAGAAGCATATTCGACTCACAGAAGCTACTGGACATTAAGGGTGATAATTTCCTAGCAATGCAGCAGCAGCATATGATCCATCAAACATTATATTATCGCGATTACTTAACGTGTGTCTGATTTTACGTACTTGAACCAATGATAAAAAGGTTGAGTTAGTATCAAACAGTAGGTTTTGAAACAACAAACTGTTTAATTGGTATTGTATGAGGAAAAATTTCAGATTTTTTCCTGTGTACTTCTTGAATGGTATTGGTCCTACTGGATGAATCTTTCATTCTTTCTAGAATCAGGAGTTTTGTCCTATATATTCTCACACGTGGATTGGGTGCAATTTTCACTCGACAGAAGGTTTACTGACTACTGAGTAATGAACTTGGCTTGGAGCCTTGGAGACAAACAACTAAGTCAATGTCTAAAATTTTGAGTTTCAAGCTGTATCAAAACATAAAATGACTAACAAAAAATTGAGTTAGTGTCAATACATACAGCTTGGAATAAATTATTTAGGTTATCTTGCCTAAAACAGTAATACTAAATGACACCAACAAAACAAGATTTACACAGTACTATTACAACCCATAATATAAACAATTACCCACAAAAGCTAGCATGGCTTCGATACAGGGTCAAGTTCACGATTCGCACTAGAAAGAAGGAAAATTGTGAACCTCTTATTTTACCTGAAGGAACACCTGGCATCAATTAGGTGAGGCACAGGGAGCCAAGAATCGAGAAAATTCTCCACGCACCACCGCTTTGCTTGACAACAGATTTTTCCAGAACAACAGCCAAGACCCATTCACCCTTTTGAGATTTATTTGGGCTTCTAATCCAAGTTGTTGAATCTGGATCAATCCAAATTATATTTGCTCAGAAAATCAGAGGGTCACCTGTCCATTTTAGAGACACTAAGACTTTACTAATTGAAGAGTTACAAAAATAGTTTCCAGCAGTAAAATACATGTCCCCCATCTCGTACAAACTACAACAAGCCAAATAAATAAACTGCTCCTATCACCCGCACAGGTTCAAATCAATCTGTACTTCCGTTGTAAAATTGTAATCTATGTGTGATATGTAAACATCGTGAGTACAGAAAATAGAATTTATATGTCTCTTGTGTTGAACATTCAAGGTTTTAATTTCTCCTTTTTCATGCATGGCAGCCATGTGCTAATTAAGAAACTCCTATAAGCAAGGATACAAATTATGTGTTAAAAATGGCAATGTATGCAAGACATATAATGTAGAAGCCTAGAATTTGATGAATATCTTTGTATATGTTAGAGCAATTATAACTTACCATGAAAAGTTTCTTCCAAATTGATTCTTGCCCTGTGAATGCTAAAGGCAGGTTAGCCCCCTGAAGAGCCATCCAATCTATTTCTTTCTGCCATCTCTCCCAATCCCACCACAAATGAATCTGCAAAAATATGTCATATCCCACACGTTATTAACTTTCCATTGCCACGATAAACATATCAACTAAAGTTAAAAGTATTACATTAAACCTTTTTTTTTAATTGCAAATTATGTGTACTTTCTTCATTTCTTAATTTAATGTTCATCCTCTTATTTCTCTTTTGATTTTACTGTCAACTCATTGAGCTTGAGCCTTAAAACCCACCTCTGTGAAACTACTAAACATGGGTACGGTTGCAAACGTCTTACCCTCCTAAAATCCAAATTAGCAGAACCGTGCACTCAGCTGCCTTTTCTACACTCTATGAGATAAAGTACAACAATGTGTACACAACCTGATCCAAGTGAAAGCAGATACAAAGATTCAATACTTACAGCTGGATGTAACAACATTTTGATAATAGTTCCACGGGACTGGTTGTTGAATCTGTACCCTTCAAGGAGACATGACCACTGCACCGGTACTTCAAATACCAGTGGAGGCCATATGCAATATTTCAACTGCTGTGGTGCCTTTAATCCTGAAACAGGACTGCAATAATCATAAAATTACAATTGCAAATGGTTCCTCCTTAATTTCATAGTCATAGAGCTTTAAGCTATCAGGCTCTTCAGGTAAATTTATCCTTGTATACTTTTCAGATAAACAATATATTCATATTGCCGAAGCAAGCAATTGAGAATATGACAGCTAAGGTGCCAATAGAAAATGAAAACATCTAGTCACAAAACGTTAATCCCATTAGTAACTGGTTTTGATATATCACATCTTCTTCAATGGGACTAAACTCTTGAAGAAAATTTATTTCAGCTACTTAAACCACAAAGTCCCAAACAAATTTCAAGCAATTCTGAATCAATACTTAACAAATTTGCACATTGTTGGGAGCCAATCATTCCCTGTTGTCAAATAGCTATGATTTAGAATGTTAAAATGTTCTAAGATCAAAAGTTCTGTTCCTACAAGTTCTGCAACAAAACCGAAGGCTTTATTTATAATTTATAGGCTGAAACTTTACATGCGAGCACATAAATATATGCCAGAACTTTTTAAGATTATGATTGGCAATAGGCTTAGTATCTGTAATGGAAAGTTTGAACAAACAAGGGATATTGTAGGTGAATGTTCTGAAAATTTAGTTTCGAAACGGCAATAGAAGGAAAAAGTAACTTGGCGAGACATAGCTCAACATACTGTATCTCAGGATCATGTCGGCTTGACAGGTTGCAATTGTTTAGCACAAAGCAACTGTGTCCACCACAAGCATCCTGATATTGAATTTGAAACAGTTAGCATGATGAATTACAATGAAATTAATGTTTGACTAAAGTAAGAGAAAATTACAGGGAATGCCAAGCAAAAACGAAGAATGCTTATGGCCAATCACGTATCTGTCACTTCGATCATGAACGATATATCTTAAAGTTTCATATTTTCCTATCTTTTCTCAACAAGCAAACATGTCATACAACCGTAGTGATATGCATCTCATAAACGGAATAATGCATACACTGATCCACATCTGTTCCTCTGAGATTATGTTGGACCCTACTTCCTATTTTTCTTTTCCTGCCCAATTGAAGTGCTAAAAGTGCTTTATGAAGAACCAAAAGTGTTTCTAACTGCGTTAAGCGGAAAAACTTAAAGGCGCTTCTGGTAGTAGAAGCACTTTCTGGAGAAGCAGGCGTTATGTGCAACTTCATAAAGAACTTCCACTGCTTTTCCACGAAGCACTTGTATTTCTAATAAAATTTTGTACACGTTAACAAAAGCGCTTTTATGAGCAGAAGTGCTTTCCACGAAAAGCGGTAATAAAACAACACAGAAAGTCAAACCCAGAATCCAGATGCGAGAATTTTGAGCGAAAAAAGGAAAGAAAAAAAAAGTACTTGGGAGAAAATCTTGAAGTCGAAACTGTTGATATGGTGGGAAGGAATCCTTCGATAACAGCTTGAGATGCAGCTTCTTGAACCGAAGGCGACGACCGTTTGAAGTCCGGACGGCGGATCAACGCCGCAACTGCTTCTGCTTTTTGCTGAGACAGCTACGGTCGGTACAAGAAAAACGGCAATCAAATATTAGCAGCTGGGTTTTGAAATTCGACACTGTTTCGGATGATAGAGTGAGTAATCAACGGCTCATTTTTTAAATTGGTTTACGGAAAAGGATTGCGGAAGAAAAATATTGTTGTTGCAAGGCTTTTTGTTAGCAGGTCGCTGGCAGTATTACATTCTGTTTTTCAGTGTCATTCCACTTCTTGTTTGCTATGGATTTTTCACTTTTAATTTCTTTCTTTTTCCTCATTTGCATTTCTTTTACACATTTTCTCCAAATATTGAGACTTCTTCTGAGAATTTTGAGTAAGTTTAGATTTGGTCCAAAATTAAAAGTTTGTCGATTAATATTTTTGTTAAACAACAAAATGTACAAGATTACTGTTTTTTAATCAACTCCATTAGTAATTTGGTCTGAAACACGCAATGTGACACACATCATGTGAAATTTTGTCTTCGGATTTTACAGTTCAAATATTACATACTCCAAAATAAGAGCCTAGTGGAAAAATATTAGTATATTATTACAAAATATCAAATGTTCAAGGATATGCAAAATGAAGAGACTTGTATTTCATGAGAGTTTGTAGAGTTTTAAAAATTCAAACTTATGTAACACAAATAACAATGTATTAAAATTACGTTATTTTCATGCCGTTTTGTATAATGTTAATAGATAGTATAAAAAATTGTCAGATTTTATGTAACACAATAAATTCCACACGGTGAAGGAGGAAATGCCGTGCCATAATTTCTCTAAAATTTATTTCTAAAGCACACGCAGAGCCGTTGGATTAGTTTAATTCGTTTACTCATTGTGTTTATCAATTTGTTTAAGAGAAACAGAATGTAGATGGACATTAAATTAAAATAAAAAGAAAAGCTAAATTTGGTGTAATTTCCCGAAAGACTCTCTCTGGACTCCAGGATAATTCCTTTTGCTGTAATTTTTATTTTAATTTAAATTTAGTGTATTTTTTATTTAAATGCTAAGTAAAAATCCCTTAGATTGTCCAGTTAAGGATTTGAGAAACTTTAATAGATTTATAAATCTATGAATTTTTATGAGATTTAATTGATCTGTAGAGATTTTATATAAAATTTTGATTTAATTCCCTCGAAATTTCATTGGGAGATGTGAGATTTGTGGATGCTTAAAATACATTACGAAATCTCTCCAATTCCCTCTAATTCCTAAATTTTCTCAAATTCTTTAAAATCAATTTCTAATTGAATACACCTGGAATTTTATAAATTTATTTAAAATCCTAATTATATACACCCAAATTTTTAAGAATTGTAATAAACTATCTTAAAATTCTAATTGAATACACCTTAAATTTCATAGAATCACTTAAAACTCTGATTGAATACTCTTAAATTCATTAAAAGAATTAAAACTCATCAAAATCCCAATTGAATACTCCCTCCAAATAAAAATGGTATAATTTATGTGTAAATTTACTAAAAGAAGAGTTTCACGCGAATAAGTAAATAAAAAACGCATCGAATTCCACCTCACGCCTAATAACACGCACAGCCGTTAGATTATTTATTTTTAACGGTTGAGATACTACGACGCTTAGGTTAAGTTTGAAAGTCGTACTTGCGGCAATAAAAACAAAGCCATAGGGTTTAGCTGGAGTCGGAGCCAAAGCACAAAGCCATTTCCTCTTACAGCAAAAACCGCTGCACAGAATTATTAGGAGTTAAGAAGAATTTCATGTTCAATATTCTTTGTTTTGTTTAATTCTTCCTTAAGAAAAATATACCAATTCTTTTGGTTCTGGCAATTCTTACGGTAAGAGAATACCCCAATTCATGATGTGAGATGAAATAAGGAGATCTGAAATTTTTTTTTTTCCAGATCTCGTTATTTCATATTACTTTATGGTTTAGTCTTCCTAGTTCTATCAATCTGACCATCTTACCATCTTACCACCTTCACCTTTTCTGAGGTATGATTTCGTCTATTCGGTGTTTTTTATTTTTTAAATGTTTAGGAAAAATATAAATTTGTTCATTCTTCTGGAAATTTTGTCTTACCACATATATGTTATGGTCACTTTCGACGCTATGTGGCCCGGCCCAATACTCAAATTTCAATCAATTTCGGCTTCATACAAATTTTACCAGTTTTAGTTTCTTTGATTAAGTCTCTATTTTTTTCTTACTTTTGAAGAAAAATTAAATTCATTTTTTATTTTCAAATTTCATGTTAACAGTTCAGTTGGATTTCTGTTGAATATGGTAAGGTGGCTATTGAAGCTGTTTGTGGCCATTTTTTCCCAATTCCGTTCATAATATTTTAAAATCCCATTAAAAATAAAAATTCATCATTTGTTCTGAAAATTTTTACATTTTAATTGAATGTCATTGGTTGACCACATTCTGTTTTCAACAGGTTATTTGCGGCCCATTTCCCAGTTCTTTGGCTTTAGGCCCGCTTTTGAGTGCATTGGTACTTCCCTTTTTCAAACAAAAGAACCATAAATCCCCTTTACTGCTCATGATTTCACTAGTTTTTCTAGTATTTGAGGTCAGACCCTTAATTTTTTTTGTTTTTTGGTTCTTTGTTTTAGGAACTATATGGAGTTGTCCTGATCTTGGTCTAATTTCTGCTAATGCTGAATCTGCCGATGAATTTCTTCATGATTTGTCTGACAATTACAATTCGTCTGAGTTCATTGGTCTCAAACAAAAGAATCATAAATCCCTTTTATTGCTCATGATTTCAGTATTTTTTTTCTAGTATTTGAAGTCAGGCCCTTGTTTGTTTTGTTTTTTGGTTCTTACTTTTAGGAACTATATAGAGTTGTCCTGATCTTCCTGCTACTGTTATCCCTGGTCTAATTTCTGATAATGCTGAATCTGCTGAGGACTCTACTGTAGATTTCTAGATTTGTCTGACAATTCATCTGAGTGCATTGGGACTTCACTTGTTTTTGTGCTTCTACCGGACATGGTTTTCATGGCATCATATTCCAAGATCAGTGCCATTGTTATTTCTAAACGTATGTTTCTGTTACTTTTTATGTCTTATGTTGTTTAATTTGTTTTTTGTGTTGGCTGTCAATGGTAGACTCTTTCCCTTAGTTGTTGGTTTAGAGCTTCAATGCTCGTTAAATATGCATGTAACTTTCTTCTTTTTTTTTTCCAGTTCTACTAGAACTTGAGTAGAAACTTCATACCATTAAAGTTTATCTACCGGTTATTGCATCATGGACACATTACAATTTTTTAAAAGAGAATGCTTCAACTAAAAACGTAAAAGATTTTGCTGAACTTAGGACTAAAAGGATTGTTCGTAAGATTTCAACTTCAATGTTAAGGGATTGTTTGGAAAATTTCAATTATTTGTGTACCATAGAAAATGGTGTAAGTGATTTGTATTATTTTCTATGGTTTTTTGTTGCATGTTCTTTTTTGTGTTAATGTAATATTGCTTATACATGTTTATAATATTCCATTGGTTATTTTGTAGGAGGCAAAAGGCTGTATCATTAATAAGTCTGTTGAGTGTTATTGTGGGTGTTAATGTGATTGTTCTAAGTTTCGTATTAACAGTCGTAAAAGGGAGTTGTGTCGTGGTGTGTATTGTGGTGGTAGTGTAGCAAAGACTGCATTTGGTATAATGTTGGGAAAATATCAGGGAGTACAAAAAAACCCAACCTAAAACTGGTGAACGTAACATAGAGAATTTGACTTCAGGTTTGGAATTTGATGATGGTGTTGAATGTTTGCTATTTATTATGGTTGATGTCGCTCTCCAAATTTCTTCATTTTGAATTGTGTCGTTCATGGAGAACCACAATTTTTCTGTCGGAGAGCGACATCAACCATAACAAATAGCAAATATTCAACACTATCATCTAATTCCAAACTTGAAGTCAAATTCTTTATGTTACGTTCACCAGTTATAGGTCAGTTTTTTTTACTCCCCGATATTTTCCCAACATTATACTAAATGCAGCCTTTCCTCCATTACCACCACAATACACATCACGACCCAACTCCCTTTTACTACTGTTAATACAGAACTTAGAACAATCACATTGACACACTCAGCAGACCTATTAATGATGTAACCTTTTGGCTCCTACAAAATAACCAATGTGATATAAACGTGTAAGCAATATTACATTGACACAGAAAAGAACATGCAACAAAAACCATAGAAAATAATAAAAATCACTTACACCATTTTCTATGGTACACAGATAGCATCGAAGTTGTAATCTTCCAAGCAATCCTTTTAGAAACAACCTCCCAAGTTCAACAATATGTTTTACGTTTTTAGTTGAAGCTTTCTCTTTTAAAAAATTCATCAAAGCATCTCCTGCTTTATTGTAATGGGCCCATGATGCAATAACCAGTGGATGAGCTCTAATGGTATGAATTTTACATGTCTTTTTTTTCTTTTCACAAATGATCTGTGACATCAAAACGGTCCCTGAAATTGTTTGATTTCATCCTTGTAACTGTTTATCTTTTTCTTTACAGTTAGAACAATTGATAATTAAATGTTTGGAGGCATTTTTGTTATATCTTTTACTGTGATTTTGTAAATTCTAGATAGACCTGCTTTCTTGATTACCCATTATTCTATTTTTTGCCTATAAAATTGTATTAACTTGTAATCACTCCAGGTAGGCTCTTAAGCCTCATTCTCAGTTTGAGCAGTCTGTTGAAGTTATGCTCTAAAAGCCAATTTATGTAATATTATGCCATGGTTCCAAAGTGATTAATTAATAAAACGACAAGTTTTATTTATGCATGAGTTTGACTCTATATTATAGTAACAATATGCTATGAATGAGTCCATGAAATTTAATGTAGGGAAGCTTGTCCTAAACATGGTTAGGGTAGGGAGAATTACGTTCCATGGTCACTTAGTTCTTATATAAGGTTCCTAACCGTTTGGAAAGCCAACTAGACCTTGACTATCCGAGAAGGCTGGTATAGTTGCATTAAGGTAAGCATGGTCTCGTGCTATGCGTGTTGGACACGAGATGGATATATGGTTCATGCCCCGATTCACGAATTGATTATATCCAAGGCACGGTGGGAAGGAGTGAAGATGAAATTTATTTATAATTGAAACACAATACATCTTATAACAAAATTTTACATAATCAACACTTGAGTTTACAACATAAAGTTATTTAATACACAATGGAATAACAAGATCAAGAAAAGGAAGTTTTCCAATCATTCAAACCCATTGCCGAACCCCACTGAGCGGAATAGGGAGGTACTTATGGCAGAACGGGCCTATTTGGTCTTTCATAATAAAGTGATAGATGGAACTGCTATATCAACACCAACTTGATGAGGAGAATACTACTACATTAACACCAAAACCAGAAGAGAAGAATACAAACTAGGCAGTCATAGCTTGGAAACCCTTCCAATTCTCATTCAGACACCCTTGTGAACTTTGCAATGTGTTTGGCCACTGGCATCACTATTGCCCCTACCTGGAATGTATCCCAGACAACGTAACTCAGGTTCCCAAGGGCTATGAAATATGTTATGAGCGTGGGGTGAGGTATGCTGAAATGATTAATTGTTGTAACTGCCAGTGAGCTTGACGTAATTGAGTTTGAGCAATCTCTGACTCTGCATGTTTCTAAATGCTTCTGTACTGAAGCCTAGCCTCATCCGACTCTTGCAAATCTAAAGTGAGTCCTTGAACTGCTTCAATTCCCTATTGAAAGAAAAAAAAAAAAAAAAAGGAACTGAGAAAAAGGTTATCGACATGTGAAAAGGTGATTTATACATAAACTATTTGAAGCAAAATCATGCATTGGATGTACGAATTACAAGAGATGTAGACAACCTATCAGTTGTTAAGGTACCTGTGGATTAAAGCCAAAGTTGCGTTTTACAATTATCCAATTTAGTTAGGTATCTTAATAAGCATCTACTACATGTGTTATATTTTACCTCTTGTATCTAAGAAGAGCATAACCTATATGATATATAATTCTGTTATTTAATTTGAAATAATTCAATACAATTGGTTGTCTGATAACCAAGCAGTCACTCCTAAGAATACTAATAGGTAGTGATCATCCATCACGGATTAAACCAAGCATGATCACTCCTAAGTACATAGGACCATACCTAAGTAATAAGGATCGTCCACCGCGGATTAACAGATTCTGCACATTAATAATGTAAGGCATTCTTATGATGAACAGTAAAGGAAAAATGACGCCTCTATTGTGGATGCAGAATGTTGCAGATCCAATAATGATTTCAAATTGGAACTATTGAAAGTTTTGTGCAATGAAGATTGTTTTTATTTTTATTTTTACCATATTCCAAACTACTCTAATTCACTGGAAGGGAGGTTCGAACTTGGTGCAAGGCGTGTGCACATTGCCTTGGCCAACTAGCCTAATGCACATGTTGTGCAATGACAACTTAAAACAATATGTAGATGCAAACAAGATTAAGAAGAATGCAAGGATGGAGAAACACGCTCAAGAAAATGCAACAAGCTAGTTTTGGATATCTGTAAGCAACTGGACAGCGCTTTGAGTGAAGAGAGGTTTTGAGTTTTTAAGTTTTTAGGACAGTTGATTTCTTTCCTTGTTCCCAACCACTTCAGAACTAACAAGTTAACCAAACTAAATAAGCCTATTCTTTCCTTGGCATTAACATTGTTAAAATTTTTACATTTTCACTTCTTACATACGAAAGGGAAATATATACTATACAGTGTATGACTACCAAAAGGACCAATGGCTCGAGTTCGGTTTATGTACCTTTTTCTTCTTCTGTTAGCCCACGCTGCTTCCTTCTTGCATGATTTCATCAGTTTCTTCTTCTGCATTTCTTTCAACACTGGATCGGACCTCAGTCTTCTGCAGGATTGATTCTCATGGGACGAGTCATCACTGTGTCCTGTCTTATGATTGCCGTCCTCTTTGTACTCACTTGAATATGGCATAGATTGACAGTCGAGTGCATATTCATGGATTAATTTTTCCTTTTCCAGATTGATCCCTATTTTAATCTTCCTGAAATGAATATCATCAGTAGCAGCTGGTTCTACAAAGTATGCACCAACATATATCTTGTCTCCGCCTTTGACATTGAGCTTAATGTTTGAAAAATGTCCCAGCCAAAGATAATCTGGGATTTTATTACTTTGACACACATTGGAGAGATGAGAAATTCCGCGTTCTGAGTAAAATTTGCAACACGAATGTGAAGAGATACACCAGATTGGGAGTTGTCTGAAGAATAAATGATGCACACAGTCAATGCTTTTAAATCACAGCCAAAACTTTGTGGCACATCTATTTCACCCTGAGGGTCGACAAGCGTAAACCATGATGGAAGTTCATTTCCAGGGAGAAAAAGGGCACCATTTCCGCTCGCACTCCATCCCTATACCATGGAGAAAGATAGGTACCAAAAAGGATTACCAGCATGTACGTAGAGAGAGAGAGAGAGAGAGAGAGAGAGCCTTTACCCTTTGGATTGATTCCTTAAAAGCAGCAGTGAGATTGGTGCACCCTTCCATATGAAGAATTGTCAGGTTGGCAATTGAATTTTATAATTAAGGAATTAAAAAGGAAAAGGAAGTAAGTAATCACCCATCAGTCGCACTAAAATCCTCGCCGCCCAACTCTGCAGCTTCATTAAGAGCATCTTTCCAGGTCTGCACCATTTCAGGGGAGCGCTTTTGATGTTCCCGGAATGCTTCCTCAAAAGCACCCCTCTGATGCCTGACATCGGAGGGATCGATGTCATAGAAAATTGGCAAAACCATTTGCCCCATTATTCTTCTGCAGGCCAAGATCTCGACCAGCTCATCAAGACACCATCTCGACTCGGCATACCCGCTTGAGAAGATGACAGCAGCAAGCCTAGAGTCTTTGACTGCTTGCTTCAGTGCTTGTGTGATAATTTCGCCTCTGGTCAATTCGTTCTCGTCGATAAAGACGTTGAATCTGTGGTCTTTCAATGTGCAGTAGAGGTTGTTCGTCAATTCCTTGCGCGTTTAGCCTACATTTTGAGGAGGAGGAGGCCATCTTTATCAGTAATTGCGACGATTCTCAATTTCTTGGCACTTTCTCTATTGTGTGGGTCTATAGTATTTAATCAAGATTTGAAGTGATTCTATTATATTAGAATTTTAAGATAGTTTATTAAAATCTTTAGAAATACTGGTGTATTCAATTAGGATTTTAAAAAATTTGAGAAAGTTGAGGAATTAGAGAGGATTAAAGAGATTTTATAGTGTATTTTAAGCATCCATAAATCTCACATCTCTCATGAGATTTCGAATGAATTGAATGAAAATTTTATATGGAATCTCTATAAATAAATTAAACTTCATAAAAATTCATAAATTTATAAATTCATTTAACTCTTTAAAATTCTCAAATACAACCCCTTAATTTCATGCGCATATTATGGGAGGAATGAATACAAGCTCTTGGCAACCGTCGAGATTGAACTTTGAATTTCGGCATGATACCAATTGTTCTGGTGAAGCATTTGTTGTTGTGACCAAGTATTCAATTTAATTTTTTTTTTATTCGAGAGAACTTTGAATTTCTGCATGGTACCGAATTTGTACTTAAAATTGTCGAAGGGAGAAAACTTATCTAGCCAACTTGGCTACACCAAATATACAGCCAGTACTCAATTCTTATGTGGCATGTGCATATTTCTTTTTTTCTTTTTTTTTTATATATACATTTTTTTTCTACATTTCAGAAACAAGTCTTACATGAAATTTACTAGTTCCAACTTATAGGCCACCATATCAAAGAAGAGGAAAATTGCATCCGAAAAGCTAGCATGTTTTGAAGATAACCAAAAATAAAAAAAAAGAAGGAAAATAAGTATTAATTAAAGAGAACATTATAACTTCTTACATACAAAAGGGAAATATGTAGTATAGCATGAGTCCCAAAAGTACTAATGGCTCGAGTTCAGTTTATGAACCTTTTTCTTCTTCGGTTAGCCCATGCTGCTTCCTTCTTGCATGAATTCATCAGTTTCTTCCGCATTTCTTTCAACACTGGGATCCAACCTGAGTCTTTTGCGGGATTGATTCTCATGGGACGAGTCATAACCGTGTCCTGCCTTATGATTGCCGTCCTCTTTGCACTCACTTGAATATGGCATAAATTGACGGCCGAGCGCATATTCATTGATTAATTTTTCCTTTTCCAGATTTATCCCTATTTTCTTCACCCTGAGATGAATATCATCAGTAGTCCCTGGTCCTACAAAGTGTGCACCAACATTTATCTTGTCTCCGCCTTTCACATTGAGCTTATTGTTTGACAAATGTCCCAGCCAAAGATAATTTTCATGGCAAGTTAATACAGTGGCACGCATTGGAGAGATGAGAAATACAGTGTTCTGGCTATAATTTGCAACACGAATGCGAAGAGAGCCACCAGATTTGGAGTCGTCTGAAGAATAAATGATGCACACAGTCAATGCTTTTAAATCACAGCCAAAACTTTGCGGCACCGCTATTTCACCCTGAGGGTCAACAGGCGTAAACCATGATGGAATTTCATTTCCAGGAAGAAAAAGGCCACCATTTCCGCTTGTACTCCATCCCTATACCATGGAGAAAGACAGGTACAATAAAGGATGACCAGCATGTAAGAAAGAGAGAGAGAGAGAGAGAGAGAGAGAGAGAGGACCTGTAGGATCCCTTCTTTAAAAGAAGCAGTGAGATTGGTGCACCCTTCCATATGAATACTTGTCATGCAGTTTAATGGCTTATCCAAGCCTAGAATTTCAGAGAGTTTGGGGGAGTGATTCAGATGCAATTCTCTCATCCTTGACATTTCTGAAAAATCGGGCATTTTCTCCAATGCAATGCACTCATCCGCTTCCAGGATTTCCAAATTTGTTGGTAAAGCTGGAATTGCCTGAAGGTTTTTGCAATCTTTGAGTATCAATCTCTCAAGATTTGGGGTTTTTGAAAAGTCCGGTGATCGTGTTAGGTTATGGGAATGACTTAAATTAAGAAACTTCAACTTCTCAAGCAACTGTCAGATAAAAGGAAAAATATTCAAATTCAAATAGAAGACAGAAAGCATGATGTTTACAAAACCTAGAGGAATGAATTAATAATTGGTTATAGCCATAACATACCAGAACGGAATCCGCCCACACTCGTGTGAGTTTGCTATAGCTGAGGTCAATAACAACTATGTTTGGGTGATCAAAATCTTCTGGTATGACCTCCAGGGGGAATCCATGCCAACACAACCATCTTAACTCATTGGGCAGATTGTTGTAACTGCCAGTGAGCTTGACGTAATTGAGTTTGAGCAATCTCAGACTATGCATGTTTCTAAATGCTTCTGTACTGAAGCTAGTCTCGTCAGACTCTTGCAAATCTAAAGTGAGTCCTTGAATTGCTTCAGTTCCCTATTGAGAGAGAGCGAGAGACAGGAGAGAGGGGGTGTGGGGTGGGTGGGAGGAAACTGAGTAAGAAAAAGGCTATCTGCATGTGGAAAGATGATTTATACACATGAAGTAAAACCATGCATTGAATGTATGAATTACAAGAGAGGTAGACAACCTATGACCTGCCGCGGTACCTTTGAGTAGGACATATAATTTGTGCTCAGACATCCGTTGTGCCGTGTCCAAATTTGTTAGGTATCTTAGCATCTGCTACAGGGTTTTTTACCTCTTGTATCTAAGAGCAGAACATATATGATACATGATTCTGTTATTTAATTTGAGATAATTCAATGCACTAGGTTCCTTCCATGTCTCCTACACTTTCCTTTCTATGCTCTGTTCCTCTTTTCATTCAACCTGTAGTATATATGGGTGTCTTTCCAATCAACTCATTGTTTTGTATACTATTGAAACATCCAACTTATACAATTTATTAGATGTGTGTGATATGCATATTTAGTAAGTGCATGCGTTTGACAGAAAATTTGATTGCGGAATTACTTACAGATTTGTCCCTCAGTACGTCTATCACATCATCGTGATGCCATAACCTACTGCGTTTTCCAGGGACATCAGGGGATTCCGCATGCACAATATATCTTCCCATGTCGCGAACCAAATCATGCATCACCAGCGTCAAATCTTCATTAGTAGTTACAAGGCATCGTTCGTGGAGGACACTGATTCTGATTTCTGGATATAAGTCACAGCCATCCAATATTTTCATGACATAGTCCTTGTTCATTCCAGCAAAGAAACATGATACATCAAGGAATATAGCCTTCAGGTCATCATCAGCTAGCTCGTCAAAGCTTATTTCAAGTCTATTGAGAATTTCCCTACTATGATGACTTTTAAATTTCTCCAACTTACTTTTCCATTCACTTATGCTTGTCCCAGATAGATAAGAACCTAAAATTTCAAGTGCTAGTGGCAAACCTCCACAGTAATCAACAACTTCTCTTGGGACTTGAAGAAATTCTTTAATAGGATAATTGTTGGCATGCCAACAAAGGAGCTCAGAAGCTTCTTCTTTATTCATTGCTGGTAGATGATATATCGTATTCGCTTTTAACATCTTTAGCAAATGTTGGTCTCTTGTGGTTATAATAATTCTACTCCCTGGACCAAATGAGTAAAATTTTATAGCTAATGCTTCTAACTGTTTCACGCTGTCTACATCATCAACTATGACAAGTACCTTTAGGTTGCGAAGTCTTGTTTTTATTTCCTCGGTCGCTTCATCAACTCTACGAACCTTTATGTTTCTTAATCTCAACACATCAGAAAGAAGTTTGTTTTGCAAATCGACCAGTTCCTCTTCTCTCACATTAGCAAGAAAACTTTTACGTACAAACTTATCCTGATATTTGTTGAAAATGGCTTTGGCAACCGTCGTTTTACCCAGTCCACCCATACCCCAAATTCCAATTATGCGGACATCATCTGATCCTCCATCAGCCAAATATTTACCAATTTCTTGCACCCGAGAATCTATTCCAACTGGGTTTGGGGCTACGGTCATGTATGTGTTCTTCAGTTTTCTAGTGATCTCGTCAACAATTTGCTCGACAAACCTTCCTTCATACCTGGTAGTAAAATTTCAAAAAAAAAAAAAAATGGAAAAGACCATATTAGTCTTTTCTTTAGTTGTGGCTTTTAGAACAAAATTGTAGAAGACAACACCCCAAAAATATCTAAAAGAGACAAAGTACCAATAGATAAAAGTCTATATATGTGTGCTGCTTGAAAGCAGAAAGAGTGGACGAGTGTGAGTAGAAGAGAACAGAAAACACCAATAGATTGTGCAACGGAAATGGAATCAAGTTAGGACTCTAGTGAAAGAGCATAAATCTGAATTTCATGACGACCAAGCGAGTATTAGAAGAGAACACCACGAGGAGAGTGTGCAAAAGATCAAACCATCACAAAGAAGCGGAGAAAAGCCCTATCTTGCGAAGAGTGATCAGAACTTGTAATCGAAACAGTTCTGAGTCACAGAGATGAAAACACAGGGAGGGACTACTTGAATCAAAGATGATCAAGTAAGATCTCCATGAGATTAAGTCCTGTCACAAGGATTTCGAAGTAAGATCCGACATGGGACTACTTGAGAAAAAGATGATCAAGAAGAAATACAAGCAGAGATCAAACTTGTACATAGAGAGGGAGGTCTCTCATATATGCCACAAAAATTATTTGTTCAAGTAAGAATGTAGATGAAATGTTCGTTTGCTAAATGCCTTTGAATATCTGTTTCTTGTGATTTAGCTCAATCCGAGCACACTGGTGGTAAGATCAAGCATTGATATATTCCGTTATCGGAGTTTTTAAGCTTTGCATTTAAATGCATAAAATTAAAGATTATAAGCCTTTACTTGAAATCAATTTACAGTTTATTGACATTTGGTGAACAGAGGTTCGCAATTGAATTATACAATTAAGGAATTGAAATCGAAAAGGCAGTAAGTACCCGCCAGTTGCCCTAAAATCCTCGCCGGCCAACTCTGCAGCTGCAGTAAGAGCATCTTTCCAGGCCTGCACCTTGTAAGGGAAGTTCAGTTGATGACTCCGAAATGCTTCCTCAAACTCTCGCGTCTGGTGCCTGACATCGGTAGGATCGATATCATAGAAAATTGGCAAAACCATTAGCCCCATTGTTTCTTTGCGGGCCAAGATCTCCTCCAGCTCCTCAAGACACCATCTCGACTCAGCATACCCCCTTGAGAAGATGATAGCAGCAAGCCTAGAGTCTTTGATTGCTTGCTTCAGTGCTGGTGTGACAGGGTCGCCTCTGGTCAATTCGTTCTCGTCGAAAAAGACGTTGAATCCATGGTTGTCCAATGTGTGGGCGAGGTAGTCCGTGAAGTTCCTGCTTGTGTCGCCTCTGAAGCTCAAGAACACGTCGTACTTGCCGCATTTTGAGGAGGAGGACATCTTCATCAGTTGGCATGCTACTGCAGCAGCAATTCTGACGATGCGAACGGCAAATCGGGCATACACCAAAGTCAAGTCAACTCCCCATTGTTTCAAGTCCACAATAGAGTAAGAGCTTTTTGCATCTTTCGGCCGGCAACTTCTTGGCGCTTTCTGTTGAGTGGCTCTAGTCTTTTACTTTCCAGTTCTCATTTGATAATGTAACTTCTTTATTGATAAATAAAAAAAATAAATAAATAAAATACTTTACTCTTAATTTTTTGTAAGCGAGCCGCTTAGTATTGCAGTCTGTTAATATTTTTTTTTTCAGTTATAAGTAAGAGGTTTTAAGTTTAAATCTCGTGAATAGGCAAATTTTATACTAAATTAGGTTATCCATTACGTAGTTTAGCCGAATTTTCTCTCCTTTTAGTATAAAGTATATCATTGTACTCAAACAAAAAATTTCATGCAAACAATACTATGGAAAGAATGAATCAAACTCGGAACCTTGAGTTCAAATGTGCTTGTTCTTAACAAAATGGGTTACAAAGCCAATTACTAAAAAAAATCCACGCATTTATCAAAACATTACGGTTTTTTTTTTGAACTTTGAACTTCTGTACAAACTCTTGGCAACCCTCGAAATTGAACTTTGAATTTCTGTATAATGGGATCCAATTGTTCTAGTGATGCATTTGCTTTTTTCACCAAGTATTCAATTTCTTTTTTGGTTTTCATCTCAAATAGTCTTTGAAATTGATCAAATATATTAAGATGGTCCTTGAAATTGATCAAATCTAATTAAATATTAGGGTAAAGTACAAAAAACTACCTCAACTATTGCGGTCATGACTGTTTCATACCCCATCTTTTAAAATTGACAATGTCATACGGCATCTTACGAATTTGTGACAATGTCATACCTCCGTCAATTTTTCTGTTAGTTTTTCTGTTAAATGCTGACGTGGCAATAGACGGGGACCACTTTCTATTAAAAAATTAATAAAATATTATTAAAAAATAAAAAAATATTTAATATTTTTTAAATATTAAAATAATAAATAAAAGTAAAATTAAAAAAAAAAGTGTAAAGTACAAAAAACTACCTCAACTAGTAGGATCACGACACTTTCATACCTCATCTTTTAAAATTGATAATGTCATACCGCATCTTATGAATTTGTGACAATGTCATACCTCTGTCAATTTTTCTGTTAAGTGCTGACATGACTTGATTCGTGACCTACTTTCTATTAATAAATTGGGTAAAGTACAAAAAACTACCTCAACTATTGCGGTCATGACAGTTTCATACCTCATCTTTTAAAATTGACAATGTCATACCGCATCTTACGAATTTGTGACAATGTTATACCTCCGTCAATTTTTTTGTTAGTTTTTCTGTTAAATGCTGACGTGGCAATAGACGGGGACCACTTTCTATTAAAAAATTAATAAAATATTATTAAAAAATAAAAAAATATTTAATATTTTTTAAATATTAAAATAATAAAAAAAAGTAAAATTAAAAAAAAAGTGTAAAGTACAAAAAACTACCTCAACTAGTGGGATCACGACAGTTTCATACCTCATCTTTTAAAATTGATAATGTCATACCGCATCTTATGAATTTGTGACAATGTCATACCTCTGTCAATTTTTCTGTTAGTTTTTCTGTTAAGTGCTGACATGGCTTGATTCGTGACCTACTTTCTATTAATAAATTATTAAAAACTAAAAAATAATTATTTAATATTTTTTAAATATTAAAATAATAATAAAAGGCCAAAAAAGAAAACCCTCATTTCGTCCCTCCCCTCCCCCTCCTCCTCCCTCCTCCCTCCTCCCTCCCTTTCTTCATCTTCTTCCCCCACCTGCAAATCCCAACAAAAAAAAAAAATCCAATTTGTCTTCCCCCCACACTTGCACTCTATTTCCCCACACCCACACCCACACCCACACTCTTCTCCCTCCTGCAACCCAAAAAAAAAAAAAAAAAAAAAAAAAAAACCCAGATCTCGTCGGTGGGAAGATGGGTGCACAAAGAAGGTGGAGGATGGTTGCGGAAGAGGATGTGGAGAATGGATGAAAGTGGTGGATTTGGGGTTTGATGGGTTTTCAAAAAGAATATTCTTTTTTTTCCTTCTTCTTCTTCTTCCTTCTTCTTCCGCTAAGGGAGTTGATGTTTTTTTTTTTTTTTTTTTTTTTTTTTTTAATTTCCTTCCTCCTTTTTTTCCTCTTCTTCTTCTTCCTCCTCCTTCTCCTTCTCCTTCTCCTTCTTCTTCTTCTTCCGCAGGGGGGGTGTTGATGGGTTTTCAAATTTGTTTTTTATTTTTCTTCCTCTTCTTCTTCTTCCTCCTTCTCCTTCTCCCTTCTTCTTCTTCTGCGCCGATAGGGGGAATTTTTTTTTTTCCTTTCTCCTTTTTTTAACTCTTCTTCCTCTTCTTCTTCCTCATCCTCCTCCTCCTCCTCCTCCTCCTTGTTCTTCTGCAGGGGGTTGTTGGGTTTTCAAATTTTTTTATTTTTTTATTTCTTTGGGTTTGCAGGTGGGGAGAAGAAAATGAAGATGGGGAGAAGAGAGAGGAGGGAGGAGGGAGAGGGGAGGGACAAACTGATGGTTTTTTTTTTTTTCTGCTTTTATTATTATTTTAATATTTAAAAAATATTAAATAATTGTTTTTTAGTTTTTAATATTTTTTTAATAGAAAGTATGTCCCAAATCAAGTCATGTCAGAACTTAACAGAAAAACTAACAGAAAATTTGACGGAGGTATGACATTGTCACAAATTTGTAAAATACGGTATAACATTGTCAATTTTAAAAGATAAGGTATGAAACTGTCATGACCCCAATAGTTGAGGTAATTTTTTGTACTTTACCTTTTTTTTTTAATTTTACTTTTATTTATTATTTTAATATTTAAAAAATATGAAATATTTTTTTTAGTTTTTAATAATATTTTATTGATTTTTTAATAGAAAGTGGTCCCCGTCTATTGCCACGTCAGCATTTAACAGAAAAACTAACAGAAAAATTGACGGAGGTATGACATTGTCACAAATTCGTAAGATGCGGTATGACATTGTCAATTTTAAAAGATGAGCTATGAAACTGTTATGACCGCAATAGTTGAGGTAGTTTTTTGTACCTTACCCTAAATATTACCATGTGGATTAAAAAATATTTAAATAATAAAAAAAACAATGTTTTGTCAGAAAAAAAAAAAAAGGTTCCATCGTCTTCCTCGCGAAGGCTCAGCTGCCATGGCAGCCCTGCTACACCACCTTCTCCCCACCTTATCCTCCTACCTACCTCTGCACCCGAGGTCCCGAGGCCTAGATCACCAATAATTCTGACGGGTAGCAGAAGATTTCGGAAAAACCCACCTTCCCCCTGGGTTCTTTTTGCTTTTGCTGGGAGTGGATGCTTTTGGTGGGGAGGGATGGCATGGCAGCATGCTTGCGCGAAGAAGACCACGGAAAAAAATAAATAATTTTGACAAATTTCTTTTATTATTATTTAAATATTTTTAATGACTTTTTATTAGCATTCTACAAATTGCTGATTACCCCCCACGTATTGAAAAAAAAACTTATAGTTGTTGTAAAATCGACAATGTGTGTACAGTGGAATAAATAAAACAAAACACAAAATTTACGAGGTTCCTCTACAGTCAGTGTGACTGGAGTACGTCCTCGGGCAGCAGTGATGCTTTCATTATAATTTGGAATAATAGGAGTACAAAGAAAACTCTATGTATTCTCTTCTCTCCTCTTCCTCTCTTTCTTTTTTCTGCTCTGTCTTCGAAGCATACGGAGTGCTCTATTTATAGAGCAACTCCAAGCACACATCTTTGACAAATGATCTCCACATATCAATATTTTGCCAAGGTTTTCAACTCTTTGGCAACGTTTTCAATGTTGTGGCAGGTATTCAATACTGTGGGCATTCATTACCCACTAGTATTTTCAACACTCCCCCTTGGATGCCCACATATCAACATGAGTTGCCTCGTTAAGATCTTGATCTATTTTGGATGCTCCCCCTTGATGAGTATCTCCCCCTGATTTCAAATTATTTAAGCTGATCATTGATCCTGCTGCTTTAGTCTTTTAGCGGTGATAGTTGCCGAATGAAGTGTTTCACTTGTTGTTAACTTTCCACAGACTTGTTCTTGAACTGGGTTGGAGGGCCTTTCTGCTAGACTTCCTCCAAAGGTCTGAATTTACCTATTTTATCTGGAGCTGAATTTGGTTCAAGGGTGGTGGACACTTGATCTTGAATCGGACTTGTGATTTCTTCAAAGGCCGTCTACACTTGATCTTGAATGAAATTGGATCATAAGGAGCTTCATGTGACAAATGATCTTAGACTTTGTCGGGGATGAACTTAAATGTGTTTGTTGTGGTTGTCTCCACATGCTTCAATGTATCATTTTCACTTGCCTTACTTGCTCCCCTTGCAGAAGTGGTATTTTCCTTATGCAGGTTTGGCATCTTCTCTTGTAGTATTTGTCATCTGATACAGGAGTGGAATGCAAACCTTGTATTTGAATGGACCATCACTTCTTGGTGGCAGCGCAAGTTTGAGTGGAGGTTCCGACATATTGCTTTCTTTATCCTTGTCTTGGCAGGTAAGAACAAGGACAAAGGAAAGGACAGGGAGATTGCATGATATGAGATACTCTTGCTCTCGTCCCTGATGATATGAGATACTCTTGCTCTGGTGTGACTTGTTTGTAGAGGTATTCTCAGAGAGGAAGAAAACTAAGTATTTCGAGATACTTTGTGAAAGATGCATTCTCGGAGATGAGGAAGAGTTAGATATTTTTCAGTTCTGCCTTGCCGTGGAGGACAAAGGTTGACATATATATTGATTTTCCAATAGCAGGTAGTAAAGTTGTGCCTTTACTCTTGTCAGCAACTGTGGTGTAATTAGAACAGTAAGATTCACGCGTTTTCAACTTTATCAGAAATCTTTGACAAAGTTGCACGTGATATCCAAGAGCTGAGATTGCGTCTGAGAAATGTTGACAGACGTCATACAGGGAAATCCAGCTTTTGAGATTCGAAAATCGGTGTCTCTTCAATTTTTGAATAAGTGCTCCTGTTGTCCCTCCTTTTATAGAGATATCAATTTTGTTCAGTAACACTCAGAAAATTGTTGTCTGCAGAAATTTCCCTTTCTTGCACTTCTGAGATTTTATCTAACTTCCTTCATCATTTTTGAAAATGGCTTGCCCATCTAACATTTGTTTAGATTTGAGTCTCAGGATTGATACAGACGAGCAGCGTCAGGATAACATTTGGCGCCCGTCCTTCTCAACTTCTAATGGTCCTCTTACGGTTGGGGACTCTGTGATGCAGAATAACATAACTGCTACAGTGGTAGCCAGGAATCTTCTCACTCCAAAGGACAACAGAATCCTTTCAAACCGGTCTGATGAGGCGGCCGTTCAAGACTCATTGGCTCTCAGTGTTCAATGTGCGGGCTCTGTATCCAATATGGGACAGCGCCTACTTGCTCGAACTCACCAAGTTGAATCATTAATGGTTGAGGTGGCAAGTCTTAAACAAGAGATTAGAGGGCTCAAGCATGAGAATAGAGTGTTACACATGCTTTCAAATAATTACTCTACGAGCATGAAAAGAAAGCTCGATCAGCTACTGGAATCTGAAGGTCGGACTCAAAATGACAATCGGGGGTTCGAGTCTTTATTCCAAAGACATCCATTGTCTTAGCTGTCTGGAGTTCCACCAAGTATTGAGACTCCAAATAATCAACTTCTGGTGTTTTCCCCTTCTGGGGTACTTCCGAGTACTGAGGCTTCACATGAGTAACCTTTGTGAAGGTTCCCTTCTGTTTGTTTGTTTTAACTCATGTGTATGTAATTTCTCGGAGATATTAATATATAAGATTTATTTCATTCAGTGTATTGTGTTAAATACAATAAAGCATATATTTCACTAAGATGTGGTACTTCTGGACCAAATATCAATTTATCTTTACCCTCACGAAGATAAATGATTATTCTTAGTGTCTAAATCATTTGAGTATTCAACTCATAATCTTCAATCCATATGATTCTTTAATGTCCTAAACATCATGGATAAGATTCGTGTTGGCATATTGTTCGATTCTGCAGTTCGAGACAATATTTCTCTCAACACTTTATAATCTTTCTTGACTCTTCAGGAGTCCCAATTTAATATCATCAACTCTTGCAAGAGATTTTAGTATGTTGCAACAATACCATAATGAAAATACTCACTAAGGCAATTTATACCATCCATTGGTATTGAGTACATATTTTATGCTTTACCCTTATGGGGTTTTCTTCAAGCAATTTGAATCCTTCAGGGATTTTCTACATTTCATGACACATTTTCCTTTAGAATTTATACAGAGCAATTCGCTTCCATGTATATTTGAGGGATTTACTCATGGAGATATGATGTGGGCGACTCATAACCCTTTGTATATAATTCTCCATTCATATGAACTCCTTTACAACCTTGTGTCATATCATGTGAGTGTATTTCACAGTATTACAAATGCCCATATGTAACCTTCTAGGTTCAACATCTTTTGGCTATTTGTATTGTATCCAAGTATATAAGTCTATTTTTTCCACGTTCTTACAAAATTGTAATGGAATTGCCTATTTCCATTTTTGGCCCATAATTTCGTTGATGGAAAAAGAACGGGACTCAATATCACCACAGCTCATTGATGAATTTAGTAGCTACTTGTAAGAACCAAAATTACCATTGGTTATCATCAATTTGTGATCCCATATTCTCATGTGCATGCGCATGCATAAAAACTTTTCATTTCTTTTGGGATATCCATTGCCTCTTCAAGGGCATTACACTATCTCTTCCAGGATAATTATAGTTTAGAGAATACAGATCATAACCTCCTTTTGAGCATTATAGAGCTTGGATTTTAATCTCCACTTCGGGAGTTAAGTCATTGGAACTTATACGTCTGTCATGCTTCATGCATGAGACATCAATATTCCCATATCCGCGGATTAACCTTTTCGGGACAAGAATCCTTGCGGCAACTGTTATGCGTTTGGCATGTGACAGTTATGCAATAGTTCAGTAGTGCCATATTCTTCTTCTTTCGAAGGACTGAACTTTTTGAGTCTGAGGATCTGCCACGCTTCAGGCTGTGCAACAGATAAATCATTTGCTGCCATATTATTTTGTTCAATAGGGACATTAATTCTTGTAGGCACACTTGCAGCAAGTATATGTGATTTTATCATTTTCGTTGCATCATTAAATGCATCTGGCATTTGATTTGCATATCGTTGTATCATTCAATTATTCTCACTTTGTTTTGTATATTGATTGCTTCATGAATCAAAATACGACAAATTCTCTTCGTTCTTCTGGAACGGTTTTTTCTCATCATTCTTCTGGAATGATATTTGCTCATCGTTCTTCTGAAACAAAGTTATTTTCTCCCCCTAACGGCAAGAAAAATTGTCTTATCAAAATGACAGTCCGCAAACCACGCGGTAAATGTATCCCCAATCAAGGGTTTTAAATATTGAATGATAGATGATGTTTAACATCAATGCCTAATCCGCAATGATGCTTCATTTCAGTATGTTGTGGCAGTGCAATAGGCACATAGATAACCAAAAACTCGTAAATATATAATGTTTGGCTGGTTCCCAAACACGAGTTGTACTGAGAAGTATTGATGGTTGTCAACAGGTCTCAACCAAATCAATAATGCATCATGTAAAATGACATGTACCCATGTAAAAACGGGCAATTTTATTTTCGTGAGCAGAGCGCGGGTAATCTATTTCATCCGCTTAATAAATGCTTCTGCTAAACCATTTTTGAGTATGGACATAAGGAACTTCTGGTCCTTATTTAATAGTCTTACAAACCGAGATTCTTATGGCTTTTTTATTGCAATTAAGTTGAGGCACTGTGGCACTTCAAACTTAAGATACTTATCAAGGAACTTTATGTCCTAATCTTGAGGATCAAGGGACTTTATGCCCGATCTTTTTGTTTGATGGAACTTCAGGTCCAATCATTTTTATATGATGAGGATCAAGAAACTGCAGGTTCTGATCTGATCAAGGAACTTCGGGTCCAGTATGTACTCATCGTAACAAAAAGAAGTACAATAAATAAATTAAAGCAATAGGCGGTAATTTCAGCCATAATGAATAAATTGCATTTAAGTAAATAAAGCTTGTGACAAGGGCTTTAATTCAGCACCATTCACATAAATCAAAACTTAAAGCAGTAGGCGGTAAAACCGTCCATGATAAATAAATTACTTTAAAGTAAATAGAACTTGTGAAAGGGTTTTAAACCAACACAAATTCACATAAATAACAAGAAGTATCATACCTCCTTTTATTTATTATTTTTCTTTCTTTTGTCAGTACTTATTCAAACTTTACTTTTCTTATTTCTGTAGCATGGTGCCATGCACCAACAGAAACCATTTATATCATTTTGACTAAATGGTGTCATGCACCATTCTGCACCATTCAAATCCTTTATATATATATATATATAATTTTTTCTTATGTTGCAGTCAACATCCCTTTTTTTCTTCTTTCTCTGTCTCTGCCAGTCTCAAAACGCAGGGCCAGCTGGGTAGTTATGGAAGTTGCCCAAATTCAATTCAATCCAAAAGGCTACAAGAGACTGGCGTTGTTCTTGCATGACCCAGGGAACATGTCATCGTTAAGCAAGAACTTCCTTACAGAGACATAGATGACAGTGGGGTTGACAGAGGCACAAGAGAGGGAGGCCTGTGTGGATTCATTCTTGCCATCACCATCTCAAACAACCAAGTATTCATGGGAGTTCTCAAGATTCGTTGAAAACAACGTGATCTGGGTTTCCAAGTCTGATGAGATTCTTCTGGATCTCTGGAAACCAGTTGTCAAGTACGAGTTTTCTCATCTCGTGACGACTTCAGGTCGTAAATTTCAATTCTCACCGGAATTCGGTGGGGCGCTTTTGGCGCAGTGGGAGAGACGAAAAATGGACATACCTTTTATTCTGTGAGATTTTAGATGACGGAGGTGAGAGGTGGATAGTGCTTCATCGGATTTATGGCGTTGTGCTTTCCACTAACATGAGAGCTTTTCGTGCTGATAACGTGTTGTAAAATCGACAATGTGTGTACAGTGGAATAAATAAAACAAAACACAAAATTTACGAGGTTCCTCTACAGTCAGTGTGACTGGAGTACGTCCTCGGGCAGCAGTGATGCTTTCATTATAATTTGGAATAATAGGAGTACAAAGAAAACTCTATGTATTCTCTTCTCTCCTCTTCCTCTCTTTCTTTTTTCTGCTCTGTCTTCGAAGCATACGGAGTGCTCTATTTATAGAGCAACTCCAAGCACACATCTTTGACAAATGATCTCCACATATCAATATTTTGCCAAGGTTTTCAACTCTTTGGCAACGTTTTCAATGTTGTGGCAGGTATTCAATACTGTGGGCATTCATTACCCACTAGTATTTTCAACAATAGTGACTTTTTAAACTAAACATTATCTTAATACACCATATTTACTTACCCAAATTACCCTCCGACACCACTTTCTATCATACTAGAGCATATCCGAGGAGAAACCAATTTCAAAACAAGAATTGCAACTCTTAAATTGTGACTCTCAGGAGGCAATGCACTAAGAAGCTGCTCATCTCAGGGCCTCCTTAAAACCCTTTCTTTGAGAGAAGCAGCTTCTGGGAAGAAAAATTGAGGATTGTCTTTTTTGTATGCATGAATGCTCCATTAACATTGTCTAATAATACATAGTGCTTGCAACAACCCCAAATTTTATGTCACCATTTTTTACAGCACCCCACATATTCAAACACCAAAATTTCTCAAAAATTAAACAGGTTTTTTAATCAACTTGAACAAAACCCGGATGAAATTGTTGGCAAATTTTCAGGGTGAATAGAATAACCCAAAAATCAAAATGATGAAAGAAATAAGAATTAGGGCATGTAAGTCATTTCATATTAGAGTATACAAGACATTTGATATTTAAATTTTATGTGGCGTGTATTCATCAATATATGAGGTGCCAATAAAACAACCGTTTTATTGAGCAATGGTCCTCAATTTATGAGTCAATTGAAACATTGATTTTTAAATTAAAAATTCATTAAATTTGGTCCTGAATTTAACAAAATATTGAGCAATGGTCCTTAGCCTAACTCCGTTTATTTTCCATACATATTCTGATTGCGTGGCATGTGCGTGGTGGGGCCCACAATGATATTTTTTCCATTTTTAATTACATAATTAACCTTCTAAATCTTTTTTGAACAAACCTTCTAAATCTTTTGAAGAAAAAGAAAATCAACCCAGCAGGCGCTCCATATATAACCATAGCTCGTTGGGTTGGGGGAGGAGAAGCAGGTTATTGAGAATTTCCCTACTATGATGACTTTTAAATTTCTCCAACTTACTTTTCCATTCACTTATGCTTGTCCCAGATAGATAAGAACCTAAAATTTCAAGTGCTAGTGGCAAACCTCCACAGTAATCAACAACTTCTCTTGGGACTTGAAGAAATTCTTTAATAGGATAATTGTTGGCATGCCAACAAAGGAGCTCAGAAGCTTCTTCTTTATTCATTGCTGGTAGATGATATATCGTATTCGCTTTTAACATCTTTAGCAAATGTTGGTCTCTTGTGGTTATAATAATTCTACTCCCTGGACCAAATGAGTAAAATTTTATAGCTAATGCTTCTAACTGTTTCACGCTGTCTACATCATCAACTATGACAAGTACCTTTAGGTTGCGAAGTCTTGTTTTTATTTCCTCGGTCGCTTCATCAACTCTACGAACCTTTATGTTTCTTAATCTCAACACATCAGAAAGAAGTTTGTTTTGCAAATCGACCAGTTCCTCTTCTCTCACATTAGCAAGAAAACTTTTACGTACAAACTTATCCTGATATTTGTTGAAAATGGCTTTGGCAACCGTCGTTTTACCCAGTCCACCCATACCCCAAATTCCAATTATGCGGACATCATCTGATCCTCCATCAGCCAAATATTTACCAATTTCTTGCACCCGAGAATCTATTCCAACTGGGTTTGGGGCTACGGTCATGTATGTGTTCTTCAGTTTTCTAGTGATCTCGTCAACAATTTGCTCGACAAACCTTCCTTCATACCTGGTAGTAAAATTTCAAAAAAAAAAAAAAAATGGAAAAGACCATATTAGTCTTTTCTTTAGTTGTGGCTTTTAGAACAAAATTGTAGAAGACAACACCCCAAAAATATCTAAAAGAGACAAAGTACCAATAGATAAAAGTCTATATATGTGTGCTGCTTGAAAGCAGAAAGAGTGGACGAGTGTGAGTAGAAGAGAACAGAAAACACCAATAGATTGTGCAACGGAAATGGAATCAAGTTAGGACTCTAGTGAAAGAGCATAAATCTGAATTTCATGACGACCAAGCGAGTATTAGAAGAGAACACCACGAGGAGAGTGTGCAAAAGATCAAACCATCACAAAGAAGCGGAGAAAAGCCCTATCTTGCGAAGAGTGATCAGAACTTGTAATCGAAACAGTTCTGAGTCACAGAGATGAAAACACAGGGAGGGACTACTTGAATCAAAGATGATCAAGTAAGATCTCCATGAGATTAAGTCCTGTCACAAGGATTTCGAAGTAAGATCCGACATGGGACTACTTGAGAAAAAGATGATCAAGAAGAAATACAAGCAGAGATCAAACTTGTACATAGAGAGGGAGGTCTCTCATATATGCCACAAAAATTATTTGTTCAAGTAAGAATGTAGATGAAATGTTTGTTTGCTAAATGCCTTTGAATATTGTTCTGTTTCTTGTATGCCTATCTTTTCCTACTATTTGTCATTCAAATATATGGAAAGTGTGTGAGAAACAAAGGCCTAATCTTCAAAAGCCTAATCATGTATTATTCACACTACACAACAATGGTGAGATAAAGCCTCAACCTATCTAAAACTCAACAAATCATGACCCTACCTGGAATGTATCCCAGACAACGTAACTCAGGTTCCCAAGGGCTATGAAATATGTTATGAGCGTGGGGTGAGGTATGCTGAAATGATTAATTGTTGTAACTGCCAGTGAGCTTGACGTAATTGAGTTTGAGCAATCTCTGACTCTGCATGTTTCTAAATGCTTCTGTACTGAAGCCTAGCCTCATCCGACTCTTGCAAATCTAAAGTGAGTCCTTGAACTGCTTCAATTCCCTATTGAAAGAAAAAAAAAAAAAAAAAGGAACTGAGAAAAAGGTTATCGACATGTGAAAAGGTGATTTATACATAAACTATTTGAAGCAAAATCATGCATTGGATGTACGAATTACAAGAGATGTAGACAACCTATCAGTTGTTAAGGTACCTGTGGATTAAAGCCAAAGTTGCGTTTTACAATTATCCAATTTAGTTAGGTATCTTAATAAGCATCTACTACATGTGTTATATTTTACCTCTTGTATCTAAGAAGAGCATAACCTATATGATATATAATTCTGTTATTTAATTTGAAATAATTCAATACAATTGGTTGTCTGATAACCAAGCAGTCACTCCTAAGAATACTAATAGGTAGTGATCATCCATCACGGATTAAACCAAGCATGATCACTCCTAAGTACATAGGACCATACCTAAGTAATAAGGATCGTCCACCGCGGATTAACAGATTCTGCACATTAATAATGTAAGGCATTCTTATGATGAACAGTAAAGGAAAAATGACGCCTCTATTGTGGATGCAGAATGTTGCAGATCCAATAATGATTTCAAATTGGAACTATTGAAAGTTTTGTGCAATGAAGATTGTTTTTATTTTTATTTTTACCATATTCCAAACTACTCTAATTCACTGGAAGGGAGGTTCGAACTTGGTGCAAGGCGTGTGCACATTGCCTTGGCCAACTAGCCTAATGCACATGTTGTGCAATGACAACTTAAAACAATATGTAGATGCAAACAAGATTAAGAAGAATGCAAGGATGGAGAAACACGCTCAAGAAAATGCAACAAGCTAGTTTTGGATATCTGTAAGCAACTGGACAGCGCTTTGAGTGAAGAGAGGTTTTGAGTTTTTAAGTTTTTAGGACAGTTGATTTCTTTCCTTGTTCCCAACCACTTCAGAACTAACAAGTTAACCAAACTAAATAAGCCTATTCTTTCCTTGGCATTAACATTGTTAAAATTTTTACATTTTCACTTCTTACATACGAAAGGGAAATATATACTATACAGTGTATGACTACCAAAAGGACCAATGGCTCGAGTTCGGTTTATGTACCTTTTTCTTCTTCTGTTAGCCCACGCTGCTTCCTTCTTGCATGATTTCATCAGTTTCTTCTTCTGCATTTCTTTCAACACTGGATCGGACCTCAGTCTTCTGCAGGATTGATTCTCATGGGACGAGTCATCACTGTGTCCTGTCTTATGATTGCCGTCCTCTTTGTACTCACTTGAATATGGCATAGATTGACAGTCGAGTGCATATTCATGGATTAATTTTTCCTTTTCCAGATTGATCCCTATTTTAATCTTCCTGAAATGAATATCATCAGTAGCAGCTGGTTCTACAAAGTATGCACCAACATATCTTGTCTCCGCCTTTGACATTGAGCTTAATGTTTGAAAAATGTCCCAGCCAAAGATAATCTGGGATTTTATTACTTTGACACACATTGGAGAGATGAGAAATTCCGCGTTCTGAGTAAAATTTGCAACACGAATGTGAAGAGATACACCAGATTGGGAGTTGTCTGAAGAATAAATGATGCACACAGTCAATGCTTTTAAATCACAGCCAAAACTTTGTGGCACATCTATTTCACCCTGAGGGTCGACAAGCGTAAACCATGATGGAAGTTCATTTCCAGGGAGAAAAAGGGCACCATTTCCGCTCGCACTCCATCCCTATACCATGGAGAAAGATAGGTACCAAAAAGGATTACCAGCATGTACGTAGAGAGAGAGAGAGAGAGAGAGAGAGAGCCTTTACCCTTTGGATTGATTCCTTAAAAGCAGCAGTGAGATTGGTGCACCCTTCCATATGAAGAATTGTCAGGTTGGCAATTGAATTTTATAATTAAGGAATTAAAAAGGAAAAGGAAGTAAGTAATCACCCATCAGTCGCACTAAAATCCTCGCCGCCCAACTCTGCAGCTTCATTAAGAGCATCTTTCCAGGTCTGCACCATTTCAGGGGAGCGCTTTTGATGTTCCCGGAATGCTTCCTCAAAAGCACCCCTCTGATGCCTGACATCGGAGGGATCGATGTCATAGAAAATTGGCAAAACCATTTGCCCCATTATTCTTCTGCAGGCCAAGATCTCGACCAGCTCATCAAGACACCATCTCGACTCGGCATACCCGCTTGAGAAGATGACAGCAGCAAGCCTAGAGTCTTTGACTGCTTGCTTCAGTGCTTGTGTGATAATTTCGCCTCTGGTCAATTCGTTCTCGTCGATAAAGACGTTGAATCTGTGGTCTTTCAATGTGCAGTAGAGGTTGTTCGTCAATTCCTTGCGCGTTTAGCCTACATTTTGAGGAGGAGGAGGCCATCTTTATCAGTAATTGCGACGATTCTCAATTTCTTGGCACTTTCTCTATTGTGTGGGTCTATAGTATTTAATCAAGATTTGAAGTGATTCTATTATATTAGAATTTTAAGATAGTTTATTAAAATCTTTAGAAATACTGGTGTATTCAATTAGGATTTTAAAAAATTTGAGAAAGTTGAGGAATTAGAGAGGATTAAAGAGATTTTATAGTGTATTTTAAGCATCCATAAATCTCACATCTCTCATGAGATTTCGAATGAATTGAATGAAAATTTTATATGGAATCTCTATAAATAAATTAAACTTCATAAAAATTCATAAATTTATAAATTCATTTAACTCTTTAAAATTCTCAAATACAACCCCTTAATTTCATGCGCATATTATGGGAGGAATGAATACAAGCTCTTGGCAACCGTCGAGATTGAACTTTGAATTTCGGCATGATACCAATTGTTCTGGTGAAGCATTTGTTGTTGTGACCAAGTATTCAATTTAATTTTTTTTTTATTCGAGAGAACTTTGAATTTCTGCATGGTACCGAATTTGTACTTAAAATTGTCGAAGGGAGAAAACTTATCTAGCCAACTTGGCTACACCAAATATACAGCCAGTACTCAATTCTTATGTGGCATGTGCATATTTCTTTTTTTCTTTTTTTTTATATATACATTTTTTTTCTACATTTCAGAAACAAGTCTTACATGAAATTTACTAGTTCCAACTTATAGGCCACCATATCAAAGAAGAGGAAAATTGCATCCGAAAAGCTAGCATGTTTTGAAGATAACCAAAAATAAAAAAAAAAGAAGGAAAATAAGTATTAATTAAAGAGAACATTATAACTTCTTACATACAAAAGGGAAATATGTAGTATAGCATGAGTCCCAAAAGTACTAATGGCTCGAGTTCAGTTTATGAACCTTTTTCTTCTTCGGTTAGCCCATGCTGCTTCCTTCTTGCATGAATTCATCAGTTTCTTCCGCATTTCTTTCAACACTGGGATCCAACCTGAGTCTTTTGCGGGATTGATTCTCATGGGACGAGTCATAACCGTGTCCTGCCTTATGATTGCCGTCCTCTTTGCACTCACTTGAATATGGCATAAATTGACGGCCGAGCGCATATTCATTGATTAATTTTTCCTTTTCCAGATTTATCCCTATTTTCTTCACCCTGAGATGAATATCATCAGTAGTCCCTGGTCCTACAAAGTGTGCACCAACATTTATCTTGTCTCCGCCTTTCACATTGAGCTTATTGTTTGACAAATGTCCCAGCCAAAGATAATTTTCATGGCAAGTTAATACAGTGGCACGCATTGGAGAGATGAGAAATACAGTGTTCTGGCTATAATTTGCAACACGAATGCGAAGAGAGCCACCAGATTTGGAGTCGTCTGAAGAATAAATGATGCACACAGTCAATGCTTTTAAATCACAGCCAAAACTTTGCGGCACCGCTATTTCACCCTGAGGGTCAACAGGCGTAAACCATGATGGAATTTCATTTCCAGGAAGAAAAAGGCCACCATTTCCGCTTGTACTCCATCCCTATACCATGGAGAAAGACAGGTACAATAAAGGATGACCAGCATGTAAGAAAGAGAGAGAGAGAGAGAGAGAGAGAGAGAGAGGACCTGTAGGATCCCTTCTTTAAAAGAAGCAGTGAGATTGGTGCACCCTTCCATATGAATACTTGTCATGCAGTTTAATGGCTTATCCAAGCCTAGAATTTCAGAGAGTTTGGGGGAGTGATTCAGATGCAATTCTCTCATCCTTGACATTTCTGAAAAATCGGGCATTTTCTCCAATGCAATGCACTCATCCGCTTCCAGGATTTCCAAATTTGTTGGTAAAGCTGGAATTGCCTGAAGGTTTTTGCAATCTTTGAGTATCAATCTCTCAAGATTTGGGGTTTTTGAAAAGTCCGGTGATCGTGTTAGGTTATGGGAATGACTTAAATTAAGAAACTTCAACTTCTCAAGCAACTGTCAGATAAAAGGAAAAATATTCAAATTCAAATAGAAGACAGAAAGCATGATGTTTACAAAACCTAGAGGAATGAATTAATAATTGGTTATAGCCATAACATACCAGAACGGAATCCGCCCACACTCGTGTGAGTTTGCTATAGCTGAGGTCAATAACAACTATGTTTGGGTGATCAAAATCTTCTGGTATGACCTCCAGGGGGAATCCATGCCAACACAACCATCTTAACTCATTGGGCAGATTGTTGTAACTGCCAGTGAGCTTGACGTAATTGAGTTTGAGCAATCTCAGACTATGCATGTTTCTAAATGCTTCTGTACTGAAGCTAGTCTCGTCAGACTCTTGCAAATCTAAAGTGAGTCCTTGAATTGCTTCAGTTCCCTATTGAGAGAGAGCGAGAGACAGGAGAGAG